>NC_091142.1:25922454-27122454 GCF_041381155.1 Argopecten irradians | reverse complement strand
TTGTCTAATTTGAATTTCTGAGCTGACTGTTTCCTCTATACTATCTAATGCACTAGAGTCAAATTTGTCATTGTCAACAAAATATCTTATAATTACATTCCTAATTTCAGCTTTCCTCAAATTATTTTGATAGTAAGGCCTAAATGTTTACCCAATAACAGTAAATCCTTCTTACTAACTTGCAAAAGAACTTCCAGGGATGGCGCTTTAACAAACTGTTCTACCTGCATAGTAGTCATATTTATCTAGCTGTTGGTTTCAAATGTAAACTCAAAGTTTGTACACAAATTTTGAAAATTTCTTAATTAATTTTTCAAAGTTAGATTTCACAAATTGAATATCGATCCCGGACGAGCCCCCAATTCTGTTACATGAACGAATAACAGAAAGGAGAAACCAGCAGCTAAATTCAAAACACAATTTAATTATATATACAATATTATACAGAGATGGTTTACAATATCTAAAGTAATTGGTGGTGGTACAAGAGTAGTACGATGATTTAAAGTGTTACTTATCTGTATGCGAATGTCCTGGTATAATCCTTGATCCTTCCAGGTTTCAAATTAACAATAATCACAAATCCACAAGGAAATTGAATGTCCACCGATGATTTGTAAAGTTCCAGGCAATATGAATAAATCCACACAAAGTGTTGTAATAATCCACAGATAAAGTCACAATAGCTCTCCCAATAGAATCTTATATGGCGCTGTACAATTCTTGATATGTCTTATTACAGGTCTCATTACAGTTCTGATTAGCCTTGGACAGCTGGAGTATATATAGCTAAACCGTAATTCAAGAATATTGGAGAACCTTCTACTTCTAGAAATATCTAACTAAAAACAGTAAACAAGTAAACACACATAACTTTCTGGAAATAGATCATTCTAGATCTCTACTTAAAATCAACATGTTTACAAACATATTTGTTTATACATGATTAAATTCTAGAAAGTTCTATAACCTAAATCAATGATATGACCTTCATAGGATGTATTGATAAAAAAAACTATAGGAGTTATCTCCCTTATCTCATAACTACATGTATTTAGTGTCATACATAACAGTACCTATTTGCACTATACATGTACTTGTTACAAACAGGTGTAAGGTAACTTAAAGATGCTCCATCGCCGACAGAACATATATGATATTCATCATTTGAACAATAATTGGTGTTTAATCGTGTATATATATATCTAATTAACACAAAAAATAAAATGAAATAATTTAGTTTGCCTTAGGTACATGCGCAATCAGTACTTCATATCATATAGGATATAGTGCCACGGAATTTTTTCGGGATGCAATTAATTATTTTTTATATTTTTTACTTGAAGTAAAATTAGAAGCTCAAACTTTTCGATGGTGGTAATGGTGTAAAGTAAGTAACTTTTGTAACTGAAGAAAAATACTAGATCGTCTGCTCCTGTTTTTGATAGTGAAACAATGCCTTTTGTCAGCGGTGGAGCATCTTTAATACAATGTAGTTAAAGATGTAT
The DNA here is from genome assembly GCF_041381155.1 of Argopecten irradians. NCBI lineage: Eukaryota > Metazoa > Mollusca > Bivalvia > Pectinida > Pectinidae > Argopecten > Argopecten irradians. Next base: position 27,120,946 of record NC_091142.1, on the reverse strand, counting down.
TCATTATATATGAACAATAATTGGTGTTAATCGTGTATACAGTATATATGTCTAATTAACACAAAACATAATACAAAATAATTTATTTTGCCTTAGGTACATGCGCAATCAGTACTTCATTCCATATAGGATGTAGTGCCAAGGAATTTTTGCGGGATGCAATTAATTTTTTTTTCATATTTTTTACTTGAAGAAAAAATTAGAAGCTCAAACTTTTCCATGGCAGTAATGGTGTAAAGTAAGTAACTTTTGTAACTGAAGAAAAATACAAAATCGCCTGCTCTTGTTTTTGATAGTGAAAAAATGCCTTTTGTCAGCGGTGGAGCATCAACAGTTGAGTAGTTATAATTAATGTCCTGCGTATGTGAATGTTTGTGTTGTGTTTCTTTAATAGTAGGACTAAAAATTATTTTTATTGTTATTTCTTACTAAAGCATGCCGCGAAAAAAAAAAAAAAAAAAAAAAAAAAAAAAAAAAAAATAAGCTTACAGATGCAAGCGTGTTCTGCGATAAACTTATTATTACTTTGTTCAATTTTCACATTTAAAAAATTGAAATCATACATTGGAAACATGAAAGACCACAACATATACCATTTTGGAACCATATAATACAGAACTAAAGAAAGTGCAATGTATCTAACCAATAATGTGTTGTTATATCCTCCAGTCAATGTATCTTACCAATAACGTGTTGTCGTATCCTCAACTCAATGTATCTTACCAATAACGTGTTGTTATATCCTCAACTCAATGTATAAAACAAAACACTTACTTATGTAACGACAGCTGAATGGAGAAGGAAGTTATTTTTCTTATCTTTACAGGTCGCTATGCTTTCATTGCCGAGTAATGTTAGCTTAACCGCTGGGCGGAAATTGACGCAAGATGTGTTATATTGGTATATATTCTATCGGAAAAAAAGTAAAATCACAAGCACAATACAAGATTACAAAATGTCCTCCTTTTATATCGACCCAGATTTTAGACTTATCACCTGTAATTGTTCCCATTCCAAAGTTGATAAGTAATACAAACTTTATTCTATTGTAGTTAAGGGTATTTCTCAACACGGAAGATTTTAGTAGACATTGAATAGCGACTGTTAAAAAGTCGTGATTATCTGTTGCCATATTTACGGATGTTTTCAAGTGACAAGGAAGTAATTCCAACCGTGTGGAACAGTAACCAGTTTGTGAAGGATGAAGGTCTCTAGAGGATGTAACATAAGAACCGTGAACAGCAGTAATCAGTTTTTGAAGCCATCGTGTTACATCCATTGTTGTCTGATCTGCCATGCGTTAACTTTTCATTCATACAACTTCTCATTAACCGAATGTCTTGAGTACTATATTGATCTGCAGTATGCTGGAATGAAGGGATACAAAATTTGATCAGATGAATGACTTTGATGTTTTCAATGTCACAGGGTAACAACAGATCCCAGAGGGATCTTGGCGCCCGCCAAAGAATGATCTATATCTGACAATGGAAAGAGAGATATTTTCCCTACTTTTCTACTTTTTCAAACAAACAACATATGACATTTAAGACAGATCGCTTCATTGCTTTTTTGAGAAACAGCGGTGAAATCCAAGATGGCAGCTAGTTAAAGGAACCTACGCATGAAATATGAGAGATATCCATTCTGTAATTTCTGACAAATAGAGATAACTATCAAAATCCAAGATGGCGACCGGTTGGCCATCTTGTTGACCGATCGGTCACAAAATGCAATATGCATAACCAGGGTCCTAGGGGAACCTACATATGAAATTTTAGAAATCCCTACAGTTATTCTTGAAGAATAGCGGGAACAAGTTTTAACTATCAAAATCCAAGATGGCTGTCGGCCGGCCATTTTGTTGACCAATCTGTCCCAAAATGCTATATGCACAACAAGGTTCCTAGGGGAATCTAAATATGAAATTTGAGAAAGATCTCTTCAGTGCTTTCTGATAAATAGCAGTAACAGACTTTAACTATCAAAATCCAAGATGGCCGCCAGTCGGCCATCTTGTTGACTGATTGGTCGCAAAATGCAATATGCACAACTAGGGTCCTAGGGGAACCTACATATGTAATTTGAGAAAGATCCCTTCAGTACTTTCTGAGAAATAGCGGTAACAAACTTTAAAGGCCCACTACCTTTCCGAGACGGCTTTTAATTCTTAAAATGCGAATGTTAAACGAGATCGATAATTTTGTAGAGTCGCAAAAGTTATTAACTTATCGTTAATATGACACCAATCATCATCTTCTAAAGTATTAAATTAAAATAAAGAAAAATTTAATTTTCATAACGCGGGTCGTCTTATGTTTCCAGCTGTCGTCCTAAATACCGATCGGTAGTTGACTATCACTGCGCCAGACGGCAAAAAAGCGAAATGAATCTCTACATTATCATATATAACGCTTGAAATCTTGCATATGTTATAGGTGTTGTTACCTCATCTTATGCCATCAATATGTATTTTCTAATGTTACTATTGTTTTTAAGAAACCTTTAATTTTTGCTCCTGAAAGGTAGTGGGCCTTTAACTATCAAAATCAAAGATGGCCATCTTGTTCACCAATTGGTCCCAAAATGCAATATGCACAACCAGGGCCCTAGAGGAACCTACAAATGAAATTTGAAAAAGATCCCTTAAGTACTTTTAGAGAAATAGCGATAACAAGAATTGTTAACAGACGGACGGATGGATGGAAGGACAGACGGAATGACTTCTTGTCAACATTTACTAAGAGGCTTAGAGACCCTATATTGGGTCTGAAATACTGGAATAAAGAACTATCCTATTTTCAAGACCTAAAGTATTTAGAATTTGGGCATGTAGCACGATGGACAAAGCACTTCAAAGTTGTTCACTAAAATGACTGACCTTGGTACAAGAGATTTGGTCACTCGACTGTCAAATAAGTATGTCTTAACATATACACAATGTGGTTAATCTAAATTACAAATGAAATTGTGAGAACAACACAGTGTTAACATATGGCGGCTTTAAGATTATTTATCAGTGATTTTTTAGGAAGTGATTTATTCTAGAGTTGTTAGCTAGATTTTACTAAAATTTCTGTTAACACTTTTTTATTTCATGAGGTAAAAACGGTATAAAGCTAGTATATTAATGATCCGAAATAAAATGCCAACATAAATTCAAAGTTAAATAAAAAATAATTTCTATGGAATATATATAGGGCCTTCTTCAGTCCAAAACAACACTAACACGTTTTTATTTCCATGCAAGTTCTATATTCTGCATGTGACATAAATATATTTGATATCAAAAGTGATTTTCAGCAGTTTAACACTTCACTTCCGGGTTTCTTTTGCCACCTTGTGACTCACAACACCCGTTTACTCCCAGCAAAGTGGAGAAGGTGTTCGTTTTCCAATTACACAACACTTTGGTTATTTGATTTGCAAATCTCATACTCTGGTCGCAACACTAGTCAAATCAAACGCAGTCCAAATCCGAAACGTTAATTAGTATACGAGGTCTTCAATTTAATGTTTGTTAAAGAAAAGGAAAGTGTTTTATCAATTTTTTTTCTATTAATGTATACTTCTACTAGAGACATGTGTTGTATTAAGTCAGATGACCATTTAAGCCAATCAGGACACGAATCTTCAATAAGTCGTTTAAAAAGATTTTAGCCTATTTTATTTTGAGCAAACTTGGCAGTGCTACTGGCCAAAATTAAGTCTCTTGGCAAACCGTCCCAAATCATCTGCTATTTCAATCAAAGACATGGATTGATATATAAAACAACTAGAATAGGGATCTCTATTTACAATTTACTTTAATTGTACATGTTCGAGATATTACAATTTTCAAATGTTTTCATTTTTATGCATGAGCAGATTTTTGATAAGCATTTGAAATGTAGATTGATTGAACAACTAAGATTCCATCCCATATTGGTGATATCGTTGGAAAATATCAGAAATGTAAAAATTGATAGTGCAACCAGTATATATCTTTATCAATGAGATGGAAACATTTTAAATAGCATAATCCTCTCATTCTCCTATTCAAATGAATTTTGAAAACATAGTCATCATATTTTCAATGTCCTACAACAAACCAGTAAACAACTGTGGTATTGTATAGTCACAAATCTTATGTCATTAAGATAGTCGTAGTTGTCACATCATGAAACTTTTGTGTCAAGAACCAAAATATTCTTAAGACTAATAATAGCACTATGGTTATTTTCTGAATTGAAAAAAAAAAAATAGTTTTCGATCATGATCTTTATAAATGGATGCTATGAACGTGAAATGATACTGTTATCAATTATTCAACTACATGAGCATGCATTGAAAGTCTTTATTAGTATCACCAAACATGGTATAATTCCGAGAACTACATGAAGATTATCCCATGTTGGCCACTTAAACATGACAAATCTAACCATCATGCTGTCATAAGAATCATTAAATAGAGCAGGAGTCGAAAGGCAACTGAACTGAGTGGTCTTGCCTCTTGCTAGTCTCTTATGTAACTGAACTGAGTGGTCTTGCCGCTTGCTAGTCTCTTATGTAACTGAACTGAGTGGTCTTGCCTCTTGCTAGTCTCTGTTGTAACTGAACTGAGTGGTCTTGCCTCTTGCTTGTCACTGTTGTAACTGAACTGAGTAGTCTTGCCTCTTGCTTGTCTCTGTTGTAACTGAACTGAGTGGTCTTGCCTCTTGCTAGTCTCTTATGTAATTCTCCTCAACAGATGAGATGTCACAGCTAACAGCTATAAGTAAATATCTCCATCACAATTTGGACTTGCATCATGTATTCCTAATGAAAGAATGTTCGTGAATTAAGAGTCACATAGATGTATCCTGACAATAGCTTCAGAGATAACTAAGTTCATGACCATGTGATCAGTGAGAACAAATCCCATTCTCCGCTACATCAGTCTGAGCCAGATTCGGAGTCTGTTTCGTCTGACCCTGATCCTTTCCCTGAGGACGGTGGAGATGGGAGGATCTCTTCATCTGATGGAAGCTGAAATGATAACACAAGTTAAAATTTACAAAACATACACTAAAAGCATTAGCATTTCCATTCTGGGGACACAAGTTTGGGTTTCTTGCTGTGGTCCTTCATTTCTACTATTCAGTACAATCTAATTAAAATTAGACTTGTAATTTTGCTCTACTATGATCCACTTCAATATGCTCAAATACAAGATCTAACAACTCCCCATTCATGGTCAACTCAGCATGACCACCTACCTAGTATTGGAACATCTCGTAACATACTTTATATAGCTAGTAGTCGTTTATACTTCCGAAAAATTACAGCAGAACACTAAAGATTTCATAGGCAAAATGCTGATTGGCTAACCAAAAGGGTCATGCTGAGGTGACCATTAACGGAGAGTTGTTAGATCTTGTACTGGAGTGTAGAGCATTGTAGTGGGGCGGAATTACAAGTCTGACTTTAATTAGATTGCTACTGATTTGATAATTTATTAGCAATTTTGTCAGTTTTCAAAACATCATGTCCTAAAGAGGCCATATGCAAAGTTTCATGCTTTCTTCAAACTTTGAACGATTTTTATGCCTAGCTGCTCCATTATTTTGAGAAAATAAAATAATCTTTACCTCTCCTACACTACTTTCTTTGTCCTCTTCACTCTCTTCTTTCTTTACTTCTTCTTTCTCCTTCCTCTTTGCTTTCTTTTTTAGAGGTTTATCCTCATCAGACGAGCTGGAGCTTGAGATGAATTCCTTACTCTTATAAGATTCCCCTGCACCTGCCCTGCTCTCGGTGACTTTTTTAGATGGACTCTTTGACGAAACCGGAGACTTTTTGGATCTGATCAGGAGAGAAAGTCCATGAAAGTTGCTACTCCATGAAAATTAACAATTATCCTTTACATAAGTATTCACTTAAATTTCAGTATTAAAATCCCTGTAAAATTTGCTTTAATTATAAATCAAACAATTTTCATGAACACACAGCTGTAAATAAATGTAGTAAATACTGATATTTCTTGACATATATCTCTAAACTCAATTCATTTTTGGTATGGCTTTGGTCACTAAGGGGAAATTAAATAGGAAAACAATATTTTTTTTTTAGTTTAACCAGGACAATTACCAAGACATTAATGTTCAACTTAAATACACGAAAAACACAAATAATATCGCAACTTGAAAATTAACTGACAAATCTTATCATTCACCTTTTTTTGGACTTTTTCTCTCCCTCACTGTCACTATCACCATCATCACTTCCTTTTTCTTTCTTTGGTTTTTTGTTATACTCTTCCATTGCTGCAAGATATTCCTCTTTGGCCTTTGCAGCCTTCCCTTCCCATTCCTACAACACCAAATCTTGATATTTAATGCAATCTTTATTTCATTAATAGTTTTCCTACAATGCACTATAAGCATATAATTAGGTCAATCATAAAAAGTTAATTTAAAGTGAAGACAAAAGTATACAAAATTAGGTTGAAATCCATCAATAGATGAGATCAGGAAAATTCAAAGTACATGAAATACATAGTAAAATCATGAAGTGTACTTTTGTCCATATTCTGTTACTCAATGAAATGCACATACCGATTTGTCCTTCATTTCCTTCCAGAGTTCTCCAGCCTTTTTGGACAGCTCTGTCATAGATAGACTAGGATTATCAGACTTAATCTGCTCTCTGTTGGTGTTAAACCAGATCATGTACCCAGACATAGGTCGTTTTGGCTTGTCAGGATCTTTGTTCTTGCTCTTTTGTTTCCTTTTCACCTTCTTCTGTCCTGGCTCTTTCTACAAAAAGAGAACAGTTGTCAAAGAATTAAAAAAATTATGATACTCCTTAAAATATTGAAGAAGCTGGTTTTCTGACACCAAGAGCTCAGATGTTTTGCTGACTAAGACTTTTGAAAAGGTATAAGTTGAGACAATACTGATAGTGCAATCATTTTTATATAGTAAAACCTGTCATAGTGGCCATCTCTGTATACAGACCACCATCTTAAAATGACCACTTTTCTATGGTCCAAAATGACCAATTTCAACAGAATTCAACTTGTGACAGTATACAGACCACCTAGCACTCAATACAATTTTTACTGCCCTGTCTTTATAAACAGATTTGACTGTATAATTAATTATTTACAGATAAAAATATTGTTATTATATTTTAAGTTCAGATGTTTCTGAAGCTGGTAAAACCATTGGATAATTAAGGTATGATGTTTGGCTTACCGTATTCGACCTAATAAGCACCTTTCCCCCTTTTGAGGCCTCAATTTCAACTGCCCGGGCATAAGACCAAAACTATCAAAATTGTATAAGTTTGCAGTAACTTCGTTTTATTAAGCACCTTTGCATTTTTTTTCAATTTTTCAAATGCCCCGGGCGCTTATTGGGTCAAATACAGTAGTTTTTTGTTTTGTTTTTTTTGTTTTAATTACATTGAAGTAACAATGTTTTTCAAATAGGCATTGTGACACAATATATGAATATAAAGTATCAATTCCTTATTCTTAGAAGATATACGTACAACTGTCTTAGCAGTACGAGCTTTCTTCTTTTCCCTCTCCTTCCGTTTTTCTTCTCGTTTAGCTTCAGCTTCTGGCCCACTACCGAAATCATCCTCTTCAGACTCGGATGTGGTAGGAGGGTTACTGTCATATCTGTAAAACATTTATGTGATGAGTATTAACTCATTCACCCCTGGCTACACATCTGAACTCTTCTACTTTAACACACTGGAGCAGTTTATAATGACTTTTCAGGGGTAGTAAGTTAAATCAAAGTGTTGAGAACAAACTTGGTCTCCTTGTAGAATTAAGACAATACCCCTATAAATAGCCTTATCAATTATTATTTAAAAAAAAATTATTATTTAAAAAAACCATTAATATGTAAATGATCCTGAGCTGATGGAAAATTCATTGTCTCAGACCTTTTCATTTTAGGTATTATGTTTGTCCTTGTGAGACTTCATTTTAACCATTACATTACTATATTGCTCTGTTTGTGCATAAAATAATATCCCATGTGATCCAAGATATTACAAACTTCGGCTGTATCTCCTATATATATATAGACATCACTGTTGAGCACATACTGTCTTTACTTTCCTGTCATGGAATAGGGGATGCACATGTGCTACTTATGTCTGCTCTGTCCTGTTCTGTCCCATCCCGTCGTATCTTATGGAGGCCCTTCCAGAATTCTAGTTTCTTGTTTCCTTATTCTCTGACAATCTGTTTACTGAGTTTTAATTAAAGGTCTTTATCTAGCTCAGTAACATATTTATTCAGAGACTTGTCTCAGCATGTTTCAAAATTATATGTGTACAATAATCTATAGTAAAGCTTATTACTCACTCTTCTGCCACTTCACTTCCACTGTCTCCAGGGTTGAAAGACTCGTCTGAAAAACAAAACATGGAAAATTGGCTGACTACACTCATCTTAGAATTGTCGTTACTGAAATATTCATAGTCATTGATTTTTACAATTGTTCATGGCGATATGGCACAGACCAATCGTCAACGAAACACAGACCAATCAGGCTGTTGATTATTTGTCACTGGATTTGTAGCGAAATATTTCAGAGATAAATACATGATTTGTGAAAATAGATCAGAACATTTGAATTCAATAACTTCTTACAGATATTCTATCCCCATCAACAGATCCAGTATCTGTCCTTTACAGTCATCATCATTTAGGGTGATCGGGTGGTGTAGTGGTTAATCCACTCGCCTTTCACCTAGCCGGCCGGGGTTCGATCCCCGGCAAGGACATGAAAAGGTTAGGGGTCACCTGCCCGATCACGTGGGTTTTCTCCATGCACTCCGGTTTCCTCCCACAACTAAGATCCCTCGCGCGCTTACATCCGGGCCATCGAGAGTGATTTGCATAAGTTGTATAACTTGTATACAACTTGTATAACTTATAACTTGTAATCGATGTAAAATAAATAAAGTTCATATATATTTCATCATCATTGCTATATCTAGGTCTAACTTCACCCGAGTTGTCTGTATCATTATCCACGTTGTTGCCGTATCTATATCTAACCTTACCTGAGCTGTCTGTATCATCATCCTCATCGTCGCTGTATCTATCCTTCCCTTCAGCCTTCATCCTCTCCAGATAGGCATCATGATCACCGTCATCATCGTCACTGTCATTCATGTCGTCGGCATAGTTGGCACTCTGTTTTTGGTCCTATCAACAAAAACAGTTTTTTTTTTCTTCTTAAAAGCATTGTCATTAGATATTAAGATTTTCTGGGTTTTTGTTTTTTTTTTTTACTTTATTGTCAGACTATTTATTTCTAATTCTACAATAGTAGTGTGGTCACAGAAATGATAATGATTGATTTGATATTGATTAATTTCCTGATCACTTTAGTCTTACATAAACAAATCAAAACATCTTTATGATAGTGTCTTAGAAGTTAAAACGTTGTGATAATCCTGAAAATAAATTCTTTTTTTTTTATTCTTCTTCAGTTGAACCTAATTTTACTTTCTCTCTGTTTTCTATATCAAATGATCAACTTGTGTTCTTTGTATGTTCAGTTCTGTAAATGAACGACTTTTTAGTGTGGTCAATACATACCAGTTTTCCTCCGATGTTCTTTACTCTGAGCTTCTTATTACTGACAAAATCATACAGCTTTCCATATTCATCCCTGTTAGGCACAGATACACAAAGTTTATCCTATCTGATAGTTACACAGTGAATCCTGTTACAGTTAGGCACAGATACACAAAGTTTATCCTATCTGATAGTTACACAGTGAATCCTGTTACAGTTAGGCACACATACACAAAGTTTATCCTATCTGATAGTTACACAGTGAATCCTGTCTAAGAAACCAACATTTTATAAAGACCACCTGTATAAATATATAAGGTCCCAAAAGGATTTTAACACAATAATGGTGTATGAAGACCACTTTGTCTCTGTGCCTTTGATGGTTGTTCTAGGCAGGTTTGATTGTAATTTTGGTGTTCATTATAGATATAGACTGGATTATCAAACCTATAAATCAACTTAGGGCTCACTCTCTGGGACCACAACGACCAATTAGTTTATTGACCTATTTCACAACGATTCAAGAAAACTAAAAAATGTTTTTTTTCTCTTGATTATTACAATATCTCAACAGAAAAAGTTTTCTACTTTGTTACAATTTCAATTTATCAAGGTTTTATCAACAATAGCACAAAAACCTGTGTCTACTAAAATACACATCCACTTACAGATCGGACCATTAAAATCCTAAGCAATTCCTCCCACCACGTGATTTTGCACAATGTGTTGTCACCATGAAAGGATTGCGACCTCAAATCTGCAGAGTTAAACCGACGCTGTGACCACACAACATTTTAAGGATTTTGATGGTCCGATCTGTACATGTAATATTAAAGATTTCTCAATTGTAAATAAATTCTTTCTTTCATTATCTGTTATCATCTTACATTAGTTATTTTAAGAATAATTTATAAACTCATATTTCAATATAACTTACTTTTCAATACCAACATAAGTATGCATGGTGCCAGACTTTGTTTCCACGTCAAAATCAAATGACCTTGTACTGCCTGCACTTCTGGCAAAGTTAACACTGGACACCTCGTCAAAACGAATGTGCATGGGAGGTTTGTGGATAAAAATGAAGCCTCTCTCCAGTGGGTATAGGAATCCAGTGGCAGCCTTGTAGGAACAACTAATGGCATTGGTGCCTGAACTCCTGTAATACAAATTGTCAATCAGTTACATTTTAAGTGATTAAAAGTTTATAGAAAAAATTGATATCATTGGTGCCTGAACTCATGTACCGTAAAAGCATATGTAAACAAGTAGTTTTCCAAATGTGAGCTATTAGCTATTATTAATATATATACTGCAAGAAAACTTTATTTAGGGATATTTTTTTTTAACTTCTTTTACATTTGTAATGTCAATTAATAAACTAAAACTTTGACAGTCTTTGGACACAAGACCTGATATTATAATTTTAAATCTAGATCTGAAGCCGTTCATTTTAATATGTATTTTTTCCAAAATGTTTCTTTTTATAGTAAATTTTGACAGAATATTAAGTTTACCCGACAAATGTTCCTGGGACGGTGATTTTTCTGTTAGTTACAGCCTTGAACACACGACTGATGACCTCGTACTCTAGACCAGACATCTCGCGCTGTAATTTACCCTCGTATTTGGTCTCAAAGTCCTCACTGGAAACAAAACAACATGTATACAAGTTAATTCATTTATGCCAGAAGATGCATTCTAATTCAAATGCTGGAACAGTTCATTACAACTTTTCAGGGGTAAATTGAGTTAAGAATACAACAAGAAATCCTTTACAAATATAAGCTGATGTATACTTTCAGTGTTTTTTTTAGGCCGAATCTACCGCCGAACTTCGGCTGTTTCCCCTAGCTCAAAAGTAGCATATTTTCCCAAAATAAAATCGTATTTTCCCAAAATAAAATCGTATTTTCCCAATTGAGTTGTCTGTCGTTTATTGATAGCAGTTGTCTTGTCCCAGTGTTTTTTGTCTCAAAAGATGCCGTAATAAATTCAGAAAACATCGTAGAACTTCCGTGTTTACTGTTATCTGACTGCAAAGCGCGCTGATGATTGATCGTTATCGCCAATGCGTTTTACTTCCGGTATTTCGTTCAGGGTCACTCTTGAGTTTGAATCGCATTATCTGTAGACGTATTTGTCAAGCGTCTATAGGATTGTGAACGCAGGTACGAGTCAAGGGTGAAAATGTCGCATAATTCAAAATATTACAACAAACGGCTCAACAAAAAAGATGCCAGGGGTCTGACAAGGATAAATGACCTTTGGAATTTGAAAAATTCGACACAACAAACTGAATTACTAGTAGAAGAATCTCCATCTCCTGTTCAACAGGCTGACCAGTCCAGTGTTGGGAATGAGCTCAATAACGATCATGACGTGGATCCTCAGCCGATCCAATCACCCAGTAAAAAGATCAAAATAAGTCCAGTGGTCACTGTCAGTACAGATTGTGCTGATGTCCATTTTTATTTTTGTCTTTGCAGGAAGAATGAGAAGTTGAAACTTCAAGACATACAACACCGCTTCATGACGGACCAAGTTTTACAACAATGTTTCCCCTCTGTCAAGCAACTATATGAGCTAGCAATGCTCATCCCACCATCCACTGCTGTTGTGGAAAGAGGTTTCTCTCTGATGAACAATATTCTGACACCAAAGAGAAACCGACTTTCACAACGGCAGCTGGAGGGTGTGATGAGGATCTGCCACACTGAAGTAAAACTTCAATCTACAGATCTGGAGAAGTTGGTTGATGACTTCAAAGGACTGAAAAAAAGAAAACGGGACATGTGAATTCTATACAAATTTACTGTCTAAAAGACGATTGAATATGTATTGTTGTGATATGTATTGTTGAAAATAACACCGATTTGATGTAAACAATAGTCTCAAACCTGAGATTTAGAGACATTTCAGACTGTGATTTTTCACAAACCTTTACGAAAACAAAATTGTCTGTAATTTTCATTTCGCAGCCATACAGTACTGTATTGTACCTTTGTAAAGTCAAAGCAAAGGCTGGTACATCATAATAAAACTGAATTGTTGATTTTGTGTGTTTTTTCTGTGATTTTGTAATGTTTCATATTTTCCCAATTTCCCCCACATGCCGATCATATTTTCCCAATCAAAAAGGCACAGGCTGTTGTTGAAAAAGAGTTAAAAAAACACTGACTTTCTTGAACTTATCAACTTGTCAGAATTACTCAAATGATTGGCCTTTTCAGAGCTTGAATGTATAATTATGGAAATTAAAGCGTCATTTCATAATTCGCGGTATAACAGAATTCCTCATTATTATGCACGCTCTAAAGTGAAGGTTAAGATACAGAGAGATACCAAATTAATGTGTGCTGTGTATGGTATGTCCCAACATCTGGTGATTGCGACATCAAAACATCACGTCAAAATACAACATCACCATTACTGGAAGGTGTGACTTATGGACAGTAATTGTACTTAATTAACTAGCCTTGTTTTGTTAACTCCAAACCGACCTATTTAACAACAGAGAATAACAGGAAGACTTCTATAATAGGGCTAAAATAAGATTTTTACAGAGAAATTATCACTTATAAATCATTTGATACCAAATTCAATAAGAGAAACAGATCCCTTCTGTACTGAATTTAATAACATCAGTAGCATCCATACAAGACTTACTCTGATTGTCCTAATTCTAACGTCATCTCGTCGTCCTTTTGGAAGAGAAGGATGATGAAGGGATATCTTGTCTGTCCCTGCTTGATAGGAGGATCCAAACTCACCTGTTTAAATTAAGTTTATACCTTTCAATTAAAACATTGGTGTAAAAAAAAAACAATGGTTTAGAGATATGATGAGTAGCTTATTATACATGTTATTTATACATGTTATCAAAAACAGTTTTAAATATTCAAATGTGAAGCGTAGAAACTTTCATCTTTACTTATTCATGTGTAATCAAGTTTCTTACTTCTTTCAGTACATGTATATATATATAAATATATATATATACATACAGCCATTAAATGATTTATAATTGTGAACTTCAAAACTTGGCAAAGAATATTTTATAACATTAAAATAAATCCATCTTCAAATAACACTTATTTAGATGTTTGAATATGGGACTTTTACCAACCTAAGTAACTTAAAATAAGCACAAAATAATCAAAGTTAAGCAGTGATTTCTAAGCTCAAGTTCAAATGCTTTTTTTAATTTAATATTATTATATTTAAATTAATTTTCCTTGTTAATCACAAGGCAAATTGAAAGCACTCACTTTTTTTCCCTCTCTTTTATTCACCTTTATTTAAATTTTTGTATAATCTGTGCCACTCACCACAAAGAACATCTGCCTCCCATCTTTGTGAGGTAACAGGAACAACCGTAAAACTGACGTGTAAGGAATTTTGTAGTCAAATGTTTTACCGTGAAGTTGTAGGAAAGACGGATAGATCTTGAAGTCATATCGACCTCTGAAAAGAAACATTAATCATTGGATAAGACTGAACAAAAATCAGTGATCAGAATTGAATTTTTTTTTTTAATTTCATCAACGAAGACTTATAAATTATATCATTGCAATTCTTTATCATCATCAAAATATGACAAATTTTCCAATCTGTTATTTATTGATTGAACTCTTAAATTTCAATTAATGAGTACACCCTTCATACAATAAGTATGATGGTTGTGTATTATTGCAGTTACAGTTGCTTTGGTAACCATTCTAAACATTTTGTCAATTTTGTCCATTTTTTTTCCAAGTACCTTTTTTCATCATTATGATGTACCTTTTGTGTTTTCATGCATATTCTCAGAAAATATTAAGCTTGTTCAAAATTGCACTCTATTTTTTCTTAGAAAAAACAACTTAAAATTCATTAGCCAAACTTAACAAAATTTCAAATTTATTTTTGCATAATTCTGGATGGTTACCATGGGCATGGCAACTAAAAACTGCAAAATCAGAAGACTTACATTAAAAAGGATCAGTAAAAGACGTACTAAATATTTCAGATACATCAACTTAATTTCTTCACATTTATTCTTGAAAACTGATGGATTTTTGAGCCAAATAATATATTAGGCCCAAATCATAAATAGTCCGCAGAAACCCTTTGAACTAATGATATGGCAGGTTCACGGCTTCCTCCAAGGTCCAAGTGCTACGATCACTGTTGTTATATATACCTTTGGAATATTTCATAGCAAAGCTGAAGGCTCTGTGTGTGATCACAGATGAGAAGGTAGTTTGGTCCTTTGATGGACATCAAAAGAATTGAATAACAGTATACTGTGGTTGAAGTTGGGTGTTGCTCTCTGTGTAATTTTAAAGAAAGTCTTTGAATGTATGTAATTGGTTTAGTATTTTTTCCTGATCATGAACTGCCTTCTGTTTTCCTATGAAATATACCTGAGTTGGATGTTTCATACAATTGGTAGTAACCCCTTGAATATCGAGGACGGGTTAACTGCAAAAAATACTATACCTTGGTGTGAGACAGTGTATTTCTGTGAAAACTGCAATAGTTTCTCCAGTGGCTTGGATAATGTCTGCTTTGTCAAGAACATTTTCATAAAATTCCTGTCAGAGAAAATACAACAGAAAACTTGTATCAGTATTACTTAATGTATATAATTTTCTAGGGCTGAAACGATTAGTCGAATAATCGGAGGCGATTAGATTAATGAAGCTAATTGCTGATAATCGATTAAAGATTTTATTAATCGTTAATCGTAACATGCATAGCCAGTGCATTGTAAGCTGACTAAACACGTTGACAGATCATGGATTTCTGAGTAATTCATTCCGACTGGAGTTTCATCTCTTTATGTACATGTTTTGAACTCAACAGAGCATATATGATGTGAGAAATACTTGTTAAATTACGTCTCTGTGGAAGTTAAAGTCATTAATCAATGAAAAAGTGGATGTCATGAGAAAGCTTGCAACACGCTGTTCGCCAATTTTCACTAGCGATCGACTCCATGTTGTTATGTCACGGAGGCCTAATCGCCGCCGGAACGCTCGGGAGCGGAAGGAGCAGTAATCTTGAACATTTAAATTTTACTATTGCATGTGTTTATCATATAAAAAGATTGTTTTTGTTCATATTCTAATTGAATATAAGAGTTGTTGATTTTTTTTTTTTTTTTTTTGATCACGGAAATAAAAAAGTTCATTGACGAAAATTTGGTCATGTCGCTTCGTGGTGATCCAAATTTGGTTGATTAGTCGTACGTGTGAAGGTCACGTCAAAAGAGCGGGTTAGCAGACTTGATTTAAACGATGTTATTGTTACGGAAGACGATACAGGAACGGAATTCAGAGCTTATTTGGGATAAAATAATACGTTTGTTTTGTCAATAAATCTATTCTTATTTGTTGGTAAGCTTATATTATATAAGGCATGTCCTCTGTCATATTATACGGTAGGTGTTATTATTAGTTGATAACAAAACATGGCGGACGTTTTCAGTAGTCAGTAGTGAAAAAATATAGTTGCCTTCAATTCAAACGATTAATCGATTAGTAATCGATTACATGTGACCGAATAATCGAATACAAAAATTACTAATCGTTTCAGCCCTATAATTTTCTAAATATATCATTCATCTAAATCTCAGGTGTTTATATCATGAAGAATTTAGCTTAGAAGGGTAATGCTATTGACAGTATCTATTGTATATATGTCATAGACATAAATGATTTGTTTAAACTAAGCCTGTAAATTTTCAGAACTTTCAACAAGGTATCATAAATTGTTGATTCACTAGTTATACAACAGACATCACGAAATTTGCTGGTCCGAGGGACATATCTGACAAAATTTGACTTGGACCGCCTATTTTAAAATCTAGTCCAGACCCACCGTCCGGTAATTATAGAGTACGGAAGTCAGTAGAAACAAGGACATAGTCATTCAGATCCCCCGCCAATGGAGATATCAAAGCTGAAGTAAATTTGATAGTGGAGACTTATGTGCATGAAAAAAACCCAGGAAAAAGGAAGTTGAGCTAAAGAAAGATGGAGTATAATTCAAGTAGAGCAGGGCTGCAATTGTTGAATCAGGTATACAGCCTTGACATTTATATTAGACTATATACACAAAGATGGGTGGAGTTTTGCAAAGTAACATTTACCATTTACCATGATATTTTGAGCAATGTTTCCATGGTAACGGAAAAAGTGCAAAAAATGAAAACCTAAAAATAGCAAAAGGTACAACTAGACCATAAAAAGAATGTGTCTATGAAGTTTTGTGGAAATATCTCTGCTGGTTTTAGAGTTATGCTCCAGAAATGAACCTGCTACAAAAATATGATATTTTCAGCAATGTTTCTATGGTTACAGAAAAAAGCACAAAAATTGAAAACCTAAAAATAGCAAAAGGCACTACTAGACCATAAGAACAATGTGTCTATGAAGTTTCATGGAAATATCTCTGCTGGTTTTAGAGTTGTACTCCGGAAACGATTCTTACACAAAAATCTGCCATTTTCAGCAATGTTTCCATGGTTACAGAAAAAAGTACAAAAAGTGAAAACCTTAAAATAGAAAAAGGCACTACTAGACCATAAGACTAATGTGCCTATGGAGTTCCGTGCATATACCTCAACCGGTTTTCCAGTTATGCTGCAGAAACGAACCTGGTACAAAAATATGATATTTTCAGCAATGTTTCCATGGTTACAGAAAAAGTGCAAAAAATGAAAACCTAAAAATAGCAAAAGGCACTACTAGACCATAAGAACAATGTGTCTATGAAGTTTCATGGAAATATCTCTGCTGGTTTTAGAGTTATGCTCCGGAAACCATTCGTACGGACGGACGGACGGAACCCATTTGTATATCCCTCGCCAACTTCGTTGGGCGGGGGATAATTACATCATCTCTGAAGTATTATGCAGGTAGCGAACCTGGCAAAAACAGCAGCCAGGACAATTATAGCAGGAAGTTATGTTTACTTCAAAAATTCATATTAACATTCGTTCTGGCAAAATCTTGTTCAGTCCAGCTTACTCACAGTCCTTGCCGGTCCGAATGTCAAGCCATTTTTTTTTAACTTTCGCGATGTCTATACAATTTTCTGTATCTGTGTTATTTTCAATACAATTTGCCATTACAATAATTTGTGATCAAGGACTATAACTGGCAACAGTGTATTCATTTATACATTTATTAAATTATTCGCGATACAATAAATAAATGTTGGGACTCTTTTGCAAAATTACGTTAAAATTAATATCTCACAGAAAATAGTTGGTTGACAGTCTATTGGTCTGTCTATCAGTAAGAGAATGTATTGTTTACCTGTACGGGGTCTTTGTTTTCTGTGTTCTCGCCTTTTTCAGCATTTGTCGCGGTTGGTTGCCCAGGAATATGGAATCTCAGCTCCATAAGTGACACAGCAGCATCATCGTTCTGGTGGAATTCTAATGTTACTTCACTCTTAGATGTTGTTGAATGTGATACATTGTTCAGTGGGACTTCAAATGCAAGCTTGTTGTCAACTTCGAAATTCATGGAGTTTCCTGGAACAATTGAATGTCATGATTTACAAAACTTTCATAGGAAAGTCTTCAGATTTTTTTAAAACATTGACTGCTGACTTATTAAATTTTTCTACAGCTAATTATATGAAGTTACCTTAGGAGAAGAATTAATTGAAGAAATATTATTGTTTTTTTTTTTAATCCTAGCTTCAAATGTCAATGTTTATGAGAGTTTACTTGAATAAAAATATTGTTTAAACTTTAAGCATTACCTTCTTCACACAATAAAGGCTCCTGTAAAGTAATTTACCTGTGAAATTTGCAAGTCCCCAATTCCATCCTTTCACTGACAAATCTTGTTTTTCCAAAGTTGTTTGATAATATTTTGATACAAAATTAGACAGTTTGTCAAAATCCTGTACAAAAATAAAATTTCAAGAAATGAAGACCATTCAATATATTCCTTAAATCCCTCAAAATTACTTAAGTCTTTTAATTACTTTGTTAAAACAGGTGGCTGTAAATACCAAGATGCTATCTTGCTGATTACAAAACTGAGAAATAATTTTTAATAACAATTATTCATAACCAAACCTTAAGTTTAATCATATAGAATTCCAGTGATTTTTCTCCTTATATAAATGGGGTCGGTAAACGACCCCATTCCCAATGCCAAACACCCCTATTTTTTTCCCGATTACAATGAAAAATTACCAAATCAAATTGCTGAAAAACAAAAATCTGCTCCTTTTGCGATTAAAAATTCCCAATTTGTTAAAAAACTGTTTTCCCAAAATACCATGAAAAAACACTGAATTCAGAATGTAATATCTAACAGCAATAGGAATTAGATCGACCTCCATACTTACTGTTTCTTTGAATCCATCATATCTGTGGATGATCCCAGTATCTAGCATAAACTTTAAACAATATCCTCTCGCTCGTTTTAACCAATAGACTTTGTCTACATCTGTGCTCTGATACTGATCAACTTTTCCAGTTTTAATGTTTTTAAAACTAACACTAGTGCTCTGTAACTTCAGCTTGCCCGCATTCTGAAAATATATATTTGCAAATTGAATATGGATTAAATGACAAAATTAAGAAAAATATTTAATAGCTTTTTTTCTTTGTACAAGGACGTATATGAGAAGGATAAGTCACACTGGGTTTTGGGGAAGTCCAAGGCAGGCGCTTTTGTGTTTGTGCACTGACCGTGACGTTGGGCGACGACTGATTTTCCTTTGATATCCGCCGGCGCAGCCTTTGATGTAGCTTGCGGGTGCAAGAGTTACCGTCTTACTTTCTGAAGCGGTGTCGTCATTTCATGAGCTGTCGATTTTTTTAACGAAAATTTAAGACATATCCTCTAAATATTCCGTCTTTAAAGCAAGTAATAAACGTTGTGAAATTTAATAAACTTTACAATGGTGTTTTGTTTGACTCGATAAGACAAGTATTTGTTGAGAAAAACTGTTTTTATTCCCAGTTCATAGGCGTCTCGCGTGGTGTTTAGTAATGTAAAGAGACAGACACGAATCCTTCTCACTTATAAATCCTTGCTTTGTAGGAGAACAGGGAAAATACACGATTCCGGTCGAGTGCCTCAACCAGGAATCGAACCCGGGTCTCCAATGTGAAAAAAAGACAGCTCTGCTGACTGATTCAAAGAAGCATGCTCTTTCAAGTGAAAATTGTGTTATTTTTCATTCAAGAAGTTATATTAATCGGCCAACATACATATTCAACAATTTACTTCATTCTTACCTTTGCATAGCGACAATGAATTGACATAAAATCATGGGGTGTAAGGAGAGTTTTTTATCCAGCTTATGAAGTCTAACCTTTCCAATGTGTTGGTATTACCTTTCAGTGTTCATAATGTCGAGATTGATCATTCAAATGCTTGAATTAAACTGCGGAGTTCATCATTATTTCAGTATTGATGTATACACAGCCGGATTTATCAACAGTAAAGATCAAGAAAAATAACATTACCAGAGCTCCTCTGACTTCTTGTACGACGTCGGAATATTCTTGGATGTCACTCATCTTAAATATTGTCAATATATCACATAAAAACAAACCAGAAACAACGTTTCACGAGTCTACATATCTACACATGTGGCTGATGTTAGCAGATCATTTTCTCGTGTTGTCTTCCGCGCGGCACGAACGAAAACTTCCGGTTTCAAATTCGAAAATATAATCCTACAAGAAAACTTATTAAATATGTCGTACATAAGACTGAGAATAAAATTAGCAAACAACACAGCTATTTTCTTATTACGAAATAGTAAATTAATACAATATTATCTTGGAACTTAGCTTTATTGTGTTCCTATTTACACGCACCTGTTTTTAGGAAATGATACAGACTCCCGTACGGTTCACGTAGACAAGAAATATGGCGGGAAATTGTATTGTGAATGAAATTAATTCTTACATGCTTTTAATCGTCTTGGCTACAAAATGAACGGCATGTATGTTTCATCAGAGTTTGTCAAATATAATTGTTTGAATTATAGCGACTGTCATTATCGAGTATGCTTATACTATATTCTCGGTGTCCGAAACGGAAGTGGACGATTGTGTATTCGCATTACGTCACGGTTACCTTTCCTTGTCACTTCCTGTCGCAGTTCTGTCACCTGCAAGCGAGACAACCTAGATGATCTCGTGTCTATTGTTATCCAGGTAAGTCCCGAGAATGCGGAAGTTTTTAATACAGTGTAATAAATAAGCAGAATAATAGAAAATCTGTTTATATACCGCACACAAAATATAAACACTCCCGTTAAAAAGCTTTGACTGGAGACATGGGGGGATAATCGGGTGTTAGTCAACACGAGCCCACTTGATCCGACCCGGCCTCTTACTCTCTTGACAAAAACTGTGTTTTTGCCCAACAGATCAACGCGATTTTAAAATTCCCAATGTGTTAACGTGGGAATAATTAATTTTAATGTTTAAAATAAAAATAAATAATATGTGCTTGGTGTTCTATAATTTCTAATGCAATATTTGTATAACGTTAGTGACCTGCATGCAGAAAAATAAATGGCATTCTAACTTCTAGTTCTAAGGCAATTTTATAATTCATAATATTTTCATAAAATGATGTATGTTGTAAGTCTTGTGAAACATAACTGTATGCCCGGGTGTATGTTTTAAGTCCTGTATTTTATAGGTCTGGGTGTATGTTGTAAGCCCTGCTATAAGGTCTGGGTGCATATTGTAAGTCCTGTTATAGGTCTGGGTGTAAGTTGTAAGCCCTGCTATAAGGTCTGGGTGCATATTGTAAGTCCTGTTATAGGTCTGGGTGTAAGTTGTAAGTCCTGCTATAGACCTGGGTGTGTGTTGTAAGTCCTGTTATAGACCTGGGTGTATGTTGTAAGTCCTGTTATAGACCTGGGTGTAAGTTGTAAGTCCTGTTATAGACTTGTATGTATGTTGTAAGTCATGTTATAGACCTGGGTGTCCTGTTATAGACCTGGGTGTATGTTGTAAGTCCTGTTATAGACCTGGGTGTAAGTTGTAAGTCCTGTTATAGACTTGTATGTATGTTGTAAGTCATGTTATAGACCTGGGTGTATGTTGTAAGTCCTGCTATAGGTCTGGGTATATGTTGTAAGTCCTGTTATAGACCTGGGTGTATGTTGTAATTACCCTGTTATAGACCTGGGTGTATATGTTCTGTAAGTCACCTGTTATAGACCTGGGTGTATGTTGTAAGTCCTGTTATAGACCTGGGTGTATGTTGAATCTGTTATAGACCTGGGTGTATATTGTAAATCCCGTTATAGACCTGGGTGTATGTTGTACACCCTGTTATAGACCTGGGTGTATGTTGTAAGTCCTGTTATAGACCTGGGTGTATGTCGT
The DNA here is from genome assembly GCF_041381155.1 of Argopecten irradians. Classification (NCBI taxonomy): domain Eukaryota; kingdom Metazoa; phylum Mollusca; class Bivalvia; order Pectinida; family Pectinidae; genus Argopecten; species Argopecten irradians. The sequence continues at coordinate 27,098,999 of NC_091142.1, read as the reverse complement.
AAGTCCTGTTATAGGTCTTGGTGTATGTTACAATATGTCCTTTTATAGGTCTGGGTGTTTATTGTTAGTCCTTTGATAGTCTTAGATGTAAGTTCTAGGTTTCTGTTTGATGCTATACTGCCAAGGTATTTGTTTTATTGATCTGAAGTCTAATGCTTTAGAGATCCTGAATCACCTGTCTGCATGTGATGGGTGTTGTTTATTCGGATGCTAACATGCAATTTTAATGAACGTACCAGAAAGCGTTTGTAATTCTTTCTTTTTACACACTCATAAAAAGACAGTTAACATTACAGCTGTAAAGGTTTTTCTCTTTTTAAATAAAACAACATTTTAGCAATTAAATTTATTAAGCATAGTCTTGAACTTTGTATATTACTTTACAGTAGGATTAAGAGCCTGAGGTACCTTAATTGAATTTGCTCAATCTGTATATATATGTATGTATTTTAGATTAATAAGAGTTTCACATGGCTTTATAAACCACACTTCTTGATTTTGATTGAATTGTTTTTTTAATTTAAGAAAAATTGTTGGCAACACATCATGAAATGTTATAAACCATACTTAGATATTTTTTTTTATTCTTAGGGAAAGGCATAAATGTTTAATGCTGTTTTTATACTACATATGTAATATGTAACTTGAAATTTTTGATATAAATTTGATTAGCACATCTGAATTATTTGCGCTGACAAGAGCAACATAAAACTATTTTTACTGTGCATTTTAAGATACTATACTGACAGCTGGCCACCACAGTTTCTCAGTTAAATTCCATTACTAGATTATCCCCCTCCCCCTGTTTAAAAATAGAATCAAGCATTTAGACAAACATATCTTTTTAACTTAAGCCAAATTTTAGTTAAATGATTCTGAAATTTTAAAGACTGAATTTTGATGAGTCTAGTTACTATATATATACATTAGAATGACTGAGATGACCTACTTGTTCTGGGTGAATTGCTGTGGCTTATAAATCTAGAGTAGTTCTTTAGGTTTGTAAAAGAACTAGGCACATCTTTTTAATAATTCAATACCCTACCATGCTATTATCAATATAGGCCCGCATGATATACTTTTCTTTATATCTACTGATAGGCTGAGTTAAGGCTTAGGCTGAGTGAAGGTGTTGTATCTCCTTATATCTACTGGTAGGCAGAGTGAAGGTGTTGTATCCTGGATTTTCTTGATTTTCCTACGTATATAAAGATATTTTGATCTGATTGTATACTGTAGACATCTGTCACATGGCCTATTAATTCTATCTATAAATACATATAAACAAGCTCTATGTATAACAGGTATCTGTAGAGTGTTGATATAGTTGTCTCACAGTAAGATCATATACCAGATAATCATTCATTACTTAGAAAAAATGAAAGATTTTTTCTTTAATTGAAATCAATGACAGATTAGTTTGATGTTTTAAAAAAGTGTACAAGGATGTATATGATTCAATACCAATTTAAAGCTACTGTATGTAATGTGTTGAACGTTCCACCTGAGGTCATAAAAGAGTTCACTATAACTGGAATTTTATGATCCTCTATTCTGAGTTTCAAAGTAGGGGGAGATAATCTTGTGGTAACGTTTAGTTAAATTAATCCTAATGACTGATCAGTACCAGTCAACTAGCTAGGTAGCCATCAAGAGTGTTGCTGATTTTAAAAAAATCTTCATAGAGTTATAATTTGTAACTGATCATTTTCAAATATATATAGCATAGGATTAAGTTTTTAGGGAGATTTCAAGTGAATGTTTTAACAATTATAAATGTACACAATATCCAATAGGCACTCGTATCAGCTTTCTTAAAACATTTGCCAAAGTGTAAAAGTAATTGATAAAGTTTACCCTATGGTTTTTACATCCGATCAGAACAACTTTAGATTTTGATGTTATGAGGTTGGTTATTTGGAAGCTTTTAGATAACCCTAACATACTTCTGTAGTTAGTGTTGAAATGTAACAGGTAATATTTTACAGGTAACGTTTTATTCATGTTCATAATCACTGTTTACCTCCTTAAGACCGCTAAGTACAACACTGACCAGAGGTTGGAACTACGATACCACTTATTTACTCTTACACATTATCAGAAGTATATATACCTGGTACACCTTTTCACTCGACTGTCAATTACTATTTTGGATTTGTTGGTTTGTTACACTGATTTCTGTATATTTTTGCATCTACTTTTTATTATCTAATTGTTCTTGAAATTGGTAAGTTGAAACCTATGGACATTTTGAAATGATTATATCTTTCTTTTATTACTTTATTTGGCATAGGTAAACAAAAAGAAAACTCCAGAAAGATGAATTCTTTAGAACTAACGTCCTGTTATCAGTTCATGTGTGTTGTGGTTCATTTTCTTGGTCGACAGGAGGATCCTAATGAATACAAAACCCTCTTAAAAACGTAGTAGAATCATGGGGGGGGGTGTGGAAACAACAAAAAAGCCAGCAGCACAAGATAAACCTCGAATATACCATTCAGTACCTAACTCAGGAGTTGCATCTCTTTATTTGATGAGTTTATTTGGCATAGTTATTACTCATAGTTAAACAAAAATAATATTGTTTTTACATCTATTCCATTATGATATTTGGGGGCCGCGGTGGCCAAATGGTTTAGATGTCATGGCATATGACCACAAGCCCTAGTCCACCTCTGGGACGCGGGTTCGAATCCCAAGTGGGGCAGTTGCTAGGTAATGACCATTGGTCAGTGGTTGTTCTCCAGGCTCTCTGGCTTTCCTCCAACAACAAACCAGGCATGTCCTTACATGACCCTGGCTGTTAATCGGACGTTAAACTAACTAGACCCATTATGATAACTCCCGCCATCCCATTGATTTTTAATGAAGTTAATAGATTTTGTTAAAGTATCAGTTTTCTTGAAGAATATCGGCAAATATTTTCTGGTTATCCACATTTTCTTCATTTGTTCAATCATCATAAACACAATGAAAAAAGAAGTAAAATGAAATCTGTAACTGTGAAATAATATAAAACTTGATAAGCAATTACTACAGCATGTCCCATAATTCTTATTACGCTTTAAAAATGCTAATTACCCTTTGATTAAATAACAAGAAAATACAGCAATTAAAATTGCAATTTTCTGTGGATTTTGGTTTTAATCCAACAGGAAAGGATTTCTCTCATTTCTCTATCCCCTGGTATTATATTGTTCAACATATTTTCTTTGAAGAAACCTTTCACTATTGGCACATGTGTATTATCACTTGCTTTTTATCTTACTTCAAGCATAATAGGTAAGGCAAAAAAAAATGTATGTTTCAGGTACGCCTACACACCTAAGCTTAGTTTTTACTCTCTGCAAAATAAAAAGGGGAATATGTTATTTATAGTGTTTACAACTTTTATTTTACACTTGCTTAAGTATCAAGATAAGTTAAACCACAATAATGAGGTGTAAAAGACTTCTAGCTTGCCTATAGACTGGAATATATTATGTAGTAGTAATTAAGTATTAAAAAAAAAAAAATGAATCCCTTCCACCTTTCCTACTTTTTCAGTCATGTAACCTGAAACATATACATATGTTTTTGGCCTTATTCATGAAAGAAAAAAAAAAAAAAAATCAATGACGATATCATAGTTTTCTTTTTTATTTTTTAATCCACAGATGACTCGATTGGATAATTAAACAAGACAAGAATGACTGTTGTGTTTTCCTAATTGAGGATTTGTCAGGTAAGCTGAAATAGCATGAACACATCTAAGATATAACTCAAAAGAGCTTTAATCTACGTAGATCTATAAACAAAAATAAACATGTATGAGTATTTTGAATTTTTTTTTCTTATATTTTTCCCATTGTAATTACACAAAGTCGGAGTGATGTACATGTTTTGCTTATATATAAACCTAAATAGCTTGTGTTAAGTGTTTCTGTTTAACGACTATTTCAGTGACATTTATAGTTTATACCTTACCGGTATATATAAACACCAAACTCGAATAGCATGTTCCCCAGTATTTATTACGCATGCTACTGAAACATTATTTAATTTACAACCTAATTTACATATGGCTGCCGATATAATCTGTATTCCTTTTGCAGACAAATTATTTGCACAGCATAAAACCCATTTCACTACCTACAAAGATATTGTGATAATTAATGTTTCCCAAATGTATTTATTTATTGAATTGTTCAATTTCCTATTTTATTGTGTATATATTTATGCGTCTTTTCTGAATATTTGATTTAAGCTGGTGACACTATATATATATATCTGGGTGTATGTAATCATACAATCATTTAAGGTTTGTGCACCGTCTATTTTCCGAGGAGAAGACGATACACACCAAACCATATAGCTGCTGCATGTACCTGTGATTGCAGTGCAGATTCGTAATTGCAGCTATTAATTGTACAATTTTTTTTTTACTACCCAGGAATTTTGTGACATGTCATATCATAAAAACTAACTATTACAGATTGTTCGCATTGAAAAGGAGTGATTGTTATATGGTTATGAAGGAATTTGGGATTTAAATACAAGTGAACACGACATCAGGATTCAGTAGAAAATTTCTGTCTGCCTAAAGAATAGATAAAGTGCATTTTATTTGTGGATTAACCCTACCGTGTAATTGTAGCACAGTATACTTGTGTGTGATGAAACGAAGGAATTCTCGGATGTAGGTACGCCTGAATGATATTGGATTAAGCTCTATCTATTCTGTTGGATATGTGTGGATGTGATACATTTTAAAGGAGAATTCTTTTACTATTGTTGATGTTGTAACAGAATTTACAGAATAAACACAGGCTGAAATTTCTACAAAAGGACAATTATACCTCTGTAAACGTCATTGGTTGTATTTTCTACAAAAGTACAATTATATCCCTGTAAATGCTATAGGTAAGGTGATATGACATTTGTGTTGACAATAGTCTGTATATCCTTTACTGATTGAGAAGCAGTACTGTAAAGACAATATGACTTCATCTACATCCTCCATCGATGACCTTTTGGATTTAGACTTTGGTACACCTGTGGCTGCCGATAACAGTCAGAGGTCTGCAGGTACAATAGAAGTGGTGGCTAGGTCAGACCCACAACCTACCTCTGCTACACTGCTATTGGATTTTGGTGCCCCTACTACAGAGTCAAGCACTGACGATCACCAGACAATCACAAAGAATGATGATTTCTGTCTGTTTGCGATGGATGATGTCGCTGGTCAAGGATCTAACACACTGACCACCAACAAGTCGGCTATAACACCAACATCTCCCTGGGAACCACTGGACGTTGTGCCTGGTCTGGTTGACCCGACACGGTCGTCACGACAGAGTAAATGCAGTGTTGGTTCCCTGAATGACGAGGATACGCTGCTGTTTGATCCCCTCGCTCCCTCGTCACCTTTCGTTCCTCCACAGGTATTCCTACACAATGCATGTGCATTTCTGGTCCTTTGGTGATCAATGTGGCTTGGGCTATCCTTTATGTTTCTGGATGTGGATATTGTACATATGTAAAATGTTTAATGTTTTTTATTCTCTTTATTTTTTGGTGGCAGGTTTCACATCTTCTGTAGTAATTGGGATGTATTTTAGTTGTTCTTTTTATAGAGATGAAAAATCCATCTGAAACAAATGTAATTTCTATACATGTACAGTCAAACCTGTGTATTAAGACCACCCAAGTGACAAGAGAAAAGTGTTTTTTTTACAGCCAAGTCATCTTAAATACAAAGGTCAAATTGTGTTATAAATGTCCAGTTGAGACCCTACCAAAGTAGTCTTTTATATTTAGATTTAAGCATGTGGTCTTTATACAGAGGTGGTCTTTATACAGAGGTAGTCACTAAGACAGGTTTTACTGTACATGTTATATGTCTACCATAAGGGTCTATTTTCGGGTATATTTTCACCCATGTTTTAGAAAGCTTATTGTGCTTCTTCTGTGATTGTAGAATTATTTCTAACTTTCTATTATTATTTCTTTTCTAAACAAATTAATTATATCGGACTTGTTGCCGAAAAGCTATAAATTGTACATTGTACTGGTAACCTGCTGATCAGGTATCATACGGCTAACATTGAATATTGCACCATGTAACGGGGAAAGTAACCAGGAATACACAATATACTAGGCCCATGTGACTACAGGTAAAAGCTTTTTATGTGTTGTTTTGCCCTAATCCTGCAGACAGGTGGAGATATCTGCTATGCACCTACAGATGCCAACCGTATACACTGTAATATAACAAAATATATGTGCAAACAGGATTTTAGCCGCTTGAGGAATGTAAGGCAAACCGCAAGTCTATGTTATGATCAATGTTTTCTACACAAATAATTTGTCATACTTAGTCTGAAGTCTGAAACAGAAAACAAAATTTCTATTTTACCTGCCTGCACTAGCAATGCATCGACCTTATCTTATATTGTCTGGTGTTATCAAACCGTGGAAGGATTAAAGCCTAACTGATTTTCAGTATGTAGAATTCTGTTTAGAATAAAATAAGCCTTTTCTTCTCATTACTGAGACGTATCAAAATAATTTTGTTAATATATTTTGAAGTAGAAAGTGAGAGATGACTACAGGGACATGATTCTTTCTCTTTTCAGAGGATTTCCCCTGATTGAACAATATTAAACATTAGGGGGAGGGTTTCATCGTATTAGTCAAGAGATTTCCTCCATTTGCTTACTAAGTGTAGGGGAGGGGGAGGGATTCCTCTCATTTAAAGTCTAATGATTACCTCCCTTTGGTGGTAATATCAATCACATTCCTGTGACTTACTTATATATATATAGTTACATGATAAACCAAACCTTTCAAAATAACTTACTGGCAATATGACATTTATTGTAAATTTCTATTGTTCTATTCTTAATGATAGTACATATCATCATGATAATACATGCACACTTTATTGATACTTATTCATACTGTAGAAGGTTTAGACTTGGTTGATCATCGGTGACCAGGTAGCTCAATCTTTAGATCACACAACTAGTTGTCGAAGGTCCGGGGTTCGAGTCCTGGTCTGACCGCTACATTTTCTCCTATTCTGTAACAGAAGGATAATATTTTTGGATAAATATAGCTATCAATATTCACACACCTGTCTGGATTAGTTATTTGATATTAGTCATCCGACAACTCATTCATAAACATTTGGATCAAATAGATCTAACACTTTGGTGGTCACATAACCATTAACACCAGACAGAATCAGATGTAGGTGTTGTGTATATACAGTACAGACAGCTGTATATAGGTGTGAAATGTATTAAGGTAGGTCGGTATAGGTTTATATACACAGGTATACATACATGTCTACTATATGTAATACACTTTGTAATCCTGTTGACTTTTAATATTAACTTTCAATGTCTCTAACTTAATAGGAATCATCACATAATAGACATGTAGTACACATATTCTTTATACTGCTGTAGATTGTGGTGTACTGTTCAAACCTGTTTACAATATATACACATCTGTTATTAGCTGTTATGTAATTTACCCATGCAGTGCATTCCATTATTCTATTGAACATACATTGAGGTATATTTTTTTCTTTATTTCCCATATGGGGAATGCAGTACTTCCTTTAATTAACCTCTTTTCATTTTGGGGAAAACAACACATTTTAATTGTCTAGCCATCATGCAATATTTATACCCTAATCAAAGCAATGGACACGTCCTTTTGCCCAGTCTCCAAATCTGATTCTGCGAGGTGAATTTTTTTATTGAGATATGACATTGGCACCAAACTTAATGATACCTCTGCTTCTTTACAAGTGATTTTTCACTTTATCTTGATTGTTTCCTGTAAGTGACAATGTGTTACAAAGCCCTTTTCCCATAAAATTGATTAGAACCATGTGATAGGTGTACTGAAATGTGATATAGTGGTACACATATACATGTACACACATACTGGTACACACATACTGGTACACACATACTGTTACACACATATATACTGGTACATGTGTAATATACTTGAGGTATTTACCAATGTGTTCAGTACATTATATAGTGTCGTTTGTGCTGATTCCACCTGATAAAGGACATGCTTAATAGCATTTTGATTTTAGTTTGTAAAGTCTGTATATTTATAAACGATCTCACCTGTAAAATGAACCATAACTCTAAATATAGCTGGTACACAAATCTCTAGATATGATTTAGTATGTCAACCAAATTGATCTGAAATGTGGGAAAACTTGGAATGAATTGTTACATAGCATTTCACTAAAAGGTAAGCCTTTATTGGTAATAAATCTGCATAAACAATCCTCTAACTACTTTTCTAGAACAGATGTTTATTTTGCGTGTAGGTGTATTAAACATTATGATAACTATTGATGGTTTTCTGAAATTGGCCATTTTCTGTAGAGGATAGATTTTCGTGTTGTATAGAAATTACTCTGTAAAATATTCTTAAACAGTAAATAAATGTTACAATAGATCTTAGGAATTCTTTTAAACACAAAAAATATATGTAATTTATGCAGACACATAGGCTTTAAAGGCTCGCATACTATAGATTTATTGATTGTATCAACTTTTCTGTTCTGAAAAACGTTTATTTAAACAGTACGAAACATTTGTACTCGTGCAATGTTGTTATACCGTGTTTGACTCAAAATAAGACCCCTCACGCAGAGAAGAAATAAAGGACAAAAGTGGAGAATTAACATGACTCGTTTGTTGTATACATCAGTTTGTCATACATGATGGAACATTTAAAACCCAGTAATACATTTCTTTGCATCATTAACTAAGAATGGTTGACATTTTGTTTTTTGTTTTTTTTTTTTTTTTTTTCAAGACTTTTAAACTGAAAATAACCTAGAAATCCATTTGTGAATTCTTCTCAATATACCAGAGGACTTATTAGTAATTACTGATGCTAGAAGTAAAGAAAAAAACATTAAATGACTGATGTATATGTTTCTTTTTTCCAGAAATTTTTTTGTGAAAATTTAAGTTTGTGAATTTCATGTTTCTATAAATAAAAAAAAATCAGATCTTGAGAAAACTTTCAGAGATCAATGTGAAAGAGTTACCTCATGCCTTGAAATCCCCTCAAAATCTGTAAGTGGAATCTCCTTGGTATTGATTTGTTCACTATACCTATGTCGAGAGGGTTCAACATTATTGTCCACAGGGGTGACAGGGATTATTGAGGAAGTGTTGATAAAGTAACCAGTACTCGTGGGGAGATTCCAATTCAATTGAGCCCCCCTCTCTTACTCCTGGCCAATCTCTCAGTCTTGTTAGTATGTCAAACCCTGATCTACAGGTTTGATACACATAACTAATATCTATGTATGTAGATTGAGAAATATGTTAATAAAACAAGTAAAAATAATCAAGGATAATTTCTTGAACAATTTATATAATGTAGTGAATCTGTTCTTCAATATATACCTGGTATATGTGGTTGACTAGACTTAAAAGAAATTTAGATAAATTAATTTGAAATGTTGTTAAGCAGAGGAAGGAGGGGTACAATGTAGTTTATCACATTGATTTGTGTGTAGGAGAGATAGTAGTGTTATCTTGTTAATAACGTACCTGTATTATGTGTCCACTGCCCTGGTGTATGGCTGGTAGCTAGGCTATCACTGGGCCACTTAGGGAAAATAACACGAAAAATCACAGAATGCTGGTCGGGATTTAGGCTACTACTGGATATCTGATGTGTACATGTCTTTGGAATATACCTGATGTCATGCGACTTCAAAAAAATCATAAGTGAGTTTAAGAACCTGTTCTTATGAATATGTTGGTTAATTATAAAGATAACATGATTTCATCTGTTTCCTTGGAGGAATTAGTTGTTGTATGGCAACCTGGATGAAGTTTGATAATCTGTTTCTCATTTCTGCTTTCTGCAACAAAATATGTTGGATATACCTTTATAAGGTAGCTATGATAGCATATTGCTAATTGTACCAGGAATCATTGTTTGATATGGAACAGGTTTTCAAAGCAGTTATTACAATTTTGTTAAGATAATGAAATAGCTCATACAATTTCAAGCATCCCATCTTTAATGTCATGAGAAATAGCATTAATGTACTATAATATTATGTTTGCTTAATGTTTATACGATTTCAAGTATCTATCTGTAATATCATGATCATGAGAAATCGAATTTAATATACATGTACTATATTTTCAAAATGTTGATACAATTCCAAGCATCCTACCTATATCTTGAAAAAAAATAGCATTTCCTGTATAATATAAAGTGTTTTAAACATGATCTAAGTATTCATTACTCTGATTCCGGTGTTTTATAACTTTACACAAAGTCAGTGAGTTGGATGACTGTGTTTTTCCTGTCTTTGCTGCATATGCTGTAGGAATAAAGACCGTATAGTAATTGTTGGATGTCACTGTCATCGCGCTATAAACCTCCATAGTATGTATACATCACGGGTCTGTGACATTTATAGCAATGATAGGAAGTGCTTTAAGGAAAGAAAGCTATAGTCAGTATCCTGATATCAATCGTCAGTCAGTTGGAAGAACATTTTTATCAAGGTCTTGTTAAAAACAGGTATGTTTGTTTATCAGTTTTGTGCAAAATTTATCTTATAGGAATCATTATATTTCCACTCCATTGTTAAGTAAGTAGGTGTTGTGGGACAAGGTCAATGGTTTTTTTATCCTCATTCTATATGTGCAAACAACTGATTTTAAGTCTATAAATTGGTTGTATATTATAAATTGACTTGGAGCTCAAGACACAATGCTGACATATATCTTCATGCTATTATTACTTTACTCTTTTGATGAAGGGTCATCTCACATTTCAGTATGCAGCATTCTTTGTGATGAATCTTTGTTGTTTTAGCAGTTAGGTAGCAGCCTCAATACTGCACCAGGTTATTATAATATATCTATGAACTTGATTGGTCATAGGAACAGAAGGATTTACGCTAAATGTGTTTTAATCATACATATTTGTAGATCTCTCATACATAATTTTCATATCCAAAAGGTCAAAGGTCAAGGTTATGTACTTTGAATGGATAATGTTTCCAAACAATAGCTCCTTATACCCAGAAGAACAAAAAAGTAAAATTATTTCGAAAGTTCTTCAAATTAATTAACACAGTAATGCAATGGGTAATTGCAGGTAACATCCATTTCTGTTGTCAGTATAGTATGGTAATATTATGTAATACTCATCAATTTTATCAAGAAAGTGAAATTGAAGCTCGAAACCGTTAAAAAAAGTCATATACACATACGCATTGACATACAATACATGTAAAGGTTATGTGTATGCAGGATTCAGTAATAAGAGACTTCTATCTTGATAGATCTTGAGTGTATGTTGAATTTGACCTCGATTGTATAAAAAGTAAGGGGATTTTTTTACCACTTTCTTGTTCATGTGATAGTCCTATGTACACAAACAGTTATGATAAGTGTGTCTGTTATCATGGTATATCAGTGTGTAGACTTATAGATATTGATAACTATGGCCTGTTATCATTGGTGGGATTATAGACATTAAATGATCAGGGGTAAAGGTAATGATGATGTCAGGTAATTTGTGATGATGTATGTGTGATCAACTGATTGACCTACCGGTAGTTATAAGTACATACAAGATGCAGGCAGGGGAGATTCATATAAGTTTGGTACTAAATAAATGAAGGCTTGGTTTTATAAGTTTAAGGTCATGTAAAAAAAATAGCCAGGGTCATTTAAGGATGTGCCATGTTTGTTGGTGGAGGAAATCTGACTGAAGGTCAGTACGTACCTCGCAACTGCCCCATGTGGGATTTGAACACATGACCCAGAGGTGGAGAACTTGTGATATTATGTTGAAGGGACATTCCACTCGGCCACTGCGGCCCGAAATGAAGGAGGGATGGAGTAGGAAGGATGATATAGTGTGACTGTATTTATGGAACTTATTCAGAATTTAAAGTCACTGTTAATTATAATATCTGGGAATCTGTTTTAGGTGTAATATAATCTTGTGGAAGACAAATAGCTAGCCTCCTATAGCTATACATTGTATTAGAGGTACGGTGGTACCGTATTTTCGGACAATAAGTCGCACCTGTGTAAAGGCCTTTTTTCATTCGATTTTTTTCAGTTTTCATTCTACACTTCTTCTCATAAGTCACAGGCCCAGGGTAATGAGATTTGCACTGTAGCATGTTGGGACCATGGGCATCCACGTAACCATTGTGTATACAAATGAATCTCTAATGAAGTACGGTAATGCTTATCGATCCATTCAATCACAGGGGTCAAAAAGTGTCTAAAATCTTAATGAAAGGGAATCCATGATATTAAAATGTTGATCATGGACAGTTAAGTATTAGTCTGGATAAAGACCTCCTAGGGTCCGGACAGATCCCATTCAGGAGTGATGAAATTTTAGCGGCGAGACCGGGATTCGAACCCGGGACCCTCCGAACACTAGCCGAGTGCTCTACCGACTGAGCTACCTGGTCACAGATGATCGACCCAGTCCAATCACGCTACACTCCTCCCTCCTTTCTCGAAGTCTTTGCCCTCGAAGACATACGAGACCCTTCCAAACACAGCCACCGTGGGTTATTTAGTTGGGCGCCAATTTTGTAACAGGAGAGGAGAAAATGTAGCGGCCAGACAGGGATTCGAACCCCGGGACCCTCCGAACACTAGCCGAGTGCTCTACCGACTGAGCTACCTGGTCACCGATGATCGACCCAGTCCAATCCCGCTACAGTCTTATATGACTATTTTTCCAGACATAAAGACCACCTAGGATATCAAATAATTATTTTCCACATATAAAGACCACCTAGGGTATCAAATGATTATTTTCCACACATATAGACCACCTAGGGATTCAGAAGACTTTTTTCCACATAATTTACCTGTGTATAAAGACCTTAGTAATATCACTTTATTGAGATTCCAAATGGCTTAATATCCACACAATTTGACCTGTGTATAATTAGACACCTTTTCCTTTATCTATTGGTTGGTCGTTATAGACAAGCTTGACTATTTACTACTGCTGTCTGTCTCCAAGAAATGTGGATCATGCCAGGAAACATGTTACTAGGATATGTATAGAGATCAATTTAGGAACCAGCGGACAGACAGCTGCCTTCAATATTTAGTGGTACAATATGTATTATGTTAGTCCTCCTGATCATCACTCCTGTCTGGGGGTAGAGTGTACATGTGGATCGATGAACCTGCCAGCTTGCATCATAAAACACCCTAATTTGAAATGTCAGGTTTAGCCCTTCTGGGAATAAACCACAGGATGAGGTTTAAATTGTTTGCTACCTTGATCTTAAAACTTATGCAGAAAATGTTTGTTCATTTTTTTCTTTTGAAAATCAAATTTATTGCATTTTGCAGTAAATTTTCCTTGTAATTTTGTTTCATTTGAGCATGTCAATAAGAAATTTAATTGTAGAAAGTCAGAGCATAGCTTTACATTTTAGGTTAAATTTGTTGTACAGTACTTATATGTTTATTGGAAATAGTCATATAATGTCAAACCTGTCTAATAAAGACCACCCATGAGACAAAGAAAAATAGTCTTTATAGCCAAATGGTCTTTATAGGTTAAATGGTGTTGAAATCGGTCATTTGGGGACCCTAGAAAAGTGGTCTTATTGAGCAGATGGTCTTTATGCACAGGTTGAATTGTGTTCAAATTGGTCATTTGGGATCCTAGAAAAGTGGTCTTATTGAGCAGATGGTCTTTATGCACAGGTTGAATTGTGTTCAAATTGGTCATTTGGGATCCTAGAAAAGTGGTCTTATTGAGCAGATGGTCTTTATGCACAGGTTGAATTGTGTTCAAATTGGTCATTTGGGATCCTAGAAAAGTGGTCTTATTGAGCAGATGGTCTTTATGCACAGGTTGAATTGTGTTCAAATTGGTCATTTGGGATCCTAGAAAAGTGGTCTTATTGAGCAGATGGTCTTTATGCACAGGTTGAATTGTGTTCAAATTGGTCATTTGGGATCCTAGAAAAGTGGTCTTATTGAGCAGATGGTCTTTATGCACAGGTTGAATTGTGTTCAAATTGGTCATTTGGGATCCTAGAAAAGTGGTCTTATTGAGCAGATGGTCTTTATGCACAGGTTGAATTGTGTTCAAATTGGTCATTTGGGACCCTAGAATAGTGATCTTATTGAGTAGGTGGTGATTATCATAGTACAGAGGTGGTTGGTTCAGGCAGGTTTGACTGCATTGCTGATCTTTGCTCTTAAGTGAATAGTGATTTTATATGGCTTGTCTCTGTAAATGTCGTTGACTATATCTCTCATTTCGTCCTCTAACCTACACTTCAGCACAAACTGGGCAGTCTATTCCTTAAAGACAATAAACTCAGCAGTGTTTTAATTATCATGGGTCAGATCTAACAGAAAACATTTTTAATAAGCACTTTAATTTCCATGGAGAAAATTTAGTTTTTGTGATGCAATCTAAAAATCACTGTCTGAGGGACATAGCTTGTTCACAAACCAAAGCTTTGAGCATTAGTAAAGCCTCAGAAATAAAATCTCTTCTATAATCATAGGCAAAGGATAGAAACATTCCTAAATTTTCTTCATTTGATAAAAAATGGTTGTTGTTTTTTTTTTGGGGGGGGGGGATAAATTTTGCCCTCGAACCGTTTGACTTAAAATTTGCTTATCCTTTCAATTAATGTAATAACTTGGTATTCCTTTGAAGATTTTGTTTACTTGAGGCAGGCGATACTAATAATGATCTGTAAGAGAAATTAAAAGATAATTTGTGACTCATTGCTTTTAAGCACATGTTCCATTTATATGATTTCTAATTTCAACCAATTAAAAAAAAAACAAAAAAACTTAATGACTGATTTCTCAAAATGAACTCGTTGATACTCTTTTAAAAAAATTTAATTGCATTAAGGTCTAATTTACTTATTTCTTTTCCCCAAATGAAGATGAAGTTTAATATCCTTACTGCACCAGAGAAATTTATTTATTTTCCCAAATGAAGTTGATGTTAATATTCATAAGAGTAATAAAGTTTTGGTTTTCTTTGCTCCCTCTCAGCTCTAATGAGAACATGATAATGTATAAGGCAGCTAAATGAAATATCAGATGTTGGTGTTTCTACTGGTCACCAACACAGGTCTGCAGAGCTATGATAAATCTATGTTATGATGATAATGTCTGGCTATGTCAATTAGCTAGTGATGTATTGGCTGGCCCAACATGTGTACATCATTATCAGAGTCCTGCTCCCGTCCTGCTCCCTTGATAATCTAAACACTTTTAAAGCTTTAGAAACCACCCAAAGTAGTTGTGAAAAGTTTCATAATCAATCCGATAAAAACAATGTATTAGATATGTATTGAAATTAAGTCCTACTTAAAAAAAATCCTCTTATGATATTTGCAATTTATTTTTTGTGGAAATTTTCAGAAATTTGTTGGGTTTTTTTCCTTTTTTTTTCATGATTATTTTGAGCATTTAAGGGAAAGCTGTAGATGCTTCAAGTGTTGAAGTATAGCCTTTGTGATATGTGGTGCTATGATGCATGCATCAAAGACACTCTGGGGCCTTTTACAGAGGGAGTGAAGCAAGACTTTGGATCCAAGGCAGCTGAAATTTGACTCAGCCTCAGAATGAAACATTATCCCTCTAAACAGAGTGTTTGGCAGATTTTTACTGGATTACTGCATTCCATAGCAAGTTACACATATACCCCCTACACACATCCAAAATTTGGCAAACTAGAAAGTTGGCCCCCTTCATTGGTGGGGAGGTTTGGGAAGTTTGTTGACTGGTATATGTTAGTGTCGACCTTCAAACTTTTCTCACGAAACTGTTAGTGTCGACCTTCAAACTTTTCTCACGAAACTATGGGTAACAAGTTTTCAAAGAAATGTTCCTCCTGCTGTGGTAAATACAGATACAGGCAGGTAAGGATGGATATATATCTGTATTATGTCACCATTACAGGTAAGGATGGATATATATCAGTATTATGTCACCATTACAGGTAAGGATGGATATATATCAGTATTATGTCACCATTACAGGTAAGGATGGATATATATCAGTATTATGTCACCATTACAGGTAAGGATGGATATATATCAGTATTATGTCACCATTACAGGTAAGGATGGATATATATCAGTATTATGTCACCATTACAGGTAAGGATGGATATATATCAGTATTATGTCACCATTACAGGTAAGGATGGATATATATCAGTATTATGTCACCATTACAGGTAAGGATGGATATATATCAGTATTATGTCACCATTACAGATAAGGATGGATATATAATCTGTATTATGTCACCATTACAGGTAAGAATGGATAAAGATCTGTATTATGTCACCATTACAGGTAAGAATGGATAAAGATCTGTATTATGTCACCATTACAGGTAAGGATGGATATAGATCTGTATTATGTCACCATTACAGGTAAGAATGGATAAAGATCTGTATTATGTCACCATTACAGGTAAGGATGGATATATAACTGTATTATGTCACCATTACAGGTAAGGTTGGATATATATCAGAATCGTGTCACCATTACAGGTAAGGATGGATATATATCTGTTATTATGTCTTCATTACAGGTAAGGATGGATATATATCGGTATTATGTCACCATTACAGGTAAGGATGGATATATATCAGTATTATGTCACCATTACAGGTAAGGATGGATATATAACAGTATTATATATGTCATCATTACAGGTAAGGATGGATATATATTAGTATTATGTCACCATTACAGGTAAGGATGGATATATATCAGTATTATGTCACCATTACAGGTAAGGATGGATATATATCTGTATTATGTCACCATTACAGGTAAGGATGGATATATTATTAGTCACACGGTAAGGGATTATAATTACAGTTTATAAGTCATCATTACAGGTAAGGATGGATATATATCAGTATATATATATTATGTCATCATTACAGGTAAGGATGGATATATATATCAGTATTATGTCATCATTACAGGTAAGGATGGATATATATATCTGTATTATGTCACCATTACAGGTAAGGATGGATATATATCTGTATTATGTCATTATGTCACCATTACAGGTAAGGATGGATATATAACTGTATTATGTCACCATTACAGGTAAGGATGGATATATATGTATTATGTCACCATTACAGGTAAGGATGGATATATATAACTGTATTAGTCACATTACAGGTAAGGATGGATATATCATATATATTTATACATTAAGGTAAGGATGGATATATATATCTGTATTATTCACCATTACAGGTAAGGATGGATATATATCAGTATTATGTCACCATTACAGGTAAGGATGGATATATATCAGTATATATATTATGTCATCATTACAGGTAAGGATGGATATATATCAGTATATATATTATGTCACCATTACAGGTAAGGATGGATATATATCAGTATTATGTCATCATTACAGGTAAGGATGGATATATATATCAGTATTATGTCACCATTACAGGTAAGGATGGATATATATCAGTATTATGTCACCATTACAGGTAAGGATGGATATATATCAGTATTATGTCATCATTACAGGTAAGGATGGATATATATCTTGTATTATGTCACCATTACAGGTAAGGATGGATATATATCAGTATTATGTCACCATTACAGGTAAGGACGGATATATATCAGTATTATGACACCATTACAGATAAGGATGGATTTGATCAGTATTTTGTCACTATTACAGGTAGGTTGCCTATTGATCATAATTAAATGTAGCTTCACAGTGAAAACAGACAGAGATATTGATAACTGATAGTTAACATAGAAAAGTTTTGTTAGCTAGGGCCACCTAGTTCTGTAAAGTGTTGACAGATTTTCTCAGGAGAATTCTAATATTAGATAATTTCCCCATAGTTTGAAACTTAGAATCACACATGTCATAGCGAGACAAAAAATGTATTGACAAATTTCAGTGTTTGAGTGCATCAGTGATGACTGTATGTGACAGATTACAGATAGCAAAATTCTGGAGTGTGCAATATGATGTTTTGTCACTACAGTCACACAGTGTGATATGATGTTTTGTCACAACAGACACGCAGTGCAATATGATGTTTTGTCTCTACAGTCACACAATGCAATATGATGTTTTATAGGATGATCAGCTGAAGGTATACCCAACATAATCAGAGAGAAACTCAAAATGTAAAAACAACTACTATATTACAATTTGAAATAATGGGTTATAGATACTAAAGTAGACAATTTAATATTATCATTCCTTGCATGGTTTTCTGAGGGTTTTGTTACGTGTCTAATGAGCAGTAGTATACTACAGGAAATGGTGAAATCTTATCACAGGCTTTGGCTCCGACTTTTTGAAATGTTTCCATTTCCCTATATCAACATCAAGATAACCCTGTGTGTTAGGTTTCTGTAACTCTTCCAATTGCTGCCATTTCAGATAGCTAGGCTGTGGTGGAGTAAATCTATGTTTCTCATGAAAAACTTTAACACTGAACTGGCCTGTAAAATTCTTATGTGAATTTCTCTGTTGAAATATACATATGTATTTCTAAGATTGTCTCCCCTTTCTTTTAAAACTATAGATCAATACGTTGATAATCTAAAAGTAATTTGTTCCCACTGATTTTGAATTCTTCGATAATTTTGAGTTTTACAGGGATTTGGGTGGATGGTCTATGTCAACACCTGTAGGTTTATTAGTAATAACACATTGGTTGTTCAAATGTCAAGGTTAAACTTTGTTTCTGAGACTATGCATAATTGTGTTGTTATCCCCCGCTTTTTCCGAAACGGGGGATATTAATTTGGGTTTGTCCATCTGTCTGTAACACTTCATTTCCGTACAATAACTGTAGCAAATGTAAACTGATTTTCTTCAAACTTGGTGACAAGTTTAAATGCCTTAAGGGCTCAGCGAAGTTCGATCGCGACAGTCGATGGACCTTATTTAGCGGAGTCATGGCCCTTTGAATTACTAAAAACGTCATTTTCTGCCATTTCCGTGCAATAACTGAAACAAATGTAAACTGATTTTCTTCAAACTTAGTAACAAGTTTAAATGCCTTAAGGACTTGGCCAAGTTCGATTGCCACTTTCAACGGACAGTATTTAGTGGAGTTATGGCCCTTTGCTTAAATAAAAAAGTCAGTTTCTGCCACCTCCGTACAATAACTGTAATAAATATTAACCAATTTTCTTCAAACTTGGTAACAAGGTTGAATGCCTTAAGTGCCTGGCCAGGTTCGATTAACTCTTTCAGCGGGTGTTATTTATCAGAGTTATGGCCCTTTAATTTACTACAACTGTCATTTTTCTGCAGTTTCTGTGTACCTAATGACTAACAAATGTTAAAATTAATATTGTTAAAACTTGATAACAAGTTAAATGCCTTAAGGGCTTAGCCAAGTTCGATCACCACTTTTGGCAGATCTTTTCTGCCACTTCCGTACAATAACTATAATAAATGTTAACCGATTTTCTTCAAACTTGGTAACAAAGTTAAATGTCTTACTTCCGAATAAGACTTCAGTTTATTTTTTCATGTTTCAACCAAGGTTAAACCTAACCTCAATAATGTTTACCTACAATATGTCCTGAAAGTGGGGGACGGAAATTCCACGAATTTGCTTGTTTTATCCTGTCACGTCACCCTGTCACATCTCAGATGAATTTTCTATACATATTGAGTCTGGGCCAATTGTGTCCTACAGATTAGGCATTTTAAATTTATAGAATAAAAAAAAAATGAATAGAAACAGGTACTATCAAGGTCACTGTACATAGTAATGAAATGTAATAATAAATGTGTAAGGCAGATCAACACACATAGTAATTCACACGTGATATAATCTTTTGTCTCCTAATTTCTGTTCAGAATAAGTCTGAAGTGTTATTTAGAATAAGTTTGTTGTCTGTTCTACGGCTCCTCATATTATCTTTTCAGATTAACTCTGAAGTTCAATGTTGATCGGAATAGAAGTGTTAATTATCTCCTTTTTTCTGAATACCGTAATTTAATGAAGTTGAAGATCGAGTAATATTTAATGAATGGGTCGTGTAAATATTAAGGTTTGGTTGTTTTGTCTCTTATTTCTTGTACTTCCTACTGCAATTAAGGATATTTTTTTCAATGTCTACTTTTGATAGAGAAGGAAAAGTGGAGTGGGGAAAAAAAACCATCAACCTACATTCAGTTCTTGGCAACTAATACTGTTGATCAGTGGCTAATACGAGTGGTAAAACAACTTAGAACATCCAATATAAGAGCTACAATGTTGTAACATATAGTACTGTTGTCTGATCACTGTTCCTAGCAGTGAAGTGTACACCTGTGTGTGTATTGTTAAATTGTTAACGACCTATAATCACAGGTATGGTCACAGGTCTAATTGTCTGTTACCGTTCTGAGTGATGGAGTGTGTTACCGTGGTGATAGACAGGTTGTCAAGCATGACTCATCCTTTACACATGGCCTCTGTGATCTTGGTAAGATTGTTGATGATTTTCCATGTTTGCATAGAAAGAAGATCTGGATTGGATTGTATAATGTGAGAAACTTCATGATGCTAATATGCTGCTGTTGGGGGTAGGGCAAGGATCAATAGTGCATCAACTCGTCAATGTACTTCCTGAGCCTGTAGATGTCCCAATTTATATCCAATGCATTTGAAAGGTATTTATTTGACATTAGCAAAAATGGTTGCCTAACTCAATTTTCTTGATCCTTGTGATCTGAATTTTTATAAGATATAAAATATTCAGGGCTCACTTCTGACTAAAATATTTTTTTCTTGTGACTACAAGCCTAGCTGTTTCAGCTGTTTCTTCAGAAGCTTTCTCTTAAAATGACTGATGAGAAGGCAGATTTAAAAAAAAAAAAAAATGTCTGGAGGCTAATTAGTCGATGTGTACCTTAATTAGTGTCCTTAAATTACTTCTGGTATGGATACCTTGTCTTGGAGAGAGTCCATGGTGACTTCATTGAGGTGTTTTTGTAGATGCATGTGCTGACCTTTCAGAGTAGTATCTCGGATCTGTGCTGCTTATATAAATTACATACAAAAACAGATGTGGATATATAGAAATTGACTGGGAGGTGTGTCTAAATCCTAATTTTGATATTAAGAATATGTAGAGTTTCCCATTTCATGAATACGTATCATGTCATTATGGCACATGTTGTTTGGTTGTGGTAAATATGACAGAATATGTGATAACTTTTTTGTATTATGTTTTATATGCTGTAGATGTGCCGATGATGTGATTCTGTGTTAAAGATCCAGAATTCGTCAAGAGCCTTTCATTTTGAAGTTCAAGGGGAATTTTTTTTTTACAAAAATTGAAATATAGTTTATATATATTCATAATCGCCCTGATATCCAGTAATTTCGTCCATGTCTCTAGTGTAATATGACCTTGAGCGAATTTCATTAGGTGGAACAATAAATGACATCAGGAAAAATGATGTGATGTTTTCGAGGATGGCGAGCCAAAATGGCAGCCTCCGCTGGATTTTCAAATTTTCAAATACATTTTGACATCATTGAAAAAATAGGTATTTGTATTTATGTGATAAAAAGTGTCTTAATTTTGAGTTCATTTTATATGGGATTTTTATTAAACTTGCCTTAGAAGTTTTAATTTTTGCTTGCCAAGGCTCTCAAAAATAAAAACTTCTTGTTTCATAAAATCTTATATGAAATGAACTCTCATTTAATATCCTATATATATTATTATATAACTGTAATATGTTAGACAGAAGATCAATTAATTAAGATTCTTATCTAATTGTTAAATCCTCTGCTACTATATTTGGGTACCATATTGGGTTAGATACGAAATATCCCACCTGGAAACATAATTTGCTGGTATATCTGTCACTATTGGGATATTTTAACTGATTATTGTTATGATACTAAATATAGCCCAGTTAATACATTGAGTGATCAATCTAAATAATGTGTTTCTTACATAGCTCACTCATTTATGAATGATTAGATGGTGGACATGTTTGGCCATTGGTGTGTGAAATTGGCTGTCAGAAAATGTATATATTTATAGATAAAATACTTACAAGTTTTCTGCCATTTTAATATCAGGCCTACATTTCATAACTGTTTCCTTATACAACAATGATTAAAATAATACAGTTCCCAATCAGTCATATATCTGACTGTTAGATATACAATGCATGTGCATCATGGATCTATTGTTTGTTTTGTTTAACTTCCATTTAACAGTCATTTAAGTATGTACCAGGTATAAAAGGTTCAGGAAAGCTGGAATATTAGGAGAAAAACCACTGACTTACAAACAGCCCCGCATTAGATTCAAACTCACAACCCAGAGGTTGAGGACTTAATCCTGTGATAATATTGCGTCGGAACATTAAACCACTCTGTCAACTTGAATTGTTCTGATATTTAAATGTTTGAATGCCCATTTAATGCTCAGTCAAGTCTATTTGGAGATCTCTTTTTAATGGCAGGTTCTATTAATTTATAGATATGTTTCTTAAAATCATCATCACAGACTAGCCCATTTCTCATCAGTTTCTAGAGAAAATGAAAAGGTGAAAGGTTGGTATAGGTGATAGGTCGGTTTATATAGGCGAAAGATCGGTATAGGTGACAGGTTGGTATAGGTCAATGGTGGGTATAGGGAATAGGTCAATATAGGTGAAGAGGTCAGTATAGGTGAAAGTTTGGTATAGGTGATAGGTCAGTATACAATTAAACAAAAGATAATTAATACTCTTAATGACCATTATGTTTTAGTAGACAGCTAGCTGATAATTTTTTTTAAAAAGTTACAGTTATAGGTTTTTGTTTCATTATTATGTATTTTCAAAATATCAAAGTTTGAATAATATATTGCATATAACAATGTATGATACATTTCCTTCGTATGGTCCACATTTGTATCTTTGTCGTTTTATTACTCTTATGATGTATGCCTATCAACAGCTGTGAGCTTGTTATGTATAGAGGCTGGTGTAAGGCTGGATATATCATCTAGCAAATCAATTTCTGGCCTACAGCATACTTAAACATCCATAAACAACTACAGGGTAACTTTGATTCTTTTACTCAAATTAAAGTGCATAAGACAGTATTGCCAACTCTCCCTATTTTCTGGGTTTGTATCTCAACTTGCTACATTTAGAGTACATTACCGATTGACCTGTCCAGTCATCAAATAACCCAGGTTTAATTTCTGCACCAGTAGTAAAGAATGAAAATCTCTAAAATGACATGTCTAATGGAATTATTGTAATTACATGATTTTCTCGTCAATCACTTAAACATATATATTGTATAGGAATGATTAATGGATTGATATTGGGTTCCATGCTATAAAAATGATTGAAATTACATGGGTTTAGACAATGCTGGAAAAGCTTAGTGTGTGTTGGGAAAATGCATAATTGCTTAGTGCTTCTTAGGATCTAAGGAGAAAAGATGCTGGAAATGTAGCAGCATACATGTTCTGTTGTGAGAATTAGATATACTACCCTGAGGTACAAGACATACCTAAATGATGAATTCAGGGTTCTCACTTAGTTTTTTAAAAGATGATTGAAAATTAATGATTAAATGCCCCCGTGGTGGCCAATACTTATTTCTGACAAAAATAGCTGGTTGTTAACAAGGAAATACATGGCTGTTTTTGCTGGCAACTGGCTTTTAACGAGAACCCTGATGATTTAAACTTGGTTTACCAAGATTACTAATCTTTTTCAAAGCTGATAAATGTTAATATCTGTTTTCAAAATACCCAAAAGTAAAAAGAATGTGGATCTAATTATAAAAAGTCTAATTGCAATTACTTAACCAGAGGATGAAATATTGCAGATGTGAAAATTAACTTGTAAATAATAGTCACATACCATATAAAGCTGCAGTTATACATGTAAATATGAAAACAAATATTATAACCAAAATTGAATACCGATAAAATGAATTTGAAAATTACAATTATAGATTTGTAATAAGAGTGTTATAAGATCTTGTATACAACTTCTCAAAAACTCCTAACTGTTGAAGTGAATGTATATGTATATAGAATTTATATTTATTACTTTAAATCATTTTATACGTTTCATGGACAGTTGAAATGTGAAAAGCTTTTAGTGCTGCTTTTAAAGAAGTCATGGTTCTGGTGACATAAAATTTTATTTAATAAGTATTTATAATTATATTTACTGTAAAATGTGTTTTTAAAATTTACAAGTGAAGTAGTTACGCTGTCTTGTGTTTTCCACTTGTAATTATTTTTTTTCATGCCTTATGTGAACTGCTATTGAAAATTGTTCTTACAGTAATTCTACAGCTTTATATATATGTGGGCTTGAAAGTTTCAGTTTTACTTTCACTGAATACCACATAAACAATTAAAATAAAATCATCTTTCATTTTACCATGATGTATGATAATCCTTACTTCAGTTTTATATCAAGCAGGTGAAATTTTCACTTTCATTTTAAGTTTGAAATGTTTACTTTCATTTTACCTAGATTTTGTATTGACATTTGAAATTTTTACTTTCATTTTACCTAGACTATATATTGACAGTTGAAATCTTAATTCATTTCACCTTGATTTCTTTCATTTAATACCTTGAAATTTCATTACAGGAGACATCAGATAGTGAACCAACACTAAAGAAGTGGACATTAACATCTGGAGAAGATTTGGATACCGTCCAGTCAGCTGGACGACCTGACCTGTTTGATCTTAAAAAGAAAACAGAAGACGAAGAAGATGACATGGCAGATCCAAAAAGAGGAAAACTGAATAGGGTGAGATTTTTTATCCATTTGGCAAAAATAGCATGGCTACATACAATAACCGTGGTTTTTATTTTTCAAACAAGTGTTAGTTTAGTTTGTACAATTTATAACATTATATTTAGATATGCAAAATATTTTATAGTCCACTTTGACTGCCATTTGGTTCGTCAGTGTTGTAAGAAATATATATCAGAATTTAGCACGCTGCATGTGTAAAAATATTTTATGTTTTAGCAGGAATTTGGAGATAAAAAAAGTTCAGTGTTGTGTATTATAATGACAACCATAAAGCTAAAAGTGGTACTAACTTGAGTAGTTCATGCATCTTGGCTGTACATTTGATTGAAATTGCTAAAGTTTTCGAAAACAATTTTAGAAAACCTTTTTTGTTTAATATACAGTGAACCCTCAATAATCAGAGTACTAATGTGTCCTCAGCCTTTTCTGTCCAGATTGCAAATTTTCAACATTTTTGAATTCAATTTATTAAGTATGATATATATAATCAAATTGTTCACTGATATTTATGTAAGAATATTTTTCTGTCCTATTGATGTCTGTATTATCGCAGGTCCACTGTATAATTATATAATGGGTAATTTTCTGTTGAACCTATATTGTTTATAAGTAATATGACTCAAGTTGAAAATTCTTGATCAAAATATTGAGAATAGCCAAAAATTTTACCAGAAAATCTAGGATTCTTATAAAATACATTTAATTGATGATTGATAATTTTTAATGCAGTGTTGTTTGTGTACAGTGAATTGATACTAATATTGATTTGCTCTATAAACAAACCTTTACATGCTCCCAAGCCTATTACTTAACTTCAGGTCTATGTTATGATTTGTATGCCCTCATCATAGGAATGTATGGAGAGGGGGGGCATACAACGATCCCGTCATGTTCATATTTCATCCCATACTGTCGCATCATACATTATATTTGTTATTTAGCTGATATATTTCTATGAATTTATTACAAATTTATCTGCACCTTCTAGTAAACTATAGCATGTGCATTCATATCATGTATATATTGTTTTATTTGATAGCAAACATACCCTATAAGCCTACTTAGAGATTTATAATACGGGGACTTTGTGATCCAAAAATGATGTAGATAAAGAACTATTTACCATCGATTAGTTCCACCTTCTGGTGGTTATGATGTCAGAAAAATGATGTTAAAAGATGACATGACAATTAAACAAAGGTGGGACTAATCAACAATAAATTGTACTTTTCCACATCATTTCAGTATCTCAAAACTGCCGTATTGACTCTTCCGAATTACATACTAAGACATATAGTCACTATACAAATTCATATAAACTCACAGAAAAATCCTTAACACATCAATTAGTACTATCTAAAGATACACATATTATGTTCACTGTGTTTCATTAGTTAATTACTGTAATGCTTTAATTTGCATCCATTCCTTGATCACGGAGGTAAATTTATGTGATAGTACGGGGTTTCGAGTTTCTACAACAACATAGGTAGAGCACTTTTTACCATCGATTAGTCCCATCCTTCGACTACTTTGCGATCAAATCAATGGTAAATTGTAATTTATCCATGTCGTTTTAGTATCTCAAAAAGACATTAGATTAAATATTTTGGCTGTTGTGAATATACTGCTATACTTTTCATATATAAACCAACTTTCTTTCTTGTGCAATTTAAAGTGAAATCACTAAAATTATTCTTGGTAAATGTTTATACTTATAGTGATAGGTATACGTAATTTAATTCAACTTTCAAATCAAGGAAAGTTAATCTTCACAAAGTTGTTTTAATGCAGAAATCACAAAATTTACCTGGTAGTTTCTGCGAAAAAAAAGGTTGGTTTGCAACTTATTAATTTTTTTACACTTCTGTTAGGTCTCTTTTAAAATATTTTCTTTTGAATATCATGGATGCTAATTATGGCAAACACAGTAATATACTGACAGGAGTATCATATAATTGTTGTTTTAATGTCATTTGCACTCATTGTTAATTCATTTCATTTATCAGTGCATGATTAAAGAAAGGTTCCTTTATATATTCACTCAGTTTTAATTTGTGTCCCAACATCCTTTTAAAATTCTAATTGACCCATATTGATCATGTGGCATTATACAATTATGGCCCTCTGTGGAGGGATACATCTAGAATTGTCTCCCTGGAAAGAGTTATTTTCTCGAGGGCGAAGCCCGAGAGAAAATAACTCTTTCCAGGGAGACAATTCTAGATGTATCCTGACACATAGGGACATAATTATTTTATTATACTGAACAAAATCAAAAGAAAAAAAATCTCTGTTAAAAGAATCCATGAAGATATTTCCCAACAACAACGTTGTTAAATTCGTTGGGCTACAAAAAAATAAACAACAGCGTTGCCATTGTTGGTTGACGTTGCAGATGACGTCAACTTCCGGTCACGTGCGGAGCTTCCAAGGGGTTATTTCCCTGGGGTTATTTCCCTCGGGGGTTATTTCCCTGGGGTTATTTCCCTCGCCTTCCAATTCCGGGGAAACATCTAACTTATTCAATGTCATGTGATCAAGTTTAATCCAATCAGAACATTCTAAATAAAAGTGAGGTATAATAATCTTATATGTATGATAATGTAAAAATAATGTCTCACACTTTGTAATGCCATAATTAACTGCATAACATGAAATACTCATAGTTATTTCTTTCATAGTGTGAAGATTTCAAATCTTTTCATAGATATACAGTTGTTTCATGCTATATCATGATCAGTCAACAGTCAAAACATTTTTACAGCAACCAGTCGAAAATACTTTATTTATAAAATACATGTAATTAGAGAATCAAGAAACAATTATGAATGAGAAATTTTATTCCTCATGATCAAAAAAATATTCCTTAAGATATTCTGAATTTGCATATTACAGAGTTATCTGCACTTGCGGGTAGGTATTGATTGTGACATCGTGTGTTTGGTAGGGTAACGTCATATGTTTTCGGAGAAAACGACGTGAATTGCGCTAATGAAATAATGACGTAACAATCAATACCTATACGCAAGGGAGCTAACTCTGTAATATGCAAAGACGGAATAGGTCTTGTTAAGACATACAAAATCAGAAGATATACAGGAACCAATCTTTATCAATTTCATTTTTTTTAACTTGAATCACTTCACCTATCAGTGTATATCATAACATGACTTGTGTTTTTGAGAGGGATTCGTCGCTGTAGGAATACAATACCTTCGTGCTTATGAATGATTTGCTTACTATCAGACAATGGAAAGAAGTTTCGAAGACTTGCTGGCGGGTTTAGAAGATGATGACCTTGACCTTGATGATATATTGACCACGGGGTCACTTAGTCCACAGGTTTGTTAACTGTCAGAGAAATCAGTTTTTTCTCAGATCTTTTATAGCTTTCTTCTGCATTTGAAATCAAATATTTTCTTTTTTACAATTGATTTTTGAAGTTTGAAATTTCAACCACTTTCTTTTGAGATAACTTTTATCAAAGTGACACAAATATCATTTTTAACTGTATATAGCAGCAAGCTGGTTTTAATTAGGGGTAAATTAAGAAAAATGCGAAGAAATCAGAATGCTATTATGATACTTTAAAACAATTGATTATCATTGAAATGGAAGAGGAATTCTTTTAACATTGAGGTGCTGGGTTTAGGAAAGGGTATCTAAGATCCAATGACAATCGTATTGATCAAGAAATTGAAATTAATACAGCATAATTAATTAGTTACACACATTATATGCACATTAATGACACTTGTTTTATACGTTTATATTAATTTACTAACGACGCATGCTTGTAATTTAACACTAATTAATTGCTTGGAATTTTACCTAACAAAATGTCACTAACAATTAAAAGCCGATATCTCTGTTCGTGCAATATAGATGGTTCGTTTGCTCACTACTAAAATGTGCTTGATGCTTGTTTTCTGCTTTTGATTAAGTCCAGGTTGTCAACTTTTATGAAATTTAACTTGAATAGCATGTTAGACTGGTTCCTACCTCAGTTATCTCCCTTGCATAGGCTTTACTGAGGACAAGTAGGAATTCCTGTGCTTCGTTTCTGTGCATATGTCATCATAGAGACGGCTACTTCCGTAAGAGAAAATAACGTCTTTAACGTCATTCCTATAAGCATACTAAGCTCTGTTAGCATGAAATAATTTCAAAAATCAAAACCTAATTTATGCAGCCAGCAGTCGGAGAGTAGAGAACTAAGGGAAGAGAACCAATCTAATAGCATGTTTGGGGGAAAGATTTCGCAAACTTTCATTTGGAGGGCTGAATGATGCATGGGCTTTAAGCTTGTTTGTCAGAGAACAAACGAAATATATCTGTGATGGTTGTGCATGGTGGTAGGGCAGTTTGCACTATATCACCCGATGGATGTTTGTTAAACAGTTACAATATATGGATTGTCAGATCCTAATGCCTGGTCACTGCATGATGTGAACACAAGATGACTATTCACAAAAGCTGACTTCTCAACTTATTTCTCGTTTGATCTGGCACTTTTAGTCCATTACTCAGAGATCTTTGCATGCAAGATCAGAAAGGGGGAATTATCAGGTTTATGAGGATGTCCAAAGTCTAGCTGACCCTAATTTCTGTACATTCAGCTCTGATTTACTCATTAACAATATAATTATCTTAGAGCTGGTAACTCTAGCCAATTATGAGAACAATTCTGAAATATTGTAGACGAAAGCAAAACCAAAGTTTCAATAAATACAGAAAATGTTTTTTGATTAAAATCAAGCAAGATCTAATTTATAGAGAATACCAGTTGGGCGGGTTTTTTTTTAAAAGATCTGAAATAAAAAAAAATATGTGATTGATAATTGACATTATGTTATAAATAGTCAGTCATGTTACTTTTGGAAATTAATGTAATCAATTTTAAAGGAGAAATAGTGTTTTCCTATTCAACAAAATAAATAAATTACAAATTTTATTCAGATGAATACATTACGAAAATGCATGTCAGCTATTCTGAATTCAAATTACATTCAATATAAAGACCAGCAAAAAATTAATTTCGTCTATTATTTATTAATTGAATATCATCGAATGATTAAAATGAAAGACAGTTTTGATTTTAAATAAATTTGATCAGAGTCTTTAATAAGTGAAAAATAAAGAAAATAATATACTTTTGAATTTGATATTATTAAATCAAAACATTTTTTAATATATAAATAAAATCATCAACATTTTCCTTTTGACTTTCAACAGATCACAGATGCATCTTTTAATGCCATGGCAGCCCAGAGTAAGAAAACCTACAACCAGGCTGAGGAAAATAAAACCCAATTAAAAGACAAAGATGATCATCCGAAGGACTCCACGGAGCCTTCTCAGAAATTAGAGGACCAAAAAACAATAGATGAGATTTTCGGGGAGGTAGAGGAAACAAGAGCCAGTGTCGGTGACCTTTTGACCTCTGATGAGAATGTTGAGGAGGTATTAGGCGACGAAACTGAATCAAATGTTGAGGTGATGGTGACTGACTATGATGAACAGGATGCAAAAGTTCATGACCCAGACGAGAAAGAGGCTGCCCTGTCTGACATGGAGGATAGCACAACAGAGGTCAGAGGTCATCATATTTTTCCCTTTCATTGTATAGATTTAGTAATTCATGTGTTATACCATGCCTGCTAGTAATGTACCTATCAACACTTGTCCTTTAGGGTAAGTGTAAGTTTGTATTTTTCAGCCAGTATAGACAGATTTTAGTCTTCTAAGTCTTTTGGAGGAACGATGTTGGAGATTAAATAGAATTTTACATAAGCTGAAAAGTGGGAAGCCACAATTGGGTTGAGATACCCTTATCCACCAGCTGAGAGACATATGTTAACTTTCACACATGTTAATTTAAATTTTCTCTCATACATACATTAATGATATAAAAGGCGAATTCATTTGCTTCAAAAATTGTCATGGTGCCATTGCCACAATGCGTCATGTATTGATGATGTCGTGTCATTATTTAGCACATGTTATCTGTCTTTCCTCTACCTTGGTAAAAGATGGGCAAAAAATATATACTTAATAAAAAGTTACTTTTTGCACATCTGAATATTCCTCATTTTAAAGGGACAATTCACTCACGCTAATTCTTTTACATAACCAAGAAGCAAAATATGGCATAAAAGTATTGTTCTACATTTCTTATGAAACATATAATATAAGATATTGACAAATTCCACGTCATTGTTTAGTATTTTAATTGATACTGTTGTAATTACAAATCGTTGATCAATACGATTGAGCAGGTACAATATGTACGCTGTACCAATATCCGAGCCAAAGTCACGCACGTTAAACAAATGAACTACATAACCACTGTGGAGGTGATATAATGATTTTTTAGGCAAGACAATTCACCTATTAAGGTAAAAACATTTCTGTCAGAGCGATTTGAGCTGTTCTAGACAAAAGTAGCATTACTCCACGAGCAAGGAACTGGGTTCGGCATACAAGATATTCGACCACAATTTGTAATGGCAGACAGCGAGTGAGTTTGAACATTTCACACGCATTTCACCACCATGGGATTTTCTGACATATCACAGTAAAACCGACTGATCTAATTCCCATTAGAACTGGGGGTTTTCCGATATATATACGTATTTTAATGTTCTCGTAGAATGAATTGTCCCTTTAACCAATGCCTGGAGAAAGAAAAAATTAAAACCAAGATGGCCACCAAGGCCTTTAAAAATGTCAAAATCAGCTGATTACAATGGATTGGTGTAAAGAGATTCTTGAATACATTCTTTATCATAGTCATAGTTTAATATAAAGATGTCTAGGAAATAATGCTGCATATTTTTGTCTTTGTATGGTAAAGTTCGTCGAGTTATCTCCCTTGTGGAAAGGTTGCGGGTTAAATTTTGATATTTTCTCGTAAAAATATGACGTGCTCACAAATCCATGACATAAAGTTGTATACCTATCTTCAAGGGAAATTAAATAACTCTTTTAAGAGACAAAAACAGGAGATGACCAATACAGAAGAGCCATCTGACAAGTCCTAGAGAATTAAAACAATGAACATATACAGATCTCTGTCTCTCACTTGTAAAACCTTAAATCATACTACAATTACCAAAACAGTAAAAGAAAAAAGTTAGGTTTGACTCTTTCCATCGCTTGTCATATGGGTATTCTTTCTATGATAATCACTTCATTTTTTTCAGAAGGCTGGATTGTTTTGCTTGTTTATACAGTCTACCAACGCTTTATCTATTAAACACCCTAAATGTTAAGTGACAACATTTGTCCACTATTTGCCGATGCTATCAAAAGTAACCCTCAAAATGAAACTTTGAACTGTAAACCAACTTCCTTTTGTAGATACTTAATTTCGCGAAAAATTTCAAAAGAAGTTCACGAAGATTATCATTCACAGACTTTAAAAAATGGACAGACATTTCTATCAGTATGTAGATGTGAGTCTATGGAGATAAACTTTCGCAAATTTATTTGGAAGTAAATCTTAAAGATGCTCCACCGCCGACAGAGTGTAAATGATATTCATCATTTGAACAATAATTGGTGTTTAATTGTGTATATATATGCCTATAATTAACACAAAAAAATATTATTAAATAATTTGTTTCGTCTATGGTGCATACGTAATCAGTACTTCTTTCTATATAGAGTATAAGTGTCACAGAATTTTTTCGGAATGCAATTGATTATTTTTTATATTTCTAACCTTAAGTAAAATTAGAAGCTCAATCTTTTAATGGTGGTAATGGTGTAAAGTAGGTTACTTTTGTAACTGAAGAAATATACTAAATCGTCTGCTCCTGTTTTTGATAGTGAAAAAATACCATTTGTCAGCGGTGGAGCATCTTTAAATGAAAGAAAGTTGGTTTTACAGTATGCTATTCTATGAAGTGTGGGCTAGTGTACTTTGCTTTGTTGTTATTTGCTGCTATATGTGTGTGTTGTAGAACGGCCAGCTAAAGAGAGAGGCTAGTCTGGACTTCAATGATGTCGGGGTAAATATTGACCGCTAAAGCTTTTGCTAGATTCAGTCCAGGCCCCAATGTCTCGAAACAAACTTTTGAATAAGTCACAAATAACTAATTAATTGTTGTTTGTTTTCATTGTAAATCAGACTTTCTGATTGGCAGATACTTTTTCTTCATACACTTTGAAGAAAAAAATCTGTGAATGGCACGAAAACCCGACGTTATCATGACATCACAATAGAGACATAGATGTTGTATATTGATTTAGAAAAATTATCCATTCGAAAGTCAATGGAATCGTACATTGAAACGTGTTTTATGTTATCAAGTAGTCTGAATAATTAATCATAAGAATTTATGTAAATATGTTTTAACTTCAATCCATCAGGTTATGAAATAAATTTTGTGAGCAAACTTTTACGAGGATTCACACAGTTTGCAAACAAAATTTCTTTCATACCCCGATGAAGTTAAAAAAGAATGACATCAATGCTTAAATAAACTATTCTAGTCAGAAACAAAGTTATTAAAAGTCAAATGATTTTACATAGGAATTATATGATGGGAAAGACATAAGTTTTGATGAAAATTTTTGATGAAAGTCAGTGCCTTTTGTTTCGAGAAATCAGGGCCTGGTACCACAATAATAAAACAATTCTCTATCCAAGTTTTTGCTTAACCAATAAAAAATGTCATTATTTTTCATCAGGTCATTTGTAATTTGAAGTCTAAACTTTAAGATCTTTAAGTACATGGTTTTGTAATCTAGATATCCCTAAGGAATTCATAACAAATTTTGATGGATTATTGACCTGCCATTTTCTATAGGTCAGAATTTCAAAGTAATAAGTGATGATTTTCGAAGAATTATATACATGATATAATTAATAGCTTCTGTGTTGAATTAACAAAGCAGGCCCTTTCTGCCTTTTCCATTTATTGTTTGTTTGCATTTATACATGACAAATTGTTATCAATTGTAAGCTTGAGGATATCTACATTCCTTATTTCTTACTTCATTGTCACTGAGAAAATGTTTTTGGATGATAACTTGCATTTCCAACACTTCTGCATCTTTTTATGACTGAGTGACAAAGTGATGTCGAAATGACCTTAATTAACCTCTATTTGGTATTTGTGTGACATTGTTTGACCTCTGTGAATCATTTCCTGTAGGATACTTCACATTTGGATGTGAACATTGGAAAGCAGAAGACTTCACTACGAAAGAAGGGTTCACTGGCGCGACGACGCAAGCCAACACGAACTAATGTGAGAAACATCCTGAGTTCCTCTGAAGATAGTCACTTCCAGGACACAACAGGTAAGTGGTACTAATTTCCTCACTTCCAGGACTCAATGGGTAAGTGGTCCAATTTTCCTCACTTTTAGAACACATCAGGTAAGTGGTCCGAATTTTCTCTGTATTTGTCTCAGAATTAACAGAGAAATTATTATTATGTTTAGCCTATGCCATCCTGTTTAGTCGATTTTGTATGGATTTTGGCCATTAATATTACATTTAGAAAACAGACATTTCTAGTTGAACATTTCTACTTTTCTCAATAATTTTTAGTACTACCTTTTAATCAATATTTCGATCTGATTAAGATACACATCCTTATAACCACTCCTTTAAATAGAGGATCTGACAACATTCCATAAGGGGTCATGTTCGGATGACCTTTTTACCATGCATACTTCAGATCAAATTCATTTTTTCTACACATTGCTACGTCAACTGATATGGCCATTTCGTCCCAGTATACATACATTTAGCTTTGTTGTGCTCTTTGGGTGAGATGACTATGTACACGAAAATGATTCAGACAGCTCTTTCAAACTATTTCATCCCAAGTCAAGATTTTGATGGTGCCAATTTGATTGGCCATTTCCAAAGGTTGTCTGGACGTGACCCCTATTAGGATGTTGTCAGATCCTCTTATAAAACGTAGTGATAATAAGGATCTGTATTTTAATCAGATTGTCAATATTTAAACAATTGTGTTTATTATTTGTGCACTTTATTGATGTTAAAACTTTCCATTAAATTTCAAACGAGATGATTTCAGATTTTAGAAAAGCCCAATATGATCTTTATGTCTGTACACTTAACTGAAGATTTTATCAAACATTAAGTTGGTTAAGGTTAAGGGCATGATTCCTATCGCTTCAAGCTAACCTGTTTCAAATTAGTAGCAATGTCAAAAAGCATTAATGACATGTAATCGATATTTAAATAAATTATTAAATTTGAGGGTATTCATAATTAGGTTAATATATCAAATGAAAAAAGTTTTTACTCAAAATACTGCTCACTCTTTCCTCAGAGACAAAAGATTCTCCAACAAAGGAAGTGAACGGTTTTGCTGACGAAGAGGACGTTTTTAGGGGAGACAAATCCGACTCACCTGACCCTACTTCACCTCCAGCTAAAAAATCCAGTAATATCATGATGCCTTTACCGGGCTTGGGACAGGTGGGTACAGGTCACTTGATGATAGATGAGCGAAAAATACAGATGACAAAATGATGCAGTCAGTCTTTCTTACGCTGTTTGGTTGGAAAAGTCTTCTTTCTAATTAATAATGACAAAGTTTTATCATTATATTAAACGCTTCATCATACTTGATATTTGATATATGTGATACCCAATAACATTTGTGCGGGACTAGTATCTCCGGTGATGATGGGACATATTTCTTTGTAATTTTCCCACTGAAATGACGTTTGTACCGGATATCATCTATCAGCATCATTCCATCTCCAATAGAAATGATAGCCCCATTCAAGCAATACCAGGTATCACATAGTACATGGATAAGTCCTAATTTGCTAGTTTATATTTCACATTAAGACATGCTTTATTGATAAATAGACTTCCTGATAAAAATATAAAGATATTGTTAAGATTGTTGTTTTCATTTACTTTGTCAACAGCCAATGCTACCAAGGAAAACTCCACAACCTAGACCATCTCCAGATGAAGAAATGGCCCCTGCAGAGCCAAAGAGGGACCCCAAAGCTATGGGGATCAAATTACCAATGCCACAGCTTAAACCAACAAAGAAATCTGACAACCAAGATAAGGAAAATGATGTCTCTCCTGAATTTGAAAAACCAGCTCTTCGTAAAGTAGCTACACCACAAGAAACAGAAAAAGTGATAGAAAAAAATGATACATTTGAGGTCCCAGCATTGAAAGCTGTTGCACCAGAAAAGACTGCAAGAAAATCTGAGAAAGCAGAGGAAACTGAGAAAGTTTTTTCCAAACCTCCTCTTAAAAGTGTTCCAAAAATGGAAGTGGATACAACACCAGCTCCACAAACCAAGGAAACACCATATAACATTCCACTGAAGCGTGTGGAATCTAATCGCGAAAAGTCGCCTGTAAAAACAGTGAAGGAAAATGATAATGTTTTTGATACGCCTTCATTGAAGAGAGTACAAAGAGATCAGGATAGTGGTAGGTTGAAGATTTCCCCGGAAAACGAAGGAAAGTTTGAAGTACCCGCTCTAAAAACTGTTTCTAGTGATTTAAAGCGATCAGAAAGTCAGGAAATGGAATCAGAAAAAACTTTTAATAAACCTGCACTGCGAAATACTCCAAAAGTGAAAGCTGAGCCTCCAACTAGTCCAGAAGCCAAGGGTAAATTTGACTTACCATCACTAAAGAGAACACCAAAAGTTTCACGGAGCGACAGTTCGGAGTTAAACAGCGGAGCAGCATTCGATATGCCTAACCTACGGAACAGACCTGTTAAGACACAGCTAGAATTTGATGATGTTACCAAAGGACAGGTGGAAAACAAACACACATTTGACGTTCCTCAAC
Source organism: Argopecten irradians (assembly GCF_041381155.1). Taxonomy (NCBI): domain Eukaryota; kingdom Metazoa; phylum Mollusca; class Bivalvia; order Pectinida; family Pectinidae; genus Argopecten; species Argopecten irradians. Next base: position 27,062,301 of record NC_091142.1, on the reverse strand, counting down.
TTAAGAATACTCCAAAATCACCAAAGTCTGAGACAGAGGGAAGTACTGCCACAAAGGAGGAGGAACCGTCATGGCTTAAGGACATGAAGTTAAGAAAGCCGTCTGCCAAGTCAGAAGAAAGCTTGGATCTGATGAAGGAGACGGAAACCCCTGCATGGATGAAAACAGCAGCTGAGAAACGAGAAAAAGCGGCAGAGATTCTTAACACCAAAGGTGAGAACTGCATTAAAGAGTCATTTTGTAAATCCCCGATACAAAGTAGAGAACAGTTAGTCATATCTATAAATTTTGAGACGTATCACTTAATTTCTTGAATAAAAAGAAATAATGTGTACTGTAATTATATCCATTGATAATGTTTGAGAAACCTGTGATAAACTGTTATACATTTATAGATACAGTTTAAGCTGCTTCAGCGACTACCATTGTATATAAAGATCACTTTTCCTTGACGCTGTATAGACAGTTTGGACTTTACACTGGATAGAATAAGGATGAGCTTTACAACAATTACTATAATATTGAAAATAAACAAATTACTGATTAGAAAGTCTATTTACAGAAAACCAAAACAAGACACCCGGAGATGTTAAACCACAGTGGACAGACATGCCACGCCTCCGTAAGACGCCTAATGGTCTCCCCCTTCAGGAGTCGACTGAGAGCAGTGAAAACACACTGAATGGAAAGCCTAGCCAGGAACGTGTCCGGCTGGCATCTACAGGGTCCAGGGATGGCGACAGTTCTAGTTCAAGTTCCAGTAGAGAGCGCACACCTGTATCAGGTGAGTGGTTCACAAAACAGTGAAGGAAAGAAAAGTTGCTAATGCTCAAACTACTTTGAAATTGGGGGCCAGGGATTGGTAAAGAGGGGATAATATACTGTAAGGGTATTATTTTGCACAATAAAATTTCAGTGGAAAAGCTTAAGGTTAGTGTAATGATGAATTCATGTAGTCCTCATGTTATGGCTTTATACATATAATATACAGAAAAACAGAAAATCAAATTAGCTCAATCATATTTTAGGCCAGCATTTAAATTTCTTGTCTGAAAAGGGCTGAATTTTGTATGTTTAATGTAGTTTTATCAATATCTGTTTTATTTCACCTCATTCATTCTCTTTTTGATGTAATGAGGTGGGGGCATTTTGCCCCTGCTATATACAGTCAAACCTCGATGATTCGAACTTTGATGAATCAAATTTCTCGCTGTATCGAACTTTTTGTCTGGACCCGAATTTCTTCACTATATAACATTACTAATTAACCCATGTATGAATCGAAGTTTTATGAATCAAAGTTCTCGATGTATCGAACTTTCTTCATGGACCATTTGTTATAGAATCATAGGTAACTGACACTCGATGATTCGAATAAAAATTTACCTGTACAGATCAGGTGTTCGCCGATACCCCGCGGCATGCTGTCACACCTAGCTGTCTCGCGACGGCCCTTCGCCGGACAATAGGGATTATGACAGCTTGTGTTGCTAGCTTGATATCATCAAGATAATTAATATCACTAATCAGGCCGATACCCGGTGCTTTCTTTTTACAAGCTGCGTTATTAAATTATTAGTACGGCAAAGATACAGTTAGTACCATTGGTAGCGGTTTGTAGAATTTACGGAACGGTAAATAGCGAGCCACATTATTAGTAACTCATACTCAAAACTGTTACATTGCACAACTTTGGCATAAATACTGGAGCAAATCGATCATTCTAAATCGAAGTATTTTGTAGGTGTTGTAGCGCTTTCGGTTCCTCCTTTTTAGTTTCGTTTTTACAACGTGTTTTCGTTTTTATATTCATTCCGTAATATTAACCATCGCTTAAATAGTCACCAAACGAACACTTGTACATGGGTTAGGCCTAGTACACGTAAGTCTTGTTTATAATATACGTATGTATTGCTAACGATAGCAATACATGTGATTAATTGCATACTTCGTTTTTAGCTCACCTGGTCCGAAGGACCAAGGTGAGCTTATGCATACCGTGGCGTCGGCGTCCGTCGTCCGTCGTCCGTCGTCCGTCGTCCGTCGTCCGTCGTCCGTCCGTCCGTCCGTCCGTCAAACAATCGACTTCTTCTCCATAACACGCTGGTCGGATTTCAACAAAATTTGGCTGGTAGCATCCTTATGGGCTACTAACTGAAAATTGTACAAATGATGGGTCTGACCCCCCAGGGGCCTGAGGGGCAGGGCCAAAAGGGGTCAATTTGGCTATTTCCATATAAACGACTTCTTCTCTGAAACCAAGCATGGGATAGCACCCATAATGCAATGGTAGCATCCTTATAGGGTGGGGATTCAAAATTGTACAAATGATGGGGCTGACCCCCGGGGGCCTGAGGGGCGGGGTCAAATGGGGTCCATTTGGCTATTTCCATATAAACGACTTCTTCTCTGAAACCAAGCATGGGATAGCACCCATAATGCAATGGTAGCATCCTTATAGGGTGGGGATTCAAAATTGTACAAATGATGGGGCTGACCCCCCGGGGGCCTGAGGGGCGGGGTCAAATGGGGTCAATTTGGCTATTTCCATATAAAACGACTTCTTCTCTGAAAAGCTAAGCATGAAATAGCACTCATAATGCAATGGTATAGTATCGTTATAGGGTAGGGATTAAAAATTGTACAAATGATGTGGCTGACCCCCCAGGGGCCTAAGGGGTGGGGTCAAAAGGGGTCAATTTGGCTATTTCCATATAAACGACTTCTTCTCTGAAACCAAGCATGGGATAGCACCCATAATGCAATAGTAGCATCCTTATAGGGTGGGGATTCAAAATTTGTACAAATGATGGGGCTGACCCCCAGGGGGCCTGAGGGGCGGGGTCAAATGGGGTCAATTTGGCTATTTCCATGTAAACAAACTTCTTCTCTGAAAACTAAGCATGAGATAGCACTCATAATGCAATGGTAGATCTTTATAGGTTGGGGATTCAAAATTGTACAAATGATGTAGCTGACCGCCGGGGGGGCCTGAGGGGCGGGGTCAAAAGGGTTCAATTTGGCTATTTCCATATAAACGACTTCTTCTCTGAAACCAAGCATGGGATAGCACCCATAATGCAATGGTAGCATCCTTATAGGATGGAGATTCAAAATTGTACAAATGATGGGGCTGACCCCCAGGGGGCTGAGGGGCGGGGTCAAAAGGGGCCAATTTGGCTATTTCCATATAACGACTTCTTCTCTGAAACTAAGCATGGTATAGCACCCATAATGCAATGGTAGCATATTTATAGGGTGGGGGATTCAAAATTGTGCAAATGATGGGGCTGACCCCAAGGGGGCCTGAGGGGCGGGGTCGAAAGTGGCCAATTTGGCTATTTCCATGTATAAACGACTTCTTCTCTGAAACTATGCACGGTATAGCTACCCATAATACAATGGTAGTATCCTTATAGTGTGGGAATTCAAAATTGTGCACATGATAGGGCTGACCCCCCGGGGCCTGAGGGGCGGGGTCAAAAGTGGTCAATTTCCATATAAAATGACTTTTTGTCTGCAACTAAACATGCATTACGCTCATAATGCAATGGTAACATCCTTATAGGGTTTGGATTCAAAATTTTGCAAATGATGGGGCTGAACCCCCGGGGCCATGAAGGGTGGGGTCAAAAGGGGTCAATTTAGCTGTATTTCTCAATAAACGACTTTCTTCTCTGCAAACTAAGAATGAGTCACTTATAATGCAATGGTAGCATCCTTATAGGGTTGGGATTCTGAAATTGTACAAATGATAGGGCTGACCCCCGGGGCCTTAGACGGCAATAGATGCGAGGTCAAAAGGTCAATTAGGCTACTATTTTCATAAAAAATTACTTTGTCTCTGAACCTATGTATTGGATAGCATATTTGAGTATGGTATCAATAGCATCATTGTATGGTTGTGATTCAAAATTAAACTTTTGGAGTCAATTTTTGCTTATTTTTCTAATTGTCTGAGTCTTGTGATAATTACTAACAAAAAACCAGGTGAGCGATACAGGCCCTCTGGGCCCCTTGTGATTAATTGCATACTTCGTTTTTTATTTTGTTTTGCTTGTGGTACAATGATTATAAAGTTTACGGAATGGAGACGATATGTACACAACTACCACAGTTGGTCATGGTTAAAAAACATCGGTCTAATTTCAACCACGAATAATTCGAAGTCTCGATGTTTCGAAGTTTTTCTGACGGTCCCTTGAACTTCGATACATCGAGGTTTGACTGTAATTGGATAAAGGAGAATTTTGTGTTACCAATGGTCGTCTTGTCAATGAGAAAGATGTTTTAAAAGTATACATGTGAGCTACATTATGTAACACTTTTTGGTTAAAATTTTGTCAAGGAATATTAAAAATTTGAAAGCTGCAGGAACGTTCGTAGATAAAATAGCATAAGTGATTTAGCAATGATAACCAAAATAATTGTTAGAATTAATTAATTTGATATAACAAGGATGAATTTCTACCTGTTCAACTTTATATAATGAAGATGGATGTGTACCTTGTTAGGTATGTTAGAATTACATGTAATTTGAAATAAGAAGGATTATTGAGTACCTGTTTAGAGATGTTAGCATTTATTTGATATAACCCCCCCCCCCCCCCCCCCCCCCCTGGTAATTATAACCAGGATGAATGTGTACCTGTTTAGGGATGTTAGCTTTAATTTGATATACCACCCCCTGGTAACCAGGATAAATGAGTACCTGTTTAGGGATGTTAGCGTTAACTTGATATACCCTCTGGTAACCAGGATGAATGTGTACATGTTTAGGTGGTGCTAGGGACCAGTATGTGCCCAGCTGGCTGAAGACCAAAGACAGCCGACATCAATCAACACCAAACCTCAATGTTATCACACCACCATCTGGGGACACAACATCGGTCCCACAATGGAAGAAAGACCTAGCTGAAAGGAGGAAGTTACGGAAGGAAGGCAGCAGAGAAACGCCGGTATGAAATACTTTGGTATCAAATCAAAATGTTCTAGATTCTCAGTTAAACATGTTTATAATGAACATGCTAACAACAAATTCATGGTTATAATGTAGTAATGTTCTTTCCTCATCAAGGTTCCTTTAAATTGTCCATAAAGTGTGTGTAACGAACTATGTTTATAATGAAGTGATTTCAAATGGTCCCCGGAGGTTCATTATAACCGTGTTTACTCTTAGTTATTTTGATTTGTCTTATGATGGTAACCTTGACATTGGCTTGATGTGACCCTGGTGGTTTGTGTCTCTTCCACACTTGTCTTCATATGTCTTCATAACACCTGTCCTAACTTCATATTGCCCAGGCAGTTAGTGTATTCTTGTCATCTTTCTTCATAAGGAGAGGGCGTTTATAGGCATGTTGCCTAATTCTGATCGTCTATAACATCAGTCAATAAAATATTCTGAAATGAAATGAAAATAATTTCTTCATACAACCCTAGCTATTTGTGTCTCCATGATACGTGTGGTGGGACTATTTATGATTTACACATATTTTCAACATATTATCTAAAGTATTATTTATTATTCGTCTCAGGAAAATAATTTTTTGTTTTCTTTTTCAGGTGAAAGCCAAAACTGAATCTTCAGATGCTGGAGCTGCTTCATGGAAAACTGAATTTGCTTTAAAGAAGAGGAACACCCCTGTACCAAAAAGTTAGCATTAAATCCTATCATTTATAGTTAAGATTCCAAACAAATTCTCATTTTTTTTTGCTAGATGATATTTTGTTTTATTTTCAAAATTTCACAGGACATTATTTTGGTTACAAAAAAGTTTTATTCCAAGAGAAAAGATGATCGGGAATCCCGATGGGATGGGATTCCAGATGAGATTCTGCAGGAATCAACAGGGATATTTTATTTTATTACGATCTATCATAAATCATATGTACTCATTTAGCCAGATCACAAATTTTAACTTGTAGATTTTTTTTCTGTTTAGAAGTAAAAGTTGTGAATTCTTTAAACTAGCTGCAAGAATAACTGGCTTTTCAGTATTTCATATAGCCAAGTTTGGTATTATATATTTTAAAACTACAAATATACATTATACACTTATATATTACTTCAAGTTTTATGATATAATCTTTGGATCCTGATAATGTGTGTTTGAAAACTTTTGAATAATTGTAAATCTATTTACGAAAATCGATAAAAACTTCGGAATAAGATATTGTTTTGAAGAGATTTTATGTTAGATTCCTTTATTTCCACAGCCACTGCTGAAATTAGAACTGGTTCTTCCGAACCAGAATGGAAGAAACGTGCCGATGAGAAAAGGCAGCGATTAATAAGTGAGTAATTGTTACCCCCATTACCTAGTAGATGTACAGCTTAATACCTTTCAGAGATGTGGACATAGGTTTAAAAATGTCCTGGAGTATCTTTATGTAAAGTCTACATCATATTGTTCTACCTTGATTCTGGTTCAGAGCAAAAAAGGGATAATTTTACATAAAATTCATTGATATAGAAACAGATATTTGGCAAAAGGAATTTCTCTTCAGCAAAAATCTTAGGGACAGAATTTGAAAAGCTAGAGTGAACACATTATTGCCAGTTAAACTTACAAATGATTTTCACAAATGATATTATGGCTTACAGTGTGAATTTGAATTTGTCTTCAGAATTTGTTTTTGTTAAGAAAAAGAAGGCCTGATGTTAGTAAATTATTTGAGTTACCTCCCCTTAGTCACCATGCACATGGACTTGGAGGTTGTGTTCATGTGTGGCACGGTTTATAAATTTCCAGCAACTTATCACTTAACTGTGGTGTAATGTATGAACAAAGGGCAGGAGTCGGGGGTGAGAGTTGTATTTTAGATGATATGATTTTGCTCTAAACAGGATTAGATTAAGTGTGTCTGATGTAGAATTAGAAAACAAAATACGATAGGATGACACTTTTTTTGAAATATTAATTGGTGAATAAAAAAAGGAAAGGTACAATCTTGTTTGTTATTGAGAATTATAATTAATCGGCAGTTAAGTAACAAATATAAGTACTTTGACAGATTTAACAGCTAATTGCCAGGGTATGTATATAGTGATGTTTTATTCGGTGTGATATATTCAAACATTTATCATTTTCATTCAAGATTCAAATTATATACGTTATGTACCATATTCACCCTTTTCAAGCATTGGTTGTTTCCCCTGAATTTGCGTTTATTTAGTTTAAGCTATTGTCTATATAACAGAGTTGTCTTCTCTTTGGGCATTGTAACATGATTAGTTTGCCTGGGTGTGTCCCATCTTCTTGGCTTTTTAAAATATTCTGTATTTGCATATTACAGAGTTATTTGCCCTTGCAGGTAGGTATTGACTGTGAAATCAATATCTTTTGAGCAAAACATATTTTTAGAAGAAAACAAAAAACAAAACAAAAACCCACAATTTTCATTCATGAAATAAGGATGTCACAACCGATACCTACCAGCAAGGGCAGTTAACTCCATAATATGCAAAGACCATATTGATAAAGGTGGGACATTCATGTCTTAAAGACAATACTTTTGATTTCTAAGAGCCCAATATTGATATTTCTCTCCATGACAAATGCCTAGAGAGGAGAAAACTCAACAAAGAGACAGGATGTTTTATTCACAACTGTTTCACTTTATACTTTTATTATTATTAACTCACCTTATTTCTTTATCACCCAAAAATTTTGCTAAGAATGCATTATGTCAACTTCATTGTGGCATGTGCCTGATCCCCGTTTATATTTTATTGGATGTATTAAACAAGGTTTTATAAAAACATAAGCAGTTCATAACAGAGAATGGAAATATAGAGACAGGAAGTGTCACAAATGTTTAAACTTGTTTAACCTGTATGCATGTGTGACTTTGTTATTCTAGAATTTTATGGAAAATCAAATATTCTTTCCTGGTAATTAAGTATATGTGATGATAGATTAAGATATTATAAAGACGTTGAACCGACCAATAACAGAATTAAATACTCTTGACACTTTAATTTATTGTTAAGAATATTTGTTACACATGGGAATGTTTAAACTCATTGACTCCTGAAAATTTATAATGAACCTTCTGACCTTTGAATACGAGTTAATTCAAACATGTCTTCAGACTAGGTCTGAATGAGCTAATTATTTCTGATGAAAGTGACAATGTACACAATAGTCATATAAACATCGTTTATATGTAACATTCACTGGCAGTGTAACAAATATTCATACAAACACCTTACTTTCCAACCTGAAAACAATTCCAGAGTTTGTTAAGTTTTGTTTTCTTGTTGATATTTAAACTTTCTGATGTTCTGCTTTAAGTATTTGGCAGTATGTTGCAGTGAAGTCAATTGCATTTGTGGTTATAACTACAGGAAAAGCATTTAATAAATTGTTGATGGCCTAATATTCTTTAAAAACTATGAATATATGACCCTGACATTTGCAAGAGACAATATAAAAATCTGACCAATGTGACTGCTGAATTTTATTTGATTTTTATGAAAATATGATTTAAATGACTAAATTTGAATTTTGTCCATTTGTTTTAAAGGCATCATGATAGTTTGCATTTCAATTAGAATCACTATGCTTTAAAGGTACGGTAGGTTGCATTGATTTCAATGACGTTCACTATAATGTTCAATAGAAAAAAAAAATAATAATGAAAAATCAGAGTGAATCAAGTAAATTGCATTATGCACTTTCTGGTCACACTGGATTTGAAATATCTGCAGGATTTCAGACCATATAATTGATTTGGAATTTGAAATGTAGGTTATGTAATATCTCAGATTTGCTACAGAAAGATAATCATTTCTAAATCCAATAAGTGTATAATAATGACATGCTTTCAAATTTTTGAAAAGGTTTGACAGCACATTAACAAGATCTTGAAATATATCGACGTTTTAAAGACAGTTTTAATGAAGTCTTCCTCACAGTTAGATGAGCAGTTTCAGCCTATGTAATGTAATATTTCCACAACATGTATCTTGGCACATTCTGCAGTCCTCGATAATGAATATAACATTCTAGGTGTTAATAAACACTTGTTTGTAATTGAATTCTAGAAACCTGGTGTATTTCCGCTACATTGACAGCTCATAATAAGCATGAAAATTACTCTGGATCAGTAATGAGCTTGACATGTCACATCGAAACAGTAGTTAATTGTACTGACATAGCATGCTGATGTATTAGTCGTCCTAACCGCGTCCAATTATCTCTAATACGCTATTTCTAGATACGTTAACAACCTTAGTAAAGTACTATTTATTTTGTGATTCATTAGTTCTACCTTCCAGCAAAGGCGACATCATATTTTTATGTGATTTTGTGACATCACTATTGCTAGAAGTTACAAACACTATAATCATACTTTGCCCACATGGTTTTAGAAACCTGTGTATAAAAAAGATTCAGACCTGTTCTTAAAGAGCAACATACTAGAAGGGGAAAATATCCATTAATGTACCAAAGTCATGGATATTGTTAGTATTAGCCTCAATGTCAATCTGAAATCCAAGATGGCTGCCACAGCTGTCGTCTTGAAAACACATTTTGAACTTCTTCTTATGACAAGTTGTTCCTGTGCAATTTAGCTGAAACTTGCCTGAAATGATCCTGACACTGTCCTGACTAAGTGCTGTTATTTTTTTAGTTGCTCCAATATCTAAGATGGTCATCACGACTGCAATCTTGAAAACAAGTGTTTAACTTCTTTACAAGTTTCCCCAGGGTGATTGGGCACCAAAATCACCATCTTGAAAAACTGCTTTTACTTCTTTTCCTATTTAAATGATGCCAAGGTATAGTCAGATGACTGTTCATGTTCTTGGGTCTCTTGTTATCAAGACCAGTGCTAATGAAATGGTAATTCTCAAGAGGTCAATGTTAGATTAATCTTATTTATTTTGATTGAGTCATACTTCGAATTATTAAATTGATTCAATTTCATTTGAACTAAATAATGTTTGAGAACTCTTAATAATGTTAGACAATGACATTGACATTGTTTCACTTGGTTACAGCCTTTAATAATTTCCCCAGAAAGTGTTAACATTTAGTTTCTATAATATGCCGTCAGAGAGTCCTCAACACACCATTTTATCAATTATTTTGGAATGGCCTTGGATTTTTGTGTGAATTTTATTACACCTTCTTTTATTGGACGGGGTTTTAATACAGAAGTAGGAAGGTGACCTTGTCTTTCTTCAATAACAAGGGCAAGGGGTGCACTTAATTCTGTGAGTGGTGTTAGCCAGTTTTCACTTTCAGAGGAATTATTACATCATCTGAATTATTTTGTCTGAAAATGGAATGAAGGATTTCAATATAATATGATATTCATTACCAAATGCATTTTTATTTTCTTAAATTTAACTTGAAGGTATATTGAGCATTATATAATAGATAGAGCCTTTGATGCAAAGTTATTAAAGCTAGGTGCTATACTGCTTATGAATGACAATTTTTTATCAATCAAAAACAGGAGAAGATAAAATCAGTATTTTTTTCAGTAACAAAAGTTACTTACTTTACACCAATATCATCATTGAAAATTTTGAGCTTTATAATTTTCCTCCATAATAAAAGTATGTACAATAATTAATCACATTCTGTGAAATCCAGGATGCTCTTTATTAGGTAATGATTGTACAGACAACAAAATTAAAACAAATTATTTTATATCTATCTGTATGTTAATAGACATATATATACACAATTGAAATGAAAATTACTGAAGATATTGTTGATTTCAGATGTGTCGTCATTAGATATAGGAACAAGTTACCAAGGGTAGAGTAGACAGCTGTAAACTTTATCATCTATTCTATATTGGCTTGCAATTCTTAACTACGAAAACATATCCTAATTAATCATTGTAATTGTCAATGTATATGTATGAATGAGTCTGCTAAGTGTTATATGAAGTATACCAACTGTATGAGATGTATCAGTTTAAACTGTTTATTACATTAATTATATTTTGACATTTATATTGAGCAAATATTTACCCGAGTTATTGAAATGATCAGCAGCTTGAAAAATTCCTTTCGTATCAATGTATCTCTTTATCATGCAAGGGTAAAAAAAAATTATTTTTACTTGTTGTATAAATAATATATTGTATTTAATATCAAGGGAAAAAGGACAAGTGGTTCTTTGAGAAATATGCAGTGTTTTATGTTATAGAGTTCAGGTTTAACTCATCAGAAATATGCAGTGTTTTATGTTATAGAGTTCAGGTTTAACTCATCAGAAATATGCAGTGTTTTATGTTATAGAGTTCAGGTTTAACTCATCAGAAATATGCAGTGTTTTATGTTATAGAGTTCAGGTTTAACTCATCAGAAATATGCAGTGTTTTATGTTATAGAGTTCAGGTTTAACTCATCAGAAATATGCAGTGTTTTATGTTATAGAGTTCAGGTTTAACTCATCAGAAATATGCAGTGTTTTATGTTATAGAGTTCAGGTTTAACTCATCAGAAATATGCAGTGTTTTATGTTATAGAGTTCAGGTTTAACTCATCAGAAATATGCAGTGTTTTATGTTATAGAGTTCAGTTTAACTCATCAGAAATATGCAGTGTTTATGTTATAGAGTTCAGTTTAACTCATCAGAAATGTGCAGTGTTTTATGTTATAGAGTTCAGGTTTAACTCATCAGAAATATGCAGTGTTTTATTTATAGAGTTCAGGTTTAACTCATCAGAAATATGCATTGTTTTATGTTATAGAGTTCAGTGTTTTATGTTATAGAGTTCAGGTTTAACTCATCAGAAATGTGCAGTGTTTTATGTTATAGAGTTCAGGTTTAACTCATCAGAAATGTGCAGTGTTTTATGTTATAGAGTTCAGGTTTAACTCATCAGAAATATGCAGTGTTTTATGTTATAGAGTTCAGGTTTAACTCATCAGAAATATGCAGTGTTTTATGTTATAGAGTTCAGGTTTAACTCATCAGAAATATGCAGTGTTTTATGTTATAGAGTTCAGGTTTAACTCATCAGAAATATGCAGCGTTTTATGTTATAGAGTTCAGGTTTAACTCATCAGAAATATGCAGTGTTTTATGTTATAGAGTTCAGGTTTAACTCATCAGAAATATGCAGTGTTTTATGTTATAGAGTTCAGGTTTAACTCATCAGAAATATGCAGTGTTTTATGTTATAGAGTTCAGGTTTAACTCATCAGAAATATGCAGTGTTATATGTTATAGAGTTCAGGTTTAACTCATCAGAAATATGCAGTGTTTTATGTTATAGAGTTCAGGTTTAACTCATCAGAAATATGCAGTGTTTTATGTTATAGAGTTCAGGTTTAACTCATTCACTCCTGAAAATTCATTATGAATTGTTCCAGTCATTGAATTAAAAGAATAAAGTGTCAGAGGTGAATGAGTTAAAATTCAATAGTCTCATTTGCTTGGCCGATGGCAGTCAAAAACTAAGTAAATGCAATAAATCAATTCAACAGTAAACTGTCCTTTCGGTCAAATGTAAAGTGTCGTATTAGTGATCTGTCCATTTTGAAAGGCATTCTATTGTATGCATAAATAGAAGTTAAATTTGGCATCACTTTATGAACTTTTTATAAAATTGGCATTAGTTTCAACTAAAAAAGAATCAGTTATTGTACTAAAAAAATTGTGACTTCTGAAGCTGGCAGGAGGCATGCAAAGTATCCAAAATTTTGGCAAAAATAATGTAGTTTTGAACATTTTGATATTATTTTATGTTTATTCAGAAATAGATTGGCCTGTGCATTCAACAATCAGAATTCTTTTGATGCCAACAATTTCAATTGCTTCAGAGTTAGGAAAACAAAATACTATAAATTGTTAGGAGTTCGCAGACAAGTTAGGCAAAGGAAACAAAATGCTGAAATTGTCAGGAGTTAGGCACGAACTAATCGAGTAGACAACAGTTTTGCAAAGACAAAAATGCTACAATGGGACTCATTCACGTACCACGTGATACTTTACAACGTTCGTGTGGGGCAATTGTTTCTATTGGTGATGGAATGACGTCATAAAACGACATCCCACGCTAACGTCATTTCAGCGAGAAGATTACAAATAGTTACGTTACATCACCACTTGAGATACAAGTCCCGCATAAACGTTATCGGGTATCACGTGGTTTGTAATTAAGTCCTATTGTCAGGAGTTAGGGAAAAAACGATCGAGTGTACAACAGTTAGGCAAAGACAAAATAATATTCAAATTGGCAGGAGGTAGAGGCACAAAATAATATTATAAACGCAGTTAGGCAAAGCCAGACAATGTCCTAAGATTAGCAGGAGTTGGACACAAAATAATCTAGTAGACAACAGTAAGGCAAAAACATTGTCATAACATAATGTGGTTTAATGGTGTGAAGACACAGTTCGAAGAATCAATGTAAATATCATGATAATGGCTGATGAGCTGCCGAGGCTAGCAGGAGACCAAAGTTTATGGAACCCGTCATTGAGTGAACCGCCATTACGTAGAATTATCATTATCTAAAGCTTAATTCACTGAGTAGTATCATAAAGCTGTTATATTTCACAAGTCAAAAAATTCGTGAATTTTACTAAAACCAAGAAAATTATATTTGAAAGGATTTATCTTCTTCAAATTGGTTACAATAAATTTCATTTGCACCTTATTTATTGGGGTTTTTTCCAGATCATAAAAAAACTCATCACAGGGAAAGTTACCGCTGCTCTACACTTTTACTCTAATATAAACTGGGATCTTGCTATGGTAATAGTATTGCTCCAGTGACCCAATATAGATTCCTGTAAGTGCGTCGAAGCTATTGATAAAACACTAAAAAACGCCCATATTTTACCATCAAATAGTCATCAAACAATCATGATTAGTTTGACATCATCCTGTTCCGGAGACAGCCCTTATCAAATAAATAGATTTTGGGGAAAGATATGTTCTGTTTGTTTTCAGGACAAAGATTTTATTAATAATCCTGTCCCAATAATGCAAGAATACTGCAATATTACGTAATTTATGGCCTTCGCAGCAGATTTTTATTACATCGACAGTGATATTGTTGTGTCTAAATGCTATATCTAGCTCATAATCAGTATTTTATAAAGTAAGGATCCGGTGCTTTATTGTAGGTTTTAGTACCCAGGGACATCGGCGGAAAGGATATTGACTGAGTGCTTACCTTTTTATATCTGCCCTCAACATGCGCTCTCAATCATTTTTAGATCGGGGCTGAGTATACAGTTTACATTATGGCTAACATTTGACTCAACATTTTAGAATTTAAACTAGATCTAGATAAACGTTTTTTCGCCCCAAACATGAAATTGTCAGCCATACAAAAAATGTAAGGATGGTGATGAGTACTGTTGTGACCATCCTATCCTATCACATGGAACCCTCAGAGCTATCCTAGCTTGTTGCCTCCAAGATTCATTAAGGTATAGGAGTATTTTGGTTTTTTTTCCATTTAACATTTCTAGTTTTTATTTTTCACGTGAAACTAGCTACGAAATGATTTCTTTAAATTTGACTCACAACATGTAATCTTTTTAACAAGTTAACTCTTTATACATGCTTTACTCAATTAAATTATAATCTGCATGCTGTAAACTTCATCTTCAAGTAAGAACCACGGCTTCCATGGGTATTTGTAATAAATCCACTCCATTGCACGCTTAGACAAGCTCAAATGCAGTAGATTGTGATAAAATGTAGTTTGAGCTGATCTTTTGAATCTTAGTTTGATGGATATAAAACGAGACTTTTAAAAGTTTTGATCTCCAAGATTAAATCCGTGTTCTAGGGCAATGGAATTTAGAAAATTTACGTTTCTCTACCAGGCTGCCACTTAAACTTGAAACATAAGTCGTGTCAGTTAGAACGCTTAGATTGAATTTTTGTTTGATTTTTCTAAATGTGAATCTCGATCATATCTTAATCATGTGTGTTTGCCATTTAGAAAAAAATCTCTTTCAAAACGTTAAAGATCATTTAGTTTCTCCAGACATATGAAGTTTTGTGATATTTTTCATTTTTTTTGTCAGAAGGTGGTAATAGAAAGCTCAATTATGAATTTATTTTCCCTTTTTCCCTTTATAAGGCCTTGGTTTATGATGGACACTAAATGCATTATGAACATAGGCAAACCTTTTGAATTAATAGAAATGTTTTATTATTATGTACTTCTAAAATATTTTTCTAACGTCAAATAGGTAACAAAGATCTATCTAAATAATCTAAGGTTAACAATTACCAAAAGAAGAAATTAATTAATGGTTTTCAATGAATCTAAATGTCTATCAATGTGATAACGGTTTTCTGATTAGATAGCACTTCAAGTTACATTTCTAAAAACTTGACTGTAGTAACATACTTTCATAGTAATATAAAACCTGGCAAAATATTCCTCCATAGTTTGGCTGTGAAGCAAAAGATGAATAATCTTAAAACATATTTGCATTTATATTTTATTGTCAGAGTTAGGATAATTGTCAATAAGGTAAATTTAGTATTTATTACAAGTAGTCTTATACTTTAAAGTACATTTGAAATAGTTTTAAATTGATTTTTTTGCAGCTGTTCCTTCTAATGATTTTATTTATTTTGTTCAACTTTAGATTATTCCTATAGAGAAAAGGTGTTTTATTTTCTTATTTTTGTTGTCCGTATTCCCATATACCCTGTAGCTTTTTTGAAGTCTAAATCCTTCAATTTGTTAATTATGTTCTTAATCTTTTCAGACATATTTCCATATTGACATTTTAAGAAAGTTATTTACGAAGAAAACTAAATATTTCCTTTATCCAGAAGCCATATAAGCAAGCTCCCTTTTCCAATAACAGCCAGCGTTTGACATTTATACGTACTTGCCACACTCTGTCCTCTGGCAGGTAATCTGGAAGATACACAGTGAAATTATGTAATAGCAATTTCTGTATATGATACTAACTGTAGAGAATACATTAGTTGTGAGATGTGATTGTCTGTGTCTGTCTCCGAAGTATTGAAGTCGACATTACCCTGTTGGCTGATGTAATTGTCGTCTGACTCGGCACACAGTTTATTTGTTATCTGTGGGTATGGTCCATATTTCTGTGTATTGATTTTTCATCTCTATGTTATATTCCATATTTCTGTGTAGACATGCTAGCAAATATATAAGGATTAGTTGGTGTTATAGAATTTGACAGCTTGTCAGAGGGAACATTCTGTTAACAGACTCTATAAGTTGTCTTCGTAAATATTCGATGTCTTCAAGAACAGTTTTTGTAGTTGTTGAAATTCTTATCTGCCTAGAAAATATAAATAAAATACATTTTTTGTTGTTGTTTCTGATGATAACAAAACTTCAAGCTTTAGAGTCAATATTATCTGTTTGCAATGTCATTTTAACAAAGCAGCAGATCACAATAGAGTACCCACAGTAGGTGAGGGCCGGGTCAAGGTGTTCATGACTATAAATATCATATCCTGGCTGATAATTAGTGGTTTAGTAATTTAAGATCATATTTAGACAGTCAGTGTCATGGCAGGGTTGAAGGTGGAGGAAAGGTGGAGTACCCGGAGAAAAACCACCTACCAGCAGTCATTATCTGGCAACTGCCCCACAAAGAATAAAACTTACATTCCAGAGGTAAGGAGAGCTTGTGGTAATGTTGGCCATCTTAACCACACAACCACCGTGTTTGACATTTATATCAAGGACTTTATCATATAGATATCATGTTTACAATATCGCTCTTATCTTTTAGTAAGTTTGACTAGGTTTTATAAAGCTGTGTTCAGTAAAATCACCATGGTAATTATCCCCCGCCCAACGAAGTTGGCGGGGGATATACAAATGGGTTCCGTCCGTCCGTACGAATGGTTTCCGGAGCATAACTCTAAAACCAGTAGAGATATTTCCACGAAACTTCATACACACATTGGTCTTATGGTCTAGTAGTGCCTTTTGCTATTTTTAGGTTTTCATTTTTTGCATTTTTTCCGTAACCATGGAAACATTGCTGAAAATATCATATTTTTGTACTAGGTTCGTTTCCGGAGCATAACTCTAAAACCAGAAGAGATATTTCCACGAAACTTCATAGACACATTGGTCTTATGGTCTAGTAGTGCCTTTTGCTATTTTAAGGTTTTCACTTTTTGTACTTTTTTCTGTAACCATGGAAACATTGCTGAAAATGGCAGATTTTTGTGTAAGAATCGTTTCCGGAGCACAACTCTAAAACCAGCAGAGATATTTCCATGAAACTTCATAGACACATTGTTCTTATGGTCTAGTAGTGCCTTTTGCTATTTTTAGGTTTTCATTTTTTGCACTTTTTCCGTAACCATGGAAACATTGCTGAAAATATCATATTTTTGTACCAGGTTCGTTTCCGCAGCATAACTGGAAAACCGGTTGAGATATATGCACGGAACTCCATAGGCACATTAGTCTTATGGTCTAGTAGTGCCTTTTGCTATTTTAAGGTTTTCACTTTTTGTACTTTTTTCTGTAACCATGGAAACATTGCTGAAATGGCAGATTTTTGTGTAAGAATCGTTTCCGGAGCACAACTCTAAAACCAGCAGAGATATTTCCATGAAACTTCATAGACACATTGTTCTTATGGTCTAGTAGTGCCTTTTGCTATTTTTAGGTTTTCACTTTTTGTGCTTTTTTCTGTAACCATGGTAAATGTTACTTTGCAAAACTCCACCCATCTTTGTATATATAGTCTAATATAAATGTCAAGGCTGTATACCTGATTCAACAATTGCAGCCCCGCTCTACTTGAACACTTAAGTCTCCACCATCAAACTTACTTCAGCTTCGATATCTCCATTGGCGGGGGATCTGAATGACTGTGTCCTTGTTACTCTTCCAAATGTACCATTCTTTACTTTTATTTGTTTTATTTTGATCTACAGAAAGTCATTATGAATTTGGAGGATTTTAATCTTGTTGAGAAACAAGGCTAATGAATTGGGTGACAGGCACCGCTGTGATAAATGATTTATTTATAGTTCTTCTGGTGCTGGCGGTAACTTCAGCCAAGACTTTATCTAATTAAACAGCCATTGAACAAATTAAATTAAATTAGGAGTTATACACGATTACAAAAGCTGTAGGTGTAGATTACTGCAAGTGGAAATTTAATCATCCTTAATCAATGTATATATATAGCTTGGAAACAATTAAGCACTGAAACAGAAGTAATTTGGAAACTTTTGTTAATTAAAAAAGAAACTAAGTTCAATCTTTTGTTACAGCATGTTAAAAATCGTGGATACACTTTTATAGTACATTATGTGCACTTGTTAAATTCTTCAAGTATCTATTGCAGATGGTCCCATGGTGGTCAGGTGATTAAGATGTTTCGACATCTTGCCACAAACCTCTGGGTCGAGGGTTTAATCCCATATGCGACATTTGTCAGACTGTCTTCTGGTCGTTGGTTTTTTTCCGGGTATTTCGGCTTTTCTACACCTTTAAACCAGACACACATTTATATATCCTATATACAGCAAGTTAATGAGTACTGACAAGAAAAAGCCACAAAATATTGCTATAGCATGTACCTGATAGCTTTGCCCGAATTCACTGGTGAACAGCTCAAACATTTCCCTAAAGTTGCCTGAAATATCTTCAAATTTTAGAAAATGTCAAAAATCTTAAACAAAATCAATACATTTGATAAGTTCAACCTCATAGATATAAACATTAGGTATCTGATAATGAATTCTAAAAAGCAAGCTTTATATATATCTGACAGATGATGGATTTATTTGTTTATGTACTAAAATGTTAGCTGTGTCACATTAATCGATATCAGCCTGAGAGTGATGTCATGCTTCCAATATCATTCATAAATCAATGCTAACAATCTTCTGCCCCTTCTAAGTTCTGATATTTCCTCTTGTATCGTCATGGATGATTGACTCTCACGGCCAAGTTAGGATATAAGCTTGACCCAGAACTGCATTGATCTTTCTTTGATATGCATGTACATGTATATCCCAATCATTGAGTTTGATCTTTTCCCTGGCGTTGCCACGGCTCATTTAAGGATTTCCATTAGAGCAATCACGTTTGGGAAAATCCTGATTATGAATCAATTCTGATTAATTTTAATCACTTGTATCTGATACTGCGTGAACAGTAATTAATTGGTTAAATGTAAAACCAATGGTGTGCTTAAATTACGATGTTTAGGCTGCAATAGGGAAAGTATTGCTAATGATTTTTCATGGAAATTGAAGCAAGTAATTAGCATGCCATGGAATCGGTATTGATGGAAGTAGAAGTTTACAAATGTTTTCTGGGTATTGCAATATCTTTGTTGTACAGTATATGTAGCTGTTCAATGATCGATGCTGACACTTGTATGAAAATGTTTTGCATTTTGCATCATTTTCTCCATATCATTATGTATATAATTAGTTTGCCCAGGTTTTGCATTTTTGTATTATAGCTATATTCCATCTAGAGATCAAAGTCATGTCATGGTCGATATGATCATCAAATGGTTGTCAGCTTGGAAACTATCGCAGAACTTTCTCCTATTCTCTTGAATGTCCCAGCACGTTGCTGACAGAAGAAGAGATACTGCCTATTAACCGAGATATTTGTGAGTCCGATAACCTTAGTCTGTCCTCACTTTAAGATTCATCCATACACGTCCTGACAACATACAGCAGAACAGGACCTTAGGAGAACACCAGGTCTATTACTACAACAATACTGCGTGTGGATGTGCCATTAGAATAAAAGTATGAGTCTATAGCAGTAGGAGTTGTTCATGACGTCCATCACAAGTCTCCAAAGACACACTTAATTGTTGTTACTTGATCAAACGTTGAACAATTCGGTCAATTATTGCTACCCGAGTCCCAGATGGTTTTCTTGTGTAATCGTTGTCATTTCAACAACAATAAACTCCTGTTTCTACAACTTTATATATCCCCATGGCTAACAGAAGCATTTGAATTGTGAAATAATGGTGATGTATTGGCAGGCATATTTCATTGGTAGAAGGCGTTCACACAAATACTGATTTATTTATTGTTGTCTAGAAGTCCGGATTTGAATCTCGCCATGTGTGTGGGCTTGAGAAGTTATTTACTTGAAGGGGCATTTTATGCAAAAAGCAATTTAGTGTTTCTTGTTTTCATATGCCTTTTAACATGACATCTTCAGAATTTTCAAATATATCTAGTTTTCTGAGGATATTGCAAATATAATTCTAATTCTACAAAAATCTAGCAAGATTTAAAGAGGAATTATTTAGAGTAGATATGAATGTATTGCCGTATATTAAACGATTGAGAAAGAACATCATACCAGGTATGCAAAGCTAGTGGAGCTCTGCTCTAACTTTAGTACAAATCAAATTTATTACCAGATATATTTGGAAAATATATTTCCTTTGTAAAACTTTGTTTAAAATTGCTTTCACTTCATTGATGAAAAAAAAATAACTTCAATTGATAAAAAATATACTTCATTGTACTTCATTGTGTAATATGTTCACAGTTGAAATTAGTTTTACATAATTGATAAAAATAAACTTCATTGTACAAATGTGACATTTTCAAAGTTGAAATTAGTTTCACTGGATTGATAAAAATAAACTCTAGCATACATGTGTGACAGCTGCTCTACGAGAGTAAGCCAAACAATGGCACTGTCGTGTAGTTTGTTCTGAGGATATAAGTTGCGATTGAGTAACAAACAGATTACCATACAATGAGGAAGAAATGGTTATAGTTCTTTATAGGCAAACCATCCTTAAAACTGCCTGAAATAACCTGTCCTGGTATTGATCCATGGTTCATCATCTTACTATTCTGTTATATATTATCTCCCCTTTCCTTTGATATATTTATGTAGTGCTGATGTAGTCCGTTACTGTGGACTTCTCTTTACTTTACGTTGTGTTTGTTGCGCCTGATCATTCACCATTCACATGTATGCCAGGTGCATTGTTATTCTGCAAAATAAAGATCAACAGGGATAGTTAGATGTTCATGGTAAATAACAATAGCAGGAGATAGCTAAAATAAAAAAATAAATGATGTATAAACGTATTGTTTTTATAGTTGAATATTTATTCAATGCACTTCATGAACGTATTGTTTTTATAGTTGAATATTTATTCAATGCACTTCATGAAGTCTTGAAAGAAGAAAATATTATTTTGAAAATATTATGCCAACAAATATCAAAGGGTGGGTGTAACATATCAGATAAGAACAGGCTCCGATTTCTCGAAACAAATGAGAAGACTTAAACTTGAGTTTTTCTTCTCATATAACTTATATAAACAATTGTGACTTTAGCCAGTTTTGTACTTAAGTTTGTTTCGAGAAATCGGAGTCAGAGGTCATTGCAATTAACTTTCATTAATAGTTTTGTTTTTATATTTATATCCAGTGTTGTTATTGGAATCATCAAACTGGACATTGGGATAACTAAGTCTTGCCTTAAGAGAACCAGCTCTCTAAATATTGTTACAGATGATTGTCGTATTTATAACCCCCAGCAGTCACTACTACCGGTTTCCATCAACACAAATTGATTGGATAAGTCAGACGGAACTTTCCATTCCATAAACCTATTTACCTAGTAAAAATCTCTGATCTGTGCTCATTGTTTCCTTGACAGAATTACTAGGTCTCCAACAACATAATAAGACGAGTAATCTTGTTCTGTATATATCTTGTCATTGGTTTTTTCGGGGTTAAGCCAGGATGATATAAAGGATAATTTCCTTATATACTTGTATATACATATATAAATCAATGGTTTTCTGACATACATTCTCCCCTGCCCTGCTCCACCAGGAGAGCAATAGAGGTTATTTTAGTGTTAAGACACCGACTTAACCATGTATTACCCTTTCTATTAACCATTCGTCAGCACCCTTGTGTTGGTTATAGGCTCATGGGTTTGTACGGAGATATGCCTCCCTGACCGTTCCTCATACGTTATCACTGGATATTTGTAAAACAATCCCCTGTATTTTCCATCTATCAGTCCGTCATCAGTGGAAATTGAAGATGGTATGGAAGATGTCTGTCCCTGGCCCTCTTGTATATCAACTATTTGTGAGTACCCTTCAGTTAGTGTAAGCCGTGGTATTATCTTTGTGCCGGAGATTTGATGTTCGCCTTTTGTTGGACATACATCTTTCTGATCCTTTTATTCTATCATTGTATTTTTGAAAAACAATTCCCAGTGTTTTCCCATCTATCTGTCTGTCATCATTGGGAATTGGAGATGATATAGAATGTATGTGTCTGTCCACAAAAGTGCAGTCTCTATGTAACCTTGGTAAATACTGGCAACAGTGTGATAGGCAAGTAAATTTCATGGGTTGGAATGGAAACATTTCAGGATTTGCTCCCTAACCAGTTTGTTGAATATGTGCTGTGCTAAGAGGAAAAACACTGTCAATAGGGGTTATCTGCCCTTTTGCTGCCCAATGAAATTAAACCTTTTCTTATCAAAATTATGTCAGATATGATTACTTCATTACTAAAATGTACTTTTGCGATAGAGTTATGATATTTTATCAATAATGACGTAGTTAATAAATATAATCCACATCTGTAGACTCAAGTCTTAATCCAAACCAAATATAACACAGTGACTATAATAGTTAATCAACTTTGTTGTCTATGCTGTCTTGACATGCAAGCTTAATTTGGTAATGCAAAAGTTACGATCATGTAGTCGTTTCTATAAAACAAGTAGAAACTCGGAAGTAAAATTTCTTTAGCTCGGTGCAGATTTGATTAAACTCGCATTCACCATTTCAGTAGGAACCTCTGTTTACTTATATCAAGTAAAACATGCTGCAATGAAAAAAGTAGAAAAGTGTGATCCATTAACTATATATCCACCTAACATCATGAACTGTTGATACTCTCAACTGCCATTTCAGTTGCCTTAAAAACAATTATTTGCATTTTCACTTCGCGTCGCCTCAATGAAACTAGTAAGCTCCTATCACACTTCGCAGTTCACTTCATTTAAACGAGATTAACTTTCTTCATTAGCCAATGCAAGCAACATAATGGACAATTTAATACAAAAACATTCACATTAAAAAAATGAAATGATACCCCTTAGCTGTATAACCGTTTGTTTCAAACACCGTACAGTTGCAAGATTGTGTTGAACAAAAGAGATAGCAATGGTTTTTGCCAATAATCTATTAAATCCAGTATCAGATGTTGTGTTGAGTTTATTAAATCCCATCCAAATATATTAAATGTTTGCTTTAAAGTTACGTGATGGAACAGCTGTGCTGTTAGATCTATATCACATCACTACAAGTCACTTAAAGTGTATTTATTATTATATAGAGTAAACATGTCTTATCTGGATTACAATTATACACTTTGCATTTCCTAATATGGTAATCAAACTAAATGTCATTTTTATTGAATTATCATGAATAACGTTAATGTTTAAATAAACTTGTTTTCAAAATAAGTTAATCCGCATATGTCACAGCTTTTATTCGATTTTCAGTGTTAAAATGTTCAAATTTCGCTTTAATCAAAGAAATACAAATTATCTGTTCCTTTTAATACTTCATATACAAACACAATTATGACTGAGCTATGATAACTAGCATTGTGTTTGCATCTCTAATAAACCGTCCATCTACACCTTTCAAAACACTTTGCAAATGCTCATGGATGTGCTGTCGAAAAATGTAGTTTTATTTAATATAATAAAATTAGAGATTATTGTGTTAAAATTGATGCATATACTTGCCTTTTCTGGCTGTAAAATTGCCATAAAGGAGACAATTGTGATTACCGCGTTATAAATATATAATTATTGGAAGGTAGATACGATTTGACATATGGGTGATACATTGCATTTAACTCATTGTACGAAAAAAAAATCATATGATTACTTTTAAATTATAGATAAATCACAAAACGTATTGTTTAATGTATTATTTCACTTTATTGGCTTTAGGACTCATTGTCATATAAAATAATTGACGATGGATACGTCAGTGCCATATTGTTTTTTTGTTGTTGCATGGTGTTGGAGGGTATGTCAGGCTGACACTGATGAACGATGTACCAGAAAACCAAGACGCAGATCATAGTATAGGTCACATGTAACAGACTGGGAATGTCTGTAACCTCCTCGTCAATCTATAGGGATGTAGAGATAAAATGATATATGAATTATGAAAGCTATTGCTAATTTGCTACAATATGCGTTGCAAGACAATGGATGTTGAAATGTGGTACTGAACTTACTGGCATCAGTCGTACTGCAGGTTATGCTTTGTTCGTGCAGCAATTAAAAGCTGTATTCAAACTGCATTTATGTTGTTATAATTTTCAAGATTTGTAAGGGATTTCGCTGTCCTGTCATTTGCTGCACAATTATGTGCCACTCTGATTTCGTTGCTATCTAATACAATTACTCTTTACTGGCATATCTTCTGTCTATGGTTTTACACAGACCTTTTCTAAGCACTCAAGTGTTTTGTCCTTTGCTATAGGAAATTGTTTCTGTTGTTTTTAAAATACTTTGGCTTTCTTTGACAATACCGACCCTAGAATGTTCTCAAATTAAAATTGGACATGAAGCATCTAACTTTATATTCGACAGAGGGATTGGAATGAAGAAATTCGCAAACGGCAGCAAAATTTAGCAACCATGCACTTTTCCATGCTCCTGAATGGTATTGTAATTGTCATCAGTAAATAGCATTTGGCAAACCGATGTGGAATCGTTATTGCGTTTATAAACATGTTAACAGTGAAGGGGGATAATGAGGTTTGCTGCTGTTGCAAAAAATATTCCTCTGATTAAAAGCAGTAGAAAATTTAAAAAAAAAATCAACATTTCAGAACTGACAAATCAATAACATTTTCCCTTTCCATACATTTTTTTGTTCACTTATAGATATTCATTACTGATTTTTCGCAACCACTTGTATTAAATTACAGCAAACATTAAGAGTAATTTCCTACAAGACTTTAGTTAAGAGTCCTTCGTCATTTTTTAATCATTTTCATAGACCTATTGCCAGATCTAAACTGCTAGAGAAATCAAATGTTGAAAAGAACTATTTATTTGATTTTTGATGCCTAGAAAACAAACTTGTAAAATGAATTTTTGGAATTCAATCTGAATCAATGTTAAAAAGAACAATTTGTTTAATGCCTAGAAAACAAACTTGTAAAATCAATTTTTAGAAATCAGTCTGAATCACAGATTAAAAAGGAAACACAGTGAGGATAGTTGTACTTTTGATAGTATTTCCCTAAACTATAAGAAGCTAAAATCTTATTCATATACCAAACGAGTCCAGTTTGCTTAAAATAAGTACAGTATACAACTGCTACCTTTAGTTGAAACAATGTTACAGCATAGATTGGAAGAATTAATAAACCTGTCATTTAATTATGGCTCTTTCTTCTGCCTCAGCAAATAAATGGGGACCAAATCGTGATGTCCGTGTCTGCCCCATCCCTTTAGAGGCGGGCTGTGACCAGGGTATTACAGTCAGCCTGGGAGATGATACAGATATTGTGTGGATGGGAACTTTGTCTGATGTGCTGTTGGTTTAGGATAAGGGAAGATGTAAATGATGGTGTTAGCTACTGTATCCCATTTTAAATTCGTGGGATCAATATCTCGTGGTTTTCTATAAAGAGCATATTCGCAGAAATTAAATTTCGCGAATGACATGTTCCTAGAATTCTTTGAACTGTTGTTCTTCGGTACGTCAATGAATTTATTAATAGTTTGCCCGTGTCTAGAATTCGAAGTTTTTAGTGAAAACGCTGATATAGCGTAAATAAACTTCCCGCAAACAAAATCTACCCGCTATAGAGTATGTTAATCAGAATAGAGGCTGGGGGAGGTGGCAATGTAAGAAGATGTAATCATAATCTGTCTTATAGATGACAGGTTATGATGGTATTACAATGTAGGCTGGTATGGTGCTTGCAGGGGTGGGAATTGGTCTTAGGAAGGGGGCAGTGTAGGGGGAGCTTTATCTGATACAATGTAAGTGATGCTGGCCTAAAAGAGCTGTGCAATATGTTTGTGGAGCAATGTATGGGGGGCCTTCTTGTGTGACGTGATGTTGGGTGGACACATGTAGGCCGTAATCAATACGTGGACTATTAAACAATGCTGGTGATGGATGGTGTAGCTATTATTGAGACAACAGTACACATATATCTGTAAAAGTACATGCTGTTGGCATGATCGATATCACTGAAGGTCCGAGGCCAGTCTCTCAGCAGACATATGATGTGTTCGTTAAGTAAAGACGACGTCGGAAGTGTTTTATTCTAAACATTTTGTACATTAATTTTATTCATCGTTATTGAAATATTAAGAAAAAATGTTATATATTACTGTATTCTGATAGATAAAAATGCAAATAGCTTGATTTCATCTTCAGATAATTTTATTTTCATTCTAAACATAGCATTTTGTATGAACTTCGTCTCAATTTCGTCTTTGTTTTTTGTGGTATTAAAATTCTTGATCTTAGTTCTAAAGGATGGGAACAGAGCTTTCAAATTAAGTTGTTTGTTGGAAATTTATTGGCGATAATCAAGGTATTAATCAGACTCTATGTCAACTGAAAGTGCATGCTTTAACCTAGCAAAGAGGCTTCAACAGTTTTGGGATTGATTAATGTTAAGCTCGCAATTTTCACAACACATTTCAACTATAAAAAGATTAATGGCAACCATTTGAGTGTCATCCTGGGTGTTCAGAATGTGATTTATATATCAAATTAGGCTTACATCAAAAAGTCACAACTTGGGTAAAACTAATCGAGGTTAAATGCCCCCTCAATCAGATTCCACAAAAATATTTTGACCCACTTTATATAAATTAAATTTGCGTCTTGGGTGTCTCGTTCTGTGATGTTTAATTTGCTGTTCTTAAATGCTATGTATCATGCAACATTGCAGTTTGTACATGATTTGCAGTTCAGAAGCAACTGATAGCTTTATCTAAAATGCTAAATGCATTAATTTCGAAGTTAAACGCCCAGCTGTTTTATATGGTTGTTTATGTGTCCTTTCCCAACACTCTGATGAAAAGGGTAGATTAATTTGATTTAAAGCTTTTCCTGCTGTAGAAATCAGTATTTTTTTGGCAGAGACTTGATTTCTAGTCTGTTCTTCGTGTTTGTGTTCTTGCTATACTTTTTATTTCTTGAGGTAACCTCGTATACATTTATGTTATAAACACCAATAACAATATGGGACATATTTAAATAAAGGACTGCCGTATGTGTCTATACAACAATGTATGATGATTGTAATATCTGATACGTGTTGTATTCTCCGATACAATAAATATACCATAATAGCATGATTCTACAATTAATTTGCTAGTCGTGTTAATTAAGTTTGTATCACATGAACATACCTGTATGTAATTCTTCATATAAGTAGTTATACCAAAATTGCATCAGTTGTTGATAGAAAAGGCTTCGTAATACGGAAGATTATTGATACTGTTTGTTGATACCTGATAATTGTGTTCTGGCTTCAAAGAAACATGAAAAAAGAGATAACGTAGTTGTGTATATTTTGCATAATGCGTGTGCATTAAAATACTAGGACATGTTTGTTTATAAATGGACTAAATGTTATATCTTATGGAAATAATTTGTTTGTTTTGTTTCAGATTTCGAGATAAAATGTTATATGAATATGTTGTAGATTTTCTAAGAAGTAAATTACATGGAAATGAAATTTCTTGGCTGTTTTGTTTCAGATTATGGGTTGAAATTTTATATGAATATGTTGTAGAACTTTTAAGAGGTAAATTTCATATGTAAATAATATCTCTGATGTTTTCTTTTAAATTTTTGGTAAGAATTTTAAATGAATATATTTTAGAACTTCAAGGAAGTAAATTTCATTTCGAAATAAAATCTTTGATGTTTTGTTTCAGATTCTGGGTTATTGGATAAAGTAAAGAAGCCAGATCCGTCATAACACAGATGCTTCGTTCAGAGAAAAATCTATGAGTCTGTACTCATATGACCGCCTCAACAGAGAGTTACCTCCCTTAGATGACGTTTTTCGCTCTCCAAAGACCACACTGACATTGGTTTAGTACAAATGTGGTCACTTTTGTGAACAAAAGACGTAGTGGAAAAAGTTGTGGCACCGCAAGATTAATATATTTTTGGTGTTAATGAACATATCAATAATTTTTACTGTAGATACTATTTAAGAACTTACTTCCTCAATAATAATAACTTTTAATGATGGGAACAAGACAAAAAATATTCGGGAGCAGGTGTCCATGTGAGCAAGCATTTAAATAAGACAGTAATTAGAAATACTTACAGCAGGTTTATTAGTATTGTTTGATTTTTTTTTTTTTTGTTGCAACAGAAAAGTGTGAAGTGCTTCATGCCGTACAGTGATTGGTGATATATCAATCGAATCAGACATTAATTTAATCAGCTCCTCGAAGGTGTTGTCGCAAATAGGAGTTCATTTTTATAGGCCTTTGGGGAGATATTATAATGTGATTCAAACATTTAATGATTTGTTGAAGAATACACTTTGTGTCCGTGTTCCGAGTGTTATTGATGAGCCGAGAATGAAAAGACATGAAAAGTCTGACATTTTGGGGGAATAAAAGTAGCTAGAGCATTAATATTGAAGCTGTAACATTGCAGCATTGCATTGGAACATCAATATATGTGAAAAGCAGAATTATTCCTCAGTTTGAGTGAAGGCTACATTTACGGACACAACAGGTTCATATCAA
This sequence comes from Argopecten irradians, assembly GCF_041381155.1. NCBI lineage: Eukaryota > Metazoa > Mollusca > Bivalvia > Pectinida > Pectinidae > Argopecten > Argopecten irradians. The sequence goes on along the minus strand of NC_091142.1, from coordinate 27,033,524 downwards.
TTTATAGTAAATGTTAGTTCTTAATTGTTATAGTTTTATCACGGCATAATGTAGAAATTCTAATAATTACTTCATTGATTTATGACGTCAACAGTTCTAATAATTAGGGTAATATCATAAATATATGACGATCATTTGACGTTATGTGTATCGGGTTTTAATTTTTCAGCTATCGATAATCTTACAGGGTCATAGTTCAAAGTTCAATCGATAACCTGTGATCAATGAATGTTGTTAGTGTTCATTATACAGTTATGTTTACTGTTTTGTTCCTGTGCACACCTGATGCTGGCCGATAGAAGATTTGAAATCTTTGATAATTGTTATGAATTTTAGCGATCAGTTTACAAGACATTATTATGAATTATTGAGTCTGATGAGTAACTTAACTGTACTGATTCCAAAGCTTTCAGTGCCATAAAGCATTTTCCGCATGCGTAAGTTTTCCTATAAGACAAAATAGGATGTGACTTGTTGCGTCCAGATTTGTACAAGGAACAAAAGAAATTTATAATGTCGCATCTGTAATTACAGACATTTCCAGGACACAGTACTGACACCTGTCGTTGTAACACATTTCACTCTTCAAAAATTGAATCGTTTACATTATCGGAGATAGCAGTTGTTGTTCGTCAGGCTGTGTGAGAGACACACACACTCATATCTCAGTTTTAAAGAAACTATTCTTACGTGGAGGACATGCTTGTTAATTGGACACCAAATAAAATGCGAAATCAAATGAAATAAAGTAATGTATTACAGAAAATGAAAGTATACAAGAATTTCATTGACACTATGAAATGAGTGGTTTTATACAAGTGATCGATACACACGCTACAAAAACCTGTTTCTTTTTACTTAACTATTATAGTAACCTCGTGAGTTATATTGAATCATTCTGTCATACATTTGGTAACGGCCTAAACAAAACGTTATCCTTAAAGATGCTCCACTGCTGACAATTGGTATTTTTTCACTATCAAATACAGAAGCAGACGATTTGATATTTTTCTAAAAAAAAAGTTTCAAAAGTTACTTACTTTACACCATTACCACCATTGAACAGTTTGTGCTTCTAATTTTACTTAAAGTTAAAAATATGAAAATAATTAATTGCATCCCAAAAAAAATCCGTGGCACTATATCCTATATGGAATGAAGTACTGATTGCACATGCACCAAAGGCAAAATAAATTATTTAATATTATTTTCTCTGTTAATTAGACATATATATACACGATTAAACACCGATTATTGTTCAAATGATGAATATCATTTATGCTCTGTCGGCGGTGGAGCATCTTTAACTTTATTATTAATTTAAACTTTTTCATTGTTGTCGGTAACGTTATTTCTTGTTTAAGTACTTTGTTGTTAATTTACTGTAAAAAGAGAGCTCAATTGTGTTATTCTACATTCCAATTAGATGTTCTTTTTGTTGATTTGTTTTACTTCGGCCAGCTTTGGTTTTTATGCTGGCACTATTCAGTTTGATTTTAGAGGCTGTTTTCAATCTTTTGAAGATGTTTTTGATATATTTTTTTCTGACTGTTTTCATGTAGAGGGACCAAATCTTCTTACTACTCAATTTAGATACAATAATTATGTGTAAATAATTCTCAGTTCATTGCATTAAAAGTCTGTCTTTTTGCATATTGCAGAGTTACATCCCTTAAGTTAGGTATACATTGTTACGTCATCATTTTGTGAGCGAAATTCACTTCGATTTCTAGTTAAAGTTTGACGTTACGCTCGCAAACGTATGACGTTACAATCAACACCTTCCCGCTAGGGCAGATAACTCTGTCATTCGCAATTACAACATAGAAATCATAAAATTAAATCGATTAATTAAGATAGCTTTAAAAAATTGGAATTCAGTGTTTTTTCACAAATGTATACATATTTTTGATGAATTAAATTTAGGGTCACATAAAGAAAACATCATATTTTATCATTTAGAACTTTGAACAAGAATCTTCCTTTGATAGTCTTTTTTGTGACGGCACTCTTATGAATGTGGTTCTACTCTTTTGCAGTAATAAAGACTGCTCAATATATTACACTTTCTGCACCACTTAATCGGTACACTACTTCATTAATATATATGAACTTGTTAAAAGTTAAAACTATGCATTTTGAGATTGCCAAAATATGTTGACACCAATTGAAAAGAAGGTTTCTCCATGTTTTATCAATAATGTCACGAGTAAGAACAAAATCATCAAACAGATATTTTTTTTACGGATCCAGTACTTATTTGGTATATATGACGTAAATATTATACTAACTTGACACTATATGCAATGTATATGATTTTTTTATATACATGAAGAATCTGCTGGCTAAGCTCACGGTAAGATAGTTCTACATTCCTTTCCTTGACTGAGATTTCATGTTTTATGCCCAAATGACTACTAGATGAATGTGATGTCTGATGCTTCACGACAACTCATAAATATTTTTCAAGGAACATGGGTGATATTTAATAAATGTGATATTTGTACGTCTGATCCAGGATCAGACTCGATGTGTAATATATCTAGGGTTTATATCGATGTATTTACTTTCCATAGCTAATCCTAACCCCATCTCCATCAAATGTCTCAAATTCTCCATCAGACTTTAGAAAATGTTAGATAAAAAATATGCTTCTGAACAGATGCAACTTTATTTTTTCCGTGTTGATAGTATATATTTGAAGGATTTTCAAATCTTTGTAATAGTACTAAGAAAAAAATGTAACACAAATGAATACCTTTGTTTTGTTGATGGTTAAGTGGTTATCCCGTGCTGTCTGCCTCTCCGGAGAGTTTGTAACAAGCAAAGACTGGTGTTTTCATGAAGAAAATCTTCACTCCACCACGAGACCTTGTTACATGAATGAGCTAGTCATCACCTAAAACAAACCAGTTTGCTGAACTTAACATGGCTGTTGTTAAACGATATTATGTACAAAAAAGATACTAAGGAAAGTAGGGAATATTTCATTTGCTTTCTGCAATCAACTTCTCCCGCTCGGAGTAAAAATGTACTTAAACCACAAAATTTTCAAGGTGAACGCACATTCAAGTTATAGTGCTATTTTTTGGTAGTTTAGAGACCAATACTGTTTTGCTATGATTCTCATATAGATATGTATTCTGGTTTTTGTCTCAATTCCATGACAGTTTATATAAACATTCAATGTGGGTTCTATATGTATTCTACGTATTTGTATGAAATTTTTATACCAATTTATAATGATGCTGCTGCTCAGATAAAATATGTTGAACATGATAAGCATATCGAAGTAACACTGTCAGTACAATCTTTACAAGTTTGAACGTAACTTTTAGATTTAGTTGTAATTTAGAGAGAAGTGTGTGATTTTTGTAAAATGTTAACTGTTATTTGATACAAGATTTGGTTTGCATTATTTTGGAATATGTTGAATAGGGAAATATATTGAAAGTAGCAAGTACATTTTGTTAGGACAGTTTATTGTTAGTACTTAGATATGCGAGAAGACAATTCGGCATGATTTGAAAATTCAATATCACTTGAGATGTTGCCTCATCAATATCTTTTTCAAATGTTAATTATATTCTGGAGTGTGATGTATCGTGTATGTGTTTACCTGACTAGAGATTTATCAGACATATTGACGGAGATATTAATTTTCATATGTAAATATACATTGATGTTAACATTCTTCATTGTAAATGAACATACCATTAATTCAACTGAGATATTAAGGTGAACAATTCATTTTTGAATATTTTTAACCCAAACATTTATAGATTAATGTTAGCCCAAATATTACATGAACTTTGTGGTAATAGTGGATTATTGTTGTTAGGTTTGAGTTAAGTATATATCGGACTATTTGCAGGTTTTATTTTGGGCTTGATGATGTCTTGTCACTAGAAAGGTAGATTTAGATTATTAATTTCCTTTGGTTTATAGCAGTGTGCCAAAGGTTAGTCACAGTGACCTACATATTGACCTTAACCTTTGAAATAGTTGTCCGTTCTATATAACTCTCTCATATGAACTATACAGTTGTGGCATTATTGACCTTGGTGAACAATGGCTATTTACTAATAAAAGGTCATTGTTACTACATTCTAACATTTGAAAAAATATCAACTTTTAAGCTGTATCTTTTGACACCTGATTGGGATTACAACTTATCGAATTCTGTAATGGTTCAGTGCTGTTTTTCGATTATTACGTATTTATATGCTTTAAAAAGAAATTTTTTAGATCCTGCATCCAATCATCCTTCATTTTAAATATCACAATCCATGATATGTCTTAAGGCTTTAACTGTAAAACCATAATTCAATGGATGATGGTAGCAGTCAGTGCTCGCATGTGCTTCAAATAGACTGTTGATAAAAATATACCAATCAGATCGTCTGAGACGAATACACGCTTTCAGATGGTAGAATAGATGAGTCAAACATATTGAAGGTTTTTTTATTATTTTTTTATTGAAGTAAAATTGAAAGGTCTATGATTTTTTACCTGAGGTATGTAGAATAGAGACTTTATATAGTGGTGCTAATTTTATGTATTTGTTCAGCTTCAAGGCTCAGGTGTTTGGAACAATAGCTGCAGTGCGTCAATATATAATGTTTGATTAGTCGTGCAAACTTCATCAATGAAAGGCAATGTGACTTATATAAGCTTAAAGGGAACTTTTAGAATCGCGATTGGTTAAATAATTATTTTTATGTCATTTTATAAACATGAAATATTTGTTTTTGCTGCAGTGTTGTGCTTATTATAAAATATGTAATATTTGACATACATGTGATGGATGTGTTTACTTAAGGTTTAACATAGTGAAATCTGAATTTATTGACACTGTCTTGAAACAATCGTTGAAGAAATAAAAACAAATACCGACTAAGCCTGCCCAAAATAATTCTTTTATAAAAAAGCCTCTCTAAAAAGTATCATGGATCAGGTTCCAATACCATGAAACTGACAAATTTTATCTATTTAAGTTTTGAATTTTCTTAATATTAATGTTATTATAAAAGTACGTAATTTGTATTAAATACTTGGCAAAGTTGATGATTGTTTTAAAATAATAGAGACAGATAGCAAAGTTGAAGATTGTTTAAAAATTATTTGAGACAGACTTTTTTCCGATTTATTTGGTTTGAAATTACAGGATGACATCACCAAGACTGGCTATACTAAACTCAGATTTCACTTTACAGATAGAGCTATATTCTGTATATGCATAGCACAGAGTTGTCTGCCCTTTGTAAGTATGCATTAATTATGACGTCGTGTGTGTGTGCACAGCATCATACCTTTCAGATAAAACGACGTGACTTTTGCTCATAAAATATTGACGTCACAATGGATACCTACCTGCAATGGAGGAATAATATAATGGATGACACTAAATATAATGTTGTACAGCTACATTACACGTTTTTTTTACAGTATGGCGATGCTTTATACATACCTTTGCGTCTATTTATTCCTGTTAAATGTACAGAAATATATGTTGTGATATTTATATGGTGATTTTTTTTCTAGTTTATACCAAATATAAATGATACATTTAAGAAATTAACTATACCTATATACAATCGTATTTGTTTTCGATATATCGAGTTTTGCTATCATCATTGCGCTACAGCTTTTAAGAAATTCCTATTGACAAGAGATTTATTGGTTTCTTTTACTGCGATTCGTAATTACTGTCACTTGAATGTATAATAAATTTTCGAAATTTGAACAATATCGAACAATGAGAATATTTGGAAGATAAATAATGGAAAATGAATTTAGGTATAAAGAATCTACCTGATGAAACTCTATTACTTATGACTATAATAAATCCACATTACTACATTGCTGACTTGTCACAAAATAAAACACAGTCACCTTAACACTGTGTATTATCCTTATATATACCCACCATCCCTCCACATGTCAAAGTCTGGTCCTATTGTCGGTGTTCAACTATAGGAAAATTTCATAAATCAGGATTACTTGTGAATCTACAACTGAGAGCTATTCTAATATATCAGTCATACTGGAACATTGTTTTATAGATTTCATACTCGTCCGTGCCGTTTGCTTACCGATTTTGATTCTATATAATTTGGGGAATACATCTGACTATGTCTCTGTGTTGTATAATTGCTATTAGCGGATTGTGAAAGTCAGATGTTTTATGGTACAATAAAATAGATGCTCCTTTCCGCTTGGCTGTGACATGATACCTCATGCTTGCTCCTTTTATTACTTTTTCTTTTCATTAATTGATAAAATCTACTGTACCATAAGATTCACAGGAGAATATCGCCCATCAAATCAGGGATGTTTGTCAAAGCATAATAATTACAAGATTTCTAAGCTTGTTAATTCGCGGAATACAAATACTTGAGTTTTGTTGAAGTTTGTAAAATGTTTCTATATTAATGTACCAAATAACTACAAAAAATCGATCGTGTAAATCATTCTGATTAGGTAAGCAAAAAACAGTGGATGCAGGATTTATTAGAGAAAAGACTTTTTAAGAAAAAGTAATAAAAGTTTTATTATCTAGACTAATATCTTAAACTCGTTCTATTTTGCTGTTTTTCTATCTTTACTCTGGAAGTGGAAATTGAATTTGAAACGTGTTATCTGTAGTCTGATACTTTGTTTCTCTGTTGTCTATACATTGCAATGCTTTGGTCCTCTTTACAATCTTAAGTCCCTTCGTTTGCTCGTCATGCGTTGCCTGTCTCATACCGGTATGCTATATTTGTGCCTTGTTTTCTTGACCAAATTAGATGTACTAATATATAGAATAAACCATTTATAGGTATGTATTGTGTTATTTATTTCTTCGCAGAAATGGGTTCCTATTTACCACACAACAAGTAGAATATCACAATATGATTGAAATCATTGATTTACGACCTGCATACATGGTACATATCGAATGTTCTTTGTAGATTTATTAAAATAAAGTTAAGAAATTGGTGGTGAAAGTGTGAGAACATATTTCAACTTGATTGTCCATCTAATTAAAAGAATATGAATTAAAAGTTACTGAAAAACTTCCGAAGATCTGTATCTAAACATGATAATACAACACTAAACAATTAAAGACTTCCTGAATAAATCTGTTAACAATGAAGATTAATTTCATTGGTTTGCCGTGTGACGAAATGATGGTCAGCTACTGTGCGGTAATCAGGACTACACCGGGAAACAATATGACCTACGTTATGGAAATTAACGTATATATTTGAATGGATCTTGAAGTAACGATTCGTGTTGTAATTACGACAAGCCAACACCTTTTGCAATTTTACAAACTAAGCTTATTTTACATTTTAAAAAAATTGAAACCCGTTTGGGCACCTTTATTCTAAAGATAGTATGACATGTATGGAAACATGGCTAGAATCACTGTAAACGTTGATTTATAATGTTCAGACAGTTTCAAACCGTTCACGTTATACCATGCTGTCCATATTTTAAATTTGCGTTTGTTTACAGTAACACAATCAATTTATATTCGCCATCACGAATTATTGGATAAATATATAGTTATCTATGAAGATAAAAAACTTGAGATTAAGGTAATATAACATTGGACTGTGTGCGATTTGGTCTAAGCTACATAAGTATAGTACCGTTATTTTCTGATTGGTGTGTTGAACGTCGGTGATTAAAACAATCTTAAGGCTGCAATTATACAATGACAGAACAATGCACTTCTCGCGTATAAAACATCATACACAACACATGTTAGTATTCTGTACTATAAATGACGTCACATCGACATACATTATGTAGAAATAAATGATAAAAAGCACTGATTTACCTTGATCAGCAGTCAAAACCCTCTCCTGAGAGAAAAATAAAGTATATAAATAAATGGCAAAACATTTAAAATAACGTAAACTAACATCGCTAAATACGAACAAATGTCCAATGGGTTTGATTAAGTAAATGAAGAAAAGTAATGTCTTTCAAAATACTATACATTTCAAAAATTAACACCTTCCAAGGACATATTTTTTTGTATTTCTTGCAATTGCGATATTATATTTCAGACACCCTCTTTACAGTCGTTCTATACTTTAGGGACACAGAGTGTTTAGGATACAGGACATCATCTTTTACCAGATCTTCTATATAATTATATATTCTTATATAATTTGCATTTTTCTGTGAAAAAAATAACCGAAACAAAGCTTCACCACACAAGTTTGTTGTCTACATAGGCGGTAGAAGGGGTGAGGGAGGAAGGAAAACAATAATCTACATTTGTGTCGTAATATCAGTTTGTTCGTTGATTTTTGCTTATCTTTGGTGTACTTTACAAAAAGCACGACCCATCCGATCTCATTATACTGATAATACGGAAATCCTGGGTGTCAAACACTTGTTTACACTACCAAGTTTATAGCCTTAAGTGTATCTCGACCTGGGAACAGAACACAGATCTAGAGTCGTCCTCGCAAGAGCGAGTAGATAACAAGAGAAACGCAGTTAAGATGTCGTAATATCGCGTCGTGATCTCGTAATGTCGAGGTTTGTTAGATGGCGCGATATTACGATGTCCCGAATATGCCTCCATAAAACAGTCAGTTAACTATAAGGTTAAAACATAGTTGCAATTTTGTGATGTCATCTATTGTTGTTTCTGTACTTTAAATCCTGGATTATGGAACCATTACCTCTAACTGTCATATATGTTACCTTTTACTGTCTTATATATGACTCTAATAAAAGACAGTAAAAGGTAACTTATGGGAGAGTTACAAAATACGGGTGAGTATATTCTATTATTTTTTAATCCAAATTACGAAAGAAATTCCACACAATGAATATGAAGAGAATCGAATCCTCTTTTGATGCAGAATTAAACACATCCACAGAATTTCTGTATATATCCCAGATCGAGTTTTCCTACTGGTAATGAATTCACATTTAACACTTATCTACAACATTAACTCCATTTTCCGCTTTCTGAAACCTTGTTGTTTTTGTACACCACTTTTGATTTTAAATTTCCAAATCATTTTCACTGTAGTTTTACACTTATTTTGATATTGTTTCAACAATACTTCAGAATTTCACCTAAATCCCATTGGCTTGTTGAATGAAATTGCACATGGTATAAATAAATCCAAGATTGTCCCTAGAGAGGTATAAATTTTAAATCCTCTGAATTCAATGAAAGTTCTGGGGGCACCGACTGTTTTGAACAGTGTATATGCGATCATTTTAGCAAGACGCTTTCAAACAAACACCTAAATTGCAGTCTAGTTCCATATGTCATTTTTTTACCACATCAGACACTGGAAAGAAATGTCCTTTAAGTAATAAAAGTCACTAAAGCCACCTTATTATATCGCTTAAATTAAGAAAGTAATATCCCTCCATCACTGTCGGTAGACATGGTGAAAATGAATTTACAGATAGTTGTTCTACCTAAAAGCATGTATCATGCGTTCCGTTCATGAATACTATTCATCACATAGAACACATGAAAAGGTAATTCTATGTTGCCATTGTCTATATTGGATTTTTCATGGTTGGATGCACATTGGTAGAGTTACATGAGCTCATAGACAACGGAATAAACTGGCTTACATTAGAAATAAAAGTGTTCTTTATTAACACAAAGACTTGCTATGTTTTAAGTTAGAGATAAGCCTCAACCTGTATAATATGTGGGAGAGAGAACAGATCTCGGTCTGACAGGCCTCGATACAGTTCCCTCCCCCACATATTGTACACTTTTCGGCTTATCTCCATAACTTAAGATACTGTTTAAACTGGTGATTTTTTTAAGAAGAGAAAATAAACCTGAAATTACGTCGTATTTAGGATCACATAATAAGAACAGCAGGTCCAATACGGGGGTTGGGAGATACCAAAACGTCAATTAGTCGACCTTCCGGTGATGGTGACGTCAAAAAATACACATTAAAATATGACGTCACCATCACCGGTAAATGGAACTAGTCGACGTTAAATCGTACTTGATCAAAGTCGGTTTTTTTCTCGAAACCAATGTATTCTAACGCCCTCTACCTTCTGAGCAGGTCACTGATCCACCATATCGTACACCCAATGGATATCCTTTACATATACCCATAATATACAGTGCATATAAAAAGTACTTACTTTCAAGATTTTGATGAGTTTTGATGGATATTTCAGTGATCATCAAAATACATGTACAAATGACTTACATTTTTTTTTAATTATTTTTAATACTGTTGATAATGTACATCTGGGCGAACACTTATATATTGTTTTCTCTTCCGCTGTCTAAACACAAAACATTATTTTTGTATAAAGTGCGTACAGCGTCCACCATAGATGTCACCGTCATCGCAGTTAACTCATTCGTCATATTTGACGAGGAATGCGCATGCGTGGAGGCTAGACGTCTCGACGTACAGGCACGATATGGCCATTTCTCTTATTAATTGAATTGGGAAAATTCAACTGATTTGCCGTAACGCAGACAACGAGTGCCATTAAATACGATTTATTCTCGTTTATTGACAGTAAATACCGATTCCGGCAAAAGGCACTTTAGAATTGCAGTGGACCTCCATCATTTTAAATGCTTTTCGGGAAAGATTTTTACTATGAACAAAATACATTTTTCACTCGGGAAGTTCATATTGGTTTCTCATAGATCGTTTTTATGTTTGATTTAAAGGTTCAACTTTAATAAACGACGACTAGTAACAAATTTTATACAGTCAGGCGAATATCCGATTTTCTATTTTTTTTTTTTAAAAAGAAAAAATATGTGAAATATTAGACATATAATTTGGGTAGAAATTGGATCAATATTTTCAGGTTTTGCTCCATGTGATCACATAACTTCCATGTCAGCATTAGCCAACCGTGTCTAAATGGAGTTTCCAACGTTTAAGGAACTGTTAGTTTAAAATTGTTTCAAGATAATTACTAACTGAGCAAGATGTGCAGGAAAAAGCCAAACCCAATCTTGCATGGATGACTCCGTGTATACTGGAGGGTGTACTCAGAGTTATGGAAAACATCTCTCTGGTGACCTTTTAATGATGTTTTTCAGATGAGTCTCTTTCTATTGACTATATCTATTTGCTGTACTAATTAGGATCTCTGTTGATTATATTTTGTAAACATTCCGAGCAAAAATTAGCGATTTTGATCCAAAACTCGTAAACTGCAACACGAACAGAATGTAAATTTGTTCTTTCTGCATCCACACACATAAAATCCTCAAACAAACCATACAACAAGAGCTGACATGACTTTCTATGGACATGGAGTAAAAATTATATGGTACTGAGAAGTATAGCATAACATTTGTGAATCTTTATACAATTCGTCCCGTTACAGTACCGGAACAACACGCTTGCAGACAGGAAATGACGATGGTCGTTAAGGCTAGGACCAGTTAGCCTCAATCCATTACGTAACAAAGGTTTATATATGCCCTGTTTTGATTGACACTGAAAACTGCTTTGTATCCCGTAAGATTGATCTGCTAACGAGAAAAAACTCCTATCGACATTCCCATCCATTTCAATCTGCCATCTATCTGTAAATGTCTGACCAGGCCCAGTGGGTCAATGCCAAGGTCATTGGATATAGAACTGATTCAAGTCTCCCATTTATATGATTAAAACATATATATATATATATATAAGTGCTGAATCTGATTATCAGTAGTTGATTCAAACGGAAGTTAATGGTATACGGTGAATTGATTATACGGTAAAATGCACAACGGGCGAGAGTAAAAAGAGTTCTCTACATACGTATACAATGAGGTGCCATTCTTTCTTTCCGCTGGACTGGGTCATTTGATAGTCCCGTAGATCTTTCACCAGCCAGAACACTAAAATCGATCACAACAGGTTTTTTTAAAGTAATTTATAAAACAAACGAACAACCGACCGACCGACTAATGTAATAAATTAATTTGATATATAAACATACCAAACAAACGAACAACCGACCGACCGACTAATGTAATAAATTAATTTGATATATAAACATACCAAACAAACAAACAACCGACCTAACGACTAGTAAATAAATTAATTGACATACACCTACCAAACAAACAACCGACCGACCGACCGACTAATGTAATAAATTAATTTACATACATATACCAAACAAACAACCGACCGACCGACTAATGTAATAAATTAATTTGATATATAAACATACCAAACAAACAAACAACCGACCTAACGACTAGTAAATAAATTAATTGACATACAAATACCAAACAAACAACCGACCGACCGACCGAATGACTAATGTAATAAATTAATTTACATACATATACCAAACAAACAACCAATCTACCGACTAATGTAATAAATTAATTTGATATATAAACATACCAAACAAACGAACAACCGACCACCGACTAATGCAATAAATTAATTGACATACAAATACCAAACAAACAACCAATCTACCGACTAATGTAATAAATTAATGTACATACATATACCAAACAAACAACCAATCTACCGACTAATGTAATAAATTAATTTACATACGTATATCAAACAAACAACCAATCTACCGACTAATGTAATAAATTAATTTACATACATATATCAAACAAACAACCGACCGACCGACTAATGTAATAAATTAATTAACATACAAATACCAAACAAACAACCGACCGACCGACCGACTAATGTAATAAATTAATTTACATACATTTATCAAACAAACAACCAATCCACCGACTAATGTAATAAATTAATTTACATACATATATCAAATCAACAACCGACCGACCGACTAATGTAATAAATTAATTTACATACATATACCAAACAAACAACCAATCTACCGACTACCGACTAATGTAATAAATTAATTTACATACATATATCAAACAACCGACCGACCGATCGACTAATGTAATAAATTAATTTACAAACATATACCAAACAAACAACCAATCTACCGACTAATGTAATAAATTAATTTACATACATATATCAAACAAACAACCAATCTACCGACTAATGTAATAAATTAATTTACATACATATATCAAACAAACAACCGACCGACCGACTAATGTAATAAATTAATTTACATATATATATCAAACAAACAACCAATCTACCGACTAATGTAATAAATTGATTTACATACATATATCAAACAAACAACCAATCTACCGACTAATGTAATAAATTAATTTACATACATATATCAAACAAACAACCAATCTACCGACTAATGTAATAAATTAATTTACATACATATACCAAACAAACAACCAATCTACCGACTAATGTAATAAATTAATTTACATACGTATATCAAACAAACAACCAATCTACCGACTAATGTAATAAATTAATTTACAAACATATATCAAACAAACAACCGACCGACCGACTAATGTAATAAATTAATTAACATACAAATACCAAACAAACAACCGACCGACAGACTAATGTAATAATTTAATTTACATACATATATCAAACAAACAACCAATCTACCAACTAATGTAATAAATTAATTTATATACATATACCAAACAAATAACCGAACATCAACCAACCAACTAGCTAATGTTGAAGGCACAGACAAATTGAACCAGCTTCTTAGAACCAAAACTCAGTTCTACAGCCCAAACACAGACTCAACAAACCAACAAAATAGATTCAACAAACCAACAAAACATACTCTACAAATCAGCAAAACAGATTCAACAAACCAACAAAACAGATTCAACAAACCAACAAAACAGACTCTACAAATCAACAAAACAGACTCTACAAAACAAAACAAAACAGATTCAACAAACTAACAAAACAGACTCAACAAACCAATAAAACAGACTCTACAAAACAAAACAAAACAGATTCAACAAACCAACAAAACAGACTCAACAAACCAACAAAACAGACTCTACAAAACAAAACAAAACAGATTTAACAACACAACAAAACAGATTCAACAAGAAATTAAATTATGTTCAACATAACAACAAAACAGATTCAACAAACCAACAAAACAGATTTAACAAACCATCAAAACAGATTTAATAAGCAAACAAATTATATTCAACAAAACAACAAAACAGATTCAACAAACCAACAAAACAGATTTAACAAACCAACAAAACAGATTAAACAAACCAACAAAACATATTTAATAAGCAAACAAATTATATTCAACAAAACAGATTCAACAAACCAACAAAACTGATTTTAAAAACCAAGAAAACAGATTTTAAAAACCAAGAAAACAGATTTAACAAACCAACAAAACAGATTCAACAAACCAACAAAACACATTCAACAAACCATCAAAACAGATTTAACAAACCAACAAAACAGATTCAAGAAGCAAACAAATTATATTCAACAAAACAACAAAACAGATTCAACAAACAAACAAAACAGATTTAACAAACCATCAAAACAGATTCAACAAACCAACAAAACAAACTCAACAAACCAACAAAACAGACTCTACAAAACAAAACAAAACATATTTAACAAAATAACAAAACAGATTCAACAAACCAACAAAACAAACTCAACAAACCAACAAAACAGATTTAACAAACCAACAAAACAGATTTAACAAACCAACAAAACAGATTTAACAAACTAACAAAACAAACTCAACAAACAAACTCTACAAAACAATACAAAACAGATTTATCAAACCAACAAAACAGATTCAACAAATCAACAAAACAAACTCAACAAACCAACAAAACAGATTTAACAACTCAACAAAACTTTCAGATTCAATAAGACAAAACAAACCATAGCAACCAGCAACGTATAATTAGCACGGCACATACTTTTTCTTGTTTGTATTTTGTGGAATAATGAACTGCCATGACAAGGTTATTCTTTGTGTTTACAGGTCATTCCCTAGATTAACCGTCCATAAATCGCGTCTACAAGGTCAGCCGAGTTATACTAGGTCACGACACTAGCAGTAAGGTCGATATATTTCAGTAACGAACATCCACATTCCGCGACATTCCGACAGGATAGCAACACCTTGCTGTATAATGATGTCTAGATACACACAAGGTAGGGGTAGATCGATACGGCCCGTGTGAGAGCGCGAGAGCGCGTGATGATCACGTAGTCTGGCCAGCAGAAACCATCGATTCTGCTCTCTCTAATACATATATATGTAACCACCTTTCAGTCAGATTCAGAAATTGATTATTTTTTGGAAGTCTTTTCTCTTTACGAGCGTTTGTCATGTTGATGATCATTAATTTGTATTGTGGTCATTTTATCTGTGTGAAACGAGGTATAATATTGCCGTTGCCTCATAACTGTGGCGACTGACTGAGTTGTCAACGTTTATTAGTATTTTTCTATAACGTATCAAATTCGGTAAATAAGATTCCATGAAAGTGAATGTGATTCTTGTACTTCCAATCACAGTATGTTTGGCATTTCACAATACAAAACAGAGTATTTCGGTAAATAAGGACATTTAAGCTTGCTGTGTTCATAACTGGAGTTATCAAATCATAAAAGATTATTCGTTTATAGTGACCTTTATCTTTGACCATACCACCCGTGCAGCAGGTTCATGAGAGGATTTGAGACTAGCAAATAAAACAAAAAGATTTTTATTGTTCCCAAAGGAGTCAAACAGTCTTTGTATGGCGTGTGCAACAATGGCATCGTGCCGGCGTTCGGGCATGAGACACAATCCAAACCAAGGGCTTGGGAAGGAAATCTGCATGAAGGTTATGTATCATGAATGGCATCGGGAAACTTTAGTTACCCAGCGAAAACTCTGAGAACATTGAAAACACCACCGTCACAACAGAAACCACCGCCACCGCCATGGTTGATTGGCATACACGTGAACGAAAATTTGGCCAATTATAGTAGGAACAGCTCGATGTCTTGCTCACCTTCTTCAAAAACGTATCACATTATAGATTTAACGTATCCTGGCCTATATGAAAGCTCTTAAAGTGTGTGTTTAGACTATCAACGTTCGAGCGGCGTACGTTACGTTTTTATTCCGGTGAATTATGACGTAGCTGAGGCCATGACGCAGAGGTGAAATCTAGAACTAGCGCGCGTGTAGTCAGGAGTGAGGGCCGTATAAGACTTAGAATAACCATTTGGTTTATATTTAAAGATATCATGTCTATTCAGGGAGAAGTAAAATGTAAATAAACACGAATAAATAAAAAATAAATGAATAAAAAAGTCAATAAAAATAAAATAAAAACATTCGAAAACTGAAAAAAAAATCTAACGGTTCATTCGCCATTAACAGTTCCGTGTTTTATTTATTAAAACAATCTTATCAGGGAACAAATGTTTAACGTTGTTTGCTTAGTTAATGTATCGAGACAGCTAGTGGGCATTGTATGGAAATTAATTGTAATTTACAATGTCAACTTAAAAACTTTGAACTGCAAACACTTGATTATGCAAATGCAAATGACCATTATAGCGTTTACTGGAAAATACCCAATGTTGATGAATCAAAGAAAAGGAAAATCCTATTATATTTTTTTGTAATTAAATCATGCATGGAATTCGGGATTTCATTGATTTCTTGTGCAAAATTGTCGTTGTTTAATTGTATGTTTTGTTGTGACACTACTGCATATTAATTGAGCTGTTTAAATATTAGATTATTTCCTGTTACTTCAATTCTCATTTAAATATTTTACGACTAAAAGATAAATTACTAGTTCAGTGATTAATTAGGGGTACTTATATTGTATTCATATGTCAGGTAGATAAACGAATCGCACACGCTCGAAAGCCATCTTTTATTTTAATGCCTAGTCCACTGTCGCCTCCGCATTTGGTGTAGAACTAATTTAGTGCCAATCAATCGTGTCTAAGTTTGACAGATCACGTTAAACAAGATGCTACATTCGTTTGTCATATTTATTTCTGTAGGATGTCATTTGATACATAATGAACGCCACACGGAGTCCTCGTCTGTTTGTTTTCAGTATAATATTATGGGAGTAGATGGGACGTGTTGTTCTTTGTCTTTAGTAGGTATACCCGCGCAACGAAGTTAAGAGGGATATACTGGAATCGGATTATCCATTTGTCCGTCTGTCTGTAGACACAACTTTGTCCGCGGAACTCCTCCAAAACTACTTGACAGATTTTGATAAAATTTGGTACACAGAATCCTAGCATAAAGATAAGTTAAGTAAACTATATAGGGGTCTGCAATGTCCCCTACTAATGGAGTTTATTATACTAAATTTGTGCAGCGGGGGTATAAGTCGTCCACTCTGGTGACAGTTCTAGTTTACTACAAATAGATTGCATAAACGTATTTTTGTATTCTGAATAGAAAACATAATTCCTAATATCAAGTCATTTTTCAACGTCGTGAACTTGCGTGACAGAGCAGTCAATCGAAAAATTGCATTTTGTATCATTTCTACAAGGCAAAGGTTTCGTTCGATACAAAAGTAAAAAGACGTCGCACACTTTTTTTTCTCACATATTAATAAAATAGAAGAAAAACGTATTTTTAAATTAACAATTCATGTCCCTATGTCATGAATTTGCACCGTTTTGTACTGTGTGTATTTGCGGTTTTTCACTTTTTTTTATAATTCATTTCGGATCTGTCGATCGGCAAGTCTGCAAACAAAATCCATCATTTTGAAGTATGACGTCACAATTCATTATTACGAAATTCCGTCATAATAATGCGTTTTCAGGGAATTTCTGTGTCAAATTTTACCGCCAAGTGGTGTTCAGTTGGACCACAGTGACACTTTGACTGAAACCGCATAGAGATGCGTTTTACATCTGCCGCGCGGAAAAAAGTCATTTTCTCACCAAAAACGCATCAATAGAAGAAAAATATTGCAAATATTTTGATAAAGATCCTCGCGTAAATGAATAAATATATCCTTTCTGTTTTTTAATAAAAAAAATAGTATTGCGCTTATATTATTTTACTGTTCAACGCTTTTTCCAATGAAATGCCGGCGTGACGTAAAAATGACCGAACAGTGTGCGTTTTGTCTAAGCATAACCAACCAACAGGAATAACCTTTCCAGTGTCTATGTCCATCCATCATAGCTGTTACATTGTATAACAATACATTTTTCCACATGGTAGATATACAAAAATGTATATAATTTGAACGGATGTATATGATCAGTTTCCTCACAGAACTACAACATTTAGAAAAATAATACGTCGCGTCAGTCAATAAACTCCATTGTCCACTCATTTAACACACGCAAGACAAGTATCAATGATCTTCAAAGAAACAAAATCAATAGTCAACCATAATGATTGCTATTTTCATATTCCTTTACACATGTCTGGATTATTTACTAGGCAATTTGAAAAAGGCTTATTCTCAGGAAAACTCATAAATATGTGTTAAATTTGTTTTATCTAGTCTGGAGAAATGTCCAACACTCGCAGACAGAATAACAATAGAAAATTCGTATATAATTGACAAATAAAGTACACTCGCGTCATAATATAGTAAAGTGTAGCTGTAGGCTGGTGTGTTCTTCCCCATTTTATAAACAGAGACATGGTAATATATGTTTACAATGATCTTTTAGTCTTTACAATATTAGTCTCCCAACTATTAGTTTGTTCGGCAAATTATTTTCTTTCTTGCTAAAGGAAGTTTTACTATTTAATTTCGAAAACTTTGCGATGCTAGCATTTTGTTTTGTCATCATTTTCATTTAGAATATTGTCCAAGACCCCATGTTTCGGATGTCATTGCATACATACATGTACTTTGTAGTTCAAATTCCCCATATATCTACCTTTGACATTAGGATTGGCTGGTCCCAAAGAATTATGAATCAGTCTATAATGACTATATGAAGGGTTCTAGTGATCAAAACACTGAAGATTATTTATGGTCCAGATTTTCATAGTATGATTGACGTGAATCATTTTGGTTTTCTGTGGTCCATAGGTTCAAGGCATATCATAGGTAGAAGTGTAGAATGATCAGCACTATACACGTCCCGACACCTTAACCTCACTTAAGACCTTGGTATACCAGAATCCTGTCAAAGTGTTATTTCTAGTGTCACTGACAATTATCATAAACCATATATTTTTTTTCGTGCTCGATTACACAACACGTGTAAATAGACACGAAAAATGTTTTAAATATAGGCACCGTAAATGTCTACGTCACGAAATTAAATCGCCATGAAAGTCTTTAAGCATGGAAACGTGGAATGAAGTCAAGGACAACCAATGAAATATAACAATAATCCTATATAATTTTGTATATGGAAAACCAAAAATAAAAAATGCAATGTACTTGTACACAGTATACCGTCCTTGACCTCGACATGCACTATAGAGTTATCAAGAATATATCTTTGTTTTCTAAGGTATCAGTAGAAATAACATGAACTGAACATGCTTTGTCCCGTATCATGTTCGTGAATTGACATGCGATTCGACACTAATAGTAAGTGATGAGAGGAAGGCCTGGTAATGCAGAAATCACGTGCGGTCATTTGGTCGCAGATGTCCATCAATTGACCACTGTAGTACAGACTGTATTATTATGATAAATGACTAAGTACATTTGAACCTGAAATTCCTAAAACGTCACGCTTTTTGGTCGTTATTGAAATGTCTTCCTTCATATTTGATTTTCCAGACCACTTTAACCACAACAGAGATGCCAGTGAGGTAGCGGGACTGATATCATAGTGAAGGGAGTAGTTAACAGATGCATTCCCATTGCATATAGATTTATTTTGTAAAGAAATATTTCAGGATGGAAAATGCAAGATCAAACATAATCATGTCCTCAACATTTTTCTTTCAATTTCTTCTCTTATGTGAAAAAATGCTGTCTGTTCAATAGGTTATATACTTAATTGCTTTCCATTTCTAATTTGCTGCAATCCTTTATTGTATCTTCTCTAAAATAAGCTAGTATTCAAAGCATGGAATCCTTCGGGAAACCTTCGGAATTATTCTTTTTATTAATTTTGTCATGTTGTGGTAGCATTTGAAAAAAAATTTCTGTCCATTGATTCTTGTCTCTCTTTTTAATTTTCTTTCTCCATTTTATTTTGGAATATATTTTCTGTGGTTGTCGGTTGACAAACGAATATTAAATAACGCTTGAAGAATAATGTCGAAGTTTGATATAAGAAAACAAACGTTTGAAAAAATGCACTGTTTCTTGAAAGGATAAGATGACAATTTCAGGAACGAGAAACTGTTTCTATTAAGGATGATTAAGTTATTAAAGATGATTAAAATACATATGACGTTCAAAACTATATTTATTACGACAAAGAAAGATTTTAATCATAGATTTGGATAAATACCGATGAAAAGACATTTAAATTATGGCATGCGAAAGATGCTTTGGGAAGTTGAATTCTTGTTCATCTAATGGGCTGCTGGTAGATTCTATTTCTATACAAGGTTTTGATTCAACAATATAAAACAATTCCATTGTGTATTTTCTTTGACGCATAGTTACAAGTTGTGTTGTTATGTTCATATACTGTCTAGAACAATATATTTGAAACGTCGTTTACTTTCTTAGATGGAGTATGGGATGGAATGGGAATACAGTCCATTTGAATGAATAATTAACCGTTATGGTTATTAAGATTAATCAAACAATCTTACAATTTTCAGATTTGTTAAATTGTTTACAAGGTGATTCTTATTCGTTTAGTAAACAATAGGAGATATGCGATCTGACATAACAATGTCTGTAATTTGAAATTGAAGATGTTGTCTGAAATGTCATTTCGCTGAAGATATCTCTCAAGATCAATTAAAACAAGTAACCTTTAAACAATTTAACATCGATGTAATGATATTTTTTTTTTAGTCTGGACTTCAAACCTCTTGTTCCGTTTCGAGATGATTTGCTCCATTGAAAGATCCAATACTGCATGCTATCGTTGGAGTGATCGCGCTCGCCTTATTGAATTTCGCATTTCAATTTAAGGACGAAATCTACGTACTAAGGTAACTGTAAAAGTTGATATGTTCATAAAATTACCCAGCGACTACCTGTGATGCAATGATTGTCATGCAAAGCATTTATAATTTAATAACTCACATGTCAAAATTGCACTTGTTAGCCTATTCGGGCATAGATGTATTTCCGATATTACGAGATATATGCGAAAATGTCTACGCCGCTTCTAATTCCTATTTCTCAGAATGTCGACTGGCCTTAGCATTTTGTTGCAATCTTCTTCAAATATCCCTAAACAGAAAAAGCTGTCAGAACTCTCCAGGGGTATGAACACGTAAGCAGTACAACAGAATCAAAAGAAAACTCGTGCAGCTGACCAATTTATTCTTTTTAATGCTCCTTTTGTATCCGAACAGGTAGAGGCCACAGAGGAGAAAAGTGTGAGAGATGAGCCATCCGTCTGCCCCGGAGACACTTGTTTTGTGATATAGAAATAATCATTCAGGTCTGTATAAGGTTTCGTTTTCACAGACAAGTTCTTCCTGTGGTAAGTAATTCATCATTAAGCCAAAACAACATAAAAGTGCGCATACATTGCGGTTCCCTAGGGTATTTTTCCTCCCATCGATAAATCATTATTTTAGCACTTTGAAGTATCTCTAGCAATCGTTGCGTCAAACAAAACATAAAATGTTCTAATTAGAATACAGGAAATTACACCTAATCAGTGCGTTCTGAGAAATGGCAATTTCCGTGGGGACAGAATTAGAGGTAATCGGATTGGAATAATCTCGGAATCAGGCTTATAACTGTTAAATGTACAGTTTAATGTGGCAGAAAGTCGTCTTGTTTCATCAGGTATAAAAAATCAAACGAACTCAATTGACCTATCTTAACGTGAAGTTTTAATTCAGACCAGTATGGATTTTCTCTATCATCTATATCAAACTCGTGTGAACATGCACATTCCATCTTCGAGTTATTGTGTTCCTTATCTTAGTCATGCTTTGTACTACGTTTCATTACGGTATTACGTTTGAATAAAGAGGCCATGGTGAATCACTTTACCTTTTCATGTAGCTGTCGTTTGTCTATATGATAGAACCACACAGATACGTTAAAGCTCTGTAAGACACTAATCCATATGTACCTGTCTAATGCCTAACTAGATTGATCAGGTGAGTAAGCGTTGGTCGAGTTGTTTGGATAGATACATGTTCCATGTTTAAGAAATGCATGGTAGGTCAGTAATGTTTGCAGGAAGCACCGATTTCAAGTACAATGAATTAGACCAACTTTAACACAAATAACAATAACGAATAAACTCATGAACGGAATGATTGGCTTGTATCGTCTTTTCAACAGTTAAAGACGTAATAGAAACAAGACGCCAAAGTACTTGGAGAAAAATCCCAACCAAAAATTGAAAGAATGAATGAGAGTTCTTTTGATCACAGACCATAACTCTAGCTGACAACCAATTCCCCACCAGTGCAGAGGAGAATACCATTTCCAAACTTTGCTGCTCTTTTCCTCCTCTTATAAATTACGAGAATTTAAAATTATTATAACAACGCTGTGACGTCATCCTTTGATGTTTTGAATACTACATCCAACAGAGGGTCATTTGACTTATTCACAACTGACCAATGATATAGCTGTCCGTCCAATAGGATCAGAAAGGAATAAGATTACATCACTTGAATATCCATCATTTGTTTTAAAGGGACAATGAAGTAAGGCTTATTTTGATTTCTTAGTGTTTTTGATTTCATACAAACGTTCTTATACCTGAAATTAGAAAGTTTTTAAAATTACAACATTTAATTTGAACCATTGGCAATGTTTATCAACGTTAAAATATCGCCAAACACAACAAGAAATTGTATCTGTCGGCATTGAATGTTTACAACGGAAAGAACCGAGTGCATCTTTGAGTTCGGAATCGAGGTCGCTGAAAATCTCATCCGGCTAATGGATATAGATGTAATAACACCACTAAGAGGCAACTTATATTTTATCGGTTACATTGGCCTGATTAAGCGTAATAGCCGATACATTTACAGCGTATCTCAGTGGCGTAGAAAGAAACGTAATGGGGGGGGGGGGGGGGGGGGTGCAAAGGTCCTCAATATTTGGACCCCCCTCCTCGCCCCGCACCCGCAGGAGGAGATTGATTCTTTAATTCAACACACAACCATATATACTTTATAAACTTTTTTCATATATCGTTGAGTAGAATCCTTGTACACATTTATAGACAGTGGCGTCGATAAACGGAAACTAATGAATACGCAAATTGCCATGCTAGCGCCAAAGGTGCGATATTTTGGTGTTGGGGGGGGGGGGCGACAATCTCCTACGAGAAAAAAATATTACGATTTAGAATTTTACGATGCATTTTGATGAATGTGGGAGCGCCTGATGGCGCGAGATTTGGGTGTTTGAGGAGGTCCGAGGGTCTCCCCCGGGTAAAAATATTAGATTTAGAATGGCTGTGATGAGTTTTACGATATATTTTAATGATTTTAAAGCGTTCTTAACATAATACTTTTTTATTTAAATTTACCTGCATTAAGAATTGGTAATTGTGAATGCCGTCATATCTATGCAACTCGATCTGAACATACTGGCTTCACACCATCGGTACATTGTTGTTTAACACAAAATAATAATGAATTAATTGTTTTGCTAAGTCATATAAACAGATGAATCTTTTAAGAGACATTTTTTTAAATAGTACGTAGAACCCCCTGATTGACATTTTAAGTCTAGTTCACGAAAATGTGCAGGAGGACCCTTTTTTCTTTCAAATGTGCAATTTTAGAACATTTCAGTCGGCGAAAACAAGAAATGTATGCCCTCGTCCTTGCCCCCCCCCCCCCCTGACCCCCTCCAACCCCGCCCCCACCTCCCACACCCGCTTCCTACGCCCCTGTATCTACATTGCCAAATAAAACAGCATAGTTCTATGAAGCTTTAGAGTATTTGATGGAATTATGACAAGAAGTGAGAGGTATTTTCACACGTTAATTATGTATATATTATACATGAATATAGGTGTACATGTACATTATTAAGCAAACATATATGTACATAGGTCTACAATGTATATGTAAGGTATATTTTTGCTTTGAATACATAAAAGTACACATAAAATTTATATATATAGTTAGGCTGATTTTTTTTAAGTAAATCGGGTGTAAAAAAAGTTATATAACTAGTGACATATAGGGGAATGTCCATTAGACGGATAGAGACTATAACTAGGTATATATAGGGAATGCCCATTAGACGGATAGACACTATAACTAAGGATATATAGGGAATTTCCATTAGACGGATATATATTATAGCTAGGGCTATATAAGGAAAGTCCATTAGACGGACAAAGACTATAACTAGAGATATATAGGGAATGCCCATTAGACGGATAGACATTATAACTAAGGATATACAATGTATATGGAATGTCAAATATTGATATAATGATAAAAGAAATACACGTACTTACTTAGTCCGCTAAACATGCCTATATTATTAGTTTTTCGCCATTTTTTCCTTATTATAAAGTCTATATATTAGGCCATTTTTTTAAAAGCCTAATAATATTGGCAGGTTTAGCGGAATAGTACATAATATCATGACAAATGAAAATAAAATAATGGTAGAAGCAAGTATAAAACCATATAATATAATGAAAACCCTTCTTTATGGCTACAAAAACCTGTACAGTATAGGATTATTTACACTTAGAAACTCTTCACTAAACTTTTGCATACGTTTCAACGTTTATTAGATTAACACAGTAATCAGGAACCTGTAGTCGATAAATTTGTGTTTTCAGTCGATAGTAGATATGTCCATTAGACAGATGAAATTTCCTTCGATCGGATGTTTGGAATGTTCACGCGTCGCGCATGCACATAGGGGTTGTTTACACTCGCCGAAAGATAATAATATGAAATAGTGACTAGGTCGGTCCTATTTATTTTCAGTTTTTCTCCATTTTGAACAAAATTGTTATACAAACTTTTAAATATTGTTATTAACACAAAGTACACAACTTTTACAATTAATTTTAGTCCTATAACTCTTTTTTATCTTTTATCACTTGAATATCCATCATTTGTTTTAAAGGGACAATGAAGTAAGGCTTATTTTGTTACATAACCACGAAACAAAATATGGCATTAATGTATTGTTCTACATTTCTAATGGGACTTATAAACACAAAGTATTGAAAAAATCTACAACATTATGAGGATTTTAATTGAAACCATTGAAATCCCGACTTGTATAGCAATACGATTAAGCAGGTACAATATGTACGCTGTACCCATACCCGAGCCAAAGTCACGTAAGTTAAACAAAGGCAATACATGACCACCGGGGCATTGATGAAATGTTTTGTTTAGACCGTAGCATGATAAGGTGCACACAAAAGCGATTTGAGAAGAAACAAGTTGCTTTACTCCACTAGCAAGGGTCAGGGCTCGGCATACAAAAACGTCCGACCACAATTTGTAATTGCGGACAGCAAGCGAGTTTGAATATTTCACACACATTTCACCACAGTGGGCTATTCTGACATATCATAGTAAAACCAGCTAATCACGCTTTCATTACAAATGATTTGTTTTCGATATATATATGCTAATTTTAATGTACTCCTAGGCTGCATTGTAACTTTAAAATCAAATTATAATGTGCAGTGACGTATATTACACGTCACAATCAAAGTGTTATCACCCTGAAAATACTTACCTGCATGGTTCGACAGCCCGACTACTAATCAGATCACAGTGCAATGTTTTCTATGGAATGTGTATAATGGACAACGTTTTAAGGAAGTAACCGATATCGGTGTTTCCCAGCCAGTCAGATAACTATGTATACAATTATCACTTTTACAAATAATTATAACTTAATGAATAACTATTCTCCTCTCCTATACTCCTCTATATTTCTGTATTTCCCTTTTCTCCTTCATTCTTAAAATAGAAACTTTTGATTCATATTATATATATGTATTGTCTTCATTGCTGTCCATTATGTATATATTCATATTATGTATTCGGGAGAGGACGTTACTAAGTTGGCAAAACTTGTGTCCAATCCCTGTTGTCAATAATTTACGACAATAAAAATATGTTTAAAATAAAAAAAATCACAGTGTCAGCCAGCAAACCAGATGTCTCAAAATAAGTTCACATGTTTCTTACGTTTTTTTCTCCAAAGTTTTTCTTCCTGAATAATGTTTTGAATAAAGAAACAGCAAAACTGCATTCTCAAGTTCATTCAAGGTAAGATTGAGATATCTGAAACTGTCAATGGGGCTAAATATAAACACAGACTAATGTTGTTTAAATAAGTAATTTGAAAAAAGACATTTGTCCATAATTCGATTGTCCGCTTTCCAATTGCATTGGATTATTGAAAACAAAATTACACTTTCAGACTATTGGTGTTGTGCTAGCGGAGTAAGACCTAATTCGTAAAACTCACAGTTGTACCCATTTATCAGTCTGTGAAACGCTGATTACGTTATAATCTGGCGCCAGAGAATTTGATAGAATGTAAAATACTGTTCTGATTTGTCTGTCTCTGACACGGAACGACACGTAGGTAGTATGTGACCTTATAGAACTTGTACCGGATCTTGCACCTGAATTTTCCGTCGTTCCATCCTCGATATTCTAGGGGTTACTATCACTGACGCTACATTCACCCATAGAACACAGATGGAACCTACATATGTACTGTGTAACGGTTATCGGGAGTGGTTTATTTTTTACTATTTTCACGTTTTTACCGAAATCCACGAATTCGAAACATCAGATACATATTTAGATTCTATGACGTACATTAGAAAGAATGCTCAAAGAGTTATAAGAATTAGTGTACAGCGAAATTAAACGTCAGTCAATGTGCTTCACATCTCGCGACTTTAAAGCGATATACAGTATATCTAACCTTTTAACCTTTTAGAATTACATGCCATTGAATCCAGGATGATACCATTGTTCCATCAGTCAGTGATTACAATGGTTCAAAGTGACAAAAGAAGACAGAATAAACATATCACAATGTGATCTTAATGACTTTAGGTAACATCATATTATACAGAAATAAGTTTGAGTATTACAAACATTGTCAGAGGACGATGGATTGTCCTGATTGGTCTCTTGGGTAATCTTCTTCAGTGAAATGAAAACGTAACATGGTATTGGTATTTTTCTATCACAAAAAGACACAATCATTTCCCAAAATATCCAGGCAGTACACCGCAAACGTCAGCTACTTCTATAGGGGAAAATCCTTAAATACCTTGATATGACACTAGTCACCTGTACCAGCCACCAGTAATACCTAAATTACAGGAAAATGGTATTATTAAGCAGGATGTCTTTATACAGAGGTGTTCAGTAAAGTAGGCTTTACTTAACTCAACAAAATGACCTATCAGATAGTGTATTGTATTTGCCATACTAAAGCTTGCCGATCGAAGCATTTGGTTAGCAGTCCGGCGGTGAAATCCCATTGGTAAAATAGCATTGCTGATGCAAGAACACTGTGTCATACAAAACGATAAATGGTTTCTCGTCGTTTAATGCTACGTTTGGTAGCAATGTGTGTATTTATTTGTGTACTGTTTTAGATTATAATGGTTGCTATTGTTTACATAATACCTTAGATTGCCGTATGTCTGTCATTGTTTAAAACCGTAATTTCATCTGCGCTAAATTTGACTGAACATTTGTTGGGTGTGTTAGAGTGGATTTGATGAGACTACTAACAATGGAATGTTTGAAATTGTTTGTCTACATCTTAGATCGTTATGCTTATTGTTGCTTATCTAAATCTTAGACTGTATAAAGCAGTTGTTTACGAATGACTTTACCATGTAATATTTACCGATCACTATTCTACAGTGTAAAGTGTGCTGCTGTTTGCCTAATACTAAAACTTTATTTTTCTATGCAATATCTTTATATCGAGCAGAGCAATCCCAAAGGTAGTGTGTATTTTACTAAACTACCACATACATTAAACATTTGTAGAACATTTTGATAAAACGTCAGGCCAAAGAACCGAATACTTGAACATATCTCAATGTTGGAAATGGCTATTACATCACCTGCGCCCCCCCACCTCCTCCCCTCCTCCTCAAACTATGTATTTCTCCTTTATACTTGTAAGACCAATTCTTGAGCATGGCAATATTGTATGGGGAAGCAGAATTAACGAACTAGAGAAAAACTAGAAAATATTAATTTTGAAGCAAGCCATTTAGTATCTGGAGCAATCAATGAAAAATTATTTCACAAAGTACACTGTAAACTTTTGAGTGTTAAGGATAGTTAAACTATATATCCTATAGGATGGCCAAGTTTCGATCGAAGCCAACGCAAAAAAAATCATCCATTTCCTCACTGTGTGTTCCTTTCACCGTCTCAGATGGGCATAGAAAAGAAGCTAGGAACTAGCCATACATCCACTTCTGTAAAACTGCCTAGTTCAAACATTGATTTCTACACTCCACTATGGGCCAATGGAACAAACTGTCTTCCGATGCGAGATCCAATCCATCTACTTCAACCATGTCTCAGTCCTTCTTAATTTCTTGATAAAAACATAACCATAAAAACAAGCACATGTTTATTAAAAAATTAAAACTTTTAAGGGACACATTTATTATGCTAATTACTGTATATCTTTAACACTTCATTCACGTCCATGATGGTGTTAATTGGTCAAACCAAAGCCAATATCCTTTTTCTCTTGGATTAACTAGGTTCACTTTTCATTTATGATCTCTAGCTCTATATGGAAACGCAACATTACCTGTACACGGAAATAAGGAGATCTTCGTAGCTACATACTTTAAACTTAAATATTTTCAACCATCGTTTTATTTACCTGAATATTTTGTTTAAACCAAAAACCTATTTCCTTTTTTTCACCTTATTCAGAAGTCTCAATTCTACTTTAAATTCCTATATTTTACACATACCTATTTATCTCTGTAACCTGATCTTTGTTTTTTCAAATAATTATCAATAATAACATAATTTAATTGACTATTAAACTTTTTATGTCAATCAATAATCTTCTTTGTAACTTCATATTAAGGTTACAGGATTACATAAACATCTTGTGTCTATTTTCCTTTCTTAGCATTTGTGTATCATATTGTTGTCATAAGAAGATATTTGAATAAAGAAAGTTTATACTAACCTTTACATTTTGCGTTTTGATCGAAGTAGAATGATCATAGCGTTCAATTTGTAATATTTACTTTTTGTGGGCATAGTATATTCGCTTTAACGTGGTATTATTTACCGGAGCTACCATAAATGGAAACATATAAATATTAATTAATACGGAAAGACAACATATATATCAGTCAAACTAATGAAACTGTCTCTTGACACAATGGCATATCCATAGCATTAACATACTCTGTCTGTGTAATCCGGCTGTTCTCGTCCGTGTAAGGAGGCATTACGAAGCTCCCTTTCCGTGTTTCAACGCATTGTTGACAGCTGACGATTCCGAATTTAGATTGGAATGTAGATTTCCTGACTTCATTTGCAGGCCTCGGCAAGACAATTCTCGCATATATACACAGATAACTCTATGAAATCTATATCCCTGCTACATATTCATAGAATCATTCTGGTTTTGACAGCTAAGTTCTTCCCGATGTATATTATCCCTGTTCCTTATCTTTTTCTATGGATCTTGTCAGGTCCTCCTCGCCGTACGACATTAACCATTGTCACTTATATCAGCATTTCCTTCATATCCGGATTGGTTTGTCACGTCAACGTCCCGAGGGTTATCTTTACTGCTGTACATCCGGTTCAATGACGTAGGTCGAATTAGCAATTCGAGGTCTTTTGGGAGTTTGGAACGCCGGCGTAAGCACTTTGTGTTTAGCTCTACATCATACATAATTGGCAGTTCAAATAGTTGAAACCCAATAACAGAGGGACAAATTGATTCTATCGTCAAAGACCGTTTACATGTAGCCTTATCATATTCCAATATATGATGTATTTGCATTGTCAGAGCTCTGTTTTTTCGTAGACGGCAAGTTCTTTTTACGAAATCTGCAGACACATTAGAACTACATTTATCATTGTAAGAGAAGTGATTATACAGAAACTTAAAGGCTGGTCGATCTATCACCACCGACTTCGGAGGTCAACTGTCTCCGTTGTATACTTAGAGTTCTTTAAAAAAAGAAGTATTTACGAATTCGCATAATTATTGACTCGTCTTTTTATATTTAATATGATTGAAGGCAAGGCCTTAAAGGGCGCAACCAGATATTTCAGTAACCATTAATTATGCACTGTTAAAAAGTTCAATTTATGAAAATAACGGAGCCGAATTTTTTGTTTATTTTTTATTCATATATTCATACTCTTTCATTGTCCCAAAACCTACATTTGAGAATGAACTCCACATAAGAGAAGGAAGAATTTTTATTTTTACATACCGAGCTGACTTCAAAGTATCGAATTCACGATGATGGGATTTTTACAGTGGGTAAAAAATATCGGCCGTAAACTGAAGCTGTGTGAAGGATTGAATTTTGAAGATTGAGTTTTTTTCTTTTATTTTTATGTATGTGTTACCTAAGAAGTGCTTCGCAGTTCGTGCCCTTCGGACACGAAGAACTGCGCCCTTATTATTTAAGTCTCAAGTAAATCGTCCGTGCCGATATGAAGATGGACACAATGTTTAATTTTGGTCAAACAAATGCTGGTGGCATATTGTACTATGACTGTTATAGACAGTAGTAAGCTTAACAATGTAGGCATTTAGTAAATGGAGTCGCACTAGAACAATATTTTTCGTATTTGTTTTGGCCAAACACCTCACCAAACAACGCATCTACAGGAAGATCTGTGGTTGACCATATTATGTGGTAGTTCTGTCCAACAGGCCCAGGAAATGCGTTGTGCAGCTATAAAAATTGTATCTAGATAGAACGGGGACATAGACTTTTAGATAAATCATAAACAAACTTAAGTAACCAATATAGAATTTCCCTCTCAGCTGATGATTCTATCATTGTAGTTTTCTGTTATTAGGGGAAATTTACACAATTTTCTTTCCTGAAAATTGGTTTACATGCAAAACCGTTCCATTTGCTGATCTTAGGACTTGATTGCAATTGATGGCTTTACTATAAAGCTATTAGTTACAATTCATTTTCAAACAGTTTTTAAAATTCATCTAATATTCAAGACCAGCCAATTTATCCATCGTGAAGGATACCGATCGTAATTAAGATTTACAGTTTTTGACGGAGTCTGATTTGTTCAGTACTTCTTAGTTGGTCTCGTGAATCTCCTGTATCATTTCCAGTGGGACTTATACCAGGTTTGACAAGCTTTATGTTGACAGTTGTCGTCGTTGACGTAGACAATGGCGAAACTATACCAAAACTCCTTGAACCTTTAACAATTTTCATAAATCCCCGAAAAATAGATTTTGCAGCATTTGATTTCTAAATTTACCTTTTGAAATACCATTATGTCCTTGCGTCGACGTTCGTTAATATTGTTTACATTATTTTCAGAGTGAACGCCATATAAATCGTACATTATGGTTTGATATGTGTACAAATTACATGAATATACATTTTCTTGTTGAGGTTCCTAAAGCTTATTTCAAAGTAGCAAATATTCGACGAAGGGAAATGACATTATACCTGAAGTAATGTGAACATTTCGTAAATGGGTATGGCGATATTCTTCCTGATGAATGGTAACATAGGGTAAACATTCCACAGTTAGACCACATGGCAAAAACGTTGTCATCCATGCAAACAATCTAAAGTTTAGAACTTTGAGGCTTCATGTCCCGTTGGCATGGCGATGACTTAGAGCCGTTAAAGGACATTGGTGTTCTTTATAATTTGTTCTGTAATGTAATTTCATGACGATTGTACTATAATATTAACAACCGCCCGTGTTGTATATGGTGTCCTGAGCTGGATGGGCACAGCATCACGGGGATTGTATTACGGAGTGTATCTCCAGGGGAATAGATATTGATGCCACTAGGAGAAACACTCAAACAGACGAAAGTCTCGTGCTAACTTTGTAAATAACGTAATTATGGACGTGAGACCATTACTTATCTCAAGCTGTAATTGTGTTTCTGGAATTGAAATAAATACCTCAAACTGTTTAAAAATTACCTTAGGGGATGTACGGAAACACGATGTATTTTTCGTACCAAGGTAAATTGAATTTATCCTTTTAACTACACTTGAAAGTCTGATAAAATTGTGTTAATTAACGAATGATGACACCAACCATATATAACATTGTATGTAGGGAGACTTAAGTCGCTAAGGCAACTTACGTAGAGATGACAGTATAACGGGAAACACGTTAATTCACCTTGTTACTTTCTTAATTTAGATTTAAATACACCTCTAAGAATATTTGCGAGAATTTGAAATATTATGGAAGTATTTTTGTATTTGAATCTTCAATAATTATTTAAGGCTGATGCTGACTGACTTTTTTCATTAAATAAGGTGACACATATTCCAGGTGGTTGTGGTAGTGGGTATCCACACACCTATCCCAGTGTAAGACAATCAAACTAACATCAAATACATTTCTGAAAATCCCCATGTGGGCCAAAGATTTCCTAGAGGGTGAATTAATTTAAAATGTTTAATGAGTAGGTTGTTCATTATATGTAGATACAAAATACATAAAGAAATTTGTTTCTACATGTACCAGGGATATAGAGGATACGTGAGTGACTATGTGATATGAATTTTATCAAACGAGGTCGATAATTTGATATGCCATGAGCTTTTAGGCGAGTGTCATATCACATTATTTAACGAGTTTGATAAATTTCATACTGCATTGTCACGAGTGTAAGATTTTATTTATCACATAACTTTTATTAATAGATATAGAAATATAGTATCATTCTGATTCATTCAGCAAAACTTTAAAATCGCTTCGATGTAAAACAGTAGAAATTCGGCTCTGATGTCCCGGCTGTTGAGACAATCATGCGATGACATAAATAGATTATGACAAAACACATTTGTCTTACGATGTTTATGACATGGCCGTATGACATGACTGGACGGGCCAGTCATGTTATAATATTGTTATTATACATGTGTCTTACGATATCTATAACATGGTCGTATGACATGGCTGGACGGGACAGTTATGTGATAAAACCAAAATTGCCATTGCATGGGAATTTTAGTAAATTTTGGATTCAACAAAAGATGGCACCCCACCTAACCGTTTAGCAACATGATACTTCTTTAACAATTTTACTCACAGTTAAGATGGCCTTCTTCAGAATTAGTGGTGCATGATGACCAGACCCTGTCACTATTATGTTTTTATTCGCGGTCAGCATAATTTCCTCAAACTTATGTACCTGATAATAAAATTAAAATAATTTGAGGCGTACTATCTCTTATGGCTTATTACTAGTAAAAATGACAATACCATTCTCTCCACGAGTGATCTTCAGAGAAAATCACAAAACCTTCAGCCCATAACATTAAAAACAAACACAGTATATACATTAAGTCTGAATGATAAATCCGTGTACGCGAAATAGGTTTTGTTTTCATACATTACTATGGTAGTCTCACATTAGCCAACAATTCCACGTAGATCAATATTGTTTTTGTTTTCATACATAACTATGGTAGTCTCACATTAGCCGATATTCCATACATAACTTTGGTAGTCTCACATTAGCCGAATTTTTCCCGTGGTTCAATATTCTTTAAACATTTTTTATCAAGTAACCATGTTATTATGTACGTTCTGTCAGAGTTTCGAAGAAATTGAAAACGTAATCTATTCTATATTGATACTCAAATTTGTCCTTTTGAACTTTTTCTGTAAATGAAAACCAGATATTCGCCTGAGTTAAAGCTGTCCCATAAACCAAACACTCTAACAAAAAAATCTGTCATATATGTATTGCTTAGCAGATGTGATGTATATCTATGCTTTTTATCTTAAACTTTTCCCCCTCTTTCTTCACATTCAATTTTAAGGGGTTTTTAGGGTAAAAGGTAAAGCAATGATCTAAAATGCCTCTTCAAAAGAAAAAAAAACTTACTTTTTTCAAACACACAGAGAAAAACTCTTGAGATACACAAGCATTAAATAACCTTGTTCAGCAATAATACAAACAATCATCTCCATATATGACGATATCATAGACTAATGAATCATGATCCGGTGCTTTATCTAAAGGTTATTTCTTACAAACGTTAAATATTTCAAACATTGTAAAATCATTAAAGGTAGAAGGCTTACCGAGAAGATATTTCACTTTAGAGTCAACAATTTTTTTTAAAATCAATATTATCATTTGTACTTTCAGATTGTTTATACAAAACTGAGAAATATTTTCCCAGTGAGCTGCAATTTGCTGTGGGTTTTGAACTGTTTTGCCGTCAAAAGTTAATTCAGCACTAGCTGCTTCACTGTTACGTTGACATCGATTTTTAATAATTTTCCAAAAGGTCCGCTGATTTACCTCAGCTGCCTCTACAATGTCATCATTCAGTTTTTGTAAATGTTGTTCTGACAAACGACAATGAGCACATCGAAACACCCGCTTTACCTCTATATATAGACGGAAACTCTCATCATTTGGAGCTCGTGGTAATCCGAGTCTAACCCGACTACAGCGAAGATTACGCGTCCGTTTATGGATGTCCTTGAAGATGACCATTCCAGGATGGTTTCAGAAAAGTGTAGGGTCTCTTTTGAGGCAAAGAAGTAAGAGAGGCTTTTTAATTATACAGATAAGATCAGATGTAAAAATTTCAATTTTATCACAAGTCGAAATTTCACGTTCCGGTAAAGCAGATTCACGCAATAAAAAGTTCAACATTACTGCGATAAATACCAACGTTACCATTATCAATAGAAGAGATCTACTTGAAAGACCAAACCCTTTGCAGAACTGTTGTTAATTCAAGAGGTGTGTCACTCTTATTAAATAACCTAGATGTCGATATATTTGATATTAAATTAAATAACAATGTTTAAACACTCTATATCTAACATAAAATATCACTATTAGGTTTATGGGGTTGTTATTTCAAACAAAAATATGGCCCTGCAGGTTTGGCATAAGAATTGTACCTGCTGCCTCTATTGCATGATCGAAAAAGGCGACTAAATTTAGGATCTTACCTTTTCTTTCTTCCTTACTTACTGCCTTCTTCCTAACGTCTCCCTTGGCACCACCTCATTTTTTGCCTTCGGTTGAGCGCACGACCCAGTGAGGAAGGCTCTTGGTTCTGCACCCCCTCCCCCCTAGTCAAGACACACCATAGTCTATAAAAGTGGTAGTTTCTTCTCCTGCTGAGCGCTCAGCAAAAAGGAAGTGGGACGACTGGTTCATTCGTTGTAGTATAATTTGACCGGATGTGGCGTGTTGCTTGGTGTCATTGCGGCATGTTTCAGTGATATAGCACCATAAAAAAGGGCAAGATTTCCACTTCACAAGAAAACATGAATATACCGTAGTCTCCCAAAACACTCGCATTTCATACACGCAACACAAATAGTGCATGGGAGGCCGTCCTTACACGACCCCTGTTAATAAGAGGCTACTTTAATCAAACAAATAACCAAAACAAAATAAACAAAATTAATTATTTCTTCATAACTTCAAAGACACAATCGCCTGCCAAATATAGCTACTTGATTCACTGTCATTCAAATGTTTGAATGGCAACTGTATTCATTCAAACGTCTGAATGAAAAAGCATGAGTAGTTCCCTTACCGTGAAACTATGGTCTTAAACCAAGGCTAAATAATTTATGCATTTAGTTGTATCTACTCTTATTATCACACGTGCTCAGAGTGTGGCATTGTCGTAAGTCATTAGTGAGAAATATGCATTTTTGCCAATCTCGTTATAAACTCCAAGAAAACAAAATATGATAGACAGCTTTAGAGGAAGTTTATACATCTCGGTCATACAATAAATGAAATATTACCGAGGAACAAAACAGAAATAATTCCTTATTTTAGAGACGGAAACCTTATTGGGTGAAAATGGCAAATACTTTCCTTTAGGTTGATCAATAATGTGCAACGTTGACATGAAGCCATAACAAATTGAGTAAATATCAGAACAGATATGGATTACTAATGGACCCCTAATACACCATGAATGCCTACAAGTATCCTCTCTTAGAGACAATGGGGCCATAAATACTTAGGAAAATATAAAGCACCGATGACGCCTATGGCATTTCGAGGATTTCTCTGTTTTGTCCACTAAAGAGAAAAAAGTCGGTTAGAACACGTGGCACATGCTTACAAATCAAACAAGAGACATCAACTGAATTCAATATTTTGTGCATCGCATCAATTGGACGTTTAGTCTACGAAGCATAAAGTAAATCAGATAACGATGCAACGGACAAGAAAAATAAAATACGGACATGTGGTAGTTGTAAAACAGACAGTAGACATTGATTAATTTGGAGATGATCGCATTATCGGGAGGTAAAGTATGATTTTCAGCGGAAAAAATCCTGTTTCAAAAACGAATGACAATATGAATACTATACTCTGCGTTGTTTCATTAAGGACATTAATTATGGTAAGACAACTGTAATTCTTACACTTCGACAACCGCTTCAACTTCAGCTGTATTTTTCTTGCATCATTTAAAAATGTGTTAACATCCTCTATAGCTAAAGAACGCTAAATAAGTGACATCAAACGCTTTATTTCATTAGAGTTAACATTTCTGTATCAATGAGGAACATAAGAGGTTTCAATGCAAGTTTGTGCAAGACTCAAAGGACCAGTGTTTAAAAAAACAATGCTTTTAAACAAGGCCAGTAAATTGATGATGATATGGAAAAAAATGCGTGCATCTTTTTTTTTTATCCTGACATTCTGTTACAATTTAGATTTCTGGCCATATTTTGTTTGTTTCTGAAATAAAGTCGTTCTACTTGATTTTAATAAAAGTTTGCATTAGAAAATGCAAGTTTTTTTATTGGTATCAGATAACATAACATCGACCTCTCTCTGTACTGTAAGGAAACTTTTTGTCATTGTTAGACAATTGTCTTCTTTATCCATTCGAAATTCGAAAAAGCATACGACGTTTTTCCAGAAAACATTATAACCCCATGGCATTATCTCAAATCCAGTCAATTGGTATAAAGTTATTGCTATGTATAAACATAGACAATGTTTCGATGGGCAAGTATGTATTCAACATAACAATGCAAGCAATGAAAAAAGCTTTTATAAAGTTAAAGTAAATACAACATCCTGGTAACGAAAATTCCAAACGGGAACATGTGTATATCGTTACAGGTTGAACATACAAGTCGGGTTTTTCCCCCTTTTACGCCAGTTCATTAGACATTGACATTGCAATAAGTATGTCATTTCCTTAAACTTGGATCAAGATGTTGATTGTTACCTTTCTCGATCTGAGACTGATTGTCATTACTCTCAGCACTTCCTCATACCTCTGGATACTATTGCCTTCCTTCAAACCCTCCTCATTATTTGTCAATATTTAAAGTTCATTTTCATGATTTTGTCTATTTTCCTTTGGTAGAAGAACCTGGCCTTCCAACATCCTATTTTTGTGATAGGTTTTAATTAAGCATGCATGCCTAAAACACAGGTTTGCTTTCTTATGACAAGCATCACCCATGTCAAGGTTGACCGCGTCTGATCTGCTTACCATGAATTGTAATAACAAAATATCATGGACGTGCATTTTACTTTTCTTGACTCATCCTCTAATCAAGGAAATACCTAATTAAAACTGTTAGTTGAAACTATTGGCGTTCGTATACATTGAACTTCAAAATATGTCAGCAAAGTATGAAAATTGTTTTATAATTAATCACATTCATGTCATTTGTTTCCGCGGTGGCCGAGTGGTTAAGATGTCTCGATACATCATTTTTTCTGGTCATACATTTTGTATTTCCTGGAGTTGTATAATCAA
Organism: Argopecten irradians; assembly: GCF_041381155.1. Taxonomy (NCBI): domain Eukaryota; kingdom Metazoa; phylum Mollusca; class Bivalvia; order Pectinida; family Pectinidae; genus Argopecten; species Argopecten irradians. The sequence goes on along the minus strand of NC_091142.1, from coordinate 26,995,524 downwards.
TGAAATAACCGCATCTGATATTTACGATACAGAAGAGGATCCGTGCCTGGCACAATTACACATATTCATTTGTCAATAGGAAATATGATGACCGACTGCAAACTTTCTTCTTTTTGCGGATAGCCCTACTGAAACTGACAAGAGTGGCTTAACAGATTTGACACGACATCGATCTTCACGCGGACTTATATTTGTCTGGAAATGAGTGATGGGGTACGGGGATTAGTCTGTTACCATAGGGATACGTTTACAGTGACGTATTGACTTATTGCGAGTGAATGACGTACATTATGACGAAATCTATAGGAGCAGTGTAAAGGACAAGACGTCCTGTGGGGAGTGACGCCGTTTTACTGTCATCGCTTTCAATCTCTCAAGAGGACCAATACCGATGATGAATGGCGTTATATATCACTAGGTCGTACTAGTATTAATCGGGTTATATTTTAGCGTAACGTTTATGACGCTCCTGACAATTTGTTTTTACATAATTATACGTTTTTAAAGCGATGTTAGATAGTTGTCATGTTATCTAATACACCAGCGGATGCTTTTAACAAAACAAAAAAAAATCGCTTTTCTTCGATTTCCAGGATGCGAACCACTTGTAATTGATTTACGTTAACAAGAGACATCGATGATAAATATAAATATCTCATAAACTTAGACTCAATGAACCTACCAACGTTAACGTGAGTCATTTGTCAATGAACTATATATTAAGTTGGTGTTGGGATGTATACTATTGTTTCTATATACAATACATGCATGTAATCATGTGGAGAGGGCATATATAGGCTTTGCCTCTTGCCCGATCCAAAATTGAATCTTTTCGATTTAATATTTCAAAATGAAATTAATGGATACTATTATCAATCGTAAAAAAACGGGATACACACTTTCTTTAATAGGCAAACTACGAGTAGTTCTAGCCAAAAAAATGATGTGAAATCTCTAAAGGACGGAAAAATAACCCCCGAATATTTCTAGCAACAAAATGATGTGAAATCTCTAAACGACGGAACAAATAACCCCCGAAAATCTCTAAACGACGGAACAAATAACCCCCGAATATTTCTAAACGACGAAACAAATAAACCCCGAATATTTCTAGCCGCAAAATAATGTGAAATCTCTAAAGGACGGAAAAAATAGACCCAAATATTTCTAGCCACAAAATAATGTGGAATCTCTTAACGACGGAACAAATAACCCCCGAATATTTCACTTGAAGTTATTTTTATTCTATAACCCCCGAATATTTCACTTGAAGTTATTTTTATTCTATATTAATTGTGGACAATACACAAAGCCTTGTAATACATTACTACATGATTCATTGGTGACGGTTAATCGGATATCGTTTGTTAAGTGGTGTCAGATTTGACCTGGAGTTCTATTAAATAAGCTAAAAAAGCACATATCATCAAAAATGCATACGCTACTGACAAACAAGTTAATTGTGTTAATGTTTTGCTTGATTGATCATATATCAACAATGCTTCAGGATGTTACCAGAAGATCGGACTCCACACAACTGACGTGTTGTACTTGACATCTAGTATACATGTATATGGGTAAGTGATTGTTAATTTCCGGAAAGAGATTCAACAAACAATATCACATTGTGTTTCCGATTTTGAATGTTTCTGTCACAATTCCCATAGCTTTGAAATGGATTGTTTAGTCCTGTCCATGCTTATGTTATCTTTATGTTAATTTTGTAAGTGTTTGAGTACACACGAGACGTCACACTAGTCTGAAGTTATCATGCTACTGACATGCAATGCATGGGCATATCATTCGTAGCTATATAATATGCAGACTCAACACATCGATATACAAGATATTTTTAGTTATCTTGAATAATTTGGAAACAGAAAAGAAGGATGGACCTTATCTTCAATCAAATACTTCCCATGTAATGCAGAACACGTGGACACGTAAATCGTGTGTAGCGCACTCTCGTCAATAGTCGTGGGTAATATAAATATCCAGTAAAAATAAATAGCATTATGTAGTTTACATATAATGAGCCAAATTAGGTTGAAGGTATATGAGTACGTGCTGGTACAATGTACATAGATAAGGTTTTGGCAATATGCATGTCTTCAAACAACTGGAACATGCACGTGCATGTTAACGATTTACGTGCGCCGTTGTTTATATTAATACATCATATAACTGTCACGTGCACGCACTTTACGTGCTGGAGAAGTGTCATGACGAAATTCCCATCTGTTGTTTGAAATTTAATATTGATAGTACCCATGTGGTGTTATCAATGTTTCGACACCTGCATACATACGCAGACTTTTGTTCCAAATGAACTGACGTCATTCAGAATGCAAATTGCAATCATGATCACCTACGTCGGGAAGGCTGAAATTGTTAAATTTTAATGACGTAAAAATGCCGTATAATTGATAACAATTTCATGATACCATACTTTCATGTTTTGACCTCTTCTAGATTACGATTTGGTCTATTTGTTTTATCAAAAATTATGAAATTATTACCTAATCACATTTATACATGCACAACATAAAATTCGGTTTGATCTGTTACAATTTTTGCTTTATCGTGATTGAGGGGTCCAATATTATTTGTATAAGCTTATAGATGCTCCACGGCTATCAGCGGCGGAGCATCTTTAAATTAACTTCCGTGTAGATCATGGCAGCAGTTGTCTGACATAACAGCAATATTCATCCTATTATCGTGACAGATCGTTTATAACTTGATTGATTAATTGCGTGCTATTTGTTTTGGTGATGACGAAATAAATAGACCGATTATCGGTGTCAGCGATAATTGCTCACTTTTACAACGACTCACTGGCATAGCATCCTCGTGCTAGAATTGATATTAATTCTCACAAGCCACGTAATACCTGATAACGTTTGTGCGGGACTATTGTTTCTATTGGTGATGGAACGACGTTAAAAGATGATATACCTTGCTAACGTCATTTCACTCACACGATTACAAAGAGTTACACTCCCCCATCACTGGAGATACTAATCCCGTACAAACGTGATCTAAGATCGCGTAGTACATGAATTAGCCCAAAATAATGTTTGTTAAAATAAAAAATGTTTCAAAATGTAAAATGCTTTTGCCAATACACTTGTTGCGGCATTCGAACATGTTCACATTTTACCTTGATAAACAAGAAACGTTAATAAAAATATTCCAGTGTACGTTCTGAATAAAGTTACCACAGAAATATGTCAATCAACGCCGCTAGCTTGTCACCAGACGTCGGTCAGAGGCAAGAGAGAGGCCACATGTGTCAATTAGTCACATGATAGAAGTCACGTGATGTATGCACGTGCTTACTATTACATATTTAGACAGATTTGTAAATCGTGCTATTTTTTTTCAACGTCAAAATGGAGATATACATGTATGATGACATTATACTGTTACCATTGCACAATTTGATGATCTACTTCCAAATATGGGGATTGATCGCAGAACATCCGACATGTTATTGATATGTATCATTGTCGAGAAATAGAAAAGTTAATGGTATAGGATAACATCACTCTTCCAAACATTTGTTTTCAGACAAATAGGCGAAAATCATAATGGTTTACTGGCTATAGCTAGAGTTATGAGCTCACATAGTCTTTATCACTGTCTAATCTGACGCTATTAGGTGCAGCCATCCTATCTTCAATGACGTAGTGCGCGGACCTGTCACGTTACTACAGTTGTATCTGTTTTTTTTCTTGAATTTTGAATTTTATTTTATCTATCGTATTATAAAGGTAATCCCATAAACAGTCATTAATGTAAGTATTGTACAATATACACTACACACCACTGAGATTGGCTGATGCTAGCGTCGCAGTGTCTGTAATCAAACGTTTTATCACTAAAAGATAAATTCTAATTATACATTATATATATGCAATAGCACTATGCTAAATGAAAATATGTTTCGAAATGTGAATTCGATATGCATATGGTGGATCTAAAATTACAAAACATGCGGAAAGAAATGTTTTTGTTATTTTATAACAATGATCGGTCTAAATCCTGACCCATTATGCATCATCATATATGTGTCTCAACATGGAATGTTATAAATGGCTACCGTCTTTATCACATATTATAAGAGTCATTAATTGTTTTCGTAACTCACTCTAAGATTTATAATGCAGGAAGCAATCCTATTCAATTAGACAATGATAAATGAGACAAACAGTTGTTCAAGGTAAGGAATGAAACAGTTGGTGTTACAGAACAATCGATAGATTCACTCCCGACTGTCTGTCTGCCTATCTTGGTTTACGTTTCATCAGCAAGAAAATGAGATAAACCTTGTTGTAATTATCCTCACTAAAAGTGACAGAAGTGTCTGTATTTGCAGATCATTCCAAGGTTAGAGAGGTCAGCAAAACCTTTACGAATGAGCTGACTTCCATAATCTTGTTTCATGTTTTTAAATTAATTATGTTTTCTGTTTTCTTACGGAGCTATGTATCAACTTCATTTTGGGATTAACAGCAATTTCGGGAGACGCAAATATCGTCTGGGATGGTAACAAAAGATATAGACTATATATAGATATATCAGAAACATAAATACATAAAGATTGGAAACTCCTTCTTTGTCTTTGTTGACAGGCAGAGGGACCTCCGGTTTATAGGCATTTTCCCTTGGCTAACTACTTTTAAGTGTACTCTTTTAAACATGATATTTTTGCATCAACACAAAGTTTAAACATTATATCATGGTTTGATGTGATCAGTTTTCCCAATTTAAGTTATTTAATATGATTTTTGAAAGTATGAAAATTTGCAATTTTACCTGGTTTTTCGAAAATTAGGCATTCAAAAACCGGAAGTGCATTTTGTTTTGTTAATATATAAGTTAAAATATTATTTTTTCTTTCCAAAATCGTACTCAAACCATCTGAAAATTACTTAACTTTTATAACATATCAAAGTTATTCTGCTGTATTTAACTATTTAAGAGTTTATCTAAAAGCCCCTAGGGACATACAGAGGTACATCTGCCGATCGTAAAACTGGCGAAGTTGCCAATCTCTATGTATATATGTTTCTGGATATATAGTGTAAAGTGAAAGAAGACGAAATACTATTTAGGTGTGGTTAAAGTCATTAACTATTTCCCGGAATAATGGGCATGGTGTAAAGGCACAGATCACCATCTACCTCGTACCTAGATGTGATACTAAAGAGAAACTCTTTTTCATATACCCTCTACTGACATTGCCATCAGGGCGACCTAATGTGTGAAGTGAATAATTCTGTTCTGTTGGGGTAATTGTGGTTCTATCCATGTGAAAAGGTAAATCATGTATTTGTTTTAAATTCTACTCATGCACTAACAACAGCATGTGATAAATATATTCGTACGTTACGATTTTAAAACATAGAAACGAAAAAATCGACACAGAACATTTTATCAGTTCGTTGAAGTATCATGTGACGTTACCAGAATCATGGCACGAGCTGTTTTATTTTTGAAACGTACATGCCTGAATATGATAAGCCCATAGTATGACTGTTTTACCGGGGCCTTGCTATAGATGGCATCACCTACATCGAGAAGGTCACATATTTGTTCAAGGTTTTCGTGATAAGATAAAATCTACATGTTCTGCAGATGTTATTTCTGTTTTCTACGAGATATTAACAATTTTCGTTATAAAATTTGAAAATGAACAAGGTCAGCTGGATTAAACAGTGAACAGTTTTACGGAATCTTTCGAACGAAATTTTACGTGCATGTTCTTAATTATCTTTAGTAGTTTTTGTCCAAAAAGGTATATTATCACCAAAGTGCGATTACATAACCCCATGTCTAACACTAAAACGATTTTCATCCTACCTAACAAAATATTTCGTTATACATGTACATAAAAATATTTTTCGTCCTACATCGAAAATATTTTTCCGTGTCACTTCTGATAAAGTTTCAGGCAGACCCGAATGTATATAAAACATAGAGTATTGTAGAGTACAGGAACCCCCATCGATAGGTCAGGATAAAACGTATAATTGCGAAGCATCTTACCAATAAGTCCTGCATACTATGGAACAGTTTGTGAGTAATTCTGCTATCCTAGACCGTATCATCTGTCTCTTATTTTTCCCATTTTTTGCTTATTTCAATACCCTCATTATATTCGGTCTTCTCCTTTCCGAATGTAGTCAATGAGTGGTTTTGCCAAGGAGAGATGTTGTCAAGGAAAGGTGTTGTCAATAAAATGTGTTGTTAGGGAGAGGTGTTGTCAAGGAGAGGTGTTGTCAATGAGAGATGTTGTTAATGAGAGGCGTTGTCAAGGAAAGGTGTTGTCGAGAAGAGGTGTTGTCAATGAGAGGTTTTGGCAAGGAGATGTGTCATCAAGGAGAAGTGTTGTCAAACAGAGGTGTTGTCAAGGAGAGGTGTTGTCAGTGAGACGTGTTTTCAGTGAGTGGTGACGTCAAGGAGATTTGTTGTCAAGTAGAGGTGTTGTCAATGAGAGATGTTGTTAAGTAGAGATGTTGTCAAGGAGAGGTGTTGTCAATGAGAGGTGTTGTCAATGAGACATGTTGACATGTATAGGTGTTGTCAAGGAGAGATGTTGTCAAGGAGAGATGTTGTCAAGGAGAGGTGTTGTCAAGGAGAAGTGTTGTCAAGTATCATGGTTTGTGTCGTAATTGATTACTTTCTTATTTATCGTCTCAAAAACCTACGCGGACAAGCATTAATAACCAGTTATATATAGATAAAAACAGTGTATCATGACATCGAGGTTGTATTCAGGTGATTGTGATCAATGCGTGACTTTATTGACCAGCTTTATGACTTGTTAAAAACATCGACCGAGACCAAGATAAAGTGATACAGAAAGACAGACTCTACCACAAACAACCTTTACTCAAGCAGTCTATTTATCAGTTAATACTCACGTTTTGTTAAACAAACCCTCATCTAACGAGCACGTAATCAATCAATTTAAGATTTTTGTAGGAATGCAATGTATCCGAGTTGAATGATTTTCTTGATAAAAGCAAAATTATTTGATTTGCAAACAGAGAATATGGAAATATTCCTAATACCTTCCATGTTATGCCGATGTTTTAATCCGTTCTAGTGTAAAATATATCTTAACCCCCACATATATCGTTACAAGCTAACTGGGTTTTTCTGTCCGGCGTCACGATGTCAAATCTATCTTTCAGAAAGAGAAAGTTATTCAGATATTGAACGATATGAAGCATGGAATAAGAACATAATGCAATAATTAGATCTGGTGATAGGGAGAAAGAAAGCGACGGAGAGAAAACGTGTGAAAACATTGTAAATATGATAAATAGACACAGCTTAGTCTTATAAATAAATCAAAATCTAAACAAAAGCGTAGGAAAATAAAAACCGTTCGCAATGGAATTAAAAGGGAATTGTTTACATGTATGAGAGATGAGAGTCAAATGAAAGTCCTCTTGCGAGAGGGCAACTGAAGTCAAAATTGAACAGTATTAGCTTCCAAAAAAGCTAAGAAGGCTACCATACCGCATTATTTATAAGGAAGCAAAGAAAGGAACGCTTGACGAATTGTTCTGTTCAGTTAGCTGGCATAGTTCTTATGACGATTCATTTTTGAAGAATGATGTGTAAATGCTTTCACACTCAGTGTAAAAATAAAAGTCTCTTTAAAACAATTATAAGATAATAAAATCGATAACGATGGCCAGGAATGATGTTACAACAGCAAACAAGTGGAAGTTTGCCCTCTGGGGCAGTAATAGTCAACTAACGCGTTGTAATTATGACGACGTCGGGGAACATATTAAAACCTGCGTTATGTAAATTAACGCTTTGTTTATTTTTAATGGGCCTTTTACAACTGCTAACAGGTTTTTCGTCTAATATAAATTAAATGTACGGATTGATATACATGTACATGCAAAGCGACCGATTATAATAAACGATTTATTGAATAAGCAGTTTCTTGAAAAAATGAAAAGGAAACAACAAAACATAATGACGTCAAACAATACGATGACATCATAAAAACAATACTACATGATCTTCTTGAAATGAAACATTGCCTTACTGAACACCACCACTCGTCGTGATGATACAAAAATGTCATACTTAATTATGCAATAAACACCATCATTCGAGGTGCAATTGACGCTCTCCTAATATTGTGTCTGTCGGTGTCACACTTTCTCTTAACCTTGTTTTTACCAGTATGTCATCCGATATAGGATAGGAAAATCTATTAACTTCAATAAAAGTAGGTATGCTTCACTGGTTAATTGCATTTTCATGAATGTCATCGACTGTAATAACCCAACGTAAGGTAATTAATCGTGCATAACGGATGAATACAATCTATAACACGTATCAGGTAGCGTTTGTCTGTACCGATACGGGTCAAGCGTCAATTACATCGCCCGAACGACAGTGTATATGTTTTTTTCTATGCTTCATGTTCTTCTTTGAGGCCTCAAAACCACTTGTAAAGGCGAGTCTTTTGATTTGAAGTTAACGGCTAGTCTAGTTTATTTATTTAGTTCAGCACCAGGAATAAAATATAATGACATTATGAAATAAAGGTGGAAAAGGTAATTTGTTTATGAGATCAGACATGTTGGCCTTCTTGGTGCTTTTCATGTGCCTGATGATGCATGTGTCGATTTAAGTTCTAATTATCGATTTACACCTATGTGAACTGGCGTGGTATCTCCCCCCTCGTACCCCTCTCAACATGGCTTAGTGTCCATTATCTGACATTCCAATCAATGGTAGGTTACGTAGTACATGAATGTTAACGACATATACATTTTGAGTCTCTTTCAACGAATGAACGCAAATATTCATCACAGGCTATGTGTGTATTATTGTATATCGTGTCCCGTGTTGTTATACATTGGAAGGCTCTTTTATGTGTTGTCATTGGGGGCTGTTTTGTGTATTGTCATTGGGGGGACTGTTTTATATGTTGTCATTGGGGGACTGTTTTGTGTATTGTCATTGGGGGACTGTTTTGTGTGTTGTCATTGGGGGGACTGTTTTATATGTTGTCATTGGGGGACTGTTTTGTGTGTTGTCATTGGGGGGACTGTTTTTTGTATTGTCATTGGGGGACTGTTTTATGTGTTGTCATTGGGGGACTGTTTTGTGTGTTTGTCATTGGGGGACTGTTTTATATGTTGTCATTGGGGGACTGTTTTGTGTATTGTCATTGGGGGACTGTTTTATATGTTGTCATTGGGGGACTGTTTTGTATGTTGTCATTGGGGGACTGTTTTTATATATTGTCATTGGGGGCTGTTTTGTGTATTGTCATTGGGGGGACTGTTTTATATGTTGTCATTGGGGGACTGTTTTGTGTGTTGTCATTGGGGACTGTTTTTTGTGCGCTGTCATTGGAGGACTGTTATTGTTTGTCGTCATTGGAGGACAGTTTTTTTGTGTCATATTTTACAATTCAAACATGTATCATATCCTAGGGAAAGAACACTATGAGAAGGGACCCCACTGTTACAAAGCGAGAGCACAAGTAGGCTACAGCCTTCCACTACATGTAGCTGTTCATGGGACGTTAAAATACTAAACCAAACCAAACTATATCACAAAACAGTACTTCGGTATTACAGTTGTATCATTATTCTTTTTCTATAAAATAGGACATTAACCTAGTTCAAAGACTGCTTTCATTTCCAATTAGCAAAAAAATCTGTCTTTTATCTTACAGTCATAAGAAGTACACAGAAGATATCATTTCAGCGATATGGTTCAGTCATGATACATGTATAACGCCAGTGGCCTCATTACTCATTTCATCATGGTCACAAAGAGATATATTTGGTACAGTCTGATTAAAATACAGATCCTTATAATTGCACATGTACTTCAGATCAAATGCAGGTTCTACACCTTGCTACATCAATTAAAAACGTTATTTCGTCCCAGTATACATATACAATTAGCTTTGTTGTGCTCTTTGGGCGAGATGACTACGTACACGAAAATAATCCTGACAGCATTTTCAAACAATTTCGTCCTCTAAAATTCATTGTTAAGATTTTGCAGGCTGCACTTTGTTTGGCCATTTCCAAAGGTCATCTGGAGATGGCCCCTAATGGGCTGTTGTCAGATCCTCGTATCAATACGATAATAAGAACCAGTATTGTAATGAGATTGTTTGGTATTGCTTCTTTCTGTTTAAAATAATACATAGCTGAAACATATCCGAGAGTAACTACTCTGTTCTTCCGTTAACTTCTCTCTGGTTTTTTTCCAAATATATATACCCCGATACGAAAAACATATAAACATTGTAAAATTTATTCTGATTGCCTTAAGGAAAATATAAACAAATAAACAAACAGAAAGAAAGTGAAATAGCGTGAAAGAAATATTTTGATTGATTGAAAATAAAGAATGAAAGGAGAATGATATGTGAAAGCCCTCCTGCGAGAGTACAACATTTGTAGAAATAAGTTGCCTTCGTTTTTGAAAGATAAAAATCCAAAACAAAAACAAAAAACTTCTCTCTGTTACATTGTACGAAGTCACGGTAATAAAATATGTCATTGACAGAAAGATATTAAAATGCCGTGAAGTGCAACATGTTCGAGCGTATAGAAGGTGACTGCAAGCTAAATTAAAATACAAAAGATGTTTACATTGATAATATTGTTGTATGTAACGACCTTGGGTCATCAACTCAGGCTTTGGTTTTGTAACAGAGCATCTATCTGATCTACATATAATATTTTTGTAGTAATATATTTGCTCTTACTATGAACTTTCTGATAAGATTATAAGACAAATTCGTGAATGTGGTTTCTACAAGATTTAATTAAATGAAGGATATTTCTACCACAATATGTCGTGTTATTGCACTTACTGGTCATGGTACATGTATCAATGTGCTCGGTATAGGACGCGTCTCTTTTTTCAGTATTCAGCATGGTGTTCTTTTTATATGTTTTATTATTTGTATATATGTAAAAATGATATGACGAATGTCTTGGTGAGTCCGCTTCCGATGCCCGTGTTCAATGATATATTTAAGACATGTAATATAGTAACTACAATATAGTAATTATATCAAGGCTGTGAAATGAAGAGACTGTTTGTGTAATGATCTACTTAGAACGTTACCACCGGAGTTATATGTCCTAAACAACCAATGTATCAATTTACACTGCAACTGACCACATGTGTCCATCTATAGCTGGTCATTAACTGACCAATCAAGTCCACTTCCCATTTTCAGACGTAAGAACGGTCTCTTGTGTAAGAGACCACATGTGTCTCGCAATGTTCTGACCACTTAACCAATCAATTACACGGTCCTTGTGTGATCGCGTGAATGCTCACTTCAGTAAGACAATTAGGGCCTTAAGGCACCAGTGAGTGGTCGTTTAATGGTTAGAATTTCCTGGTCCGAATAAGACAAGACAAGCTAAATGCCCGCGCAGAAATTTATTATGAATCACAACCATAGACAATCAAGCACCTAACCACTTGAATTAAAATGTCTCTGGTAAAATGAAATTACGGATAGCACTGCACCCCAAATAAATATAAACTGATAACATAAGCTTGCACAACCAGTAAAATAAGTGAGACGGACAAGCAGCTTAACATATATATATACATTTGTATTAGCAACCAAATGAATTTACGAAAGAGCACAAAATAACATTTAGCAATAATAAACTCAACATAAACACTGGTTTTTGGTATATACACAATATATCAAAAGCAGTACACACTGCAAAATGAAGCAGGGGTGTGGGGCAATTTTACATAAAATTAATTTGAGGGCCGCCAAGCCTCCGACCACCAACCCCTCCCCCCTCCCCCCCAAAAAATAATAAAAACTATCGGAAGCTGACCAGGGAAGGCTAACGTAAGGCTAAATATGAAGGGTCGCGATTTTCATTCTCCTACAAACCTGGAGTTTGGCCTCCAACGAAAAATCTAGATACTGTTTGTAGGCATCACTGGCCCAATTCCCTTGTGTTTAAAGTGAAACATAACTTTGAGTCAGAATTAAAGCTTCGATTATACAAATATTTAATATTTGATGGCCATACAAATATTTTATACCTCATTCTTGTTGCCGCCCAGCTTTGATATATGAATTATGAATAAGCCTGAGGATTAACCAGTAATAATAAACAGAAACACAGGAAATTTCATAGTTCAAAATATAAGCTTCCGTCCAGCCGCTTTCATTATTATTGCGAGCGTGGATGCTTCTTCTTTCACTTAGCCGCCTAGAAGGTGTAACAAGAACAGATCGGTGGTCGATTGTTGTAAGTCTTTTTATCAAATTTGACTATTACGGATCTTCTCTGGTGAAAGTAAAACATTTCCTATGACTAACCGTTTTGGAAAAAGAGGATTATGTTCTAGGATTAAGAATAGAATAACAATAAAATTTTAGCTTGCTTAATTTTGAATTACTTTGAATCAAAGATAGCCTTTCGACCTAATATGCGATTTAACGAGCGATTTCAACATTTTACCATACAAAGAAAAACCTGAAGCAAGATCTTCCAAATGGGTTGTCTGATAAGTATGAGTGCTTGCAGACTGACAAAACCGGTGTTTTCGTTCAAACAAGAATAGTTATATCCAGTCGACCCATTCTATTACCTCAGAATAACAAGATATATTACCCATATCCTCCAAATATTCCAGATCAAAATACCTGACATTTCATTATTTTGAAAAATGAATCGCTTCATATGTTTGCCATACTACAGTATTTGTTATTTTTATTATTTTGTGTTACAAATTAAAATACTTTACAAAACAAAATATGTAAAACTTAAATGGCAATATGCTATCATTTAACACTTAAGTGTTCATATCTCCATTTAATTGAAGATGCTCCACCGCCGACAGAGCATAAATGATATTCATTATTTGAACAATAATTAGTGTATTGTCGTGTATATATATATGTCTAATCAACACAAACAATAATATAAAATTATTTATTTTGCCGTTGGTGCATGCGCAATCAGTACTTCATTCCATATAGGATATAGTGCAACGGATTTTTTTTCGGGATGCAATTAATTATTTTTCATATTTTTAACTTGAAGTAAAATTAGAAGCTCAAACTTTTCAATGGTGGTAATGGTGTAAAGTAAGTAACTTTTGTAACTGAAGAAAAATACTAAATCGTCTGCTCCTGTTTTTGATAGTGAAAAAAATACCATTTGTCAGCGGTGGAGCATCTTTAATGTTACAACAGACTTGATATTACAAAACATGTCGTGGCGGTTATAATTTAAGTGAAGATTGTGAAGACAACAGGGTGGAATTTCGACTTCCGTGTTTGAAACACATTTTTTGAAAATGCCAGTTTAATGTAAGGTCATATCCGAACATGCTTGTATGAAACTTTCTGCAAATAATAGCAATCTGATTTTTGGACACCTATGTGACCTTTCTACAATTAGAGAAAATTATTTCACTTTTAAATCATGTTTGAAGTAAGATTTTAAAGACTGAAACCTCACCAGAGAGATCCTTAACTGATTTGAGGGAATCACGTGAATACGAAATGCTCTTATTTGTTATTTTCCATTTGTATCTTGAGACCGTTAATTCGCTGTATGGTTAATCTCCCTGTGTGTGGTAGTCTCTCTATTTTATATCCCATCGGATATAATATAATATAATGATAATGCTTGATATGTGACGTGCCACAGCGATACTAATTCACATTCCCGCGTTAATTATGCCCATACCTATTTTGTTACACTGTAGCCAGGTCACATCGTCTTAGGTAGGGGAACTTTGTTGACAGCACGTTAAACCCATGGTCAGTTGTGCTTCATTTCCTATGAATTAGCATAAGCTCTAGGCCATTTGTACCCTATGTAACACCTATGTAACGCAGTCGTAGTTTCAAAAAGAGTTCGAGAATTGATTTGGTGATTTTATGGTGTTTTAACTTTTATAAGAGTTTCTGTTTTAAATGAGTATTCATTTAGCTAGTATGAGGATTTATGAAACTAACCTTAGAAGCGAACATGGCGAGCAAAAATTAAAACTCTAAACGAGTTTTATAAAATATTAAATAAAGGAACACAAAGCATGTACGTTGTACGTTTTACGTAAAAACAATCAAAACCTCGATTTCAAAGAATGTCAAGGTTAAAATGTGTTGTACAAAAAACAAACCAAAACCAAACAGCCGACATTTTGTCACGACAGCCCCAAGTCCTGACGTCATGTGATGACGTCACAATGAATTTCTTGTCCGGCACACATAACATAAAAGTTCCATGTCATAATAAACGAGTTACATATATGAAAAAAATATTACATGTGTGAATTCGAAGTCACTTAGTATAAGCCATGCATTACGTTTTTTCGGATTCGTGGCATTTGTACTGTATTGATAAGGTATCCATAAGAAAGATGCACTTCGAATGGAAATCAACTCGTTGCATCAATGGTCTATCTTAAGAACTTTACGGATGTAAAAGCAAATACTAAAAAGTTCCAAAACATAATAAATTTTATTGCAAAAAACATATGATTAATTATATCTTGTTTTCAACATAAAGGAAATCACTAGTGACATTCTGCAAACAGTCATACTTATAAAACAAACCATTTGGACGATCCTACTCTATTTTTCTTGTGTTTTGAAATGATACACCGAATGATATTGTTAACACTTGTATTATATTACACATTTAGGAGTGTCTGTATCGTAAAAATAAAATACAGATGGTTTAGATACATGTAAGTACATATAGTGGAATTTGTTAAATTATATTGTTTAATGCTATATCATATGTATAAGATAGATACTGAATGATGGGCAATTCCTATATTGGATAACTTCGAAAATAAATTCACATTGAAAATGATATTCAATGGTAAAGAATAAGGACTGATAATATAGTTACTATATTAGACTGACCACCAGTTTCTAGAATATCAAAAATATCATTAAAATTTGGTTTCATAATTTTCGTTTCAACAACATGTACAATTCTGTAGTAAAAATCGTATCAATAATTAGTCTATTACTATGCGTGTTGCTGGCATTGTTAGAAGACTAGACTAGACTGGCCACCTGACCCTAAGTTAAAAAGTTCTCGGCAGTGTTATTTACTAGATTATCTCTCCTAGTTTGAAACTAAGGAATTTCTAAATTTGTCCTAAAATCAGACATGTACTAGAAACAAAAATAATCAAGTCAAATTAAAGTGTTTTTTGTCAATTTTCTAGAGACTGGTGGCCAGTCTAAGCTTAGACATAAATCATATGTGATTACCTTTGCTCATAATTTCATTTCCGAGATTGATGTGTCTAACGAAAAGAAGGAAAATAAACAAACATACGATTATATCTGTTCCATTTTTACGTAATATAATACAACAGGTATTTGTTTTATTTGAAATAAAACAATATACTTTAATATATTTATACGATAAAACACATATGTACTCGTATGGATGATGGAGTGACAATCGAAAGAATACAAGCCGTGGTTTATTATCGCGATTTCAGGGTATATTATCAACAATACATTACAATTGAACATAACAACAGAAGTTTCTATGTTTGATCCACATACGGTGGAATAACAGGTCATTGAAGAAAAGGATATAAGATCAAAGCCTAACCTATTCTGACCTTTTCCTCTTTACTGCCAAACTCTCTTATCTTTCTCATCGGATTTCAGCGGGGCCATTAATCTTGATTTTGCGCGAAAATGGATGAGATTGGCGGTAATTTTACACTAGTGGGCGTCTACTGCTGCGCTCGCTTGAATCGACAAATGGAGAGATTTTTTTCGTCTATGACGCCAATGCAGTAAAAACCACGAACAAAAGGTAAAATGTCTTCAATTTATATTGTAATATCGAGTAAGCACAATTAAGTAAAACTTTTAATGAACAAGAATTGTAGGTAAATGGTATAAAAAGTAAACATTCAATACAAGATTTCTTAAGTCCGATGTATCGGGAACATTTTTTTCAAGTTTTGGTACAAAGTAAACATTTGGTGCGGAATTCAATACAAGATGGCAGCTCCCACATAAAAGTTCAGCGGGATGGTAAATGTGTTTAAAAATATATATTCACATGTGTATGAGATGACCATCTTTGATGTCAGTACATTTGTATCACCATATACTGAACTGAAAACAATAGCTTTGGTGCATGATAACCCCAAACTAACACAATCACTTATTCACCTTCAATGTTGAGCAATAATAAACAGAAATTAATCAACAAAATTTGAAACGTTATTAAATTTGTTGATGGCGTTGAAATATAAATTCAATCTACATGTTTACATTCCATAATATTCCATTGAATAAAATCTGCCAGTTTTAATGATATAATAGATGCTGTGTCATCATATTGACTACAATCTATTAGAAACGTCGGTCGTGTTCCACCAGGACACACCTAAATTTAGTGAGCTGGACTTCGTTACAGTAGTATTCCTTGCCAAACCTGTAATAAGCATGCGTAATTGTTTGAGTGTACACTTTGTGGTAGACTGTTTCATTGATCTATAACAAAATAAAGAAAGGATGGCTTTTATATTGTTTACAAATAGAGGTTTAACATAATATAGGTGTGAAAATTACCAATTTGTGTGCATCCTAAAGAAGCACACACAAATAAACTAGTCAGAGGGAATGCCAACTTCACTAGCCAAGGGTACTGACAGAGAGAGTATCAGACTTAATATCCCTAGCTAGTTAAGGGAATGGAAAAAACCTTGTTTACATAAAGTATTTTGCTCGTTTTGAACTCTTCCAATATGGCAGTTGTAAGTGTACGTATATGCTGTATTATAAGACTCTTTCATATGTGGATATGAAGGATAGGGATATTCTACCCGAGGGTCACAAAATGTAGTAAAAACCCGAGGCTTGCCGAGGGTTTTGCTACATTTTGTGATCCCGAGGGTATAATATCCCTATCCTTCATATCCACTTATGAAAGAGTATTTTTCTTTCATACCTTGATGTTTTATTGCAATTTTACAGCTATGATATCCCGCCATTTTGAAATAAATTCGGAGAAATCGACGACTGGAAGTCAATTTTCCATACATGAAAATTAACGTGATATTTTCATAAACATTCCCTTGTTTGCATCTTTTATAGTAAAACCAGTCATATTTGTGAAAAAAGGTTGAAATTTTACAGAGGAAATAGAGATTTTGTTGACGCCGTGACGTCACGAGGCTTTATTGCATGAGTAGCCATGCAATACAGCCTCAGGCGACATGAGTGTATTGCCCTGGACCAGCCAGTATTATACCCGTAGGTATGAAAGAAAAAGTGGTAATCCATGGGATTCGGAATGAAAGTTTAAATATCACGAGCTCTTCATGAAAATTAGTTCATGTATATACAGTGATCTAGTTGATGTAAGGATGAAAAATCGAAACCATGTTTATACTTACATGTGCTGGTTTTTCTTTCATACCTATGGGTGTAGTACTGGTTTTTCTCTCATACCTACGGGTGTAATGCTGATTTATCTCTCATATCTATGGGTGAAATACTGATTTATCTTTCATACCTACCGGAGTGATACTGATTTTTCTACCATAATAGGCGGTGCTATTCAACTCTCAGGTCATTGAATAAACACTGCAGCTGTTGATTAACAATTTGTTTATACCACACGTGGTATAAACTCTGTACACATTCTGATTGGCTGACACGGTGAACTTTGACCGAACTACTTCTTTCTCAGTATCACGTCATCATTGTCAACGTCATCAATACGCAAATGACGTCATTCTATCTTGTGATGGCCGCTTGACGTCCAAAACTGCTGTTGGAAAGCGTATGCGCCGTGGTCGTTATTTCAAAATACGTGACATTTTCATACCTGTCAAATTGACCTTTAGTACTAATGATACATCTTGCCGGACAAGAATTTTACTGATGAGTTTCGTGTAGTTTTAACGTGTATGAAACGAACTTGATCTTGGCGGTAATGGCTTGATGATTATCTGGCGGGAAATAGACGATGCCGTATCGTGCGAATGATTTTACATGTATACATGTAGTCCGACATTGAGTTTTATTTTCTGGAAGCAATTTTGAAGATTTGAACTCAATAAGACGTTAAATGAGTATTATTTGACCCTAAATATGTTCCCAATTAGAAGAATTTGATATCGACGGATTCTTTATCAAACGATGACTTTTGAATACTAATAAGTGTCTTTTTGCCGATGAAAATATTACTACAACTTATTTGCATATTTCGGTAAATACACGTTACCGTATCTCTGCCGTATTGCTATCGGCTAAACATGAATATTATTGTGGTAGAAACAGGTCACACTACTCGTGGTTGTTAAATATTGAATTTATTCCACACGAGTAAGTTATTTTTTAAAGTTACAAAAGACACTTGCTAAAGCTCGTGTCTTTTTTAACTTTTAAAAAATAACTCACTCGTGTGGAATAAATTCAATATTCAACAACCACTCATTGTGTAACCTCTATATCTCTCATACCTACTGGTCTAATACTGGGTTTTCTCTCATACCGACGGGTGTAATACTGGTTTATCTCTCATACCTACGGCTGTAATACTGGTTTATCTCTTATACCAACGGGTGTAATTTTCTCTTATCCCAGACAGGGATATCCACAGTTTTACCGGTATGAGATTTTTCTATCTCACCTAAGGTAAAGACAAGCTAAAGAGATCTTTGCACGTGCCTGACAATTGTATGACGTGACGACAAACAATATCATGACGTCGCGGTAATAGTATTATAACGTCACGACAAAAATGAAATGACGTCACAAAGACCGCGACTCATTGAGGTAACGTCAGCCTCGCTCACCTAAGTGACATGTTTATTAGAGACACAGAGTGGTACACGGGGTAAGAGAAAAAGAATAATTCATCCTCTTTGGGTTGAGACAGAAGGTCGCAACCCTCGGGATAAGGTTCTTAAGCTGTCAAACACGAGGCTTTGCCGAGTGTTTGACAACTTAAGAATCTTACCCTTCGGGTTGAGATTCTCCTGTCTCACCCAAAAAGGGGGGGGGGGTATTCTATTATTCTCTCATACCTACGGATGTAGGGATGTAGTACTGGTTTATCTCTCATACGTATGGATGTAATACTGGTTTATCTCTCATAGCTATGGGGTAGTACTCGTCATTTTCAGATGTACTAGACTGGTTTTAATACAGTGATAGTAACCCCTGAAGTATTGAGGATGCAATCCTGCTAAATAACATTGCCGTAGATAATTGTAAGAATAGCATTGCAGAAGCCGAAATTCAAATTCCATTGAGGAACATTTTAGGCTGTAAACGACTTTTACTCTTGCGACAAATAATTTCCGATACGCAGACGCTTTGATGAGATTCCTTTTGAATGTTGTGTATTGTTTACACTGTAATTATGTTCTAGTTTAACTATTGCTATAATATTCTGAAGAAGTTGGTGCTAATACGGTCTTTATGTCATGTTATTATACGTATGTCTATACTGTTGATGGTTAAACTAGAGTGTTTTGAGTACAAGAAGACAGCCAAGTGTTGTTTACAAGTAAAGAATGAAAACATCATAAGAGGTCACATGACTAGTGACGTAACAACCAGATGTTCGGTACACCATGTTGAATATCATAAAGAGACGTGTACTTGGTATAGCCCATGCATAAAGTGCGCGTTGACCTAAATACATGATGTTTGAGCCGTAATGATACGGTCATCAATATACATGTATGTTATAATGCTGCTTTTCTATCTAGCTTGTTTTACAGATATTGCGTGTAGTAAATAATCAACCTTTATCTTAATCTGCTGTTTGGAAAGACAGGATACGTTAGATAACCTCATCAATAAAAAAACATTTTCTCATAAAACATAATACTAAAAATGTTGTATCAATTTCCGATGAAAATCTTAGTTAAATGATAAAAAAAAAAACCAATACCAGAATGAATGAATCTAGTTTCATCTGTTGAACTGAGTACCACAGATACGGTTAAATCAAGATATAATTGTATTGGAAACTACATATTGTAATAATCACTTCCGTTTTACGACATTTCGTAATGCAATCACTTCCGTTTTACGACATCAATTTTCTATTTTATCGTTATTGGTTGTAAGATGTGATAGGATTGAATTCCCTCCAA
Source organism: Argopecten irradians (assembly GCF_041381155.1). Lineage (NCBI taxonomy): Eukaryota > Metazoa > Mollusca > Bivalvia > Pectinida > Pectinidae > Argopecten > Argopecten irradians. Next base: position 26,975,349 of record NC_091142.1, on the reverse strand, counting down.
TCCCGCACCCTTTTTACAGTATCTGCTATACATTGTATACTGATTCTTATTGTGAGAAGTTTACGTTGCGGTACATGTATCTTTAGACAAGAGTTTACGACATAGAACACAGTTTATGCCGTGTAATGTTGTCATGAACAAAGTGCAATTTTCTATTGATACACAAAAGTTACGCAATATTTCACAAGATATGGGTTTCATATGACAAATGTTCCTAGTAACGCATTTCTGTTACAAAGTTTGCATTACAATATCATGTTCATGTCGTTCTATCTACGAAAATCTATCTTCATTTCAAAGAAGTTCTAACTGCATACACACCGTAGCGTAGACATTATTTATATTCCGCATATAGAAATGAAATGCTCGTGCCTTTCATCACAAAATGTCTCGATCACTTCTTCATTGAGAGGACTAGAAGATCTCAATGTGTCATTTTATTATATTATTAATGTACATTGTACTTCTAACTGAGGGGACAAACTTGGTTAGTTTCGTGTTCAGAGTTCCGTTTAAGTAAAACGGAACTAGGAACGAGTTCCGAGTTCCGTTCAAGGATTTTGTTTTTGAAAACAAAATTTAAAAAAATCAGTTTATATGATTGGAAACATATTACAAATGTTGCCTGTTGTGTTTTGTCATGGATAATTTGTGATAGAGTCAGTTTAAATTCCTTAAACGTAACTCGGAACTGGTCCGAGTTCCGTTTAGCTTAAAAGTAACTCTGAACTCGGAACCAACTTCAGCCTCCCTCCTAATATAGGATTAAGGGGGTCGAAACCCCAAAACGACGTGGGTAAAGTACAATTTACCGTCGATTAGTCCCACCTTCCGGTGATTATGACGTCACGAAACTCACGTTAAACGTCATAATCGCCGGAAGGTGAGACTAATCGACGGTAAATAGTACTTTACTCACGTCGTTTTGGGATCTCGAAACCCTCGTAACACAAGTTTGATGATTTTTTCGGCTTAAGTCAGTTTGTCCTATACATGTTGTGTTCACCAATTAGAATGTCCCAGTAGTTCAATAATAGGACATCTTAGCATCTTAGCTAGATGTTCCTGTGATGTTATAAGAGGTTTTCATAACTACACATCGATATCCTGGGTACCGTTTCACAAAGCTACGTAACTTACGAATTTTCGTAACTTTTGCGTAAGTCATATTTACGAATTACTAAGCATTTCACAAAACTTCATAACTTACGAACGTTCGTAAGTTACGTCAAAAATCTTGCGTAACTTTACGCCAACTCTACCCTGTCGTAACTTCTACGCATTTTCATGTCGGTGTTGGAAAACTCGTCATATCTCCTTCGTTTGTGGATCTATCGCAATACTATTTACACATTGTAAAAATACAGATAAAAACGGAGAACTTTTGTTATGAGAAAAATTTCATTTGGCAATGTCCACTTTCTCTTTCAGTGAGTTAAAAAATCGTGCCAACTTAGTCTAATTCCGAGCATTTTTAAATTGTTGACGTCGGGCGGTGTAATCGCCGGAGCGGAAATTACATGAAGACATTGAGTTTCGAAATATTAATAAGTAGCGAGAAATAATGCTTGTATGTCACAGGTTTAGTAGTTGATTATTTCTATTTTATGTATGACCAATTATATAGAAAGAAATACACTCTAAAAGTGATTTTTCTCGTAGAATAAATACATGCAATAGGTACCCTGTGCACTGCACATAAAACTTAAACAAATTCTAATATAAGATAACCAAAAATAGCAATTTAGTATATATACCATAAAAGCCGAGAAAACACTGATCAAAATAATTCATTTTATAATTCATTACGTACGTAAATAAGTTGTCTATTGATTCCACAAATCAACAAATAATTTCAACGGAATTTTAACTTTGACGTCATCGGTACAAAATAAGAACCTGTGTGATGGAGATGGACAAAGATTTTAGCGAACACTTACAAGGGATATTAATTGCTTATAGAATAATGAATTTTTAAACATCTTTTGACATTTGAAAAACAAATATATCATGCTGACGGTCCAGCGATATCTATTTATAGTAGTAGGCCCAACCGGGATGCATGGATGATCACTTTCGACTTACAACACGTACGGACCATGTGCAGATGCATGCGGTATATTTTAGCTATACAAAGTAAACTTGATACCAAAATATGCGTGACCCACATTCTGATGTTGTTTTAACAATATGTACTAAAAACTTAAATATGAATATGTACTGCATGCCAGTCCAACATACATATGCATGTAGGCCATATGTATGTTGGGTAAGTACTATAGAGATATTCAGGGCAAATCTTATACCCTGTTGAACCCCATTACTCTCTCCCAAGTGAATTATGATTAGGTATCAAACCTCTCTCTAACGATTTCCTGGTATTCTGAGAACGAAGTTACAATGTACTTACCTTTATATTGCAAGTGTAATTTGCATAAAGTTGGATCATTACACTAGTGAAGAAACCCATTTCGACAATTTAATTGACACTCTTGTAAATTATTACTACATGTAGCTAATACTTGCCATTTCATTACGGTATGATAGGCAATAATCACGCTAACGTTTAATTCAAATAGTCTAGTCTATTCATTTTGACATATCTTATAATGAAGTCAAAATAAAATAGTGGGTACATAAAAGTTCGTCATAACTGCCTGTGATTTTTTATTTCATTTCAGGTAAAAGAAATAAGTTCTCATAGATTTTGTATGAAAGAACATAAAAATGATGTGGGTGTACGGTAGTCTATGGTAGCTACATATGTACGCGCCTGATCCGGCGCCTCTTTCTTGAATGCGTGAAGGGGGCAAATAAAGATTATAGACAAGTTTCATTGAAATTCTCAAAATCCACTAAAAGAGGTTTCAGTTCTCAAAAATACCCCCCCCCCCCCCCCAAAAAAAAAAAAAAAAATGCAAATAAGCCAACATTCTTCGTACCAAGGATTTATTAGTGAGATATACGTCCTTGTTCGTACATATACCTAAGAGCGCACACACTCTGTAAAGCCATTTGCTGTCAACAATAGGTTTACAAACCTTCTTAAGAATGACATTAAATGCATTGTGCATCATTCCCTCATTCTATCATTCTATGGACAGAGGTATCGGTCAATCTGAGGTGATATCACAAAATATACATATATATATATTATGCCACAAGATGAAAACATGCAGTTCAAGTTTATTTCAATTAAATGCACATTTCAAGAAAGATTATATATTTTTAATAACATATTTCTCAACACTTTATTATAAACGCTATTTTTTCAATAAATGGCACAAATAACTCCTCCTATATTTGCAAAGAATTTCACATATCTTATTTTAGATTCACCAGAAATTCATGCCAGTAGGAACGAGGATTCCTACGTCTTTTCGTAAGTTACGCAAAAAAGTTACGAACACCTTTGTGAAACGCACTTACGAATTTCGTAAGTTTTGCGTAACGTTTTCGTAAATATTTACGAACGTTCGTAAGTTACGAAGCTTTGTGAAACGATACCCAGGACTGTATATAATTTAAACGTGATTCTTGTTTAGAAGCGAAGCGGAGGACTGTTCTCGCTCAGATGGTAGGCTATCGTACGTTAACTATAATACATATATGTGGTTTTCATGTTCGACAGCATGTTTGAAATCATAAATTTGTGTCTATCATTCAGATTTCTATAATCATTTAGCGATTGTGTGTGTTGTCAGTAAGTTAACAGAAACATGCATGCTACAGTACGGGACAAGACAATAGGTCATTTTTGGACTTATGCCTAACCGGATGACGTGACACAGGGCCACGCAACATGGCCTATTCATTAATGATTACGCCTAGTAGATATACATGTACGTCATATTCTAATAGGATACGATGCACAATGATCAAAATATTATATATATTAACAGCATTTACGTGCCCCTGTGCAACAGGTAGGCCTTAGATGGCATATTTCAACAGTTCTCTCCATGTAACACAAATTAATCCGCGCGCGTGAAATGCCATGTAAGATAGATTTATCTTACATAGCTATCTTACATGGGCAAACTCTATATAACATAGCCTGATATGAGAGAAATCACTATCACTGTCATTATATATCCATCCCTGCACAATGCCATAACAAAACTGAAGGCTCTGTATGCGACAACAGATGAGACAGGTAGGTTGGTACTTTGGTGTAAACCGAAAGAATCGATTGACTGTGTGGTTTTGAAATTGAGCGTCCACTGTCTGTAATCTTCAAGTCTCTTTATGTCTGTCATTGGTCAGGTTTTTTCCTGAAATACTTTAAGATTTACTTTATATCAGAGTTCAGGCGCGGGTATAACGACAGTGATAGCAGTCCCTGGAAGATCGAGGATGCGTGAGTAGATACCGTGTCTGTCCCATCGACCAGTCTATTGATACTACTTCATTAAAGCGGTGAGGTCAAGCAGAGACAAGAACAAAACGCGTCACGCAGTCGATATGTTCTAACAGAACGTAAATACAGCAGGCTGATGTTAGGTACAATGATGTTACTGCATGAGCTCAATGTTGTATATTCACAGAATACCATCCTCATGTCGTGCAATTGTCAAATATCTATCTATTTTATTACATGTTATATAAAGTGGATCCATTAATGTACACGTGTCCGGTCTACACCTATCACACAATAGTCACCCAAAGGACACACTTTGACGCTACAATTGCCATGAAACGCTGTGGGCACGACTCCATAAGTTCAGAATAAGTTTTATTACTTTCGATATTCACCTAATCCACTTGGTGTTAAAACAAGTTCCGGTCTATATCGCGTTTTGTGGCATACCGTACATTTTCGTGATTCATGGTTAAATCAGGAAGATTTCAAATTTCGCGATATGGATATGATTTAATCTAGATAATGCCATTCCGTGGATGAAACATTTGGGACTACATCAATGTCCGCAAATCACAAAAAAAAAAAAAAAAAAAAAAAAAATCTACCTCGCTTATTCTGTATATTACACTGAAATGGATATTTCAGAAGACATGGATGCTGGCAGAATTCACAATAGATATTGCACTCTCGTCGACTTTTGAAATCGGTACGAATGGACTAGAGGAACGCACTCAATTAAGATTACATCTCCGATACTCCAGGGGGGGTTATCTTCACTCCCGTTATACTTAACCCTGCTTAATATCATTGTAAAACTAAGGCATTTCAGGAGAAAACAAACTGACCAATCACAGTTCTACGAAGTCTTCCTTTTAAGATGGCATAGAGCGACGCCCAATAACAAGGTAATACAATGTACTGTTATTCCATTCTGTCGACGATTGTCTGTGGCACAGTGAGTCTTCCGTTTTGGTATTGCATAATCTAGGGGTGAATATACATGTAACAACAGTGATAGTAAACCCTTGAACATCGTGTTTGTCAAGATTACGGCTTTGACGAAACCAAACATTTGGGACACGTCGATATATCTGTTTATGTTTTAAGAATGTTTTAAAAATTGTGCCATTTATTGAGGGATATGTTCTTTAAATCGAACGATAATAGAAATGATCGAATGGGCTTTCGAACTGGTACATATGTAACAGGATAAAAATCTAATATTGTAACAGTTTTCACAGTCTTCAATGTCATCTGCATAATTATAGCCTCGTGTTAAGATAATGCTGGTGACATCGGGCAGACCATTTTGTTACTGAACTCGGAAACATTTCCATTAAGAGATATGTTTTGTGTCTAGACATGAGCTTTTGGCAACACCTTCTAGAATAATTTAAAATCAGGTTTAGACCAAAATCTATGATTTGTGCTAAAACGTTCAGACCTTGAACGGTCAATCAGTAAGTGATGAGAAAAGCAAATTGACAATTGAGTGCTCATTTCAGCGAGATCAACTGTCATCAAACGACGATGGCATGACATGGTCGACGATTTAGGTTAAGTAACTTTCATATCACAAAACACAAGGAATGCAAAACAAGTGTCCAACCTAATTGAAATATAGACAAATTTTACATTATTGAAACAGGATGTGAAATTGTGTTAAATTCAGGAGAGGTTGTTTTTTCGCGAAGGTTCATAAAATAAAAAAAATACAGTCTCGTAACGTCATGGCGTCAACAAAATTATTGTTTTCTCGGTAAAATTTTAATATTTTATTCAAAAACTAGGCAGGCGTTACAATAAAAGTTGCAAACAATGCAATTTACGTTCAAAATATCAGACACTTTTCATGTATGGATATCTTAGTTGTAAAATTGCAATGAAGCGTCGAGCTATGAGAGAAAAATACTCTTTCTTATGTGGATATGAAGAGTATAGGTATGTTCTACCCTCGGGTTTTACAAAATTTTGAATATCCCTATTCTTTATATCTACATATGAAAGAGTCTTATGTTCTTACACCTGTGCTTCATAATATATAACAACAATATATATAATGTGTTGTACTTGGTTGATATGTATATCCGCGTCATATAAATAATGGAAATGATTGTACTGTTCCCTCCTTGTCCATGATCTAATATGCTTGTTATGCATTTGGTTGAAATAAAAACTTGGTCTACTTTGTTGATTTTGTACTTTTCTTTTAATTTGACACCTTTAACATATTTCGAAGCGATGGATACATATTATTTCAAGTGCATTGTATACGGATGCTTATAGTGAAATGTATTATGAATAGTGTATCGCCATATAACATATTGAATATATACATATATATTTTGAATACAGAATGTTGCCAGTTTTGTATATAAATGAATAGAATTGAGTAGCTTTCTATTTTCGGTAAGTGGTACTAAGTTCAATTTTTGAAATATTTATATCAAGATATGTACACTGCTTAGAATTTCAAGTCACGGCTTTTGTAAGAAATATCCACAAATATCGGAATTCAACTTTACATCTTTCCTATTTTTTTCTTTAATCGTTGAAAACCATAGAAACCAATTTCCTCTCTTCGCGTAATTCAACAGCGAAATTAGGTTTCTTTCAAGTGAAGAACAAAATAGGATTTTATTTATTTAAAGCTTCGTCGACATGAAAGATTGAAGTTGGATAATCGAGAGAACAGTGGCTTCTGCATCTAGACGCATACTATTGTCTCCAAAGAGACATAGAGATCGGAATCGATTTATTTCAGTTATAGTAACTAATCACGTTTTGGGGCGTTCACGTGTTCAAGGTAAATTTAAAATATCGGTTGTAATCTCTGAGACAATTTCAAACCTCGTTTATAACAACAAACTAGTGTGGGAGTTTTAATACCCAACATTTTGAAATTGACATGCCGTCATTGGCTTTCGGTTTATATTATGTTGATTTAACCAACACTACGATGCTGTATCTAATGATTATCAGGTTTTACAATACAGCTATAAGGATATGAACAAACGAAGAGACATTACCTACTTAAATAGACGGTAAGCGACTACATTTTTCACTGAAAGAATAAAAAACGCATTGTGTACCTGATGTTTGATATCAAATGGTAAATGATAATTTTCCATTTGAATGGTTTGTTTATGGTGTATATTCAATATTCAGTTAAGATTTCTTAAAAAAACAAAACAAACAACAACAAAAAAATAAACAAACATCTTGCGGCCACGAGTGGTTACTTTCCTCGATCTGGGTCCTCTGTGCGTTTACAAGTATTATCACACTCATATTTACTATTATATCCCACTAACACGGCGGGGAAATTACGTCACATACATGGTAGCCGTTGCAATTTCAATGGCGGAAAATTGTTCGCTTCATGGAAGCCGCCGTACCCCGGATATTCACATGTAATTGTAGCTAGTGTTATTTTTGATATAAATCTCTCCGCTTTTTTCAAACACTCCAACACAATTTCAAAATGTCGCATTTATTATCACGTGGTCACGTGAGGTTCTCAATATATAGTATCTACTATTGTAGCGGAAAAGATATCACCTTCTGACTGTTTTTTCCGCTACTGCAAGGTCCCTCTAGACAGGTCTGTGAAACCGAATCAGGTACGACTGACCATCGATTATGTCTCATCAAAAATTATTCCGATCAAACACGACTTTGACAAATACCTGGATGTTAGAAGGGATGTTATCTAGCTGTATATGTCGAGTTTGTAACTTTATCGACATTATTTAATCAGATAGATGCATTTGAATCTAATGTTGACGATTGCTCGGCCAAAATAGACCGACATTTTGTAAACTACCGCCGCGCATGCGCCGACCTCCGGGAACATTATATTTACCTGTGAAGCCCATTAGGGGACATGCACAATATGAATCATAGAAATGTATTTTCTTAGGTCTTACTCACGACAAAACTGACATACTTCAGTCTTAAAAAATGAATGATTTCTTTAACTACAGAGAGCGTTATCATTCGCGCAAACAAAAATGAGTTTGTAAACTGTTTGAATTGGTGTAGGAAAAGTGCTTCGGTTATAGTATGGCTTATTGAAATATTGGACTTCGGAAGGAAAAGCTCGTGTCTTTTGTAACTTTTAAAAGATAATTCATTCGTGTGAAATAAATTCCATATCCAACAACCATTCATTGTGTAACCTCTATTTTTCCCATACTTGACAGGGTTATCCGACGGTTGGTATTGGAAACACAATGTATAACTGTCCTTTACCGGGGAAGGGAAAAGACAGCTCAAAAGCGCTAGAAAATGGCGTGACGTCATCAATACATGCGCCAGAATTCTCGACAACGTCATTTACTTTGACGTGTTTCGACGTCCATATGAAGACGTTGAATCAAACTGTTTCTTAACAAATTATTTTTATCATGTTTCCATTAACGTATGGGAGAAAAGAATCGGCAAACCTCGGGTACACCAGCCAAAATTTTTCATGTGAGTTGAAATATCCCTGTCCACATGACCCATGTAATCCTTCTATTATTCTACTTGATGTACCTATGTTTCATTTCTCTGCCATACAGAGGACAATAATGGAAGTGCTGTTTAGAAGCATCTGTTGTAACGCATTAACACCTAAGAAACGTCCCCATGCGTCGAAATAAACGATAACACACCAATGTACGTCCCTTTTAAGCCTCAAGAATCGATGACGCCACGTTTAAAGTCAGCGCGTGCGACCTCCTCCTCCCACTTGTACCCCTGGAACCACAAAGCACCCTTTCTAGGGATATATTTTCTATGCGTTAAATTGTCTTTTCATGAAATCTATGGTCTATATAGATATCTCAACTTTGAAGATAATCTTTTGTATCATAACTCCGTATGAATACATCAAGTCCCAGATCCCTCCTCTCGCGAGAGAGACCTCTTCCTAGATAAACTTCCAATTAGTAGAGGGATGAGAAGTGCTACAAAGCGAGTGACCAGAAGTAGAAGAGGACAAATGAGTTCAGCTTTGAAATTATTTTGCCCGTCCTTTCGATTCAAAATATTAACATGGACAAAATACCACTTTAAATGATGGGAGAATGAATTATCGGTCTATCCTTTACTTAACATATTTCCTGAATACCTGCCTTCTGTTATCATATAAACTAAATAACCACACCAACAAAATAATGGGTTGAGTCTGCTCGCTGGGGGCCACTATAAAAATACATAATCTAGGTTTCAAATGTCAGAGAATTAATAAAGGCAGGCGTTATTTATATTTATTTTTCACTAAATCTTTTTTCATCTTTTTATAGAAATGCGTGACCTTAAAAATAGATTTTTTTTAAAGCCAGAGAAGGTTTATTGTAATGTTTTTGTACGGGCTAACATTGATATAAAAAGATTTGTTTTTTATTTCGATTGACGTAAACTGTTACTGTTTTTGTGAAAATTAATCCATTTTAATTTCTATTTCCGTCAGTGATGTATGCCTGAGGAAACCGACGCCGATTTGAATGGTGAGTTTGTCTATTTAAATGACATTGTGTAATTTAAGTATGTACTTTTAACATTCGTATCTTAACAGTTGTGTAAATTTTACTCATTATACAAGTAGATAGAGGCCTGTGTTACGACAGAAAGCATTAACATCGACTAAAATATTTATATAATACACATGCTATCAGATACGCGCCCTACTCATGTATACAGTACAAGCAGTCTGTTGTTTTAGCAGTAGATACGTTAAAATTAAATTCTTGGAGTTTTCACATAAATGTATTTTTTATCCGCGATCTTGAAAGCTTCTTAAGATAGTGAAGGTATTCGGCCTAAACGTAACAGCAGATAGCGTCTTGTATCCTCTCAAAGTCGCGTGCATTACATGTAATTGCCGTGCACAGGCGCGTGCGAGCGTGCGATACCATCAGTTAGTACAGTAGCGGCAGTAACTGTTTTAAATGGTTTCATTGAAATCGCCCTTTGTATAATGAGTAGGTTCTAATGAAAGATTGAAAATGAATATTGCCAATTATGTTTTTCACCATTAAGTCAAGTTTATAAAACATAAAATAGATACATTGATATGCCAAAATAAATAGATAATCGTAATATGAAATTTAATGAACTCGTGGTACCGTTTGTAACCTTGATAACTAATAACTGTAGTTGTAAAATGTGTATCACTTTTTAAGGTAATCAGTGCGATTTCAAATCTGGCCCACATCTGAACCTGCTTTAACCTCTGCAGCAGTACTAAGACATTTGCGATTTTCCACCAAGGTTCTACTTTTTGACCTATTCAGAAATGAAGTCGGGTAAGTAGGAATACATAATTATAATAGGTTGTTATTTTAACAGTACAATGCAACTACTGTTAAGAGTTATGCTAATACCTTAACATGCAAACAAACAGGCGGAACAGTTTTTGTGGAATGTTTAATGATGGACCATTATATTTTGAAGATTAGTTTTCAGCCTTAACAAAGATTCAGCTTCCTAATACCACTAACATCAGATTTATATGATGTCCAATATTGATGTAGTCTTTGTAGACTCTTATACACTTTTGAGCACGTATGATTTGAGAATACTTATTTTATTATAATATATTTAAAGTTTGGCTATTTGTGATGGAGTAATTCATCACAATCACCATTACATGGCCACTGAACGTGTTCATTCATTACAAAATTAATCATAATATCATTTCCATTTATGAATGTTAATGCATTATTTTTTCAAAGTAATTTATTCTGCCAAAGTTAAATTACTGAGTGAATGTGCAACCCTAATTTGGGTCCAAACCTTTTCTTACTGCAAAGTTTGCTCAATATCTTTTATGCATAAAGAGAAGATATTCAGTATAATTTGTAGTAAGAATAGGACCAAAATGCGGGACCAAATTCACTCAGCAATTTTACTTTGACAAGATAATTTACTGTGAAAAAATAATGTAGATTTTTATTTGCAAAAAAATATTTTATAAGATATATCAATTTGTTTCTACTTGTATATTTTGCTAATGTAAAATGTTCGAATATTTAATATTTAATTCACCTGATCCATTAGATGCGGAATATTTACAATATAAACCTGTCAGCCTTTACTGCCAGTAACTATATCCCTATCAACCTGTCCGTAGCTCTACAATGTAAACCTGTTTAAAACTATCTCGGCATGGTCCTTCAGATTGTCAAAACTCATATTGTCCATAATATATCACCTGTTCACAATGTCAATGATCAAATCACAAAAAATGAAAATATAAATCTGTGATCAAAATGTTACAATTTAATTCATCAGCATCATGGCACATCATTGCCGTTGTAAACCAAATATGATATCCATTTGTATGTTATCCCCGTAACATAAGTTACAGTGATACGTTGTTTCAATATATTTATCTGAGAAATAATTCTTAACAATTGGGAGACAACGATGGTTCGCGTTGTATAAAAAGTGCAATACGAACGTCATCTAAAGATACGGAAACAAGAATTAAACTAAATATAAATACATTGTAATGATGAGCGTCGATATCATTGTTTAATGTATAGAAAATCAACGTCATGCGTTGTGTACAGTAAGACCCAACTATTGTGTAATACAATAAGACATTGCTGCAACAGAAATTGTGTTATAAGATTAAGATTTATAGTACTGACCCGTCCAAAAATAAGAACATTTGATGCAATGATTCCACAAACTTTGGGATAGGATGCATTCATAAGTTTGTGTGATATGTTTGACGATAACATATGATAGCTTTCCATTGAATCCAGTATACATGTACAGTACAGGACCACATACAGTTGACTGGTTCCCACCTCAGTTACCTCCCTTGCGGAAGCTTCACCGTGAGAGGAGCGCGGCCTGGCGGAGAGTAGGGAACCAAAGGAAGAGAAGCAACCTAAGGACCAAGGTTGTTAATGATACGAAATTTCAATGTGTCATTCCACAGTCAAACTGATGAGAATCAATATACATTTAGGTTAAGGCTGATTATAGTTCTACGGAATCTGTCGCTTATTCCGCCCATATCGCTGTCATGCCTGACATACCAGGCCGCAGTGCGAGATTTCGTTGTCCCAAATCTGTATTGAGATGGTAGCAATTAAACTTCTGTAATAAAAATCGACGTTTGAGACCAATCATCCAGGAAACTCGCATACCAATAATAACATTTAACAACCGGGTTTTATCATCCCGAATACGAAGCTGAGGTTGGAATATCAAAGCTATCTTCATCGACAGCCAGTTCCGTTCCCGCGCAAGGGTGTAATCTAGTCCTCAAATGAGGTGTTAAAACGCTTGATTCTCTATTAGGAGTGTGGATAGGATATAATAAGTCACATGGCTTGACCGAATTGGCATTCATTGCTTGATTGAAGTGAACTTTACATCATTTGGAAATAGCCGCTAAATAATGAATAATTTCCACTGTAAATGACAGATTGAATCATACAAATCGTTTAATTTAGCATACCGGAAAGTTTTCTGTAGTATTCAGCAGGAATACGAGATGAGTCATATTGTAAACAATATAAACAAGCAAGGGATCGAGTCAATATAGCAGAAAGTTTGTTTGTGAGTGACACATCCTCGATACACGAGGGGTCACTATCACTACCGTTACATCCACTCCTGGACTATCTCATAGTAACACTGGGTGTAGTTCAGGGGAAACAATCTGACCAATCACATGCCTACAGAGACTCCTTGTGAAGACTACAGACTACAGAGAAAGCGACGCCCAACTTCAAAGCCACACAGTCAAGCACGCTGTATCGTTACTCAATTCCTTTGATGTACATCATGGAATCAAATTACCTGTGCCTCATGAACTGCCTTGAATTTTACTATGAAAAAGTCCAGGGTTGTATGTAACGTCAGTGATAGTAACCCCTGAAGTACAGAGGATGTCAGTGATAATAAGACATTAGTTACTGGATTATATTTAATTTCTCTAAGATTTGTTACATTATTACAGTTGTCAAAGACTACCATGCCTATTTATCAGCGATGTCAAAAAGTGTATTATGCATATTATGTAATTCATACTCAAACATGTTGATATCATTTCAGTGAGACAATGTTTCCTGTATGTAATTTGTTTCCATTTTACAACAATTGACAATGCCATCTTGTGGATACACAAGAAATGTGGAAAGCCATTTAGAGAATTCATTGATATTCATATGTAACCAGCCTTGCTGAAAGTTCGGAATTAATATTCCAAACATCAGGAGTCGTCATTTCATACTAAGGGCACAAATGTCATGTATAGTCCACGTCCGAAACCATTGCCATGGAGCGGTACATTGACAGGGGGATAGATGGGACGGAATCAATTTGCATAAACAGTGTGCTAGAAGTTGAAAATCAATGGTTAGGAACCGTCAGATAGCGATACATGACAGCTTATGGAAAACAAACTCGTTTGAAGAGTTTAAATAGCTGCATTGTGCAGTATACAGTGTAGACGGCATGGACTGGTCATTAAGGTCCTTGTGTCGCTTTTTTTATTTGTTTATTTTGAAAAACTTTACGTGGAAATTCTTCGTAGAAAAAAATAATAAAACAACAACAACAAACCAAAAAACGAACATATAAAGAGCAACATTAGCGATAAGTAAAGAAAATGTCATTTGGAAAACAGAAATAAAATACAAATATTTTTCTAGTATTTTATTTTGTTTTTAGATGTGGTAAAGACGATTTTCGATGTCGTACACAGGTTTTTAGAAGTGGTAACAAGCCCTGAGATTAAATTTACAGAAATAATGTGTCTGGTCGAGTCCATGGAGCTGCGTCTGATACTGTACAAGTCAAACTAAGAATTTCATTTGCTACATCACCTTGCTAAAAGCTGTCTGCTATCAAATGCTCTCGCTGATTGTCAGTTCTCATCATAGAGACCCAGTGTGTAGCGTTTCTGCAATTCATTAAAGAAACACCTCTTTTCGCACCATTTAACTTAGTAATTAAATCCGCTTTCCAACACGTTAATTCTACTTCTAGAATGTTAAGTAGCACGATTTTGCCGGTTGCCATGACAATATACGTAAAACGACGAGGTTATATGAAATAGTGTATATAATGCAATGTTGGTACGCGTCTTGAGTATTGACAGGGTTTTCGCGAGAGCACGAATCTATTAAATAAACTCCTTGGTATGTAGGTGTCGTGGTGTTGCATTACATTTCACTATCTACAGCACACAGGATCGATTATACATAACGAACCAGTAAAACACTGGCCATCTTCTGATTTAACCTTAATTTGGTCTATTGAAAATATCTTATATTGGTCAAAACTCCTGCCAAAGCAGAGATTGACCGTTGTCCAGAAGCGTATATAAAGGTCAATAAACAATTTTCAGCTCTATAAGTAGATCATGGCTTCTTAATCGACAGGAAAGATGATTGGATGTTATATGAAAATGATGGCCTTATCTTGGCATGGCAGACATAGGAATGATCAGTGGATGTGTTTGAACGACACATGAAGATGTCGGTGACTGTCATTAAGAAACAATCCATTAGTGTAAGATCACCTTTATTGGACTTTATCCCCTTGTAGTAATTATGTCAGTAGTAATGTGTGGTATTGAATATATCAGAGTATCCCCCTCCATTCTCATGATAATACAGATGTAGCACCTGTTTGTGAAATCGAAATATAAATGTAATACAAAGTCAATGGTAATGGAACCACGCATGGACGTATTTGTGATTCAAATGATAAAGTATTTTTTTTTTTTTTTTAATATCTTTATTTAATTTTCATCATAATAAACGACGATATCAAACAGTACAAAAACTAAGGACGCCTTATGGCCCCAAGGTACTCATGACTGTTGGTTTAAATCAAATAGTTAAAAAAATCTTACCTATTTTTAAACAACGGAAATGCAAAACGTATAAATATGTCAAAAATAGACCATGTCAAACTGTTTTTAAGAAATATGAATTCATTTAACTCGATTTCACAAAAGGTTGACTGGTAACCAAAACACAGTTACGCATCTTTAAACATTTTTAATGATAGGAGGCAAGCAGAAGACACGAAACGGTTCAGCCGGAAACTTCACGGTATAAGACAAATCGACAAGATCCAAAAAATTAGTTTCGAAAATATATTAATTAATAATGATTTATATATTATTTTTATGTGTGTTAATTTGAGAATGAAGTATAAATTGTGATTAATCGTAGGGCTATATAATCCAACCAGCGTTACCGACTCACCACCAGGGGACATTACAGGATAACACCTGATGTAACCTGTCGCATATACAAACAAGAAATATAATTTCATAGCAAACGCATATTAATAAATGAATTATTTAATTAATTAGGAAATAATAAATTCATTAGTTATCAATTAATTAGTTTATCAATTTACTTATCTATTTTATTGAACCTATTTTATGATTTATTTCCGAAATAGATGTTATCACACAGAACAGTACATTCAAATCTAATACATGTACATGTACTAGCATGTTTGAATGGTCGTAAAAAATACCACAAGAATATTTGAACTTGGATTTTATCTAAAATAAATGTATATGTGTAGTTGAAAGGAATAACATAAGACTAATATTGCCATGGAGTATGGGTTGACATTATTATTTCATTTTCTTCCAGCTTTATGAAAATTAATTAGATCATATGATTCTACTGTAATTATGTAAAACATGTAACGACGCAAGCAAACATGCGGACGATGAAAGGAGTAGCTATGACGTCAAATGGATTGATGGTGCGACTAATATAAACGCCATGTAAATAGTGAATACAAAGACGAGACACGCACAGCCACACTGACAACGACACGTTATATGTCTGCATTGGGAATATCTCTCATTGTTACAAATGATTGAAATAATATTGGAGTTGCTATTTAAAGAATTCTAGCTTTTCCATTTGCCAAATCACGTTTTTCTCTAAAATAGTTTGGACATCTACTCGAAATAAAAGATTTAAAGAATTCTAGCTTTTCCATTTGCCAAATCACGTTTTTCTCTAAAATAGTTTGGACATCTACTCGAAATAAAAGATTTAAGTAATATATCAAAGCGTGACACTTGTTTTTCTAGCTCATAGAGAGGGAGGAGTTTATACAAAACTGGAGATAAATTCTTAAAGGGAGAATTTATACATAACTGAAGATAAATTCTTATGAAGGAGAATTCATACAAAACTGAAGGGAGAATTTACTGTATACAAATATTGAAGACCACTTCTTATAGGTAGAATTTATTTTAAAAAACTGAAGAAAACTTCCTATGAATTCCTGTATTACGTATGTATCGGATACTGAACTTTTTCTCCAGCCGATTTCATTCACAGTACATTGCTATAGCTGTTAGCAATAGTAGGAATAATGATTTGTTTAGTGTGCTACTGTCATGCAAGGCTTTGTATTACAAATATAGTGTCTTTAGACGTAATAAAGGTCAGCTGTCCAATTACGTTCACGTGCTCCATGATTCATTTAATGGCAAAAATGAAATAGAAATTGTCAAATCTTGTAATTAGACGACCCATGACGTCAGCATAGATCCGGAAAGAAGTCTGATTCTGGCTGTGTGAGTCTAATTACGTTAGCAGAACTGAAGTGAACCTGGACATGCGATCATTTATCTGTAAATTCACTGCTGGTTATTGGTGTATAGTGAAGTAGGGCTTCCATTACAATGTCATGTATTAAGCCTTCTTTCTGATTTCATGGAGAAACATGTGATGTATTTTCGCGCATGCGAAGAGACAGTATCCACACACACCTTATTCAAAGGAAGAAGATATGTGATTTTTGTCACTGAGTATTATTTCAAGTTTCGTCTGTTGGACCATAGTAAAGACAAAACAGCACTAATGGACATCAAGAAAAACGAAAGAAAACCAAGCAAAATTAATAATGAGAAAATATTTTGTATTTATTGTATTATTTCTAAAAAAAAAAGAAAAACATAAAAAACGGAAATTACGAAAAGAAAATAAATCATGGAATAGATGTTTTACAATCGTATGCATACAATAATCCGGAAAATTACGTGAATTTGTAAAACAAACAATTCGGTTAGGATGTGCAGTGGACGATTTTGGGATTATGTTGTGGTCGCTGGTCCGTGATATTAATAAAGAATATTTAAAATTAATCATATTAATTTTTATCTACATTTCGAAAGGATTAACAACCTATTCGGGAATTTCTTATTAGAACTTAAAACCGCTAAATTGTTAATGTCCTAAAGTAACCGACTTTAAGGTAGTGTATGAAGCGGACTTACCATTGTTGCAGCGTAAACTCTACAGTTATTCTAAGACTGATAAAACGTTAGCTTCTTTATAACCTCAAATACACGCAAATATTTGTATATCGCGAAAAAAATCTATACTCACTCAACGACTTCCTGCCTTTCTCCCTCCCTCCCTCACTCACTCACTCACTAAATTACTCGCTCGCTCTCGCTCGCTCGCTCACTCTCGCTCACTCACTCACTCACTCACTCACTCACTCACTCACTCACACTCACTCACTCACTCACTCACTCACTCACTCACTCACTCACTCACTCACTCACTCACTCACTCACTCACTCACTCACTCACTCACTCACTCACTCACTCACTCACTCACTCACTCACTCACTCACTCACTCACTTCACTCACTCACTCACTCACTCACTCACTCACTCACTCACTCACTCACTCACTCACTCACTCACTCACTCACTCACTCACTCACTCACTCACTCACTCACTCACTCACTCACTCACTCACACTCACTCACTCACTCACTCACTCACTCACTCACTCACTCACTCACTCACTCACTCACTCACTCACTCACTCACTCACTCACTCACTCACTCACTCACTCACTCACTCACTCACTCACTCACTCACTCACTCACTCACTCACTCACTCACTCACACTCACTCACTCTCACTCACTCCCTCCTTCACTCACTCACTCACTCCCTCCCTCCTTCACTCACTCAACTCACTCACTCACTCACTCACTCACTCACTCACTCACTCACTCACTCACTCACTCACTCACTCACTCACTCACTCACTCACTCACTCACTCACACTCACTCACTCACTCACTCACTCACTCACTCACTCACACTCACTCACACTCACACTCACTCACTCACTCACTCACTCACTCACTCACACTCACTCACTCACTCACTCACACTCACTCACTCACTCACTCACTCACTCACTCACTCACTCACTCACTCACTCACTCACTCACTCACGCACTCACTCACTCACTCACTCACTCACTCACTCACTCACTCACTCACTCACTCACTCACTCACTCACTCACTCACTCACTCACTCACTCACTCACTCACTCACTCACTCACTCACTCACTCACTCACTCACTCACTCACTCACTCACTCACTCACTCACGCACACTACTCCACTCACTCACTCACTTCACTCACTCACTCGACTCACTCACTCACTCACTCACTCACTCACTCACTCACTCACTCACTCACGCACTCACGCTCAGCTCACTCACTCACTCACTCACTCACTCACTCACTCACTCACCACTCACTCACTAACCTCACTAACCACCCCACCTCACTCACTTACTCACGCACTCACGCACTCACTCACTCTCGCAGTCACTCACTCACTCACTCACCTCACCACGCACTTTCACTCACTCACTCACTAACACTCACTCACTCACTCACTCACATCACTTGCACTCACTCACTCACTCACTCTCACTCACTCAGCCACGTCACACACACACTCACGCACACACACTCACTCAACACTCGACTCACTCACTCACTAACTCACTAACACTCACTCACTCACTTGCTACGTCCACCGACCACTCACTCACTCACATGCACTCCACTCACTCCACTCACTTACACACTCACTCACTCACTCACTCACTCACTCACTCACCTCCACTCACTCACTCACTACTCTCACTCACTCACATCCACTCACTCACT
The DNA here is from genome assembly GCF_041381155.1 of Argopecten irradians. NCBI lineage: Eukaryota > Metazoa > Mollusca > Bivalvia > Pectinida > Pectinidae > Argopecten > Argopecten irradians. Next base: position 26,955,992 of record NC_091142.1, on the reverse strand, counting down.
CTCACTCACTCACGCCACTCACTCACTCACTCACTCACTCACGCACTCACTCACTCACTCACGTCGCACACACTCACTTCACCGTCACTCACTCACTCACTCACTCACTCCTCACTCACTCACTCACTCACTCACAGTCACTCACTCACTCACTCAACTCACTCACTCACTCACTCACTCACTAACACTCACTCACTCACGCGACACTAATCTCACTCTCACTCAACTCACTCACTAACTCACTCACTCACTCACTCACTCACACTCACTCACTCACTCAACATCACTCACTCGACTCACTCACTCACTCACTCACTCACTCACTCACTCACTCACTTCACTTCACTCAACTCACTCACTAACTCACGTCACTCAGCTCACTCACGCGGACTAACCTCACTCCCAATCACGCACTCACTCAACTCACTAAACGCTTCTAACAACTCACGTCACTCACGCCACATAGACTCACAACACTCACTCAATAGCTCTGTACTCATCTCACTCACTCACTCCACTCACTCACTCTAATCACTACGCAACTCCACTCACGCCGCACGCACTCACTCACGAACCACGCACTCACTCACGAACGCACGCACTCACTCTATACTCACTCACTCACTCGACTACACTCACGTTCACTAATCACGCACGCCACTTTTACTCACCATCACTCACTCACCGCAACTCCACTCACGTCAACTTCGACTCGACTCACTCACTCACGTCACGCACTCAACTAACTCACGAAACACTCACTCACGTCACGTCACTCTACTCACTAACACCACTTCACTCACTCACCTGACCTCACTCACTCACTCACGCAATCACTTCACTCACTCACTCACCACTCACCACCACAGCACTGCTCCTCAATCACTCACTCACTCACTCACTCACTCACTCACCACACTCACTCACTCACTCACTCACTCACTCACTCACTCACTAACTCACTCACTCACTCACTCACTCACTCACTCACTCACTCTCACTCATCACTCACTCACTCACACTCACTCACTCACTCACTCACTCACTCACTCACTCACTCACTCACTCACTCACTCACTCACTCACTCACTCACTCACTCACTCACTCACTCACTCACTCACTCACTCACTCACTCACTCACTCACTCACTCACTCACACTCACTCACTCACTCACTACTCACTCACTCTACTCACTCACTCACTCACTCACTCACTCACTCACTCACTCACTCACTCACTCACTCACTCACTCACTCACTCACACTCACTCTCACTCACTCACTCACTCAATCACTCACTCACTCACTCACTCACTCACTCACTCACTCACTCACTCACTCACTCACTCACTCACCTCACTCACTCACTCACTCACTCACTCACTCACTCACTTCACTCACTCACTCACTCACTCACTCACTCACTCACTCACTCACTCACTCACTCACTCACTCACTCGCCTTCCTTTCTTCCTCCCTCACTTAATTACAGATTCAATCAACAGATCACCGACTCACTCATTCACTTCTCTATCTATTCATAGACATTTAATATCACGTATTAAACATGTCCCTAATGAAATTATTTAAATCCGGACAGAACAGACATTGTCATTGTATACAGCTAACTTTTTGGTTACGCATGCATGAAGACGTAGCACGCGCATCCACAAGATTTAGTTATATGATATGCCAGAGGGACTCCACTCAGGGCGACTTAGTTTCGTCGGAACCGTTCTCTAAATGGTGATGGATAGAGTCTATTACAGAGATCTATAATCATTTGTATTGTAAACGTCAGAAACTAAATATCATCACGAAATGCACATTCGTTTCTCTATTTCATACATAAATCTGCATTGCTATCCTTGTGCTGTTAAACACTAATAGGCCATTGTAACCATTCCCTAAACTATAGCATAACACAATCACATTTATGCAAAAAAGGAAATGATTGGAGAAATAAATATTTGAATATGTTTAATGAGATAGACCGTTTCGTGGCATAGTTTTATCACTTTCAGACTATATTTATTAGGATGAAAGAAAAACCTTTCATCTTGCTTTTCTATTAAGTCTATAACCTCGTTGTACTGCCTCTTTTTCCTTGTTGTGTTTCTTTTCTTTTAGAGCTTGTTCTTTTGGCTTTTTAGCAATTTCGTTTCCCTTCACAACATTTTCTTCATTATTGACAGATGCACTGTCTAGTATGAAGGCCGGTTTTGTACTTGACCTTGTCCCATATTGCTGATCACAAGGCCTCTCTGTGTCTAAAGTATTTTGCCCTCTGTCCCTGTCCCACTATCTATAACTTCTTTCCACCTCTCTTCTTCAGGTTATTGTATTTGTTGCATAGCTTGAGTTGCGGTGACCGTTTCCCACTTCTTTTGCTACTTCCTTCCATAAAAACATGTATGGTTTTTTGATATCCGAAAATCATCGTCGCGGTCATGTCTCGCCGAAACCAATACATCCTCCTCTTTTCCTGTCCATGCATGCACACCAATGGCTGATGATGGCGCCGACTCGTGTGATGGGTGACTCATCTGACAAAGCTACTGGTGACTGGGATGAGGAAAACTGATGGTGACTTGTGACCATGTGACAAGTACTGACGTTGACTTGCAACAAGGCTGATGGTGACTCACGATCACGTGAAAAAGACTGACTGTGAATTCGAATGACATGACAAGGCTGATGGTGACTCAGTTGACACTTCTACTTTATTTGATGCCTTTTAAAAGCGTCAATAATCATAGCTTTGGTAGCACCATCTGAGAAGAAAATCATAGAAAAAATGTATGTAGCATTGTGAAAAAAAAATATATATGATGCTTTATACATGATTATAACTGATACTAGTTAAATACATCTGCATTACTTCTTGATTTTAATACTAAAATTAACAAAAGTTCAGTCTTGTACTTCTAAATAATCAACGATTTAATGTGGGAAAAAATAATGAGAGATAAACTGCAAATGAAAACAAGCTAACAGAAACAATAATCCTAAGAGGCCCAAAGGGCTTTTAATGGTAATCTGAGTTAAAAACAAAATCGTATTTCAACATTTTCGATTTGAAAAAACACAATGTACGATAATTAAAGAATATATATTTTTAAGGAGTCTTACTAGTATCAGATGATGATAAGATTTTTCCAGATCTCCTGGCTGCATTGCAGTTCAGTTCTGGGTACACCATCCCGTTCAGTTAAAGTTTAATCTTGGCATGCTGAAAAAATAGAAAAAACTGGATATAAAAACAAGAGATGGTAGAGGGATGTTCATGTCCACGATCATTTACATCAAGTTTGCTCTTTGGTTAGTAAGATCTATTCATTGCTTAACTCAAGATCAGCTTCTTATATCTAATACTTCTTTTACTACTTTTCCTCCGGGATATGGATTGCCTTCAGAATGCATATGGGGCAGTGGAGGCGGTTGGTTAAGCCCTCCAATCCTGGGACGAGAGTTTGACTCCCATGTAGGGAGGTGGTTGTTCTCCAGCTTTCCACCCTCCAACAAAACCTAAACATTGTCCTTAAATGACCCTGGATGTTGATAGCCTCTATAGGGCGTAAAACCCCATACAAACCGAACCAAATCCCTGCAGAATTTATATACTCACTTGCAGAAGATGTTGTGTCGCACAAAATTGGCAGTAGGTTCCTGTTGTATCCTCTCCTGTCAAGATCAGCTCTAGTTCAAAGTCATCACACTTTGCATGGAAGCAAAGTCTGCAATTAGGACACCCTTAGGTAGATACTGAAATCAAAGAAATTAATTTGAAAAGGCTTGTCTTCAAATACTTATTTCATTTCTTCCATATCGTACAATTATTCTCAATACGGAGGTTTCGAGATCCCAAAATGACGTGGGTAGTAAAAAGTACTATTAACCGTCGATTAGTCCCACCTTCCGGTGATTATGACGTCACAAAAATCACTTCAAATGACGACGTCGAAACCCCCGTATTGTAAAAAGATTGATTTTTTTGTGAACATCTTTCAACACAGAAATTTTGCAATTAATTAAGTTGTTATATTATATATATATAACTTTATTGAATTGACATATAGTAAAAATCATGTCCCTAGTAATTATTTTTAGACACCAAAGATCAAATGTTATCAGAATCAGCAGAGTTGTATGATGTGGCAACGTGATGCAATAACAATATTCCGATAGTCACACCGTCTATAAAAATAACTGTTTTCTTTTCCCTTTCTTGCTTCTCCAGAGAATCGATAGAGTGTTCAGGTGGTTGTTGGTGGCAAATAAAGCAGGTCCACTTTATCTTTCGTTCTTCAAGCGACATCTAGTTAATTTAACAATATTGTTTAGATATATCAACAATTACATGCATTAAATGTTATTTATTAAAGATGCTCCACCGCCGACAGAGCATAAATGATATTCATCATTTGAACAATAAATAGTGTTTAATCGTGTATATATATGTCTAATTAACACAAAAAATAATATAAAACAATTTATTTTGCCTTTGATGAATGCGCAATCAGTACTTCATTCAATATAAGATATAGTGCCACGGATTTTTTTCGGGATGCAATTAATTATTTTGCATATTTTTAACTTGAAGTAAAATTAGAATCTCAAACTTTTCAATGGTGGTAATGGTGTAAAGTAAGTAACTTTTGTAACTGAAGAAAAATACTTAATCGTCTGCTCCTGTTTTTGATAGTGAAAAAATACCATTTGTCAGCGGTGGAGCATCTTTAATAGAATGTTTCATGCATTATATATCATTAATTATAAGAATGTTTCAAACTAGAAAAAATGATAATAACTTTCCCTACCCGATGCTCTAGGACATACAGTCAACGCCAAATCAAATGAAGTTATCAGTTGTCACTAGTCTGACACGGGACTTTGAACTCCCCAAGTGTTATTACTGTTGATAATATCTTTACGCAACATTTTCATCCGATCTGCATATCAAAATCGTACAGAATATGATTTAAAGCCTCAACAGATAACACTTGTTTTACCTTTGACGGCCATCTTGGAACTGGAGCGACTATCCGAAACACGAGGGTTGAACCATAGTTGTAATTTTGACGTCATTTCCGGGAGCTAGCGTGCATTCGAGCGTACTATAGTCGGACTACAGTAACTATAGTCTGCGATCGAACTCGCCCCTAGTATACATGTATATGGGTAAGTGATTGTTAATTTCCGGATAGAGATTCAACAATATCACATTGTGTTTCCGATTTTGAATGTTTCTGTCACAATTCCCATAGCTTTGAAATGGATTGTTTAGTCCTGTCCATGCTTATGTTATCTTTATGTTAATTTTGTAAGTGTTTGAGTACACACGAGACGTCACACTAGTCTGAAGTTATCATGCTACTGACATGCAATGCATGGGCATATCATTCGTAGCTATATAATATGCAGACTCAACACATCGATATACAAGATATTTTTAGTTATCTTGAATAATTTGGAAACAGAAAAGAGGGATGGACCTTATCTTCAATCAAATACTTCCAATGTAATGCAGAACACGTGGACACGTGAATCGTGTGTAGCGCACTCTCGTCAATAGTCGTGGGTAATATAAATATCCAGTAAAACTGAATAGCATTATGTAGTTTACATATAATAAGCCAAATTAGATTAAAGGTATATGAGTACGTGCTGGTACAATGTACATAGATAAGGTTTTGGCAATATGCATGTCTTCAAACAACTGGAACATGCACGTGCATGTTAACGATTTACGTGCGCCGTTGTTTATATTAATACATCATATAACTGTCACGTGCACGCACTTTACGTGCTGGAGAAGTGTCATGACGAAATTCCCATCTGTTGTTTGAAATTTAATATTGATAGTACCCATGTGGTGTTATCAATGTTTCGACACCTGCATACATACGCAGACTTTTGTTCCAAATGAACTGACGTCATTCAGAATGCAATTTGCAATCATGATCTACGTCGGGAAGGCTGAAATTGTTTTATTTTAATGACGTAAACATGCCGTATAATTGATAACAATTTCATGATACCAGACATGAACAATTATGATGTAAATATTAGGATCTTTCATGTTTTGACCTCTTCTAGGTTACGATTTGGTCTTTTTATCAAAAAATATGAAATTATTACATATTTCACATTTATACATGCACAACATAAAATTCGGTTTGATCTGTTACAAATTCTGCTTTACCGTGATTGAGGGGTCCAATATTATTTGTATAAGCTTAAAGATACTCCACGGCTATCAGCGGCGGAGCATCTTTAAATTAACTTCCGTGTAGATCATGACAGCAATTGTCTGACATAACAGCAAGATACATCCTGTTATCGTGACAGATCGTTTATAACTTGATTGATTAATTACGTGCTATTTGTTTTGGTGATGACGAAATAAATAGACCGATTATCGGTGTCAGCGATAATTGCTCACTTTTACAACGACTCACTGCCATGGATTCTCGTGCTAGAATTGATATTAATTCTCACAAGCCACGTAGTACCTGATAACGTTTGTGCGGGACTATTGTTTCTATTGGTGATGGAACGACGTTAAAAGATGATATCACGTGCTAACGTCATTTCACTAACACGATTACAAAGAGTTACACTCCCCAATCACTGGAAATACTAATCCCGTACAAACGTGATCGAGTATCGCGTAGTACATGAATTAGCCCAAAATAATGTTTGTTAAAATAAAAAATGTTTCAAAATGTAAAATGCTTTTGCCAATACACTTGTTGCGGCATTCGAACATGTTCACATTTTACCTTGATAAACAAGAAACGTTAATAAAAATATTCCAGTGTACGTTCTGAATAAAGTTACCACAGAAATATGTCAATCAACGCCGCTAGCTTGTCACCAGACGTCGGTCAGAGGCAAGAGAGAGGCCACATGTGTCAATTAGTCACATGATAGAAGTCACGTGATGTATGCACGTGCTTACTATTACATATTTAGACAGATTTGTAAATCGTGCTATTTTTTTTCAACGTCAAAATGGAGATATATATGTATGATGACATTATACTGTTACCATTGCACAATTTGATGATCTACTTCCAAATATGGGGATTGATCGCAGAACATCCGACATGTTATTGATATGTATCGTTGTCGAGAAATATAAAAGTTAATGGTATAGGATAACATCACTCTTCCAAACATTTGTTTTCAGACAAATAGGTGAAAATCATAATGGTTTACTGGCTATAGCTAGAGTTATGAGCTCACATAGTCTTTATCACTGTCTAATCTGACGCTATTAGGTGCAGCCATCCTATCTTCAATGACGTAGTGCGCGGACCTGTCACGTTACTACAGTTGTATCTGGGTTTTTTCTTGAATTTTGAATTTTATTTTATCTATCGTATTATAAAGGTAATCCCATAAACAGTCATTAATGTAAGTATTGTACAATATACACTACACACCACTGAGATTGGCTGATGCTAGCGTCGCAGTGTCTGTAATCAAACGTTTTATCACTAAAAGATAAATTCTAATTATACATTGTATATATATGCAATAGCACTATGCGAAATGAAAATATGTTTCGAAATGTGAATTCGATATGCATATGGTGGATCTAAAATTACAAAACATGCGGAAAGAAATGTTTTTGTTATTTTATAACAATGATCGGTCTAAATCCTGACCCATTATGCATCATCATATATGTGTCTCAACATGGAATGTTATAAATGGCTACCGTCTTTATCACATATTATAAGAGTCATTAATTGTTTTCGTAACTCACTCTAAGATTTATAATGCAGGAAGCAATCCTATTCAATCAGACAATGATAAATGAGACAAACAGTTGTTCAAGGTAAGGAATGAAACAGTTGGTGTTACAGAACAATCGATAGATTCACTCCCGACTGTCTGTCTGCCTATCTTGGTTTACGTTTCATCAGCAAGAAAATGAGATAAACCTTGTTGTAATTATCCTCACTAAAAGTGACAGAAGTGTCTGTATTTGCAGATCATTCCAAGGCTAGAGAGGTCAGCAAAACCTTTACGAATGAGCTGACTTCCATAATCTTGTTTCATGTTTTTAAATTAATTATGTTTTCTGTTTTCTTACGGAGCTATGTATCAACTTCATTTTGGGATTAACAACAATTTCGGGAGACGCAAATATCGTCTGGGATGGTAACAAAAGATATAGACTATATATAGATATATCAGAAACATAAATACATAGAGATTGGAAACTCCTTCTTTGTCTTTGTTGACAGGCAGAGGGACCTCCGGTTTATAGGCATTTTCCCTTGGCTAACTACTTTTAAGTGTACTCTTTTAAACATGATATTTTTGCATCAACACAAAGTTTAAACATTATATCATGGTTTGATGTGATCAGTTTTCCCAATTTAAGTTATTTAATATGATTTTTGAAAGTATGAAAATTTGCAATTTTACCTGGTTTTTCGAAAATTAGGCATTCAAAACCGGAAGTGCATTTTGTTTTGTTAATATATAAGTTAAAATATTATTTTTTCTTTCCAAAATCGTACTCAAACCATCTGAAAATTACTTAACTTTTATAACATATCAAAGTTATTCTGCTGTATTTAACTATTTAAGAGTTTATCTAAAAGCCCCTAGGGACATACAAAGGTACATCTGCCGATCGTAAAACTGGCGAAGTTGTCAATCTCTATGTATATATGTTTCTGGATATATAGTGTAAAGTGAAAGAAGACGAAATACTATTTAGGTGTGGTTAAAGTCATTAACTATTTCCCGGAATAATGGACATGGTGTAAAGGCACAGATCACCATCTACCTCGTATTAGGAATCAACAACATCCGAAAGTAAAAAAATAATAAAAAAAACATCTGTTAGAGGACATAAGTGAAAAATATTACAATATTGCCTTAAGATGGATGACAATGGTCCTAGATGTGATACTAAAGAGAAACTCTTTTTCATATATTTTTAAAAGTTTTTTTTCTTCCCTCTACTTACATTGCCATCAGGGCAACCTAATGTGTGAAGTGAATAATTCTGTTCTGTTGGGGTAATTGTGGTTCTATCCATGTGAAAAGGTAAATCATGTATTTGTTTTAAATTCTACTCATGCACTAACAACAGCATGTGATAAATATATTCGTACGTTACGATTTCTTCACAATAAATTAAAGCATTAGAAACGAAAAAAATCGACAGAACATTTTATCAGTTCGTTGAAGTATCATGTGACGTTACCAGAATCATGGCACGAGCTGTTTTATTTTTGAAACGTACATGCCTGAATATGATAAGCCCATAGTATGACTGTTTAACTAGGGCCTTGCTATAGATGGCATCACCTACATCGAGAAGGTCACATATTTTCTACAAGGTTTTCGTGATAAGATAAAATCTACATGTTCTGCAGATGTTATTTCTGTTTTCTACGAGATATTAACAATTTTCGTTATAAAATTTGAAAATGAACAAGGTCAGCTGGATTAAACAGTGAACAGTTTTACGGAATCTTTCGAACGAAATTTTACGTGCATGTTCTTCATTGTCTTGAGTAGTTTTTGTCCAAAAAGGTATATTATCACCAAAGTGCGATTACATGACCCTATGTGTTACACTAAAACGATTTTACACCCTACCTAACAAAATTTCCTTTTACGTGTACATAACAATGTTTTTCGTCCTACATCAAAAATATTTTTCCGTGTCACTTCTGAATAAAGTTTCAGGCAGACCCGAGATTATATATAAAACATAGAATATTGTAGAGTAATAGAATCTTACATGGGTCTGTGAAGTGGACAGGAATATCTCAACCCGAGTGAAAGATTTTCGCCGGAAACCCGAGGCTTGCCGAGGGTTGACGGCCAAAAATCTTTCACGATGTCTTACACCCCCCCATGTTTAAGATAGAGATATCTTTTCCCTAGCAACCACGACGAGAATATCCTTGTTAAGTATGGGAGAATACAGCAGCCCACATCGAAAGGTCAGGATAAAAAGTATAATTGCGAAGCATTTTACCAATCAGTCCTGCATACTGTGGAACAGTTTGTGAGTAATTCTGCTATCCTAGACCGTATCATCTATCTCTTATTTTACCATTTTTTTGTTTATATGGATACTCTCATTATATTCGGTCTACTCCTTGCCGAATGTAGTCAATGAGAGGTGTTATCAAGGAAAGGTGTCGTCAATGAGAGGTGTCGTCAAGGAAAGGTGTTGTCAAGGAGAGGTGTTTTCAAGGAGAGGTGCTGTGAAGTAGAGGTGTCGTAAAGGAAAGGTGTCTTCAAGGAGAGGTGTTGTCAAGGAGAGGTGTTGTCAAGAAGAGGTTTTGTCAATGAGAGTTTTTGTTAAGGAGAGGTGTTGTCAAGGAGAGGTGTTGTCAATAATGAGAAGTGATGTCAAGTAAAGGTGTTGTCAAGTAGAGGTATTGACAAGTAGAGGCTTGTCAAGGAAAGGTGTTGTCGAGAAGAGGTGTTGTCAATGAGAGGTTTTGGCAAGGAGATGTGTCGTCAAGGAGAAGTGTTGTCAAACAGAGGTGTTGTCAAGGAGAGGTGTTATCAAGGAGAGGTGTTGTCAAGGAGAGATGTTGTCAAGGAGAGGTGTTGTCAAGGAGAGTTGTTGTTAAGGAGAGGTGTTGTCAAGGGAGTGGTGTTGTCAATGATGAGAAGTGATGTCAAGTAAAGGTGCTGTGAAGTAGAGGTGTCGTCAAGGAAAGGTGTCTTCAAGGAGAGGTGTTGTCAAGGAGAGGTGTTGTCAATGAGAGTTGTTGTTAAGGAGAGGTGTTTGTCAAGGAGAGGTGTTGTCAATAATGAGAAGTGATGTCAAATAAAGGTGTTGTCAAGTAGAGGCGTTGTCAAGGAAAGGTGTTGTCGAGAAAAGGTGTTGTCAATGAGAGGTTTTGGCAAGGAGATGTGTCATCAAGGAGAAGTGTTGTCAAACAGAGGTGTTGTCAAGAAGAGGTGTTGTCAGTGAGATATGTTGTCAAGGAGAGATGTTATCAAGGAGAGGTGTTGTCAAGGAAAGGTATTGACAAGTAGAGGCTTGTCAAGGAAAGGTGTTGTCGAGAAGAGGTGTTGTCAATGAGAGGTTTTGGCAAGGAGATGTGTCGTCAAGGAGAAGTGTTGTCAAACAGAGGTGTTGTCAAGGAGAGGTGTTATCAAGGAGAGGTGTTGTCAAGGAGAGATGTTGTCAAGGAGAGGTGTTGTCAAGGAGAGTTGTTGTTAAGGAGAGGTGTTGTCAAGGAGAGGTGTTGTCAATAATGAGAAGTGATGTCAAGTAAAGGTGCTGTGAAGTAGAGGTGTCGTCAAGGAAAGGTGTCTTCAAGGAGAGGTGTTGTCAGGGAGAGGTGTTGTCAATGAGAGTTGTTGTTAAGGAGAGGTGTTGTCAAGGAGAGGTGTTGTCAATAATGAGAAGTGATGTCAAGTAAAGGTGTTGTCAAGTAGAGGCGTTGTCAAGGAAAGGTGTTGTCGAGAAAAGGTGTTGTCAATGAGAGGTTTTGGCAAGGAGATGTGTCATCAAGGAGAAGTGTTGTCAAACAGAGGTGTTGTCAAGGAGAGGTGTTGTCAGTGAGATATGTTGTCAAGGAGAGATGTTATCAAGGAGAGGTGTTGTCAAGGAGAGATGTTTGTCAAGGAGAGGTGTTGTCAAGGAGAAGTGTTGTCAAGTATCATGGTTTGTGTCGTGTAATTGATTACTTTCTTATTTATCGTCTCAAAAACCTACGCGGACAAGTATTAATAACCAGTTATATATAGATAAAAACAGTGTATCATGACATCGAGGTCGTATTCAGGTGATTGTGATCAATGCGTGACTTTATTGACCAGCTTTATGCCTTATTAACAACATCGAGACCAAGATATAGTGATACAGAAAGACAGACTCTACCACTAACAACCGTATCAGTTAATACTCACGTTTTGTTCAACAAACCCTCATCTAACGAGCATGTAATCAATGAATTAAAGATTTTTTTAGGAATGCACTGTATCCGAGTTGAATCACTTTCTTGACAATAGCAAAATTAATTGATTTGCAAACAGAGAATATGGAAATATTCCTAATACCGTCCATTGTTATACCGATGTCTTAATCGGTTCTGGTGTAAAATATATCTTAACCCCCACATATATCTTTACAAGCTAACTATGGGTTTTTCTGTCCGGCGTCACGGGGTCAAATCTATTTTTCAGAAAGAGAAAGTTATTCAGGTTTGAACGATATGAAGCACGGGATAAGAGCATAATGCAATCATACTTCCTTGATCTGGTGATAGGGGAAAGAAAGCGACGGAGAGAAAACGTGTGGAAACATTGTAAATATGATAAGAAGACACAGCTTAGTCTTATAAATAAATCAAAATCTAAGCAACAGCATAGAAAAATGTTAACATGTATGAGAGATGAGAGTCAAATGAAAGTCCTTTTGCGAGAGGCCAACTGAAGTCAAAATTGAACAGTATTAGCTTCCCAAAAAGCTAAGAAGGCTACCATACCGCATTATATATTAGGAAGCAATTAAAGGAACGCTTGACGAATTGTTCTGTTCAGTTAGCTGGCATAGTTCTTATGACGATTCATTTTTGAAGAATGATATGTAAATACTTTCACACTCTGTGTAAAAATAAAAGTATCTTTAAAACAATTATAACATAATAAAATCGATAACGATGGCCAGGGATGATGTTACAACACCAAACAAGTGGAAGTTTGCCCTCTGGGGCAGCAATTGTCAACTAACGCGTTGTAATTATGACAACGTCGGGGAACATATAAAAACCTGCGTTATGTAAATTAACGCTTTGTTTATTTTAATAGAATTGTTCAAAAAAGGTAGTGGGCCTTTTCCAAATGCTAACAAGTTTTTCGTCTAATATAAATTAAATATACTGATTGATATACATGTACATGCAAAGCGACCGATTATAATAAACGATTTATTGAATAAGCAGTTTCTTGAAAAAATGAAAAGGAAACAACAAAACATAATGACGTCAAACAATACGATGACATCATAAAAACAATACTACATGATCTTCTTGAAATGAAACATTGCCTTACTGAACACCACCACTCGTCGTGATGATACAAAAATGTCATACTTAATTATGCAATAAACACCATCATTCGAGGTGCAATTGACGCTCTCCTAATATTGTGTCTGTCGGTGTCACACTTTCTCTTAACCTTGTTTTTACCAGTATGTCATCCGATATAGGATAGGAAAATCTATTAACTTCAATAAAAGTAGGTATGCTTCACTGGTTAATTGCACTTTCATCAATGTCATCGACTGTAATAACCCAACGTAAGGTAATTAATCGTGCATAACGGATGAATACAATCTATAACACGTATCAGGTAGCGTTTGTCTGTACCGATACGGGTCAAGCGTCAATTACATCGCCCGAACGACAGTGTATATGCTTTTTTCTATGCTTCCTGTTCTTCTTTGAGGCCTCAAAACCACTTGTAAAGGCGAGTCTTTTGATTTGAAGTTAACGGCTAGTCTAGTTTATTTATTTAGTTCAGCACCAGGAATAAAATATAATGACATTATGAAATAAAGGTGGAAAAGGTAATTTGTTTATGAGATCAGACATGTTGGCCTTCTTGGTGCTTTTCATGTGCCTGATGATGCATGTGTCGATTTAAGTTCTAATTATCGATTTACACCTATGTGAACTGGCGTGGTATCTCCCCCCTCGTACCCCTCTCAACATGGCTTAGTGTCCATTATCTGACATTCCAATCAATGGTAGGTTACGTAGTACATGAATGTTAACGACATATACATTTTGAGTATCTTTCAACGAATGAACGCAAATATTCATCACAGGCTATGTGTGTATTATTGTATATCGTGTCCCGTGTTGTTTATACATTGGAAGGCTCTTTTTATGTGTTGTCATTGGGGGACTGTTTTTTGTGTTGTCATTGGGGGACTGGGGAACTGTTTTTTGTGTGCTTGGGGGACTGTCATTTGTGTGCTGGAGGAGGACTGTTATTGTTTGTCGTCATTGGAGGACAGTTTTTTTGTGTCATATTTTACAATTCAAACATGTATCATATCCTAGGGAAAGAACACTATGAGAAGGGCAAGGATCCCACTGTTACAAAGCGAGAGCACAAGTAGGCTACAGCCTTCCACTACATGTAGCTGTTCATAGGACGTTAAAATACTAAACCAAACCAAACTATATCACAAAACAGTACTTCGGTATTACAGTTGTATCATTATTCTTTTTCTATAAAATAGGACATTAACCTAGTTCAAAGACTGCTTTCATTTCCAATTAGCAAAAAAATCTGTCTTTTATCTTACAGTCATAAGAAGTACACAGAAGATATCATTTCAGCGATATGGTTCAGTCATGATACATGTATAACGCCAGTGGCCTCATTACTCATTTCATCATGGTCACAAAGAGATATATTTGGTACAGTCTGATTAAAAGACAGATCCTTATAATTGCTCCGTTAAATAGAGGATCTTACAACATCCCATACGGGGTCATGTCCAGATGACCTGTATACCACATGTACTTCAGATCAAATGCAGGTTCTACACCTTGCTACATGAATGTAAAACGTCATTTCGTCCCAGTATACATATGCAATTAGCTTTGTTGCGCTCTTTGAGCGAGATGACTACGTACACGAAAATAATCCTAACAGCATTTTCAAACAATTTCGTCCTCTAAAATTCATTGTTAAGATTTTGCAGGCTGCACTTTGTTTGGCCATTTCCAAAGGTCATCTGGAGATGGCCCCTAATGGGCTGTTGTCAGATCCTCTTATCAATACGATAATAAGAACCAGTATTGTAATCAGATTGTTTGGTATTGCTTCTTTCTGTTTAAGATAATACATAGCTGAAACATATCCGAGTAACTACTCTGTTCTTCCGTTAACTTCTCTCTGTTTTTTCCAAATATATATACCCCGATACGAAAAACATATAAACATTGTAAAAATTATTCTGATTGCCTTAAGGAAAATATAAACAAATAAACAAACAGAAAGAAAGTGAAATAGCGTGAAAGAAATATTTTGATTGATTGAAAATAAAGAATGAAAGGAGAATGATATGTGAAAGCCCTCCTGCGAGAGTACAACATTTGTAGAAATAAGTTGCCTTCGTTTTTGAAAGATAAAAATCCAAAACAAAAACAAAAAAACTTCTCTCTGTTACATTGTACGAAGTCACGGTAATAAAATATGTCATTGACAGAAAGATATTAAAATGCCGTGAAGTGCAACATGTTCGAGCATATAGAAGGTGACTGCAAGCTAAGTTAAAATACAAAAGATGTTTACATTGATAATATTGTTGTATGTAACGACCTTGGGTCATTAACTCAGGCTTTGGTTTTGTAACAGAGCATCTATCTGATCTACATATAATATTTTTGTAGAAATATATTTGCTCTTACTATGAACTTTCTGATAAGATGATAAAACAAATTCGTGAATGTGGTTTCTACAAGATTTAATTAAATGAAGGATATTTCTACCACAATATGTCGTGTTATTGCACTTACTGGTCATGGTATCAATGTGCTCGGTATAGGACATGTCTCTTTATATATACCTGTATAATAAAAACAATCGCTTGAGTATTCAGCATGGTGTTCTTTTTATATGTTTAATTATTTGTATATATGTAAAAATGATATGACGAATGTCTTGGTGAGTCCGCTTCCGATGCCCGTGTTCAATGATATATTTAAGACATGTAATATAGTAACTACAATATAGTAATTATATCAAGGCTGTGAAATGAAGAGACTGTTTGTGTAATGATCTACTTAGAACGTTAGCACCGGAGTTATATGTCCTAAACAACTAATGTATCAATTTACACTGCAACTGACCACATGTGTCCATCTATAGCTGGTCATTAACTGACCAATCAAGTCCACTTCCCATTTTCAGACGTAAGAACGGTCTCTTGTGTAAGAGACCACATGTGTCTCGCAATGTTCTGACCACTTAACCAATCAATTACACGGTCCTAGTGTGATCGCGTGAATGCTCACTTCAGTAAGACATTTAGGGCCTTAAGGCACCAGTGAGTGGTCGTTTAATGGTTAGAATTTCCTGGTCCGAATAAGACAAGACAAGCTAAATGCCCGCGCAGAAATTTATTATGAATCACAACCATAGACAATCAAGCACGTAACCACTTGAATTAAAATGTCTCTGGTAAAATGAAATTACGGATAGCACTGCACCCCAAATAAATATAAACTGATAACATAAGCTTGCACAACCAGTAAAATAAGTGAGACGGACAAGCAGCTTAACATATATATATATACATTTGTATTAGCAACCAGATGAATTTACGAAAGAGCACAGAATACATTTAGCAATAATAAACTCAACATAAACACTGGTTTTTGGTATATACACAATATATCAAAAGCAGTACACACTACAAAATGAAGCAGGGGTGTGGGGCAATTTTACATAAATTTAATTTGAGGGCCGCCAAGCCTCCGACCACCAACCCCTCCCTTCCCCCCACCCCCCCAAAAAATATAAAAAAAATAAAAACTATCGGAAGCTGACCAGGGAAGGCTAACGTAAGGCTAAATATGAAGGGTCGCGATTTTCATTCTCCTACAAACCTGGAGTTTGGCCTCCAACGAAAAATCTAGATACTGTTTGTAGGCATCACTGGCCCAATTCCCTTGTGTTTAAAGTGAAACATAACTTTGAGTCAGAATTAAAGCTTCGATTATACAAATATTTAATATTTGATGGCCATACAAATATTTTATACCTCATTCTTGTTGCCGCCCAGCTTTGATATATGAATTATGAATAAGCCTGAGGATTATTAACCAGTAATAATAAACAGAAACACAGGAAATTTCATAGTTCAAAATATAAGCTTCCGTCCAGCCGCTTTCATTATTATTGCGAGCGTGGATGCTTCTTCTTTCACTTAGCCGCCTAGAAGGTGGAACAAGAACAGATCGGTGGTCGATTGTTGTATGGCATATGCCAAGTCTTTTTATCAAATTTGACTATTACGGATCTTCTCTGGTGAAAGTAAAACATTTCCTATGACTTACCGTTTTGGAAAGAGAGTATTAATATTATGTTCTAGGATTAAGAATAGAATAACAATAAAATTTTAGCTTGCTTAATTTTGAATTACTTTGAATCAAAGATAGCCTTTGGACCTAATATGTGATTTAACGAGCGATTTCAACATTTTACCATACAAAGAAAAATCTGAAGCAAGATCTTCCAAATGGGTTGTCTGATAAGTATGAGTGCTTGCAGGCTGACAAAACCGGTGTTTTCGTTCAAACAAGAATAGTTATATCCAGTCGACCCATTCTATTACCTCAGAATAACAAGATATATTACCCATATCCTCCAAATATTCCAGATCAAAATACCTGACATTTCATTATTTTGAAAAATGAATCGCTTCATATGTTTGCCATACTACAGTATTTGTTATTTTTATCACTTTTTGTTACAAATTAAAATACTTTACAAAACAAAATATGTAAAACTTAAATGGCAATATGCTATCATTTAACACTTAAGTGTTCATATCTCCATTTAATTGAACTTCCAACAGACTTGATATTACAAAACATGTCGTGGCGGTTATAATTTAAGTGAAGATTGTGAAGAAAACAGGGTGGAATTTCGACTTTCGTGTTAGAAACACATTTTTTGAAAATGCCAGTTTAATGTAAGGTCATATCCGAACATGCTTGTATGAAACTTTCTGCAAATAATAGCAATCTGATTTTTGGACACATATGTGAAAATTATTTTACTTTTAAATCATGTTTGAAGCAAGATTTTAAAGACTGAAACCTCACCAGAGAGATCCTTAACTGATTTGAGGGAATCACGTGAATACGAAATGCTCTTATGTTGTTATCTGCCATTTGTATCTTGAGACCGTTAATTCGCTGTATGGTTAATCTCACTGTGTATGGTAGTCTCTCTATTTTATATCCCATCGGATATAATATAGTATGATGATGATGCTTGATATGTGACGTGCCACAGCGATACTAATTCACATTTCCCGCGTTAATTATGTCCATACCTATTTTGTTACATTGTAGCCAGGCCACATCGTCTTAGTTAGGGGAACTTTGTTGACAGCACGTTTAACCCATGATCATTTGTGCTTCATTTCCTTTGAATTAGCATAAGCTCTAGGCCATTTGTACCCTATGTAACATCTATGTAACGCAGTCGTAGTTTCAAAAAGAGTTCGAGAATTGATTTGGTGATTTTATGGTGTTTTAACTTTTATAAGAGTTTCTGTTTTAAATGAGTATTCATTTAGCTAGTATGAGGATTTATGAAACTAACCTTAGAAGCGAACATGGCGAGCAAAAATTAAAACTCTAAACGAGTTTTATAAAATATTAAATAAAGGAACACAAAGCATGTACGTTGTACGTTTTACGTAAAAACAATCAAAACCTCGATTTCAAAGAATGTCAAGGTTAAAATGTGTTGTACAAAAAACAAACCAAAACCAAACAGCCGACATTTTGTCAACGACAGCCCCAAGTCCTGACGTCATGTGATGACGTCACAATGAATTTCTTGTCCGGCACACATAACATAAAAGTTCCATGGTCATAATAAACGAGTTAACATATATGAAAAAAATATTACATGTGTGAATTCGAAGTCACTTAGTATAAGCCATGCATTACGTTTTTTCGGATTCGTGGCATTTGTACTGTATTGATAAGGTATCCATAAGAAAGGATGCACTTCGAATGGAAAATAAACTCGTTGCATCAATGGTCTATCTTAAGAACTTTACGGATGTAAATAGCAAATACTAAAAGTTACGCCAAAAACGCAAACATAAAAATATTTTAAAGCAACAAAACCATATGATTAAGTCTATATCATGTTTTCAACATAAAGGCATAAATCACTAGTATGAAATTATGGCAAGCAGGTCCATGACATACAAAACAAACCTCTTAGGACGATTACGACTATATTTTTTCGTGTAGTTTTGAAACAATTGCTAACCTACCGAAAATTAATATTGTTTAAGTTACCTCTTGTATTATAATACACGCATTTAGGAGTGTATGTATAGTAACAATAAAAATAAAGATTGTTTAAGATACATGTAAGAACATATAGGTGGAATTAGTTGTAAATAATATTGTTTAGAATGCTATATCATTTGTATAAGGAAAGGAATACTGAATGAAGGGCAATTCCTATATTGGATATAACTTCGAGAAATAAATTCACAATGAAAATGATATCCAATGAGTATAGTAATATGAGACTGACTAATATAGTTTACTAATATATAGAATGACCACCAGTTTCTAGAATATCAAAAATATCATTAAAATTTGGTTTTCTATAATTTTCGTTTCCTACTACATGTGTACAAATTCACGTCAGTACAAAATCGCGTATCAATACATTTGTATTTTTATCTATGTGTGTTGTCTGGCATTGTATAGAATGACGCTAGTACTAGTGATGAGCCACATGGGACCCTAAGTATAAAGATTCTACGCGGCTCGCAAGTGTCCTTTTACTCTACGATTTATCTATCCTAGTTTGAAAAATAAGGGATATATTTGCTTAATTTATGTCCTTATAAAAAATCAGATCATGTACTAGAATAACACAAAATTAATCAATGTCATAATTAAATGTGTTTTTTTGTCCAATTTTCCATGTGACTGGTGGCCAGTATAATGCCTTAGACATATTTTCTTTATGTGTTATAACCTTTGCTTGCAATAATTTTCATTTCCGAGATTGTAGGGGTCTAACGAAATAGAAGGACGAAATTAAACAAACATACGATTTTATCTGTTCCATTTTTACGTAATTATAATACAACAGGTATTTGTTTTATTTGAAATTCCAAAAAATTATACATTAATATATTTATCACTACGAACTTTAAAACACCATATGATACTCGTATGGATGATCGGGAATAAAGTGACAATCGTAAAAGAATAAAAGCCATGGTTTATCGTCGACGATTTTAGGGTTATATTATCAACAATACGCTTTACTATTACATATTGAACATAACTCGAGAAACAGAAAGATTTCTATGTTTAGATCCACATACGGTGGAAATAATCAGGTCATTGAAAGTAAAGGATTAAAGATCAAAAGCTCTTAACCTATTCTGACCTTTTCCTCGTTTTATGCCAAAAAACGCTCTTATCTTTCTCATCGCGATTTATGCGGGGCCATTAATCTTGATTTTGTGCGCGAAAATGGATGAGTCTAGATTGGCGGTAATTTTACAATAGTGTGCGTCTACTGCTGCGCTCGCTTGAATCGACAAATGCCATGAGATTTTTTTTCGTCTATGATCGCCAATGCAGTAAAAACCACGAACAAAAGGTAAAATGTCTCAATTTATATTGTAATACATGAGTAAGCACAATTAAGTAAAACTTTTAATGACAAGAATTGTAGGTAAATGGTATAAAAAGTAAACATTTGTGCGGAATTCAATACAAGATGGCAGCTCCCTCCACATAAAAGTTCAGAAGGATGGTAAAATGTGTTTAAAATATCTATTCAAATTGTGTATGAGATGACCATCTTTGATGTCATACATTTGTATCACCAATATAACTGAACTGAAAACAATAGCTTTGGTGCATGATAACCCCAAACTAACACAATCACTTATTCACCTTCAATGTTGAGCAATAATAAACAGAAATTAATCAACAAAATTTGAAACGTTATTAAATTTGTTGATGGCGTTGAAATATAAATTCAATCTACATGTTTACATTCCATAATATTCCATTGAATAAAATCTGCCAGTTTTTAATGATATAATAGATGCTGTGTCATCATATTGACTACAATCTATTAGAAACGTCGGTTCGTGTTCCACCAGGACACACCTAAATTTAGTGAGCTGGACTTCGTTACAGTAGTATTCCTTGCCAAACCTGTAATAAGCATGCGTAGATGTTTGAGTGTACACTTTGTGGTAGACTGTTTCATTGATCTATAACAAAATAAAGAAAGGATGGCTTTTATATTGTTTACAAATAGAGGTTTAACATAATATAGGTGTGAAAATTACCAATTTGTGTGCATCCTAAAGAAGCACACACAAATAAACTAGTCAGAGGGAATGCCAACTTCGCTAGCCAAGGGTACTGACAGAGAGAGTATCAGACTTAATATCCCTAGCTAGTTAAGGGAATGGAAAAAACCTTGTTTACATAAAGTATTTTGCTCGTTTTGAACTCTTCCAATATGGCAGTTGTTAGCGTACGTATATGCTGTATAAAGTGGTAATCCGTGGGATTCGGAATGAAAGTTTAAATATCACGAGCTCTTCATGAAAATTAGTTCATGTATATACAGTGATCGGAAAAAATCGAAACCATGTTTATACTTACATGTGCTGGTTTTTCTTTCTATACCTATGGGTGTAGTACTGGTTTTTCTCTCATACCTACGGGTGTAATGCTGATTTATCTCTCATATCTATGGGTGAAATACTGATTTATCTTTCATACCTACCGGAGTGTGATACGGATTTTTTCTACCATAATAGGCGGTGCTATTCAACTCTCAGGTCATTGAATAAACACTGCAGCTGTTGATTAACAATTTGTTTATACCACACGTGGTATAAACTCTGTACACATTCTGATTGGCTGACACTCGGTGAACTTTGACCGAACTACTTCTTTCTCAGTATCACGTCATCATTGTCAACGTCATCACAATACGCAAATGACGTCATTCTATCTTGTGATGGCCGCTTGACGTCCAAAACTGCTGTTGGAAAGCGTATGCGCCGTGGTCGTTATTTCAAAATACGTGACATTTTCATACCTGTCAAATTGACCTTTAGTACTAATGATACATCTTGCCGGACAAGAATTTTACTGATGAGTTTCGTGTAGTTTTAACGTGTATGAAACGAACTTGATCTTGGCGGTAATGGCTTGATGATTATCTGGCGGGAAATAGACGATGCCGTATCGTGCGAATGATTTTACATGTATACATGTAGTCCGACATTGAGTTTTATTTTCTGGAAGCAATTTTGAAGATTTGAACTCTTTAAGACGTTAAATTGAGTATTATTTGACCCTAAAGATGTTCCCAATTAGAAGAATTTTGATATCGACGGATTCTTTATCAAACGATGACTTTTGAATACTAATAAGTGTCCCTTTTTGCCGATGAAAATATTACTACAACTTATTTGCATATTTCGGTAAATACACGTTACCGTATCTCTGCCGTATTGCTATCGGCTAAACATGAATATTATTGTGGTAGAAACAGGTCACCCTACTCGTGGTTGTTAAATATTGAATTTATTCCACACGAGTAAGTTATTTTTTAAAGTTACAAAAGACACTTGCTAAAGCTCGTGTCTTTTTTAACTTTTAAAAAATAACTCACTCGTGTGGAATAAATTCAATATTCAACAACCACTCATTGTGTAACCTCTATATCTCTCATACCTACTGGTCTAATACTGGGGTTTTCTCTCATACCGACGGCTGTAATACTGGTTTATCTCTTATACCAACGGGTGTAATTTTCTCTTATCCCAGACAGGGATATCCACAGTTTTACCGGTATGAGATTTTTCTATCTCACCTAAGGTAAAGACAAGCTAAAGAGATCTTTGCACGTGCCTGACAATTGTATGACGTGACGACAAACAATATCATGACGTCGCGGTAATAGTATTATAACGTCACGACAAAAATGAAATGACGTCACAAAGACCGCGACTCATTGAGGTAACGTCAGCCTCGCTCACCTAAGTGACATGTTTATTAGAGACACAGAGTGGTACACGGGGTAAGAGAAAAAGAATAATTCACCCTCTTTGGGTTGAGACAGAAGGTCGCAACCCTCGGGATAAGGTTCTTAAGCTGTCAAACACGAGGCTTTGCCGAGTGTTTGACAACTTAAGAATCTTACCCTTCGGGTTGAGATTCTCCTGTCTCACCCCAAAAGGGGGGGGGGGGGGGGGTATTATTCTCTCATACCTACGGATGTAGTACTGGTTTATCTCTCATACGTTTGGATGTAATACTGGTTTATCTCTCATAGCTATGGGGTAGTACTCGTCATTTTCAGATGTACTAGACTGGTTTTAATACAGTGATAGTAACCCCTGAAGTATTGAGGATGCAATCCTGCTAAATAACATTGCCGTAGATAATTGTAAGAATAGCATTGCAGAAGCCGAAATTCAAATTCCATTGAGGAACATTTTAGGCTGTAAACGACTTTTACTCTTGCGACAAATAATTTCCGATACGCAGACGCTTTGATGAGATTCCTTTTGAATGTTGTGTATTGTTTACACTGTAATTATGTTCTAGTTTAACTATTGCTATAATATTCTGAAGAAGTTGGTGCTAATACGGTCTTTATGTCATGTTATTATACGTATGTCTATACTGTTGATGGTTAAACTAGAGTGTTTTGAGTACAAGAAGACAGCCAAGTGTTGTTTACAAGTAAAGAATGAAAACATCATAAGAGGTCACATGACTAGTGACGTAACAACCAGATGTTCGGTACACCATGTTGAATATCATAAAGAGACGTGTACTTGGTATAACCCATGCATAAAGTGCGCGTTGACCTAAATACATGATGTTTGAGCCGTAATGATACGGTCATCAATATACATGTATGTTATAATGATGCTTTTCTATCTATCTATGTTTTACAGATATTGCGTGTAGTAAATAATCAACCTTTATCTTAATCTGCTGTTTGGAAAGACAGGATACGTTAGATAACCTCATCAATAAAAAAACATTTTCTCATAAAACATAATACTAAAAATGTTGTATCAATTTCCGATGAAAATCTTAGTTAAATGTAAAAAAACCAATACCAGAATGAATGAATCTAGTTTCATCTGTTGAACTCAGTACCACAGATACGGTTAAATCAAGATATACATGTAATTGTATTGGAAACTACATATTGTAATAATCACTTCCGTTTTACGACATTTCGTAATGCAATCACTTCCGTTTTACGACATCAATTTTCTATTTTATCGTTATTGGTTGTAAGATGTGATAGGATTGAATTCCCTCCAATCCCGCACCCTTTTTACAGTATCTGCTATACATTGTATACTGATTCTTATTGTGAGAAGTTTACGTTGCGGTACATGTATCTTTAGACAAGAGTTTACGACATAGAACACAGTTTATGCCGTGTAATGTTGTCATGAACAAAGTGCAATTTTCTATTGATACACAAAAGTTACGCAATATTTCACAAGATATGGGTTTCATATGACAAATGTTCCTAGTAACGCATTTCTGTTACAAAGTTTGCATTACAATATCATGTTCATGTCGTTCTATCTACGAAAATCTATCTTCATTTCAAAGAAGTTCTAACTGCATACACACCGTAGCGTAGACATTATTTATATTCCGCATATAGAAATGTAATGCTCGTGCCTTTCATCACAAAATGTCTCGATCACTTCTTCATTGAGAGGACTAGAAGATCTCGATGTGTCATTTTATTATATTATTAATGTACATTGTACTTCTAACTGAGGGGACAAACTTGGTTAGTTTCGTGTTCAGAGTTCCGTTTAAGTAAAACGGAACTAGGAACCAGTTCCGAGTTCCGTTCAAGGATTTTGTTTTTGAAAATAAAATTTTAAAAAATCAGTTTATATGATTGGAAACATATTACAAATGTTGCCTGTTGTGTTTTGTCATGGATAATTTGTGATAGAGTCAGTTTAAATTCCTTAAACGTAACTCGGAACTGGTCCGAGTTCCGTTTAGCTTAAAAGTAACTCTGAACTCGGAACCAACTTCAGCCTCCCTCCTAATATAGGATTAAGGGGGTCGAAATCCCAAAACGACGTGGGTAAAGTACAATTTACCGTCGATTAGTCCCACCTTCCGGTGATTATGACGTCACGAAACTCACGTTAAACGTCATAATCGCCGGAAGGTGAGACTAATCGACGGTAAATAGTACTTTACTCACGTCGTTTTGGGATCTCGAAACCCTCGTAACACAAGTTTGATGATTTTTTCGGCTTACGTCAGTTTGTCCTATATATTCAAATGCTACTGCTTGCTAACTCATGTTGTGTTCACCAATTAGAATGTCCCAGTAGTTCAATAATAGGACATCTTAGCATCTTAGCTAGATGTTCCTAGATATTATAAGACTCTTTCATATGTACACATGGAGGATAGGGGTATTCCACCCTCGGGGTCAGAAAATGTGGTAAAACCCGAGGCTTGCCGAGGGTTTTACCACATTTTCTGACCCCGAGGGTGGAATATCCCCTATCCTCCATGTGTATATATGAAAGAGTCTTTTTCTCTCATATCATTACCAAATTTCCGTTAAAATACCTGCCGGTCCATAATTTTACTTCATTTTTTTCCGATTTTTTAATACATAATTTTATGCTAAAACAATAAGATATCCTTAAAAAGCATACCCGTTTTTGGCAAACTGAAAGTTTGCGGACAAAATAAGATCCTTTTGTTGTATCTTATCTGGGTGAATGTATAATTCTCTGAAAAATATTTCGTGGCCTGACCGACTTTTTTCCTGTACCCGATTACATGGTACACGTTTGCGTACATCCGCGAAATATATAGCGCCAATGTCCAAAACAAAAAACAATCAAAGAGAAAAGATTGATTTTGTGTGGCACATGTATTTCAGTTCTAACTACAATATTGTTGTCATTTTGAAGAAACGTAGCGGTATTTTTCACTGTTTTGTCACTTCAGTCAAAGCACTGCGTAATACGTGACGTCACGACTTTCGTCGGAATTCCATTCATATATTGGCTGTCAAGGCTACTCCTAGTCGCTCTCGATCACCATGATCAGACGATGTTTTGATTTTGGAGCTTGTTTTGTTGTATCAACATTTTTCACAGTTGTTCATATGGGACCCAGCGAACATGATTTCGATACGAGTGTCCGACCTTTGTTGTGATACAGGATTGTATGTATTTAAACGTGATTCTTGTTTAGAAGCGAAGCGGAGGACTGTTCTCGCTCAGATGGTAGGCTATCGTACGTTAACTATAATATGTGGTTTTCATGTTCGACAGCATGTTTGAAATCATAAATTTGTGTCTATCATTCAGAGTTCTATAATCATTTAGCGATTGTGTGTGTTGTCAGTAAGTTAACAGAAACATGCAGGCTACAGTACGGGACAAGACAAAAAGTCATTTTTGGACTTATGCCTAACCGGATGACGTGACACAGGGACACGCAACATGGCCTATTCATTAATGATTACGCCTAGTAGATATACATGTACGTCATATTCTAATAGGATACGATGCACACATGATCAAAATATTATATATATTAACAGCATTTACGTGCCCCTGTGCAACAGGTAGGCCTTAGATGGCATATTTCAACAGTTCTCTCCATGTAACACAAATTAATCCGCGCGCGTGAAATGCCATATAAGATAGATTTATCTTACATAGCTATCTTACATGGGCAAACTCTATATAACATAGCCTGATATGAGAGAAATCACTATCACTGTTATTATATATCCATCCCTGCACAATGTCATAACAAAACTGAAGGCTCTGTATGCGACAACAAATGAGACAGGTAGGTTGGTACTTTGGTGTAAACCGAAAGAATCGATTGACTGTGTGGTTTTGAAATTGAGCGTCCACTGTCTGTAATCTTCAAGTCTCTTTATGTCTGTCATTGGTCAGGTTTTTTCCTGAAATACTTTAAGATTTACTTTATATCAGAGTTCAGGCGCGGGTATAACGACAGTGATAGCAGTCCCTGGAAGATCGAGGATGCGTGAGTAGATACCGTGTCTGTCCCATCGACCAGTCTATAGATACTACTTCATTAAAGCGGTGAGGTCAAGCAGAGACAAGAACA
Organism: Argopecten irradians; assembly: GCF_041381155.1. Taxonomy (NCBI): domain Eukaryota; kingdom Metazoa; phylum Mollusca; class Bivalvia; order Pectinida; family Pectinidae; genus Argopecten; species Argopecten irradians. The sequence continues at coordinate 26,929,040 of NC_091142.1, read as the reverse complement.
AAACGCGTCACGCAGTCGATATGTTCTAACAGAACGTAAATACAGCGGGCTGATGTTAGGTACAATGATGTTACTGCATGAGCTTGTATATTCACAGAATACCATCCTCATGTCGTGCAATTGTCAAATATCTATCTATTTTATTACATGTTATATAAAGTGGATCCATTGATGTACACGTGTCCGGTCTACACCTATCACACAGTTGTCACCCAAAGAACACTGTTCGACGCTACAATTGCCATGAAACGCTGTAGGCACGACTCCATAAGTTCAGAATAAGTTTTATTACTTTCGATATTCACCCAATCCACTTGGTGTTAAAACAAGTTCCGGTCTATATCGCGTTTTATGGCATACCGTACATTTTCATGATTCAGGGTTAAATCAAGAAGATTTAATTTCAATTTGCAATATGGATATGAATTAATCTAGATAATGCCATTCCGTGGATGAAACATTTGGGACTACATCAATGTCCACAAAGAATAAAAAATCTTCCTCGCTTGTTCTGTATATCACACTGAAATGAACAAGATATTTCAGAAGACATGGATGCAGGCAGAATTCACAGTAGATATTGCACTCTCGTCGACTTTTGAAATCGGTACGAATGGACTAGAGGAACGCACTCAATTAAGATTACATCTCCGATACTCCAGGGGTTATCTTCACTCCCGTTATACTCAACCCTGCTTAATATCATTGTAAAACTAAGGCACTTCAGGAGAAAACAAACTGACCAATCACAGTCCTACGAAGTCTTCCTTTTAAGATGCCATAGAGCGACGCCCAATGACAAGGTAATACAATGTACTGTTATTCCATTCTGTCGACGATTGTCTTTAAAAACCTACATGTCCCATTTGTTGTGGCACACGGAGTCTTCAGTTTTGGTATTGCATTATCTAGGAGTGAATATACATGTAACAACAGTGATAGTAAACCCTTGAACATCGAGTTTGTCAAGATTACGGAACCAAAACATTTGGGACACGTCTATATATCTGTTTATGTTTTAAGAATGTTTTAAAAATTGTGCCATTTATTGAGGGCTATGTTCTTTAAATCGAACGATAATAGAAATGATCGAATGGGCTTTCGAACTGGTACATATGTAACAGGATAAAAATATTGTAACAGTTTTCACAGTCTTCAATGTCATCTGCATAATTATAGCCTCGTGTTAAGGTAATGCTGGTGACATCGGGCAGACCATTTTGTTATCGAACTCGGAAACATTTCCATTAAGAGATATGTTTTGTGTCTAGACATGAGCTTTTGGCAACACCTTCTAGAATAATTTAAAATCAGGTTTAGACCAAAATCTATGATTTGTGCTAAAACGTTCAGACCTTGAACGGTCAATCAGTAAGTGATGAGAAAAGCAAATTGACAATTGAGTGCTCATTTCAGCGAGATCAACTGTCATCAAACAACGATGGCATGACATGGTCGACGATTTAGGTTAAGTGACTTTCATATCACAAAACACAAGGAATGCAAAACAAGTGTCCAACCTAATTGAAATATAGACAAATTTTACATTATTGAAACAGGATGTGAAATTGTGTTAAATTCAGGAGAGGTTGTTTTTTCGCGAAGGTTCATAAAATAAAAAAATACAGTCTCCTAACGTCATGGCGTCAACAAAATTATTGTTTTCTCGGTAAAATTTTAATATTTTATTCAAAAACTAGGCAGGCGTTACAATAAAAGTTGCAAACAATGCAATTTACGTTCAAAATATCAGACACTTTTCATGTATGGATATCTTAGTTGTAAAATTGCAATGAAGCGTCGAGCTATGAGAGAAAAATACTCTTTCTTATGTGGATATGAAGAGTATAGGTATGTTCTACCCTCGGGTTTTACAAAATTTTGAATATCCCTATTCTTTATATCTACATATGAAAGAGTTTTATGTTATTACACCTGTGCTTCATAATATATAACAACAATATATATAATGTGTTGTACTTGGTTGATATGTATGTCCGCGTCATATAAATAATGGAAATGATTGTACTGTTCCCTCCTTGTCCATGATCTAATATGCTTGTTATGCATTTGGTTGAAATAAAAACTTGGTCTACTTTGTTGATTTTGTACTTTTCTTTTAATTTGACACCTTTAACATATTTCGAAGCGAGGGATACATATTATTTCAAGTGCATTGTATACGGATGCTTATAATGAAATGTATCATGAATAGTATATCGCCATATAACATATTGAATATATACATATATATTTTGAATACAGAATGTTGCCAGTTTTGTATATAAATGAATAGAATTGAGTAGCTTTCTATTTTCGGTAAGTGGTACAAAGTTCAATTTTTGAAATATTTATATCAAGATATGTACACTGCTTAGAATTTCAAGTCACGGCTTTTGTAAGAAATATCCACAAATATCGGAATTCAACTTTACATCTTTCCTATTTTTTTCTTTAATCATTGAAAACCATAGAAACCAATTTCCTCTCTTCGCGTAATTCAACAGCAAAATTAGGTTTCTTTCAAGTCAAGAACAAAATAGGATTTTATTTATTTAAAGCTTCGTCGACATGAAAGATTGAAGTTGGATAATCGAGAGAACAGTGGCTTCTGCATCTAGACGCATACTACTGTCTCCAAAGAGACATAGAGATCGGAATCGATTTATTTCAGTTATAGTAACTAATCACGTTTTGGGGCGTTCACGTGTTCAAGGTAAATTTAAAATATCGGTTGTAATCTCTGAGACAATTTCAAACCTCGTTTATAACAACAAACTAGTGTGGGAGTTTTAATACCCAACATTTTGAAATTGACATGCCGTCATTGACTTTCGGTTTATATTATGTTGTCTAATGATTATCAGGTTTTACAATACAGCTATAAGGATATGAACAAACGAAAATACTTTACCTACTTAAATAGACGTTAAGCGACTACATTATTCAATGAAAGAATAAAAAACGCATTGTGTACCTAATGTTTGATATCCAATGGTAAATGAAAATTTTCCATTTGAATGGTTTATGGTGTATATTCAATATTCAGTTTAGATTTCTTTAAAAAACCAAAAACATTAACAACAACAAAAATAAATAAATAGATAAAACATTAACCACATCTTGCGTCCACTTGGTTACTTTCCTCGATCTGGGTCCTCTGTGCGTTTACAAGTATTATCACACTCATATTTACTATTATATCCCACTAACAAGTCGGGGAAACTACGTCACACACATGGTTGCCGTTGCAATTTCAAAAATTGATCGCTTCATGGAAGAAAATGGTATTCTGTGACGCTAATAAGAACAATTTCGTTAAAACAATGAATGCGCCGTTCCCCGGATATTCCCATGTAATTGTAGCTAGTGTTATTTGTGTTATAAATCTCTCCGCTTTTTTCAAACACTCCAACACAATTTCAAAATGTCGCATTTATTATCACGTGGTCACGTGAGGTTCGATATATATTATCTACTATTGTAGCGAAAAAGATATCACCTTCTGACTGTTTTTTCCGCTACTGCAAGGTCCCTCTAGACGGGTGTGTGAAACCAAATCAGGTACGACTGACCATTGATTATGTCTCGTCAAAAATTATTCCGATCAAACACGACTTTGACAAATACCTGGATATTAGAAGGAATGTTATTCTAGCTGTATATGTCGAGTTTGTAACTTAATCGACATTATTTAATCAGATAGATGCATTTGAATCTAATGTTGACAATTATTCGACTAAAATAGACTGACATTTTGTAAAGTACCGCCGCGCATGCGCCGACCTCCTGGAACATTACCTGTGAAGCCCATTAGGGGACATGCACAATATGAATCATAGAAATGAATTTTCTTAGGTCTTACTCACGACAAAACTGGCATTCTTCAGTCTTAAAAAAATAAATGATTTCTTTAACTACAGAGAGCATTATCATACGCGCAAACAAAAATGAGTTTGTAAACTGTTTGAATTGGTGTAGGAGAAGTGCTTCGATTATAGTATGGCTTATTGAAATATTGGACTTCGGAAGGAAAAGCTCGTGTCTTTTGTAACTTTTAAAAGATAATTCATTCGTGTGAAATAAATTCAATATCAAACAACCATTCATTGTGTAACCTCTATTTCTCACATACTTGACAGGGTTATCCGACGGTTGTTATGGGAAAAACAATGTATAACTCTATCTTTTACCAGGGTAGGGAAAAGACAGCTCAAAAGCGCTAGAAAATGGCGTGACGTCATCAATACATGTCATCAATACATGCGCCAGAATTCTCGACAACGTCATTTACTTTGACGTGTTTCGACGTCCATATGAAGACGTTGAATCAAACTGTTTCTTAACAAATTATTTTTATCATGTTTCCATTAACGTATGGGAGAAAAGAATCGGCAAACCTCGGGTACACCAGCCAAAATTTTTCATGTGAGTTGAAATATCCCTGTCCACATGACCCATGTAATCCTTCTATTATTCTACTTGATGTACCTATGTTTCATTTCTCTGCCATACAGAGGACAATAATGGAAGTGCTGTTTAGAAGCATCTGTTGTAACGCATTAACACCTAAGAAACGTCCCCATGCGTCGAAATAAACGATAACACACCAATGTACGTCCCTTTTAAGCCTCAAGAATCGATGACGCCACGTTTAAAGTCAGCGCGTGCGACCTCCTCCTCCCACTTGTACCCCTGGAACCACAAAGCACCCTTTCTAGGGATATATTTTCTATGCGTTAAATTGTCTTTTCATGAAATCTATGGTCTATATAGATATCTCAACTTTGAAGATAATCTTTTGTATCATAACTCCGTATGAATACATCAAGTCCCAGATCCCTCCTCTCGCGAGAGAGACCTCTTCCTAGATAAACTTCCAATTAGTAGAGGGATGAGAAGTGCTACAAAGCGAGTGACCAGAAGTAGAAGAGAACAAATGAGTTCAGCTTTGAAATTATTTTGCCCGTCCTTTCGGTTCAAAATATTAACATGGACAAAATACCACTTTAAATGATGGGAGAATGAATTATCGGTCTATCCTTTACTTAACACATTTCCTGAATACCTGCCTTCTGTTATATCATATAATGGGTTGAGCCTGCTCGCTTGAGGCCACTATAGAAATACATAATCTAGGTTTCAAATGTCAGAGAATTAATAAAGGCAGGCGTTATTTATATTTATTTTTCACTAAATCTTTTTTCATCTTTTTATAGAAATGCGTGACCTTAAAAATAGATTTTTTTTTAAAGCCAGAGAAGGTGTAAATCTAATACTGCAGTGCTTTTATTGTTATGTTTTTGTACGGGCTAACATTGATATAAAAAGATTTGTTTTTTATTTCGATTTACGTAAACTGTTACTGTTTTTGTGAAAATTAATCCATTTTAATTTCTGTTTCCGTCAGTGATGTATGCCTGAGGAAACCGACGCCGATTTGAATGGTGAGTTTGTCTATTTAAATGACATTGTGTAATTTAAGTATGTACTTTTAACATTCGTATCTTAACAGTTGTGTAAATTTTACTCATTATACAAGTAGATAGAGGCCTGTGCTACGACAGAAAGCATTAACACCGACTAAAATATTTATATAATACACATGCTATCAGATACGCGCCCTACTTATGTATACAGTACAAGCAGTCTGTTGTTTTAGCAGTAGATACGTTAAAATTAAATTCTTGGAGTTTTCACATAAATGTATTTTTTATCCGCGATCTTGAAAGCATCTTAAGATAGTGAAGGTATTCGGCCTAAACGTAACAGCAGATAGCGTCTTGTATCCTCTCAAAGTCGCGTGCATTACATGTAATTGCCGTGCACAGGCGCGTGCGAGCGTGCGATACCATCAGTTAGTACAGTAGCGGCAGTAACTGTTTTAAATGGTTTCATTGAAACACCCCTTTGTATAATGAGTAGGTTCTAATGAAAGATTGCAAATGAATATTGCCAATTATGTTTCACCATTAAGTCAAGTTTATAAAACATAAAATAGATACATTGATATGCCAAAATAAATAGATAATCGTAATATGAAATTTAATGAACTCGTGGTACCGTTTGTAACCTTGATAACTAATAACTGTAGTTGTAAAATGTGTATCACTTTTTAAGGTAATCAGTGCGATTTCAAATCTGGCCGACATCTGAACCTGCTTTAACCTCTGCAGCAGTACTAAGACATTTGCGATTTTCCACCAAGGTTCTACTTTTTGACCTATTCAGAAATGAAGTCAGGTAAGTAGGAATACATAATTATAATAGGTTGTTATTTTAACAGTACAATGCAACTACTGTTCAGAGTTATGCTAATACCTTAACATGCAAACAAACAGGCGGAACAGTTTTTGTGGAATGTTTAATGATGGACCATTATATTTTGAAGATTACTTTTCAGCCTTAACAAAGATTCAGCTTCCTAATACCACTAACATCAGATTTATATAATGTCCAACATTGATGTAGACTTTGTAGACTCTTATACACTTTTGAGCACGTATGATATGAGAATACTTATTTTATTATAATATATTTAAAGTTTGGCTATTTGTGATGGAGTAATTCATCACAATCACCATTACATCTTAACAAAACATGGCCACTGAACGTGTTCATTCATTACATAATTAATCATAATATCATTTCCATTTATGAATGTTAATGCATTATTTTTTCAAAATAATTTATTCTGCCAAAGTAAAATTACTGAGTGAATGTGCAACCCTAATTTGGGTCCAAACCTTTTCTTACTGCAAAGTTTGCTCAATATCTTTTATGCATAAAGAGAAGATATTCAGTATAATTTGCAGTAAGAATAGGAACAAAATGCGGGACCAAATTCACTCAGCAATTTTACTTTGACATGATAATTTACTGTGAAAAAATAATGTAGATTTTTATTTGCAAAAAAATATTTTATAAGATATATCAATTTGTTTCTACTTGTATATTTTGCTATGTAAAATGTTCGAATATTTAATATTTAATTCACCTGATCCATTAGATGCGGAATATTTACAATATAAACCTGTCAGCCTTTACTGCCAGTAACTATATCCCTATCAACCTGACCGTAGCTTTACAATGTAGACATGTTTAAAACTATCTCGGCATGATCCTTCAGATTGTCAAAACTCATATTGTCCATAATATATCACCTGTTCACAATGTCAATGATCAAATCACAAAAAATGAAAATATAAATCTGTGATCAAAATGTTACAGTTTAATTCATCAGCATCATGGCACATCATTGCCGTTGTAAACCAAATATGATATCCATTTGTATGTTATCCCCGAAACATCAGCAGGGATCTCGCTCATATAAGTTACAGTGATACGTTGTTTCAATATATTTATCTGAGAAATAATTCTTAACAATTGGGAAACAACGATGGTTCGCGTTGTATAAAAAGTGCAATACGAACGTCATCTAAAGATACGGAAACAAGAATTAAACTAAATATAAATACATTGTAATGATGAGCGTCGATATCATTGTTTGATGTATAGAAAATCAACGTCATGCGTTGTGTACAGTAAGACCCAACTATTGTGTAATACAATAAGACATTGCTGCAACAGAAATTGTGTTATAAGATTAAGATTTATAGTACTGACCCGTCCAAAAATAAGAACATTTGATGCAATGATTCCACAAACTGTGGGATAGGATGCATTCATAAGTTTGTGTGATATGTTAGACGATAACATATGATAGCTTTCCATTGAATCCAGTATACATGTACAGTACAGGACCACATACAGTTGACTGGTTCCCACCTCAGTTACCTCCCTTGCGGAAGCTTCACCGTGAGAGGAGCGCGGCCTGGCGGAGAGTAGGGAACCAAAGGAAGAGAAGCAACCTAAGGACCATGGCTGTTAATGATACGAAATTTCAATGTGTCATTCCACAGTCAAACTGATGAGAATCAATATACATTTAGGTTAAGGCTGATTATAGTTCTACAGAATCTGTCGCTTATTCCGCCCATATCGCTGTCATGCCTGACATACCAGGCCGCAGTGCGAGATTTCGTTGTCCCAAATCTGTATTGAGATGGTAGCAATTAAACTTCTGTAATAAAAATCGACGTTTGAGACCAATCATCCAGGAAACTCGCATACCAATAATAACATTTAACAACCGGGTTTTATCATCCCGAATACGAAGCTGAGGTTGGAATATCAAAGCTATCTTCATCGACAGCCAGTTCCGTTCCCGCGCAAGGGTGTAATCTAGTCCTCAAATGAGGTGTTAAAACGCTTGATTCTCTATTAGGAGTGTGGATAGGATATAATAAGTCACATGGCTTGACCGAATTGGCATTCATTGCTTGATTGAAGTGAACTTTACATCATGGGGAAATAGCCGCAAAATAATGAATAATTTCCACTGTAAATGACAGATTGAATCGTACAAATCGTTTAATTTAGCATACCGGAATTTTTTCTGTAGTATTCAGCAGGAATGCGAGATGAGTCATATTGTAAACAATATAAACAAGCAAGGGCTCGAGTCAATATAGCAGAAAGTTTGTTTGTGAGTGACACATCCTCGATACACGAGGGGTCACTATCACTACCGTTACATCCACTCCTGGACTATCTCATAGTAACACTGGGTGTAGTTCAGGGGAAACAATCTGACCAATCACATGCCTACAGAGACTCCTTGTGAAGACTACAGAGAAAGCGACGCCCAACTTCAAAGCCACACAGTCAAGCACGCTGTATCGTTACTCAATTCCTTTGATGTACATCATGGAATCAAATTACCTGTGCCTCATGAACTGCCTTGAATTTTACTATGAAAAAGTCCAGGGTTGTATGTAACGTCAGTGATAGTAACCCCTGAAGTACAGAGGATGTCAGTGATAATAAGACATTAGTTACTGGATTATATTTAATATCTCTAAGATTTGTTGCATTATTACAGTTGTCAAAGACTACCATGCCTATTTATCAGCGATGTCAAAAAGTGTATTATGCATATTATGTAATTCATACTCAAACATGTTGATATCATTTCAGTGAGAAAATGTTTCCTGTATGTAATTTGTTTCCATTTTACAACAACTGAAAATGCCATCTTGTGGACACACAAGAAATGTGGAAAGCCATTTAGAGAATTCATTGATATTCATATGTAACCAGCCTTGCTGAAAGTTCGGAATTAATATTCCAAACATCAGGAGTCGTCATTTCATACTAAGGGCACAAATGTCATGTATAGTCCACGTCCGAAACCATTGCCATGGAGCGGTACATTGACAGGGGGATAGATGGGACGGAATCAATTTGCATAAACAGTGTGCTAGAAGTTGAAAATCAATGGTTAGGAACCGTCAGATAGCGATACATGACCGCTTATGAAAAACAAACTCGTTTGAAGAGTTTAAATAGCTGCATTGTGCAGTATACAGTGTAGACGGCATGGACTGGTCATTAAGGTCCTTGTGTCGCTTTTTTTATTTGTTTATTTTGAAAAACTTTACGTGGAAATTCTTCGTAGAAAAAATAATAAAACAACAACAACAAACCAAAAAACAAACATATAAAGAGCAACATTAGCGATAAGTAAAGAAAATGCCATTTGGAAAACAGAAATAAAATATAAATATTTTTCTAGTATTTTATTTTGTTTTTAGATGTGGTAAAGACGATTTTCGATGTCGTACACAGGTTTTTAGAAGTGGTAACAAGCCCTGAGATTAAATTTACAGAAATAATGTGTCTGGTCGAGTCCATGGAGCTGCGTCTGATAGTGTACAAGTCAAACTAAGAATTGCATTTGCTACATCACCTTGCTAAAAGCTGTCTGCTATCAAATGCTCTCGCTGATTGTCAGTTCTCATCATAGAGACCCAGTGTGTAAAGCGTTTCTGCAATTCATTAAAGAAACACCTCTTTTCGCACCATTAACCTAGTAATTAAATCCGCTTTCCAACCCGTTAATTCTACTTCTAGAATGTTAAGTAGCACGATTTTGCCGGTTGCCATGACAATATACGTAAAACGACGAGGTTATATGAAATATTGTATATAATGCAATGTTGGTACGCGTCTTGAGTATTGACAGGGTTTTCGCGAGAGCACGAATCTATTAAATAAACTCCTTGGTATGTAGGTGTCGTGGTGTTGCATTACATTTCACTATCTACAGCACACAGGATCGATTATACATAACGAACCAGTAAAACACTGGCCATCTTCTGATTTAACCTTAATTTGGTCTATTGAAAATATCTTATATTGGTCAAAACTCCTGCCAAAGCAGAGATTGACCGCTGTCCAGAAGCGTATATAAAGGTCAATAAACAATTTTCAGCTCTATAAGTAGATCATGGCTTCTTAATCGACAGGAAAGATGATTGGATGTTATATGAAAATGATGGCCTTATCTTGGCATGGCAGACATAGGAATGATCAGTGAATGTGATTGAACGACACATGAAGATGTCGGTGACTGTCATTAAGAAACAATCCATTAGTGTAAGATCACCTTTATTGGACTTTATCCCCTTGTAGTAATTATGTCAGTAGTAATGTGTGGTATTGAATGTATCAGAGTATCCCCCTCCATTCTCATGATAATAGCACCTGTTTGTGAAATCGAAATATAAATGTAATACAAAGTCAATGGTAATGGAACCACGCATGGACGTATTTGTGATTCAAATGATAAAGTATTGTTTTTTGTTGTTTTTTTTTTAATATCTTTATTTAATTTTCATCATAATAAACGACGATATCAAACAGTACAAAACTAAGGACGCCTTATGGCCCCAAGGTACTCATGACTGTTGGTTTAAATCAAATAGTTAAAAAAAATCTTACCTATTTTTAAACAACGGAAATGCAACACGTATAAATATGTCAAAAATAGACCATGTCAAACTGTTTTTAAGAAATATGAATTCATGTAACTCGATTTCACAAAAGGTTGACTGGTAACCAAAACACAGTTACGCATCTTTAAACATTTTAATGATAGGAGTCAAGCAGAAGACACGAAACGGTTCAGCCGGAAACTTCACGGTATAAGACAAATCGACAAGATCCAAAAATTTAATAGTTTCGAAAATATATTAATTAATAATGACTTATATATTATTCTATGTGTGTTAATTTGAGAATGAAGTATAAATTGTGATTAATCGTAGGGCTTTATAATCCAACCAGCGTTACCGACTCACCACCAGGGGACATTACAGGATAACACCCGATGTAACCTGTCGCATATACAAACAAGAAATATAATTTCATAGCAAACGCATATTAATAAATGAATTATTTAATTAATTAGGTAATAATAAATTCATTAGTTATCAATTAATTAGTTTATTAATTTACTTATCTATTTTATTGAACCTATTTTATGATTTATTTCCGAAATAGATGTTATCACACAGAACAGTACATTCAAATCTAATACATGTACATGTACTAGCATGTTTGAATGGTCGTAAAAAATACCACAAGAATATTTGAACTTGGATTTTATCTAAAATAAATGTATATGTGTAGTTGAAAGGAATAACATAAGACTAATATTGCAATGGAGTATGGCTTGACATTATTATTTCATTTTCTCCCAGCTTTATGATAATTAATTAGATCATATGATTCTACTGTAATTATGTAAAACATGTAACGACGCAAGCAAACATGCGGACGATGAAAGGAGTAGCTATGACGTCAAATGGATTGATGGTGCGACTAATATAACGCCATGTAAATAGTGGATACAAAGACGGGACACGCACAGCCACACTGACAACGACACGTTATATGTCTGCATTGGGAATATCTCTCATTGTTACAAATGATTGAAATAATATTGGAGTTGCTATTTAAAGAATTCTAGCTTTTCCATTTGCCAAATCACGTTTTTCTCTAAAATAGTTTGGACATCTACTCGAAATAAAAGATTTAAGTAATATATCAAAGCGTGACACTTGTTTTTCTAGCTCATAGAGAGGGAGGAGTTATACAAAACTGGAGATAAATTCTTAAAGGGAGAATTTATACATAACTGAAGATAAATTCTTATGAAGGAGAATTCATACAAAACTGAAGGGAGAATTTACTGTATACAAATATTGAAGACCACTTCTTATAGGTAGAATTTATTTTAAAAAACTGAAGAAAACTTCCTATGAATTCCTGTATTACGTATGTATCGGATACTGAACTTTTTCTCCAGCCGATTTCATTCACAGTACATTGCTATAGCTGTTAGCAATAGTAGGAATAATGATTTGTTTAGTGTGCTACTGTCATGCAAGGCTTTGTATTACAAATATAGTGTCTTTAGACGTAATAAAGGTCAGCTGTCCAATTACGTTCACGTGCTCCATGATTCATTTAATGGCAAAAATGAAATAGAAATTGTCAAATCTTGTAATTAGACGACCCATGACGTCAGCATAGATCCGGAAAGAAGTCTGATTCTGGCTGTGTGAGTCTAATTACGTTAGCAGAACTGAAGTGAACCTGGACATGCGATCATTTATCTGTAAATTCACTGCTGGTTATTGGTGTATAGTGAAGTAGGGCTTCCATTACAATGTCATGTATTAAGCCTTCTTTCTGATTTCATGGAGAAACATGTGATGTATTTTCGCGCATGCGAAGAGACAGTATCCACACACACCTTATTCAAAGGAAGAAGATATGTGATTTTTGTCACTGAGTATTATTTCAAGTTTCGTCTGTTGGACCATAGTAAAGACAAAACAGCACTAATGGACATCAAGAAAAACGAAAGAAAACCAAGCAAAATTAATAATGAGAAAATATTTTGTATTTATTGTATTATTTCTAAAAAAAAAAAGAAAAACATAAAAACCGAAAATTACGAAAAGAAAATAAATCATGGAATAGATGTTTTACAATCGTATGCATACAATAATCCGGAAAATTACGTGAATTTGTAAAACAAACAATTCGGTTAGGATGTGCAGTGGACGATTTTGGGATTATGTTGTGGTCGCTGGTCCGTGATATTAATAAAGAATATTTAAAATTAATCATATTAATTTTTAGCTACATTTCGAAAGGATTAACAACCTATTCGGGAATTTCTTATTAGAACTTAAAACCGCTAAATTGTTAATGTCCTAAAGTAACCGACTTTAAGGTAGTGTATGGAGCGGACTTACCATTGTTGCAGCGTAAACTCTACAGTTATTCTAAGACTGATAAAACGTTAGCTTCTTTATAACCTCAAATACACGCAAATATTTGTATATCGCGAAAAAAATCTTACTCACTCAACGACTTCCTGCCTTTCTCCCTCCCTCCCTCACTCACTCACTCACTAAATTACTCGCTCGCTCGCTCGCTCGCTCGCTCGCTCACTCACTCACTCACTCACTCACTCACTCACTCACTCACTCACTCACTCACTCACTCACTCACTCACTCACTCACTCACTCACTCACTCACTCACTCACTCACTCACTCACTCACTCACTCAGCTTCCTTTCTTCTTCCTTCACTTACTCACTCACTCACTCACTCACTCACTCACTCACTCACTCACTCTCACTCACTCACTCACTCACTAAATGACTTTCAGCCTTCCTTTCTTCTTCCTTCACTTACTCACTCACTCACTCACTCACTCACTCACTCACTCACTCACTCACTCACTCACTCACTCACTCACTCACTCACTCACTCACTCACTCACTCACTCACTCACTCACTCACTCACTCACTCACTCACTCACTCACTCACTCACTCACTCACTCACTCACTCACTCACTCACTCACTCACTCACTCACACTCACTCAACGACTTCCTGTCTTCCTTTCTTCCTCTCTCATTCACTCACTACACGACTTCCTGTCTTCCTTTTTTCCTCTCTCATTCACTCACTCGACGACTTCCTGCCTTCATTTCTTCCTCACACACTCACTCACTCACTCAACGACTTGCTGTCTCCCTTTCTATCTCCCTCACTCATACACACAACGACTTCCGCTTTCCTTTCTTCCTCCTCTTTCATTCGGTTACTCAATGGAAACCTGCCTTCCTTTCTTCCTCTTTCACTCATTCACTAACTCACTCACTCAATGACAAACTGCCTTCCATTCTTCCTCTTTCACTCATTCACTAACTCACTCACTCAATGACAAACTGCCTTCCTTTTTTCCTCCCTCACTCATTCACTCAGTCAACGACTTCCAGCCTTCCTTTCTTCCTTTTCTTCCTCCCTCCCTCACTCACTCAACGACTTCCTGCCTTCCTTTCTTCCTCCCTCCCTTACTTACTTACGACTTTCTGCTCTCTCTCTCTCTCTCTCACTCACTCACTCACTCACTCACTCACTCACTCACTCACTCACTCACTCACTCACTCACTCACTCACTCACTCACTCACTCACTCACTCACTCACTCACTCACTCACTCACTCACTCACTCACTCACTCACTCACTCACTCACTCACTCACTCACTCACTCACTCACTCACTCACTCACTCACTCACTCACTCACTCACTCACTCACTCACTCACTCACTCACTCACTCACTCATCGACTTCCTGCTTTCCTTTCTTCCTCCTTCACTCACTCACTCAACGACACCCTGTCTTTCTTCTTCCTTCTTCACTCACTCAATGATTTTCTACCTTTCTTTCTTTCTTTCTCTGTCACTCACTCACTCATCGACTTCCCTGTCTTCCTTTCTTCCTCTTTCACTCACTCACTTAATGACAACATGCCTTCCTTTCTTCCTCCCTCACTTAATTACAGATTCAATCAACAGATCACCGACTCACTCATTCACTTCTCTATCTATTCATAGACATTTAATATCACGTATTAAACATGTCCCTAATGAAATTATTTAAATCCGGACAGAACAGACATTGTCATTGTATACAGCTAACTTTTTGGTTACGCATGCATGAAGACGTAGCACGCGCATCCACAAGATTTAGTTATATGATATGCCAGAGGGACTCCACTCAGGGCGACTTAGTTTCGTCGGAACCGTTCTCTAAATGGTGATGGATAGAGTCTATTACAGAGATCTATAATCATTTGTATTGTAAACGTCAGAAACTAAATATCATCACGAAATGCACATTCGTTTCTCTATTTCATACATAAATCTGCATTGCTATCCTTGTGCTGTTAAACACTAATAGGCCATTGTAACCATTCCCTAAACTATAGCATAACACAATCACATTTATGCAAAAAAGGAAATGATTGGAAAAATAAATATTTGAATATGTTTAATGAGATAGACCGTTTCGTGGCATAGTTTTATCACTTTCAGACTATATTTATTAGGATGAAAGAAAAACAAAATGGCAAATGATGTAAAAAAAATAATGAATACTTTTCAAGAAATCACACGTTAAAACAAAACTAATGTTGACAAATGCTAACAAGACATGAAAACAAATTGATAAATTGAATTCATTGCTTTCATACCAATTGGTCCTCTAGCGAGCAAATACCACCTAAATCATAGAGTCTGATGAAATTGTGTACGTATTAACACCTACCTACAGGATGGCAGTAACCCCATGATAGTATAGACAACATGAGATAACATTTATCTCGATTTTATTTATTTTAAACGACGGAAGCAAGAAAATCAAGTTCTTCAATGTTTTGAGTTAACTGACTTGTGTTCACGCTAAGTGCCATGGTTTCCAGTTGATGCAGGACTATTATCGCTTGAATCATTGTCTATGTATCATAATCCCATTTCCAGGAGACTTTACTATCTGATACTCTCGTGTGTCGGCGGATGGCACATTCCATGGCGGTATGTTACACATTATCTTCACTTTACTTCTAAACTCTCATGAAGAAAGACTGCATCTTGACCTAGAACGAGCTAAAAACAACTTTCTTCACACAAATCAGGTAACTTATCAGGTGCAATGCTTAGCTTCCGGCAAACCTTTTTTCTCGTGTTGCTGATCCGGCGACCGGTCTCCGGTTTTTAGTTAGGCTATCAATAGAGACTTCCTGTAGTTACACATTAATCCCTCAGCATTCCGCGGAAGTCACGATGCTAAATGGTGCGGGTTTCAAACTATCTTCCGTCGTCTTCACAGGAACAATTCCAATAGATTCACGTCGAAAAGCAGCCATGTCCACATCTGTAATCAACACGTCAAAAATAAAAAGCGATTATATCACCTAGCATCCGTCAGGATAATTTTGATATACTATATGATCATAAGATATAGGCGTTCAAATTTGGCACAGGACTCACATCTTACAACTTCATTGTTTGTTAAATGGTTTGCCTAGTTTGACTTTCAATTTGAAAAAAAAAATCATAATTTGCGTCATTATTTGAGAAAAGTCTTTGCTTACGCAATGCATTACTATACCTAAGGAAGGTGAGGGTTGGGATATAGGGGCTGCAGTATGAGATTGGTGGTGGTATATGCCCTTTGTACCATAGCATTAACACTAACTAGTATGTCGTTTTGCGTTTATAGGTATCGAGCGTAATCGATGCACTGATAATATAAAATAAAAATAGGTGTGTACTTAATCAGTTGTCGCATGGTATTGTTATGATGTTTAAATAAAACAACAGAAATTTCATTAATTCAAAAATTATAGCGTAAAAATGACGTATTGTTTGTAACGCTATTTATGATTGGCTGAAACAACAGCGCAATGATATCATAAAAAAGAGGCCCCAAGACTTTTACGAGTTGTTATTTTAATTACACGTGTAAGAATCATTTCGCGGTTTAATAAACTCTGATATTTGTGTAAAAATCCATAACTTAAAATCCATTCAAGTTAATCCTTAAATAATGATTTCGAAATAAAAACACGGCATCGCGTCTTTTCTTCTCTCTAAATAGTAACAAATATTTCACACAAAATTATTTGTTATAGCAGCAAATGGAGATAGGCTTAAACCATTTAAGAGAATAATTGATACATCCGACACATATTAGATTTAAAAAGGTAATGCTTGGGCTACATTCTTTAAGTTGTTGGTTGTAACTAGCAGAATCCCAGTTTGTTGTTTTTATGGTTTTTCATAAACTTTTCTGTCTTCTCTCCTCCTTCCCTACTGAAATAGATACTGTAATGTACACCATAAATATCGGAGGAAATTACGAATATGGCTTACAGAATTATCGAAATGATCATCATAAAATACTTCTAACCGTCAAAATCCTAAGGTCATATCGCGTATTAGGAGTATATAACTGGTAGCCTCCGAGACTAAATCAGCCAAAATAGCGGAGCATTACAACGTGGAAGCCTCGCAGAGTCTGTGTTAATATTGATTAAGGAAGCTCCGAATACTATCTATTGTAACCATCCGGCAAATCAAGGACATATTGGAACACGTGGCCCATTAAACAAAGCGAGTCGGGAAGATTGGATAATGCCAGCCCAGATACAAAGATTTCAGTTTTGTCCTTATCTTTGTCCATTATTGTTTGCCAACGTCGTTTCTACGAATTATAACCTTTATTATTTGGCAAGATAAGCTTCCAAATTGTCCCGAATGACTTAAATGCGGTCCTCCGTATGATAGCCACCAGCTACTACTGTACAGGGTTACTTGTCCTACAGCTTCACGAGAACAAAGACACTAACAAGTATTGTTAGTGGAGTAGTTTTAATGTGTAATCTTAATAAAAATCTATCATAACCACGCTTAATGATAAGTACTGTCTTTCATATACATATATGTATATAACAGAACATTGAACTATTACGCACCTGGAATCCATATTGATCCTAAATAAACTCATTATAGATAGTGTATGTTGTAAGACTAATTATGTTCGAAACATAAACAAATTATTTTTGAAAATAGTGTGAAAAATATTGTACTGATACAAGTGTAAGGTTTGAACGGAATTAGGAATCTCGAACTTAGGAACGCACAATGGTCAGGATGGCTCTCTACATATCTGTACTGAAATAAGTACTGTAGACGAATAAGTTTTCGCGGAACACAAATTTTAGAGAGCACGAACGCGAATTTTAAAGATACACGAATAAATATATATGTGAGAGCATGATTGGCAGTAGGAGTACTTGATGGCTTACAGTATTACACTACAACATGGAATCGCATATTGGCGGGCACGTATACTTCACGGAATTCTGCAGTCCTCATAACACGTTCCAAAATATATCGGTTAAAATAACTTTTACTGAGTTGGCAAACTTTTATTTCTAAGACGTGGGTCATGTCTGTAATATGTTTGATCTCTGAATTATCGTGAGAATTAATGTCTGAATAACGTCATCAAACATGTCCGCCACAGACACTTTGGAATTCTGGGATAGGTGTATCTGTTTAATTGACGGAATACCAGGTGCGACTTCAAAGCAGCACACATTCATTGCGATCTCCGCCATCTTTATTACAATATCAATGAACAGATTTTTATGTGAACGATGTCTATAATTATCTAATATAACACACGTTGGAATTTAAGTGTATTCAAATAAAAGCTGGATGAAAATCAAATCCTTTTTGTACGTGTAGGAACAGGTGTGATGATTACTTGGCATAATTGATGTGGGTTTTTTTCGAAAAAAAATGAAGTAAATAAAAATGGTAATGTTTACCAAGTTGGTATAAACAGACGAAAAGAAAGAAAAAGAGAAAAAAGGGAAAAAAAGATAAAGATAAAGGGAAAGATATAATACAGCAAACTGACTTATATCCGCGACGACTAAATTTCGCGTTTCCATGCCACCAACATTTCCAAGGCTGTTTAATGTCGCGATCTACAGGTAAAAAACTGTAAGTTGTAGTAGAATAGTTCTGTGCCGATTTAATTTTACGAATTCTTGTCGACCGCAAAACAATCGCGAAAATAAGTCTGAATACAGTAAATCAGTATATTGATATCCGAAACTTATTTCAGCTGTGTCTACTCTCATTGATGTGTAAGATAGATGTGTATTCCAGCATACTGTACAGTCCCTCTCTACCTACTTGACATTGATCTACAACTGTTATATAGGATGTGATCTATACATTAAAGCCTACTCTAGTGATCCTCTACCCACTGATCTAGTTATCCAGATAACAGATTCAGGCATTTCACTACGGCTCCACTTAAATCAATAACCACGAGTGTCTAACCGATTAAACTTCTGAATCCCAAGGTCGGTCATGTAATTCTAGATTTAGATAAAACAAAAGAGCAGATTCAGATAATTTCCGATCGTTGCCAGTCGAGTAAAGAGTTGATTTTAATCAGCTGAAATTGTAAGCGTTCCAGCCGCAAAGTAGGACATGACAATGTCATATCAAATTTAAAAATAATATCTTCAAGAAAGCTCCGCTATGACTAGAATATATTAGAATTTGTAAAATAATATCTAGAATATATTAGAGTTTGTACATTAAGCTTCCGTTGAAAGATCAGATATTTCGATAATATCACAATTGTTCATTTTATGTAATAATTGTATACTGCCTATTCGCGCTACAACTTGTGTAACGTCATTGATAAGATGTAGACAGTCTTTATAATAAATACCATAAATGTGGACACTTACGCGAGATGGAATTTCCGCCAATTACTCAAAGGTTACGTGATAATGAAAATCTCGCGAAAATATCCACATCTATAGTAATTGTTTTCGGAACTATTATTTTGATAGTATTTGATGTATAGCGATTTATTTTAACTTTTAAATTGGAATATGTAGTATACTGTCATTTACAATATATTAACTATAATAACAACAACATATAGCGATGGAAAATGATAAAGAATCTGTTCAAACATAGGTTAAGCACATACATGTAGATACACTAATCTACAACGCTTAACAAATGTTTGCCCTTATTGTTAGATTTCAATAACCTTTACTACTTTTCTACTTAACAAATCTTGTTATTATCAACGCTATATATGACGCAAGGTAGTTATTTGTCGTATCCTTTTGCAATATATATTTTGATAAAATGGAGCATTTTTTACACGTATAGTACTTGCATGTATTTTATATATATATTCCTAATATTCAACTTACATTTGAATAAACATTTCTCTGAACAGTTAACTTAATGTGAAGAATGTACTCGCCAGCAGGTGTCGCTATTACATTGATTTATACGCGATGAATGTCTTGTTTTATCACTACACAAGGTGTATGGGATATATCCTTCCGCCGCGAAAAGAGTGCGTACATTCCTCGCAGATATCGTCCTTGCACGTGCCATATTGGCCAGCTGTTCGTTCTATCACGTGCTGAAGTTAATGTGGTGATGCGTTTGCTATCTGTTTGTGCAAAGGTATTTGACAACCAATAAAAGTTTTCGCTATGTTTACATTGCTCTTTAGCCAAGTGTTAAATTGTAATCAGCGAGGCCATGCTATTCCGCACTCTGACTTAACGCTTATTTACACACGATTTATGTTCGCTTCTGACGTCAGAAAAAAGAGATTTTGTCTATCTTATCACAGATAACTAGCATAGCATTAAATTCAAAAGCCGATGTTAAATATATGATTATATTTTTCTGCGTTTGATGGCGTGATACGACAGTTATCGCTTAGAGTAAAAACCCCACTTCCTAACACCCTCATCTTGTTGATAACTTAGTGTGTTGTATATGTTGTTTTTCTGTGTCCCTGCTGTGCCATTCTATATAGACGTGGGTTTTTCTTCAGTGCAGTAGGTAGTAACTACCACTCTGAACAAAGTTACCTCTAAAATTATGTTATATTGACTAACTGTAGCAGATCAGGTTCTCCAAATAATACGATTGTTTACTACCTTTATTGAATTTTTAGCGTTCATACATTTCTTCCTTGTTTTATTTTTTTCATGACATTATATGAATTTGCAGTATTTAATATGCATTTTTTTTAGCAAATCCAATCTTTTTTTTATTATATTACTTTTTATTGTCTTTTTGTATCATTATTGTAAGCATTGCACTGTAAAACTTCTGAAGATGTTAAAAGTTTTCAGAAGAAGCAAAATTCTGGAAAGATATATGAATGAACCCAATATAACTGAACAGAGATGGGGATACGTCAGAACAAGGGGAATGACATGTGAGAAGGGTTAATTTGTGTTTGTATTGGCAGAAAAAGTAGTGTGCGAGATTGGCGTTCGAAATGAGGAAAACACATTCATTGCATTCTAACATTACGTCATTTTGTACCAATTGTTCGCATTTCTTGGGCTTTTTTATTTATTTTGCAGAATTTGTAGAAAAAAATCAGACAATTGCGTTGCCATTTACAGCTTCTAAATATTCACTTATCAAACTGGCATGAACTGTACTATTTTCTGGCTTCAAAATTAACACCACATGTGATACGAGTTCTCTATACAATTAATATGTGTTCAACTATATTAATACATGTAAACATGACTGGCTTTCATTTTCTCTGTAAATGTTTCAGAGTATACTCTGTTTTATTATATCGCATTTCGTCTCATTTCATTTTCCGATGGACTTTAGACGTTTGCAGAAAGTGTTTTCATACCTGAGAATATCAAAGGGTGATTGTTCGGTATTTGACATAGTACATTGATAACGAGGCTAGCTACATAACAACGTGACAGTGCAACGGTTTTGAATGATAGGTGTTCATTGTGTTTTGGGAATTGAACATCATTCAATGATAAACATATGCATGGCAAAGAAATATTCCACAATCGCCGTTTTACCCATATTAACGCAAAGTGAAATGGCCGACATCAAATGGAACCCTGTTTCTGTCGGGTTGGAGTGTACCATGCATTGCAACCCATTGTATAGAAATTAAGTTGGTTTTGTTTCGATTGTCGACAAGATAATGATTAAAGATTTTTTTTTTGCAATTTATCGCTGTCATCAGAGCATCGTTAAGATTTCAAGAACTAACGATACTCTGAGCGATATAAAATGACGCCAGCGTTACATCAAGTGGCATGCAATAGTGATCGACCAGGTTAATCCGATCATTTAATCTTGCATTAGAAACAAAATTCAATGTGTAGTTGTCACGTTGATGTCAAGTTTTTTTTCAAATTGAACACAATTTAAATTTTGTTCTCATTTAAAACTTGAGCTGCATCCGGTTGGAAATTATGTGAGAATGCATGCCAACTAGACAATTGGAATAACGACGATTGCGTTTGGTAAGATCACATAGCGGGATTGCAATGAAAAAATAATTAATCAAATATAAACTTTTAGAGTTTGCAGGGTCCAGTTGTTCAAAGGGTGGTTATCTTAATCACTTTTAATTAATTTTCAATTCTCATTTGTTGTAAAATCTTTGGTTTAGTCGGCAAATAATAGAGCTCTTAAGAATCGTGTAACATTTTGTACCGTTAGTGTTGCAAGAATTAATTTCATCTTGAACTGAAACTTTCGTTAAACTGTAATTAGCCTAATCACCTTATGAACAGCTGGAGCTGATATTGTTTCGGTTCATGTGAGTCAATATAGTTTTGATCTTTAATTCTAAACGATAAGTTCGTGGCAGGAACAAAATGCAGGAAATTTGATATCTGATAAACAGAGAAGAAGATAAACCATGATAAGAAATATTCAGATTAAAAAAGGGGGAGTGTTAGTTCAGGTTACCACTTGATATAAGAGAAAGGTATATACATTTGTATACTGTACACGTAAGTATGTCATATTGATCGTTCGTATGTCAACCCTTTATTTCTTTATTTGATTCCATAAACATAAAAAGGCAGACACTCGAGTTGACATTTAACGCTTCTTTAACTGTCCTAAACTGTGATATACAACTATTTTAAAGTTCAATAAAATAACGTGTATATATAAAGAAGCGGAATATCGAGCAAGGAATTGAATCTTTTTTTGATTTTGGGACGCTATCAGAATATATTTGTTTTCTATGTTAAAACTTAACTTCAGGCATGGTACCAAGTTTCTTTAGATTCAATTCAGACATTCATTAAACGAAGTGTTCAAACTGACATATAAATCAATGGAAACATTCATGTTTTCTAAAGTTCATGCATGTTTTTAAGAGCAAACTGTACTTTTCTTGCACTTACAATTTCATTTTCTATTGGAATGTAAATATTTGTAAACGGTTCTTGCAGACATCACATATTTATCTAAGCGTTCTAGGGATACATTGTTTGATTGCAAAACCATATGTTCTCATAATGCAGGTCATATGTAAACTTATCTACCCCTCGTCTTTGAATAATAGTTATTTCTGTGTTTTGTAAATTGAAGCTTACTCAATGATATGCATATCAAAGAAATATTCCAATATATCTTATATCGTGAAATTGAAGTCTTCTGTGAATTGTCAGTGCTAATGAATGAGGACAACTGTACTAACCCAGTTCTATGTATAGTGCTTCTAAGTGCATATCTGTGAAAATTTAACACGAGAGTTACTGAAAGGTGAAATATATGATACAGATTTGACTTTTTCATTTGACGTTACATTCGGATACCACCGATGTGTCTTAAAAAGAATCAAACTATTTTTTTTCTTTTTCATATATATTTTTATTCAATCAAATATAATATTACAACGTTTGATTTATTGATAAATGTCCAAATCCAAAACAATAGGTACACAGTTATACTGATCATTACAATATAGTACTTATAGATCAACACAAGTACGCGGAAGTCTTCATGTAAAAAAAAAGATATTGTGCTAAATTTCATATTGAATTACATCTATGATAATGTTCCATTTGTAGGTAACCGGCCGTATCGTATTTTGTTGAGGTCCATCCCTTCTTTTTCGTATCGTATTTTCAGTTGAGGTCCATACCTTCTTTTTCGTATCGTATTTTCAGTTGAGGTCCATACCTTCTTTTTCGTATCGTATTTTCAGTTGAGGTCCATCCCTTCTTTTTCGTATAGTATTTTCAGTTGAGATCCATCCTTTATTTTTCCTATCGTATTTTCAGTTGAGATCCATCCTTTATTTTTCCTATCGTATTTTCAGTTGAGTTCCACCTCTTCTTTTTCGTATAGTATTTTCAGTTGAGATCCATCCTCTTTTTCGATGTTATGGTGTGATATGCTCGGATTAACTGTATAACAAATACCATCAGACCAGAACTGGAAAAGTTAAGGTCAATTCCTCAACGGACGTCATGGAAATAACTGTAACGTCACAGATTCCCTTTCACAAGTTTTGCAATAAGACGAAGTTCCACGGCGATATCTCAAGGCGAATAGGCAAGATTTGGTACCCGTTTTGTTAACAGCAATTCATTGTAACTTTGTAAGTGTGGACCTCGTCTTGTCCTGTTGTAGCAAACCACCTTTAGAGAGGTAACCTCGTTTTATGTCACGTCATGTATGGGGGTTCTCAGCTGGTCTAGTAAGTTTGCATAGTACACTCAAATTACTGTACTTCTCTTGGTACACTGGTCAACATAATAACGTCCCGAACTACTGTTCCTATCATCCTGCTAGCAAATGACTGAGTCAAGCATTTATTTAGTATCCATGACTTCGGTCCTAGCCACTGACGACCCTGGTGTTGTTAAAATGATTGAACAAGACGTTGCATTAATAAAGCTCTGGTTGCCGTGGCTAAAGGATTTCATGTTCCTGTAAACCAGTCCATACCTAAACGATCATGTAAGATTGTACATGTAGAAACGCTAAAATCTAACAATTGGGTCATACTTTCCGTCGGACGTGAGAATCTTTTACTCATATCTATCCCACTAAAACGTCTAACGCTAGCGCTATTTCTTCTAAATAAATTGTCAGAGTATACCCGATCCCGAACTTTCTTACATATTTCTTCGTCGGTAGTATCCAGAGTGCGTTCAGACCTATTCTAAGATGTTCTACGGCGTTTGTATTTCCCAACTTGTATCTCCTTGCATTTTAAACTTTTAAATAAAAGTATCGTCTCTTATCATTGAATGACTCGATACATGTGTTATTTTGCACCCCGGTATAAAACATTCATGACATATATACACCATTTCTTGATCCTTCGAGTCTACATGGTATAAAATTTCCATTAATGTAGAAAATAATACGATATACAGAATAAGTACATGTGTATGCATTTGAATGCTCAAGTAGAAAATTTACAATGACGATGTTGACCCTATTTGAAGCTTCAAGCTTCATTTTCGAAGAGTCCATTAGCATAGCAGATTCACAGTCGGACATTGACAATTCCACCAGAAATTTCTGATTCTCAGATCCCAAAGCAGATATATCATATGAATTTTACTGCTAACCGTTCCAGCTTTATCGGAAATCGCTGAACACTTCAGGAAATATATGTCATTTGCTGCGCGTTTTCTGCACGCAAGGCCATCGGGTTCTCTATAGAGTTGTAATTGCTATTTTGGTAGGTGGAGCAGATTGGCACCAATCGACTAGCACGTTATCAATTCTTAGATAACACACAAGGTATTTCTGAATTTTTGAAAAAATTGCAAATCAAACATTTGTGATATTTAGGATGATTTTATTAAACCAGGAAGAATTATCAGCCACAACAATCTAAGGAATTTTAAAAGTTGGACTAGGTATCTCCTGAAATAAATGTAACGTTCCCCTTTCCTAAGGAATTTTAAAAGTTGGACTAGGTATCTCCTGAAATAAATGTAACGTTTCCCTTTCGTTGGACTAGGTATCTCCTGAAATAAATGTAACGTTTCCCTTTCGTTGGACTAGGTATCTCCTGAAATAAATGTAACGTTTCCCTTTCGTTGGACTAGGTATCTCCTGAAATAAATGTAACGTTTCCCTTTCGTTGGACTAGGTATCTCCTGAAATAAATGTAACGTTTCCCTTTCGTTGGACTAGGTATCTCCTGAATAAATGTAACAGTGTAATGTTTCCCTTTCGTTGGACTAGGTATCTCCTGAAATCAGTGTAACGATTCCCTTTCGTTGGACTAGCATCGTGGACTAGTATCTCCTGAAATCAGTGTAACGTTTCCCTTTCGTTGGACTAGGTATCTCCTGAAATAAATGTAACGTTTCCCTTTCGTTGGACTAGGTATCTCCTGAAATAAATGTAACGTTTCCCTTTCGTTGCAATTTCCGAAGAAAACTATATATAGTTATGTCATAATTAGGTGCAGTGTGGAATATCTAGTAATATTGGAAAAGAAGTAAACAAATTATGCTCAACCCTTTATCAATGTTTTGACAATAAAATTTATAAATGTCACATTCAAATTGCATGCAAGTATTTGTGTTATGTTTTTGTGTGTATAAAATATTCAAAATATTCCATGATCAAATATCAAATATACATCATCATATAAAACATGTTATCAGTTCGTTAAATTAACTAACATGAAAATTGGAAAATAGTTTATTTGTTTTTCAAAGAGTTGCTAAGGGATATTTGTTTTTTTTGGTTTGTTTTTTTTTCACACTGGAACTTTCTTTTTATGAGATAGTTTATATCAAATACTCAGCGTTTTATCTTGATATTGCTGGTCTAAACTAATTGTAAAACAGCTTGCCGGGTCATAAATCCGGATTCAAAAAGCTCATCTCTCACATCTGAAGCTTGGTTCGCTCTATATAGTGTACAGATGTGTCGATTGCATCTTTATGTCTGTGTTTTACTGTAATAAAACGAGGCAGTAAAACAGCTTCCATTTACAATAAAATATAATTTGATATTTCATAGTTTATTCAGATATTTGCTTCACAAAAATGGGCAATTGTAATAGAAATGCTACATATCACTTGTTTATTTTATCGATTGTATTTATCTTCATTCTGAGGTTTTATTTTTGGAATTTATCAATAAATCATTAAGTGTATAATGCATATTTGATAACTGCAATGCAGATTTTGGGCACCTCGGAAGGTATAGAGATAGCTTCTACTATTCATAGTCGCAATGAAAATTAGAAAAATACATTCAATCCATATATTTACATTATAATTATTTATTAAGATAAAAATTATTGAAAGGTTATTATATTGTATTCAAAATTACGACACCCAGATACGACGATAAACGAGAATAATGAAACAGCTGGATGACAAAGTCGTTCCACAACGTCCCGTTTTCAAGCTTCCGCCTTCCGATCGACCTAATTTTGCAAATGACAAACGATAAACAAGAAATATAGTTAAAATAAGATTTGATTGACTTAGTATGGTAAACCTTAATTTATTTTACATCAAGAAACAACACATTAGAGATAAATACATTAAAATATTGTGGGGACTATTTTTATAGATATGAAACTGGCGTATTGTTTGAAATGAGCTGATCGATGCACGAGAATCGTTGTATTCATAGTGTTTTCATAGGCAATTGTTCGTTTTCGTTAGTTGGTTGATTCATATAGTGACGAAACACTCAGAATGTAAATTTAAGGAAATATAATCTACGGCCTTAGACGAGGTTACAATGCCAAACAAATGCAAGATTAAACTATGTTAACAGTGAAGATTCATTTCGCTCCTTTGCCGTCTGGCGCATGCGCAGTGATAGTCAACTAACGCTCGGCAATTAGGACGACGGTAGGAAACATAATACGACCCGCTTTATGAAAATTAACATTTATTTTATTAAAATTTAATTGTTCAGAAGGTGATGACGGTGTAATATGAACGGTAAGCTAATAACTTTTGCGATTCTACAAAATGATCAATCTCGTTTTACATTTCCTTAAAAATTAAAAGCCTTTAATTTCTTAATTTGCAAAGCCAAATTATATATCTTTCACATATAAGAGGTACTAGTATATATGCCATAGATTGTAATGTTAAAGCTTTACAATAGGCAACATGGTTAATATATTCACAAAACATGACATTAATTCGGATTTTTCGCGGGAAACTTTGTGAAAATAGCGTAATTTCTCTATCGTGTTATTTTCAGCGTTTACAGAATGCATAGTGAGGGCTTTCGTGAAATCGTGTGAATAAGTCCGGACATATCTATGCATTTTGGTACAGATCGTATCCTATAATGTTATCAGAATGGCCCACTTATTCAACAATCTTTTCGGAACCTAACCCAGTCATTTCCTTATAGTTGCTTATATGTCTCCTATTTGCAAATTTCCAGACTTTGTTCTGGATTACCAATTAATGAATTATCCCCTATTTCAATAGTTCAGAATCGAATCAGACTTATTGGTGTATTATAAATACAACTGTACAGATGTAATATATACCTGCAATATATATGGTTCACAGATTACGAGGACAGAATATCAGTTTCCTAATCTGCTCTGCGACAGCTTGACAATGTTTGATGACACATTCAATAAATGTAATATTCAGCCTTTATGTACTGGTGTTTCTAGTTCGCCTCGATCTGATATCACATTATGTATACATTGTATAATAAATGAGTCCTTATGACGTCATCATATTGGTATACTACTCATAAAAGCGATTGTAGCTTATTCTAACGACTTGGAATGATATACATTTCCCGTGGACATTTTGTATATTGTGTTTAGTGTAGAGATATTTCTGTTGAGTCACATTTATCAATTTAAGTATTCTATAATATACGGTAGTGTATATATTTATATTCAAATAAAGTGTATTTCGTTCTTTTCTTTTTTCTCTTTCCCGCAAATCAAATTAGCCAAAATTAATTCAATGATCTTAAGATTCCTTGGAAACACAAGTATAATTAAAACAGGGGTTCGTCTTGTGTGTCCAGGTGGTGTTGAGCGAGGAATGGCCGGACCATTTATCGGGTGTCCAGGTGGTGTTGAGCGAGGAATGGCCGGACCATTTATCGGGTATCCAGGTGGTGTTGGGAGGATGGCCCATTTATCGGTCCAGGGGTGTTGGGCGAGGAATGGCCGGACCATTTATCGGGTGTCCAGGTGGTGTTGGGCGAGGAATGGCCGGACCATTTATCGGGTGTCCAGGTGGTGTTGGGCGAGGAATGGCCGGACCATTTATGGTTCATGGGTGGTCGACCATTTTGGTTCAGGTGGTGTTGGCGAGAATGGCCGGACCATTTATCGGGTGTCCAGGTGTGTGGCGAGGAATGGCCGGACCATTTATCGGTGGTGTTGGCGAGGAATGGCCGGACCATTTATCGGGTATCCAGGTGGTGTTGGGCGAGGAATGGCCGGACCATTTATCGGGTGTCCAGGTGGTGTTGGGCGAGGAATGGCCGGACCATTTATCGGTCGGTGGTGTCGAGGAATGCGGACCATTTATCGGTGGGTGGTGTTGGGCGAGGAATGGCCGGACCATTTATCGGGTGTCCAGGTGGTGTTGGGCGAGGAATGGCCGGACCATTATCGGTTCCAGGTGGTTGGCGAGGATTTTATCGGGTATCCAGGTGGTGTGGCGCATTGTGTCCAGGTGGTGTTGGGCGAGGAATGGCCGGACCATTTATCAGGTGTCCAGGTGGTGTTGGGCGAGGAATGGCCGGACATTTATCAGGTGTCCAGGTGGTGTTGGGCGAGGAATGGCCGGACCATTTATCGGGTATCCAGGTGGTGTTGGGCGAGGAATGGCCGGACCATTTATCGGGTGTCCAGGTGGTGTTGGGCGAGGAATGGCCGGACCATTTATCAGGTGTCCAGGTGGTGTTGGGCGAGGAATGGCCGGACCATTTATCAGGTGTCCAGGTGGTGTTGGGCGAGGAATGGCCGGACCATTTATCAGGTGTCCAGGTGGTGTTGGGCGAGGAATGGCCGGACCATTTATCAGGTGTCCAGGGTTGTGGTGGTGTTGGGCGAGGAATGGCCGGACCATTTATCAGGTGTCCAGGTGGTGTTGGGCGAGGAATGGCCGGACCATTTATCAGGTGTCCAGGTGGTGTTGGGCGAGGAATGGCCGTACCATTTAACGGGTGTCCAGGTGGTGTTGGGCGAGGAATGGCCGGACCATTTATCAACAAAAACATCGCAGGCGGTGGTATTCCTACTAATGTGTGCCAAAGATATTCGGAGCTTTGGTTGACGTCATCGCCATGTTTTCTGAATTTTTTTATAGAGGTAGTCGGGCCGTTTCGCTAAACCTGCCTATATTATTTGGTGTTTTTTGTGTGAGTGGGTTTTTTTCACAATGAAATAATATAGGCAGGTTTATCGGACTTTATTACAGTAACTTGTATTACTGTACAGGCTATTGGTCCTACACCCGTTATCCCTTGTCGTCCATTTGTAATTGATTTAATGAATGTAGACTGGAAATCCTAGCCAAGCAAACAATCGTATTTCCATATTAGGCAATCATATGTTGTTTTCAATGGAAAATTTATTCTAGCAGACTCCCTCTGGCACATTTTCCAGAAATCTCCGGAAATTAACATAACAAAGCATAGATCACAAGCGCTTGTAGATCATAATTCCGAATTTGCATATTCAGAGTTATCTGCACTTGCGGATAGGTATTGATTGTGGCGTCATGCGTTTGGGAGCGTAACGTCATGCGTTTCGGAGAAAACGACGAGAATTGCGCTCACAAAATAATGACGTAACAATCGATACCTACACGCAAGGGAGCTAACTCTGTAATATGCAAAAACGGAATAATATAAAGTTGGTGTAAAAAGTATAACGATACAGTTCTATTGGTTAGCTCTGGTTACCTGTAGTGTAGATTGGTCGTATGACATTGTTTGTATTCCAAACAGATCGCACACACGAGCTCCAATTCACATTTGCAATTAAAACAATTCAACGAAGCAAATTTGAAGTATTTTCGTCAACAATTTTTAATAACGATATTTAAAACAGATATTCTAGAACACATTATACTAAATCTTAAACTCTGCAATAATCGAGTTATGCGTACGCACCATACATCAGAAAATTTAGCATTTAATTCTCCAACATCCATTACATGTACACGTTATGCAGCTATTCATTTCACATTTCCAATCATTCACAATCTCTCCAAACAAAAAATAAGTTATATACAAATATATACTATTGCTGAAATGACGATTTGAAGGGATTTGAATAGTAATCATTGCATTGTCAGAATCAACTGTTTTATGAGGTCAACTTCAGATCGTCTATGAATTTAATCCATGCGAGTTCGGATCTGTTTTTGTTTTTTACAACGAACAGGTTGTCCACAAAATTTTCAGATTCTACACATCACAGATTTTAATTTTGAAAATACGGAATATTAAATATTATCTTATATTCAAAAATTATTAATAGCAGTAGTAATGTCTAAATCTCTGATAGTATTTATTTGATCTGTATGATAATATTTTAGGGTTTTCTGCCCTTGTGTGTATTTATTGTTTCGTCTTATGTTCGTTTTAAGTCTTAATGTCATATTTTCGGCGAAAATGACGTTTGTTTTCACGTGCAAACTATGAATGTCAAGCATAAATATATATACTTTAGTAACTATCCGCGAAGGGAGATAATTTTTCCATCTGACGGAATAAGACGATAGCGAGACTGTTGTCATTATACACCTGTTGTCACACCACATTCTTTTTTAACACAAATTTATAATTAAGCTACGCGGATTCACACAGTTTGCAAACAATTTTTTTTTGCATACCCCGATAAAATTAAAAAATAGTGACATCAATACTTGTAATTAATTTTATACTCTATTTGATAAAATGAAGTATGTTTAAATGTAACATTATAGTGGTTTTTCAAGGGATTCTTTTTTCCGAATCAATACGCAACGTCAATGTCTCTATTGTGACGTCACGATAACGTCGAGGTTTCACGCCATTCTCGGATTTTTTTTTTTCATAGTGGTATGCAAAAAAAAAATTGGCCAATCAGAAAGCCAGATTTGGTATGAAAACAAAGAAAAATTAATTATTTAACAATAAACAAGATACACCCCATCCCACCCACCAACACAGTATTTTATAAATCCACTTCTAATACAAATGTATAATTAACAACTAACAAGATACCCCCCAACCAACACAGTCTTGTATAATTCCACGTCTTATACGAATGTAATACTCGGTAGGTATAACAATACAATATAAGGAGGACAAAGTATCGATAACTAGTCTGACATGTTATGACCGACCTCACACCTCCTAGTCGATAATTCGGTAGCTGATGTACATTGACATTGTCCATCTCTAGGTCGGTAGGTAATTTTAAGATTTTTAGAAGTCATTAACAGAATCCCTTTTCTGAAGAATCGAAAGAAATATGATGTAAAAATTAATGTAAATATTTCCCCATAGGAAATCGTTACATAAATGAGTTTCCCCCCCTAAATTATATAATGCTTTTCTATGGAAAAAATATCTTGATTTATTAAATGTTCATGAAACTAGGCCCAGGGCGTTCCCATGTCTCTCCAGGTAGCAACAACATACACATGATTCTTAAGATACTCCGCAAACGATACAAGACTCTTACTTTTTATTGAAACAAGTACACACATACAATCTAAAATTCGTCTAGATATTTTGTCATGGCCTGTTATATAAGACTGGAATCTTCAAGGATGTTTGATTAGCAAAACGTCATAAAGAAAATTTTGATAAATATTTCCGTTTGTTTTTGCTACTGAAATAAAATGAAACGTATTAAGAAAATACACAAGACATCTCTTCGATAACTCACTCATTCATACTTGTCATATCGCTGTTAAAATATAAGATCAATAGATTTGTGTACTCACAATAAATAATTCATTTCTGTCGCTCATTTACTAATAAGAGTACACAACCACTTATTGACGCTCGGTCCCAATATATAGCACTGATATGATCGGTTCAATACAAACGCACGCGCATTGGGACACAATCGGTCACGGTAACCCACAACAAAACTGTACCAACGTGCCCCCTAGAGTATTTGTCATTGTCATATGTATATACTTAACAATGCCATTATCATAGGGCTTAGTAATATTTTGCTGACATTTCATATCCGGAGACTTGTATTGTTCCGGTATCTAATTAGAATGGCTTTTCATCCTTCCGGTATTATCCGGAGACTTGCATTGTTACGGTTTCTGATTAGAATTGGTTTTTGTCATTGCGATCGTTACACTGTTTTAGGTAACGTTTGGATTTATTCCACAGTGGATGTTATTCAAGATTTAATCAATCGATTTTACGTCAAATGAAAATAAGTATATCATGTATGTAGGCGAACCTAGTAGTTTTTATCATTGCGTATAGGATTAAAAATGAGGTATTAAATGAACTGTATCGCAATACGAACCTATTATATAACGTAATGTCCAGACAGAAACTGGAGTGTGCATCAAAGACCAAACAGACCTATCGGATTACTTTCATAGCGTAGTGTTTTATAACATGCATTCTGATCAACCACAGTTACTTCCCTTCGTTTATCTCCCTTAGAACAGACGGAGTGAAACGAAGGGAAGTAACTCTGGCGTATTAGAATTATAACATATATTGTATTTTAATCAGATTGCAACTAGACAGTATAATACAAAATAAAATCGCAAACATACATTTTCACATCCATGCAATGAAGACATTTGAGCAAAAATATTGGAAATTGCAAAGTATTGGAAAAAACTATATAAATATATATCATGATTTCTAAACTGTCATATCGTAGATCTTGCCGGACTTTTGTGATAATCTATCGTAAATCCCTTTGTCGTAAACTCAAGTATGGCATCCAAGTAATCCAGAGTCAAGCTATCGGCCCAGGATAATGACCGAAGGTTTTCCAGAAATCCACAATGGCCACCTCTTTCCGTGGCAACCATCAGGAAGTTGGGATAGTACTTAAATAGATCGTACGGAATGTTGTTATTTTTGTACACGGGATCGTCAAGACTGCTGACAAACATTAAAGGTACAGATATATCATCTACGTCTCTAAGAGGGTTGTTTCTTTCCCAGAATTCCTCAATAGTCCCGTATCCATGCATCTTACACGAAACACACTGGTCATACTCATTCAGTGACCAAGTTTTCAAAGCCCTTTGAACATCAACAACTTTTAAAAGGGCTTTAGCATGCTGCCATAAAATTTTCTTTAAATAAAGCAATAAAAATAGATCATACACTCCATTTATCTTCTGTTTCGATCGCTCCGAAATGTCAAATGAGGGCGAAATACATACGCCTCCACATATATGCGCCGAGGATCCAAATTCTCCAAGATACGATAGCAAAACCTCACATCCGGTTCCGTACGATACCATAGTAATGAGAGCCTTTGGAAACCGACCGTGTATATATTTTACGACTTGCCGCAAGTCGGATGGGTCACCGTAGCTTTGGAATTTTGGTGTTGTAAGCACTGTGCCGCCATGTCCTCGGCGATTGAAAACTACAGTCTGAAAGCCTCGTTTAGCAGCAGCATGACAAATTTTAGACACACCAACAGCACATCCGGTGATTCCCGGAATAACCACCATGACTGTTTTCCGCTTCCGTTTTTGCACGTGAATGTTACTAACCCAATCAAGGGCTACAACACCTTTGTCTTTCAATAGTAAATATTCCCTGTCAAATTGGACACTTGCATGTGGAAGTATCCATGGCAACAATGTCTGTAGATGACGATTCCTTAAGATTAATTCGACGGAGAACATTCTTGTTGCTAAGGAACATTTCCGTAATATGTGTGTAGCTAATGTGGACTCCTTGTAGTAAAGTTTAGGTAAAGTCTCCTTCGGACCCAGCAGAGATTTCAGAAATACGAAAGCACTTAGTATAACTGTACCAATTACGGCAATGTAAAAAGGTAGGAAGAAAATATAATAAACAGCCAACATACCGCCTGCTTCATGGTCCCAGCCCGTGCTAGTCAACTCAGCAGTCTTTAATGACAGAACTTGGTGCGATTTTTCTATATATCTGACTATAAACACAGTCGATACTTGTGACTGTCAGTCAGCGAGCATGGCTCCGCCTCATATCGCTCTACAAACATAGCCCGAGATGCAGAAGCAACACGTGCGCGGGAACGAAGGGAGCAATCTAGCTACAGCTGCTGAGCTGTACTGCCGCTGGCAAAGTTTGTGTATGTACGCTATGGAGACGTGTTACGGGGACCATCAGGTGTTTGGACAATAATTGATTTCAGAGAAGGAGCTTTGAACTGGAGCATCACATGAGCTGTATATAGTAGAATTATACCACAAATCTACCGCTAATCCGTTACAATTGTCACAGGCAATCAATTTCACATTCATCTGGCCTCCGTGTAGGCCGAAATCGTAGGCTTGTGATGCTGCTGAGGCTGGATTAAGATGCATTCATCTCCAGTGGTTATATAGTATTCTATATGATAAAGTCACTTATAGATCCAGGGACTTATGTGTCCCTTGGTTAGATAGCAAGCCCGTATCCCATGGAGATATGTACAGGGCCTGTAGATCATCCCAGGTATCCCGTGGATGTTATATGAATATATATAGTAGTTATATCAGCTATCAATATTTCGTCCCAGCTGCAGGACCTCAGTACCACTGTTCCAGACCTTTGTTATGATAGAGAGCGACACTTCACTGCCGCACCGTTCAATAAGTAATGATAATCATACATTTATGAAGTCATTTGAGAGTATCTCTCTCCCTTCTCCTGGTACGGAATGACCGATTTATGATGATAGAGATCTAGGTCAATAGATTATTGACAGGTTAGATCGTGTTGAAGTTTTATCACAAAAACTGGGAGAGTTTAGATATTGATTTTAACACAACTTAAAACATAAAACAAATGTTCAAATATAACGAGATATATATTATTTTATCGACCCAAAAATCTCCCAAAATGCCGATTTTAAAACCCAGAAATCCATACAGTTCTCGTCTATTATATTTTCTACGTCACCTGTACATGTATTTGAAACATTTTATTCGCGTATTCTCATTACACATGAAAAGTAATGGCACGAAAAAAAAGACTCATTTGTTCGAAAGACTAACAACGAAAAGTAATGCTTGCAAAAGAATCTGAAAGTTCCAAAATAGCAAATAAAATTCACAAGAACAGTTCAAGTAATATGTAATACATATACAATATCATCTGTGTTAGATTGTTTGATATGGGTTTCGTATTCAGTCTCTGTATTTAATTTTGTCGACTAGTTACAATATAAACATAAAAAGTATAATCTACCCGCTTTGAGAAAAAACACATAGATCTATGTTTGGTGCATAGTACAGTGGGTGATCTTTTGTTATTTTGTCCCAATTTATATAACATCCGGTTGTATGGTTCTGTAGGCCCTAATCCGCGGTTTTTTTTCGTATTCCGCATGATTTCCGGTATTCGGTGGACCACATTGTGAAATCCCGGAAAATGACAGTTTTTCCAATATAAAGGAATTTACTGGCACGCAAACCGCTTTATTTCAAAACGTCCAGCATAAAGAATTCCCTCCTACACAAGATTTAGGTCACATACTACACAAATCGATACTCGAGGAAAGCATGTGAAATACTAGCGTGCCTCTGCAAAAACGATAGCGTCATATACTGACCAAAGCATTTATCAAAATTGATAAGATACTATTTTTATTTTAGATTTTACGAAATATTATTATAGAATTTGGTGTGTCTCGACCAGTGGAGAGAACCTAGAGTCTACCTCACAGGGGCGAACACTCAACCGATTACCAAAAATGAGGCGGTGTCAAGGAAAAAGAAAGTTAGTAAACAACGAGAGTAAAGATTTTGTCCTAAATAAAGTCGCCTTTTACAATCATGCAATAGCGGCAGCGGGTACAATTCTAACGCCCTACCTTCAGTGCCCGAGGATGACACACCAGAAACCGATAAATGGCATTATAAGATAGATAATAAATATAATAAAATACATTGTATTAGCAATTGGATTGGATAACAGACAAAGCCTATAATTGTACAAATCCGTTCTAAAAACGTTCCTCACAGAGGCGAACGCTCAGAATGGTGACATTTCCCGTAACGAGAAAATACATAGTAAGTATTTTCTCGTTTGATTGGACACTATCAGGCTCTTTACGTGTCTGATATAAGGCGCTGCAGTTATTGGGTCATGGACGCCCAGATCTAGAGGTGGCGATGCCAACTAAGATTCCAACCATTGGGTGCATTATATGGCAAGAAGAGCTATAGGAATCTATGACAGTTTTGCATATTTACAAAAAATTAATTATGCTGCCTTCTTGTCTTATCAAAACTGCCTGCTGTATACATAAGTCTACACCAAAATACGATAGCGGTGTAGATAAAGGAAAGTTTCAGTAGTGGCGGGATGGCTAGATGGCTAGAAGGTCGTACTAATGAGCACACCACATCATGTCAGAGTGCAAAATGGTGCCCGGCACAGGATTATCGCATCTCTAGACGAAGGCAAAGATAGTTCAGGCAAATAACTGATGTCTTACACAACTTCTAGGTGTCAATCAAAGCGTAAATCAGAACAGAAAGCGATTGTGTTGCACATATAATATATAGTTTTGCGTATCAATGTTTTTTTTTCTCATGAAAGTATGTGCATGTAAAAGAAGAAGGCCTAATCATAAGGGAAATCTAAATAAAGATTAGCCGATGTTTTATTTATTATCTACGTGCTTGCATTTAGTTAGATGATGCATTACATGCATAAACAGTCTCAGGTAAGCACCATATTGATTTTTGGAATCTTCTGCTGCCATCATGATTTTCACCGAGTGTTGAGCGTTTTGGCGAAGTGTTTATATACATGTATCTAAAATTCTTCAGCTATGTTCTAACCAACATTAATATCTTAAACATCTTCTCTAAAATCGACTTTACTATAATAAGTGATCACTATTTTTTATTTAAACACATTTTATTGCCAAATGTGCAATGGGATTGGGCACAAGTTGTACAAATTATTTAAAGGGACATGAACCTAAATAAACCATGTAAATTTGAGTAAAATACATATTTAAGACGTGTCAGATACCTTACTAAGTAATATGTATCAATTATTGTGCAAATGTGTCAAATAAAATAATTATAATGGAAATTCCATCTTTCTGTATTTTGAACAGGCCCGGTCGAATTTTGTAACGATAGTACATGTATAGCGGTGTTGAACTTTAGTGACCTCCCACAATGCACTGCATATGTAAACAAAATGGTGGGTCAAAAACGTGGGTGAAGCGAACACAAACTAATTCCGATAGTAAACAGTGTACGTCAAGAGTCAGTAACGTGCGCGATTGGGAAAGTAGGTAATATAAATGGATCACTGAAATGCATGAGACGGGAGCAAATCCCCACTTTATACTTGCGTGATATACATATGTGCAGAAAGTCAGGAACCTCCCTTCGCGGTGCCCTGTTGAATGAAAAGTCTCGTTTGATTTTTGACTTATTAATGTGGAAAACTAATATTCCTTGCCATGTCAGCAAGTCTGTTGTTCATTATAACCTCGCTTTCGGCCAGCTTTCGTTTTGTGTTCATAAAATAGAATATGATGATCTATTTTTATCATTTTTGAGGAAGGTATTCCCCACGTTTTCCTGTCGTTTTAGATAACCAATCATTGTAATAAGATATTCAATAAACATCTGAAAACCATATCTAAGCATACAGAACAAATTATTTAAGGTCCATGTCCCTTTAAAGGCCGTTCTCAAAAAATTATAACATTTAGATAACATAGACAAGATGGCATTTACAATATAAGCAATACATAATATATAAAGGTGTATTTGAGACACAGAAAGAGGGAAAGATAGAAAGGGAAGATGGAGAGAGGGATAAGTTATACGACAAATAATTTGGCCTCAACACCAGATAAGTTGAACGTTTTTCAGAAGAATATTTGCTGGATGGAAATGACAAGAGGCTGCAATGTGAGAACATCATGACGAAATAATATTTTTCCTACTGCCAAGTATATTTGGCTATGGCCAAGTATATTTGGCTATGGAATCGTTTGAGGCCTTGATATTTCATATTGATTGTAGATTTCAGACACTAAAATGGGAATCTGTTTGAAAAATTTGACGCCAGAAGTGAATGAGCTGTTGGTTAAATCATATAACTTAAAAAAACCCACCAGTCATAAGCAAACCCAATCACACTCAATATTAGGGTCTGTTTCTCAAAGAGATTTGCGAAACAAATAGAAAATGTTGTTTGGAGGGTGCTTTATTATTATTATTATTTTTTTGCTTTTTTTTACATTTAATAAGCACATGTTCAGTAACATTTTCTGTATATATATTAAAATCCACTTCCGGCATGTGTTTTTACTCCGTTTTAAGTTTGATGGATTGGTTGATTTAGCGTCCCACTAGCAACCAGAGTCATTTAAAGACGTATAGGGTTTATACGTGAAGGAAACCGGAGTATCCGGAGTAAAACCAACGACCAATGATTAGTACCTGGTGCCCACATGGAATAAGAACTCGCGACACAAATGTGTCGGGCCATCTTCACTACCACGGCCACCGCAGCCCAGAGGAGGAAGGAAATGTGTCGGGCCATCTTCACTACCCGGCCACCGCAGCCCAGAGGTGGAGAGTTTGAGGAAATGTGTCGGGCCATCTTCACTACCGGCCACCGCAGCCGAGGTGGAGTTTGAGAAATGTCGGCCTTATAACGCACCCAGAGTGGAGTTTGAGGAAATGTGTCGGGCCACTTCACTACCGCCACCGCAGCCCAGAGGTGGAGAGTTTGAGGAAATGTGTCGGCCATCTTCACTACCCCGCCACCGCACCCAGAGTGGAGAGTTTGAGGAAATGTGTCGGGCCATCTTCACTACCCGGCCACCGCAGCCCAGAGGTGGAGAGTTTGAGGAAATGTGTCGGGCCATCTAACTACCCGGCCACCGCAGCCCAGAGGTGGAGAGTTTGAGGAAATATGTCGGGACATCTTAACTACTAGGCCACCGCAGCCAGGATGGAGTTTGGAAATGTGTCGGGCCATCTTACTACCCGGCCACCGCAGCCCAGAGGTGGAGAGTTTGAGGAAATGTGTCGGGCCATCTCACTACCCGGCCACCGCAGCCCAGAGGTGGAGAGTTTGAGGAAATGTGTCGGGCCATCTTAACTACACGGCCACCGCAGCCCAGAGGTGGAGAGTTTGAGGAAATATGTCGGGACATCTTAACTACTCGGCCACCGCAGCCCAGAGGTGGAGAGTTTGAGGAAATGTGTCGGGCCATCTTCACTACCCGGCCACCGCAGCCCAGAGGTGGAGAGTTTGAGGAAATGTGTCGGGCCATCTTCACTACCCGGCCACCGCAGCCCAGAGGTGGAGAGTTTGAGGAAATGTGTCGGGCCATCTTAACTACCCGGCCACCG
This sequence comes from Argopecten irradians, assembly GCF_041381155.1. Taxonomy (NCBI): domain Eukaryota; kingdom Metazoa; phylum Mollusca; class Bivalvia; order Pectinida; family Pectinidae; genus Argopecten; species Argopecten irradians. The sequence continues at coordinate 26,888,885 of NC_091142.1, read as the reverse complement.
CAGCCCAGAGGTGGAGAGTTTGAGGAAATGTGTCGGGCCATCTTAACTACCCGGCCACCGCAGCCCAGAGGTGGAGAGTTTGAGGAAATGTGTCGGGCCATCTCACTACCCGGCCACCGCAGCCAGAGGTGGAGAGTTTGAGGAAATGTGTCGGGCCATCTTACTACCCGGCCACCGCAGCCCAGAGGTGGAGAGTTTGAGGAAATGTGTCGGGCCATCTTAACTACCCGGCCACCGCAGCCCAGAGGTGGAGAGTTTGAGGAAATGTGTCGGGCCATCTTAACTACACGGCCACCGCAGCCCAGAGGTGGAGAGTTTGAGGAAATGTGTCGGGCCATCTTAACTTCCCTGGCCACCGCAGCACAGAGGTGGAGAGTTTGAGGAAATGTGTCGGGCCATCTTCACTACCCGGCCACCGCAGCCCAGAGGTGGAGAGTTTGAGGAAATGTGTCGGGCCATCTTCACTACCCGGCCACCGCAGCTCAGAGGTGGAGAGTTTGAGGAAATGTGTCGGGCCATCTTAACTATCCGGCCACCGCGGCTCAGAGGTGGAGAGTTTGAGGAAATGTGTCGGGCCATCTTAACTACACGGCCATCGCAGCCCAGAGGTGGAGAGTTTGAGGAAATGTGTCGGGCCATCTTAACTACACGGCCACCGCAGCCCAGAGGTGGACAGTTTGAGGAAATGTGTCGGGCCATCTTAACTACACGGCCATCGCAGCCCAGAGGTGGAGAGTTTGAGGAAATGTGTCGGGCCATCTTAACTACACGGCCATCGCGGCCCAGAGGTGGAGAGTTTGAGGAAAATGTGTCGGGCCATCTTAACTACACGGCCATCGCAGCCCAGAGGTGGAGAGTTTGAGGAAATGTGTCGGGCCATCTTAACTACACGGCCATCGCAGCCCAGAGGTGGACAGTTTGAGGAAATGTGTCGGGCCATCTTAACTACACGGCCATCGCAGCCCAGAGGTGGAGATTTGAGGAAATGTGTCGGGCCATTTTAACTATCCGGCCACCGCGGCTCAGAGGTGGAGAGTTTGAGGAAATGTGTCGGGCCATCTTAACTACCCGGCCACCGCGGCTCAGAGGTGGAGAGTTTGAGGAAATGTGTCGGGCCATCTTAACTACACGGCCATCGCAGCCCAGAGGTGGACAGTTTGAGGAAATGTGTCGGGCCATCTTAACTACACGGCCATCGCAGCCCAGAGGTGGACAGTTTGAGGAAATGTGTCGGGCCATCTTAACTACACGGCCATCGCAGCCCAGAGGTGGAGAGTTTGAGGAAATGTGTCGGGCCATCTAAACTACCAGGCCACCGCAGCCCAGAGGTGGAGAGTTTGAGGAAATGTGTCGGGCTATCTGAACTACCTGGCCACCGCAGCCCAGAGGTGGAGAGTTTGAGGAAATGTGTCGGGCCATCTTAACTACACGGCCACCGCAGCCCAAGGGTGGAGAGTTTGAGGAAATGTGTCGGGACATCTTAACTACACGGCCATCGCAGCCTAGAGGTGGACAGTTTGAGGAAATGTGTCGGGCCATCTTAACTACACGGCCATCGCAGCCCAGAGGTGGAGAGTTTGAGGAAATGTGTCGGGCATCTTAACTACACGGCCACCGCAGCCCAGAGGTGGAGAGTTTGAGGAAATGTGTCGGGCCATCTTAACTACCCGGCCACCGCAGCCCAGAGGTGGAGAGTTTGAGGAAATGTGTCGGGCCATCTTAACTACCCGGCCACCGCAGCCCAGAGGTGGAGAGTTTGAGGAAATGTGTCGGGCCATCTTAACTACCCGGCCACCGCAGCCCAGAGGTGGAGAGTTTGAGGAAATGTGTCGGGCCATCTTAACTACACGGCCACCGCAGCCCAGAGGTGGAGAGTTTGAGGAAATGTGTCGGGCCATCTTCACTACCAGGCCACCGCAGCCCAGAGGTGGAGAGTTTGAGGAAATGTGTCGGGCTATCTGAACTACCTGGCCACCGCAGCCCAGAGGTGGAGAGTTTGAGGAAATGTGTCGGGCCATCTTAACTACACGGCCACCGCAGCCCAGAGGTGGAGAGTTTGAGGAAATGTGTCGGGCCATCTTCACTAACCCGGCCACCGCAGCCCAGAGGTGGAGAGTTTGAGGAAATGTGTCGGACCATCTTAACTACACGGCAACCGCGGCCCGGAGGTGGAGAGTTTGAGGAAATGTGTCGGGCCATCTTATAACTAACCGGCCACCGCAGCCCAGAGGTGGAGAATTTGAGGAAATGTTGGAAGCCATTTTATAATTTGTGAGTTTGTATTAGCGAAAGGTACGTGTAAATAGGTCTAGTACAGACTAACAGTTTTAATTATACTTTTTTACCAATAAATAAAAAGGACTTAATGCAGAAAATCAGATAGCTAAGCTCAGAAAAAAAGACAAAGAGAATATTATTTATCTCACATGTTTCTGTGTTTTTCTATGTTCCGTTTTTATTCCGCTTTTTGTATGTACTGTCATTCCGCATACCGCTTTTTAGTATGTTCCGTGTTCCGTCTATTTGCATATGCATTTTCTGATCATTATTGTTACACGATGGTGTTCCAAATAAGAAATATGAAGGTAATGTATCTTTCATGGTATACTACTATAGATAGTTGTTCCACCTATAAATGGAACAAGATTTCATTACGAAATGTCTGATTAATTTCTAAAAAATCGTTATTCAGAATACTTTTACCACGAATGTTTGTTCTACACTGAAATCTGAACAGATGCAACAGCTGTATGACAATGATTTATCAGGAAGATGAGGTCCGAATCCGGACAGATTCAAGTCCTTTTTTCGCAATTCGTTTTTGAATTACTTCAACAGACAATGCTTGTAACACACGGATCAACCGTCTGATTCAAGCGTTCTTGCTAAATGACTATCCTGCAAGATTGCGTGAATTACCTATGAAACTAACTGCTACACCTCAAGCGGCGTAGCAAAAAATTATATATAAAGGAAATTTTCAGATATTAATCGCCAATCAACTGTTTCTTTATTTTTTCACAAATGACGCTTAGCAAAACATAATTATTAAAAAGTTTTTATTTACAACATATAAACCATACCATGCAGCCATGGAATCCTATTAATGGAATTGTTGCTGGTGTCAAAAGTCAAATGACGCAACCTCAGAAAAAATGATGTACACGATACCAAATCTTGAAGGATTTCCACTTTTGCTGTACATTAAATGGTACTTATATGCATGAAACCTCATACTTAACCTTGCATGGGTCGCAGTAAGTGCCACGGGTCAATGTAATCTGTGCCTATCCCTTCATCTTCCCTAGTTAATGAGTATTTTGGTCGTTTAACATTAATTCACCACATTTTTGCGTTTATATCCCTAAGTGTGTAATTACTATTCGACTCCAGCTCAGACATGATTACCTGCCTTAATACCATTCCTCTCCGCTAATTAAGGTGCGCTGCTGATGCTGGTAAACGATGCGACTTTTGATCAGGTCCTTTGAATAACGTGCTCATCATGTAATACTCTGTTTCCCATTTCTTTATGCGGTTTGTTTTGTTTGGTTTCTCTTAACATTGCTGGTAGCTTCATCTGTGAGACACACAGGCAATATTTCTTCACGTAAATTTCACGTGAAAAAATTCACGTGTAATTCACGTGAATTAAAATATATTGCCTGTGTACCTCTCGATCCTTGTCAAGGGCTTCCCTTGACCCAGGTTTGGGGCATCGCCGGTGACCTAGGGTTGATTGCACTACACCACGTTACACTTACCACCCGTGGGACAGTTCGATCACAGAGTACCGCATCAATGAATTCACTCTAAAATAGAAATAGAAACCAATCAACAAAACAATTTTAAAATGAGAACTTTTCAGGTTTGGAGGGAGAATATTTATGGATATCAATGTTTTTATGACAGCTTCTGTGAATCGTATGCTAGATCTAATTTCATTGGCTAAAAAAAAATCGGCAGGAAAATCTTATGGTCAAGTACGCGAGAGGATGTTGGAAAGAAGGAACCATAGATTGGCCATAGTGAGGTATGCAGGAGAGACGCCCATTACCATTAACCCGAACTCAGAAGTCATGGTAGATGGAAGGACAGGGAAACATTTAGCTTACCGACCCGTTTGTGCTGTAATTCAGCCCACCGCTAATGCCCGCATCCCGAAAGATTTGGATATCACTCCATCACTAGTTCCCTACAGTTATGGAATGAGCGACAACGTGAAGGTACAAATCACCAACACATCGACTGCGACAGTCACCATTCAGCCTAGTGCTATATTTCGCGAAATGCAGCCTGTTACAGCGGAAGACTCTACACCTGAGATGACTCCCGAATCAGAGGTTGATGTACTAGATAGTATTGAAGTCTGCACTGAAGGTTTATCCCCTGATGAGGTTGCGAGAGGTAGACTTCTGTTGGAGCAGCACCGAGGTATATTTTCTACCTCAGTTACTGATCTTGGAAACGGGTCATTAGTGAAGCATAGGATTGAGTTGACGAATGACATACCATTTAAGCAAAGATGTCGACGCGTGCCCTCTTCTATGTTTGACGATATAAGGAATCATCTTCATCACTTACTAGCAGCTGGAGTGATTAACCGGTCTCACTCGTCATGGTCGTCGAACATAGTGCTCTAGTACGGAAAAAGAATGAAAAGCTCCGTCTCTGCGTAAACTACCGCCAACTCATCGACAGGACCGTGAAAGATACTTACGCATTGCCTCGTATAGATGAGACGTTGGACAACTTAGCAGGAAATAAATTCTTCTCTTCAGTCAACATGAAGTCAGGGTACCAACAAGTAGAGATCCATCCGGAGCATAAGGAGCGCACTGCCTTTACTGTCGGATCCTTGGGTTTCTATGAGTATACGCGGATGCACTTTGGCCTAGTCAATGCTCCAGCAACCTATCAGAGACTGATTGAAGAAGCGAAGAAGCTTTGATGGGCCTACATACCAAGTACTGCTATGTCTACATAGATGACGTGATTATATTCTCGAAGACGTTTGAAGAGCATCTTCACAGAGTTGACCTTGTATTCAACTGGATCATTGAGTGTGGGATGAAGCTTGCACCGGACAAATGTTCATTTTGTCGTCGAAAGGTCAAGTATGTAGGACATAGAATACCAGGGCATGTGACCAGGGCATGGAATAGAGCCAGATCCTGAGAAGGTGGAAAAGGTGACAACATGGCCACGTCATGAGAACTCAGATGATATCCGGAAGCTTCTTGGATTTGTCGGCTATTATCGCTGTTTTATAGAGAATTTCTCCAGGATAGCCCGGCCTCTCTCTATGTTAATGACGCCAACCCCAAAGAAGAAGGGTGCTAAGACCAAGAGTGGCGCTCCTATACCTTGGAAATGGGGAGAGGAACAGGAGGAAGCGTTTCATAAACTTCAAACTTGCCTGTCTGGACTTCCCATTGTGAGTTATCCCGATTTCAAGCAGCCATTTATCCTCCACACTGACGCCTCTGGATTTGGTTTAGGAGCTGTCCTCTATCAGCAACAAGAGAATCGAGAATTAAATCTGACCTTGACTTGTAGCCCGGGTAATGTCAATGAAGCGATCGCTTTCTCTCCGAAACATCTCATTGTTCCCTGTCCGGGGTCTCCGAAAAATATCAATATTTCCCTTCTGGACTGGATTTACATTACGTCAGGATGACATTGACATGTGTACAGTTAAATAATCAATACACATGTACATGTGTAGCGTAATTTGACTGTTACATGATGTTGTTTGACATTAACTATTGTAATTACATTTTTTTTATTTCACCGTTCATGACAGTTTGTATAATGCACAAGGTGTTTTGAGCTAATGGCTATAACATCGCGCTCACAATGTAGAACTGTTATGGATGAGAAGAACAAGAAAGTCATCGTTATAAAAGTTTTATACAAGTTTCATGCATCATTTTGTACATTTTGTTAAAGAAAGTGACGGGTCTGAGCTGCATTTCTCATGGAAGAACAGGCGCTAGCTAAGGATATTTAAAGAGCACAAATCTAATCCACTGCAGACTAGGTCATTGGTTCGCTTGACTGCATGTTTTATACATGTGCTCATTTCCTGTCTGGGTCACTATTACGCTTGTCTGTATCGCATTTCATTCAGGAAATGATCACCGGAAGTTCTGACAGATCTATCACCGGATGTAATCATTCTAAGTGTATCTCTGTTGCTTAAATTTCTTAAACTCGATAGCTTCAAAAAATCAGTGTTATGTTTACTTTTAATATGCATATAAAAAACATAATAGATAAAAATGTATTCAAACTCAATATCGATTTTAACAAAGACGATTTATCATTATGAACCACAACGAAAGCAATACCTACTAATTTCACTGTAAAGCTCGTCTTAATCATGTATAATGCACGTACCTAAAGCCAATCAATCGTGTATGTAACTCACCAAATTTTAAACGTGGAAAAAATGGTCGTTCACAAAAATGTTCATTTTTATAATTATAGTGTAAATATTGCTTTAACTAAACTTTGGTGAATAATTGAAACTTTTACATGATTTTGGTTAACTACTAAGAATTATCTTTATCCTAAACAAGAACATGTACTATGTATACAAGTATAGTGTAACTCGTCTATTTGTGGACGAACTAGCGATAGAATGAGAGACGTGACAATCCAATGTAAGTTCTATTATCGTATTTATGGCGGCTTTGTTACATAGTTAGGAACTCAGTTACGTGTATGACACTTGTTTTATGTATGACACTTAAATGTCCACTTCCCATGACATACTGGGTTACTGACCTAGGCAAGATGTGACTCGATAGACAATGGTTGGCCAGACGACCTGATTCTATTTGCATCACGGTCTCATGTGATTTCCGATGTTTGACGTCATACACATGTACACCCCATCTTTACTCCATTCACCTCACCCTCCGCCATGGATGGAAGGAGAGAAGGAGACAAATACAGTTTAATCCGTCCTAGCTACTGCAGTATTCGATTTGCATGTACATTTATATTGTTTTCGTCACATGAGGAGCTCGTCTGCGGAATTAGTCATTTGCCGAACTGGTCATTTGCGGTCGTGTCTTGGCAAGTTCCAATACTATAACACATATGAATAAAACATTTTCATGATACCGATTCCCATTAGTTCAGCTGTTTTGTCTGTTGTTTATACATGACTTACACATATCATCATCTACAGGCAACAATCTAAACTTATCATTGTGAACGAAAGTCTGTTGATAGAGGATCTGCAGCCTGGTATTTGATTTTCAAAGGTCTAACTTAAACATATAGATGGGCTTTAAATTTGAGATGCTTTGTTTCAAGCACAGAATGTGTTGATATATTAAAGAATTTTTTTCTCAAATGGTGAAAATAATTTATTTCTATTAAACCTTTTTTTTATTAAAACACGTCATATTGTAATATCAGAGTTACGATCTCCGTATATCAACAGTCTGCAACCCGGAAGTAGAATTACTTTTAGAACAGGAAGTAAAGTTGCTTGCAAATTAGATTTCGTGGTATAAAAATCGTTATAGCAAATTCGTTAGTATTAAATAAACATGCGACATGAAATACCATACCATGACAGCTGGTGAACGAACACGTGACATACAATGGCGCCCACCTAGATCAGTTATATAAACTACACACGATAAAAAGAAATTTCTGTTTCTTACGGTAAGCCGATTGGGCTCATTTTGTATAAGAATAAACTTGCGTAAACCACGCAAACTAATCGCGCTTATTAGAAATTTTTCTTTTTGCTTGAAACTTTTGGCGTTATTACGCAAGAATACTATATATAATTACATTTTTGAGACCTCGAAGCACATTTTGAAAGTTTGTCATCTACATGTATATACATGATGTGCCGGATGCTGAAGTTCACTTAAAATAAAAATAAATGTTGATTTTTTTTTTTAATCTGAAAACTGTTTCCATATTGTTAATTCCAATAGATTTAGATACCTCTTTATAGCTGATTTGCTTTTAATATCTTTCAGGTGTTAAGCTACAATATACTCCCGTACTCACGTGCATCCACATAATTTTTATGCTCATTTTAGAAAAGGTTCTGATTACCATTTTTATTTTTACATACAATTTATAAGAAGCACATTTTCTCTTTGCTTGTATCTATAAATCCCATGAGTATCTATACTTCCTAACAAATCCAATGATGTACAATGAGTTTTATTTAAACGTTCTCGTTACTGCTTATGACATTTTATTGTTGGAAATCCAAATATATAAGAAAAAAATTTCCACTTATCCATCCTTGGTCACGCGGATGTTGATGTATAGCATATGGACTCGGATCATTTTTTGAAACATCAGTTTGATATAAGTGTTGTCACGTCATAGTCGCATCGATATTCAACTTTTTAATTCCAATATCCAAAACATTGAGTTCATCAGGGTAGTGTCTTATGGCCATTCTTTTTCTTATCAACAAGCACCTCAAATAATCCTTTTGACATTTTAGAGGCCTTTGATTCGCTTAATGTGCATATATGTGTTATACTGCCCCGTTAAAATATAAAAAGACTTCCAATTATGTAAATTGGAGTGGTATAACATCATAAAACACAATATTAATTGTTTAAAAGTTTCTCGTAATAACGCCAAAAGTTTCGCGTAATAACGCCAAAAGTTTCGCGTAATAACGCAATGGTTTCTGGTAATAATGCGATTTTTTTTTCTACCAAAATGAGCCCAATTGGCTTTTGTAGTTTCTAAACATGATTGTTCGGCAAACCACGAGAACCCATTACCCCGCCAGCCAATATACCGTCGGTTGAACCCTTTGGTTTCAATGAATTATTAATAATCTAAAAATAAAAAAAAAGAATGACCTAGATACGATTTTCATTCCCTTCAATTCAACTTCGATTTCACATAAAAAGGTAAAGCTACTCAATCTAATTCAACTTCGATTTCAAATGAAAATGCATAGCGATTAAATTTTATTCAATATCGATTTCAAATGAAAGGATATAGCCATTCTATCCATTTCAACTTCGATTTCACATGTAAAATGTTATTGCAATTCGATCCAATTCAACATCGACCTCACATAAAAAGGTACAGCTATTCAATCTAATTCAACTTCGATCTCAAATAAAACGGTATTGCAATTCAATCAAATTCAACTTCGATCTCACTTAAAAAGGTGTTGCGATTAAATCCAATCAAACTCTTATTTCAAATGAAAGGATATAACCATTATATAGCATTCAACTTCGATTTTACATGGAAATATATAGTGATTGAATCAAATTCAACTTCGATTTCGCATCAAAAGGTAGCCATAAATGCTATCCAATTTAAGATCGATTTCTTATGAAAAGGTATAGTCATTCAATTCAATTCAACTTCGATTTCACATCAAATTGAATTAAGCGATTTAATTCAATGCAACTTCAATTTTGCATAAAAATGTATCGCCATTGGATCAAATTCAACTTCGATTTCACACAAAAAGGTATAGCCATTGAATCCAATTAAACTTCGATTTCGCTTGAAAAGGTACATTTGTGTAGCAATTGAATCCAATTCAACTTCGATTTCGCATGAAATGGAATACAATGTAGTATAGAACTGATACAAACATTAAATGTAGTATCACTGTAATACGATTTCCCGTCATGTGGTGGCGGTTTCCGAAACCAGACATACCCTACTGAAAGTGACATGATTGATATGATGTCGGAATCACAAATTAATTTCGAATTTTATCATAACTAAGATGAGGATAAAATGTAATTAACATTGATCTCGGAAGCACTACGATCAGAATAGACCGCCGACATTTCCAATTTACATACATGTATACAGTGTGACGGCCCATCGTTTGTTTTATTACAAGTCTGATGTCATCTATACATGCATACTAATTAAATGTAGCCTTAGGTCTGTGTTCAAAGGGATAAATAAGCGACAGAGTAGTTTGCGCATGGAACAGAAAACGGTACAGTATAGTCGATTTATCAATCTATTTGCTTAAATATGGAGCCTGTTCATTGCTGATTGATAGATATTCCCTGGGTATTTATATGCAAGTAATGTTTGCTATGGCGAACAAAGCTATGGGAATTTTTCAGGATTAATTAATTCTATTGGCTTACGCATTCAATGTTATAGTCCCGAAATGACGTAAAAACATAAAAACGGAAAGATATAACCATTGACTAATGTGTTGAAATCATACTTGTTATAAGTTACCGTACTCTGCTGTTACGGCTGTGTGTCAATGAAATGCCAATATTAGCAGAAAACATTTTCCAAAAGCCATATTATTTTTGGCTATTCTAATCACACGAAGGACATGCCCGGATGTTTTAAGGATCAATCAGCGTGGGTGTTCGGCGTACAAATTACTGGGTCTAAGATTGTAGAATTAACAAGATGCCAACAAACGGAGATTTACACCTCACACCTTCAGAGTGAAACGTAACTGGTATATTTCAATGTCAGGTTTGCATGTTGATGAAACGCATGTGCGATTTAATATAGAATTTAGGGATTAAATCTGCGCTTTAACCTTTGAAAGATATTGAGCGATAATGACGTATTCGGTCATCTTCGGGACCTCTCGGATTTGATGGATGTAAACATGAGCTAAATGTTCAGAAGGAGGCATAAATACTATATTATTAGTAATCTGTTTCAAGTACGTCAAATTAAATGAGGACAAAGGCCATTTCCGTACAGATTGGAAAACTCTTATCTAACATTGGTATTCATCATCGATACTCCAGGGGTTACTATCATCGACGTTATATCCACCCCTGGACTATCTCATAGTAAAACTGGAGGCAGTCCATGAGTAAAAAAAACTGACAAATCACAGGCCTGCATAGACTACGTTTGAAGAGTTGCCCAACTTCAAAGCCACACAGTCAACTACAATGCACCGTTACACAATTCCTGTTATGTGCATCAAAGGGTCAAATTCCCTGTGTCTTCCGTTACTTCCAGTTTGACTTTGAGAAGATAGTCCGGAGTGGATATAACGTCAGTGATGTTAACCCCTGTAGTATCGAGGATGAAAGTTGCAGTTCTCGAAAGGTAAACCGAGCAATGCATATCTACCATAGAGACCTAAGAAGACATTGACTTAAAAATTTGATATGTTGTTAAAACTAGCATATTGATTTATTTTATTTAGTTACCTGCATATGCAGGTAGAAAAATTAACGTTATACATAAACTATTACCAGGTGAGCGATTAGGCCCGTAATGGGAATAGCCATGGCGCAACGTCCGTCGTCATGACTATAAAAACTCATCGCAACCATTATATAGCATACGTCCTCTCTAATCTTAAACTTTGTAAAAATGTATATTGCTCATAAAGTTTCATAAATGATCACTTCATTTGAAATTAGATTTATAATGAAAGAAATGGAATGATCAATATAATTTAAAATATTTCATAGCAGTGCAAATTTACTTGTGAACAAAACTTTGTAAAATAATCTGCATCTCTTTCTGTGAGTTATATTATCACGATCGACAACTCTTAAATGTCACATGTTGATATAATCAATTATAACGGGCAAAATAGCAACTGAAGTACACGTAGTTCAAAATAACATTTTAATCATTGCGTGTGTTAATTAAAAGGTTTGAAACAAGTCTTCTTATATGTCATGTCATTTTGTTCGAATTTACTTGATCCCAGTGAATTCTAGTAGAGTCGTCCGTCAAATTCTCGTGACTAGCCAGCTCTACCAGTTACTATATATCGCGATTCTCACAAATATGGACACCTTCTTCAGATCATAGTTCGTTATGGCCAATATAGTTTGTATATTATTATCACGCAAAAGGAATTGCAATTACATACTAATTTGACATAATTTACTACATATTTGTTTAAACATGTCATTTATTGCATTTTGCGCAGTGAAATATAAGGTTTTACGGTGAACATAAAAGTGATCAACATGTACTGAACTCCAGTGAAAATTTTGATATTTTCACGCGCTTTTGACCAATTGGAATGCAGCATTGTAAGTGAAAATGTTAGTTTGATTGTTGCGTCAATAGTTTGAACGCAAAAAATGACGTCATTTTAATGTTTTGTGTAGAAATACAAAAATGTATGACATTATGTTCACAAAAATACGACGTAATAATCGCCAGTGCAAATAATTCTGTACAATACAATGCATGGCGGAATAATCTATACGGAAATACATGTAGCAGTGATGATCTTCTGAATATGGAAGTGAGAAAACAAATTTAAAATAAATTATGTAATAAAAAAAAATATTCCTTGTTTCTTGATGAATACAAGTTATATTTCATCGAGTGAGGTAAAAAAAAATCGTGAGTACAAAGCACGAGAGAAAACTATCAGTTTCCACCTCCCTCGATGAAATATACATTGTAACTTGTATTCATCAAGAAACAAGGAATATCTTCTATTTATTGATACTATGGCACTTAAATAGTCAAAAAAACCTTTAAAATGCTAATTTATCCATGCAAAGTGTGGTAAATAAATTGTGAAAAAAAAAGTGAAATATTTCGAGACATTTCCAATAACTTGACTTTTAACCCAGATTGTCATTGATAAAATGAGTTATTGCCCCTGCAACTAAAATTCTTAAAAAATGAACTGATACGATGTTAACTGATTTTGAATAGAGATGTAATTCTAAATGATAAGCTATTGTTAATTTTCTCATGTGTTATGATTGTTACGTAAATATAGAAAAACGACGAGATACTAACAGAGACAAAGATATCACATTTTCTTCATAATCAGTATAAGAAACGATGTAAACGTATAAAATATCAACGAAATACAATTATCAATTACTGACGACGGACGTTGCGCCATGGCTATTCCCATTACGGGCCTAATCGCTCACCTGGTAATAGTTAATGTATAACGTTAATTTTTCTACCTGCGATCGCAGGGGACAAATTCAAATATTTTGTTGTTCTTCCATTTAACTTCATGTATCATTTAATTCATCTAATTGCGGGACTACATACGTTTCACAGAAACGGAAAGGTCTTTATAAAGCTTTCAATGTGCGTGTATGTTTTCTCTATATATACATTTTAACCAAACGTCAAAAAAATGGATTCGGTTTCATTGCGATGTTTAGCGGGGCGAAAAGACGATAATGTCTTCATAACGATGAATTTAGGGAAGCAGTGAAATGATAACAGCCCCCATACATTATGTATTTGAGAGATTGCATATACATTGTACACCCGACTTCTATGTGTACATGATGTACATATATTCTTTTCTTAATTAAATGTTATCTTACTTGCTGTGGTACTCGTTGTGGTATTTTTTGTGGTACTTGCTGTGGTAATTTCTTTCTGTGGTACAGTGTACTCTCTGTGATGCAAGTGTACTTTCTGTGGTACTTGCTGTGGTACATGCATTTTATGTGGTACTTGCTGTGGTACTTGCTAAACGGTATTTTAATTCTTCACGGGGCGATACTAGCAGCCATTAGAAAGAGAGAAAAAGGAAAGAAAGAAAGAAAGAAAGAAAGAAAGAAAGAAAGAAAGAAAGAAAGAAAGAAAAAGAAAGAAAGAAAGAAAGAAAGAAAGAACATGTATTCTGTTCAATCATATATATATATATATATTGTCGGCTGTCTTATTCACATGTACTTGTCTGGTGTACTTATCAGTCTGTCAGATGATATATGTATAGAAAATGACAGAAAATACTTCTCTTGCCATTATAGAATTGTATCACATTCCGTTATAAGACAGTGTATGGAGTTTCGTTCCATTATCGACCAGAAACAATTGGACGATCGTGTGGGCAGTAAAGCCAAACGTAATTACCCCGTATGACGCAATGCTTGTATATAGAAAATAGATACCCAAGTCAATTTTGTAAATTGTTCCAGATATTGGAAAAAGTGGTTATTTTACAACGGGCATTCATGTTGATTGGTTGATGGGGCTTAACATCATTGTTCCGGTTGTAACCGAACGCACGGCATCAGGCTAAAGTTCAAGTTTTATTTACTTTGATTCTGATGACATACATATACATTATTACATAACATTCAACATTTATCTGATATTTTGTTGACTGTGTCTATTGTCTTTATAATTCAGTAACATTCCCACGTAACAATATTCAAATGACATCCATTACATGTCAAATTTTCATTATTTCTCACAATTCCATCATTTCTAAGGATGTAGTCGGATGGCAAACATATTGAACTACTGTGGGCGTTTTAGATTACAACCCTTCACCCCACTTTTTAGTGTATCATGCTAATTATGTCAACATATATTGTAAGTTCTCAGGTGCTTCTGAGGAAAATCGCCGTATCATAAACAGGAGCATATTTAAGATTTCAACTGAATCTTGTAATCATTAACATTCGTGTTACTGGGCATTTTAATGCATTATAAACTCAAATAAAAGCCGAGTTACATGTACACGTACCACTCTCTGTTTTACGTGTAAGATGAAATTAGAAATATATCTGTACACAATGTACATATTATAACCTAATATATAAATGAAAATTATTTTGAAACTTAATTAATGGCATTGACATGTTTCTAAATAAGCAAAGATTATTACTTGTAATGATAAAAGGCATCATTCACTTCAAGAATATTCTTTTATTTCCTTTTATACAAATAGAGAAAATCCATGGCTAAAAATAATGTTAGTGTATTCAGGGCGACAACAAAACGCCCCAAACGTCAGACAAAGAGCGATAACTCCCATAACATTAGTTGAACAGGTACTGATGATCCGAAATTAATTCATTGAATTGAATATTATCCTGCAAAATGCGTCTTATATTAATGGATTGAGACATGATTGATTTTTGTGGTCAATTCAAGTTTTGCTTTTGCTTTTCTATGGTTTGTGTATGTGTACAAATGTGTTCCGTTGCAACATGTACAATTTATGTACAGCAGAACGCTTGCTTTGTTTGAGTACCAGTCCAGCTGTCAGTCCATCAGAACCATAGAGAAATTGGAGGTTTCCTTTCAAACTTGTCGGACTTCTAGTTATGATTTATAGACATAAGCTTTAAATATTTGAGTAAAAAGTGAAATATGCATATAAGGCCTGACAAGGGGAATGTAACTGATGCAGAATCGTAAAGGTTTCATTTAATGGAACTGACTATCAGAATGGAAATATATGGTGATCATATACACTGTTAGTGCCAGACAAAGTTTCTTTGACCCCTGTCACCATGTCAATACTTGGGTAGAGGATATGACTTAAAATGGTAGACATATAAACTAAGAAAGCATGCGTTGACGGGAGTGACAAAGGGAAATAACTCCAATAAAAAAATGGCCTCCGCCAGCTGTGTCCAATTCGAATCTAAAGCTGACAATACATGCTAAAAAGATACTACGATATTGTTTTTTAAACCAACAGAAACAACTTGAACCTTACATAGTCAGTTTTAGCAGCTTACTTTGGATATTACAGACTATATATAACGACTGCCAAACTATTAAAATGGAAGGAAACAGAACACATTACTGGTCTCATTATTTCGTCACAGCTGATCAGTGATCTCGAAATTGAACTTGGTGTGATATTAATTAGTGTCAGCTACATATATACACGGGGCATCACGTGAGGAATCAATTTTGTATATTGACAAACCCTATGTGGTGTTCTTATCTTCTCTCTAATCCAGTGAGTGACGTGATGACACGTGATGTACAGTAAGCATGCAATCTCAGCTGTATTTGCATATTGCGTCTCTTTGCAAATTTCAGCCACAAACTCTTGATGCCATAATCGTAGAACGAATATTCCATATTTGCACATTACAGAGTTATCTGCCCTTGTGGGTAGGTATTGATTGTGAAGTCATGTGTTTGCGAGCGTAACGTCATACTTTTCGGAGAAAATGACGTGAATTGTGCTCACAAAATAATGACGTAACATTAGATACATATCCACAAGGGAGCTAACTCTGTGATATGCAAAGACGGAATACGTACCCGGCCTATTATACCTTTCGGCCCTTTTACCTGTCAATAGGGGTATGAACTCGAATGCATTGAATATCATGAATATGATATATATATAATTTGAGTTGAAAAGAAAGTTCCATGGGTCGATTTGATCCAATGATAAATTGTTTTTTTTTGTCTTCATCCGTAAGTATAAAGCTACCTTTTGTTAAAATACTGGAAGATATGTAACCAATTTTATATAAGATTAAAAATATATAATAGCGGTTTTGCCAAAAAAGTGGACAGAAGAAAAAGAAATGATTGGTGATTTCGTTATGGTAGCCACAATTGCATTTGGAATTTTCAATTAGATGATCATTAAATCTGTCCGAATTTAGATTACTGACTCTATGTCTTAGCCGACATAATGAAATATTTATAAATCTAGGTGAACAATAACTAAAAATTGTACTAACATCATTTTCAAAAGTGGTTAGTTTAATAAGTCTGTTTTTTGAAGATTGATATGGATTGTGAGTTAGTAGTATGTTGATCCAAATGATTCTATTAATATTTGTTCATCATATCTGGAAAGATCTATTTTGATAGCAGTTGGTGCGAGCAAAGGGTATATTAACAAAGCCATGGTACCGCAAATCATAATTATTGTTATATAAATTATTAATTAATACAGGGATCAATTATTTCATAAAAATAGTTTGGTGTCATGTGATTTATAATTATGTAGAATTGAATTAGACAGTGATTATCTCTTCTAGTTTTTATAGAATCAAATTTAGTTTTATAGTTACCATAACATTTCGTATTATTTTATCTATAACTTCTTTATAATTTTTTGAGGGTTAACATTTTGAATCAGTTTTCTAGCAAAACGTTAAATCTCTACATACATATTCTATACACATAAAAGATGTCTTCAAGTTGTACGATGTACATGTATAATAGTCAATCCAATCAGAATTATACTTTTATCATTTTAGTTTCATCTTCAGCTTAATGATTGTATTATTTTTAGTTTTACTCACACAGGAGATGTGAAATATATATACTGCTTATATATACTGTATATGAATTTATAATTATTAGCCGTTTGTTTCTGATTGTATCAGAAAAATTTGCTGAAGATTCAAATTAATTTGGAATATAGCTGAATGATGTCACTTGTTTATTGGACATCGTGACACTAATTTGATAAATGGTCATCCCAATCAACACTCCACTCCTCCGCCCTTCAGACCCCGCCCCCTACCTGTTTTTGCCAGTGGCAAACGCATCTGTTAATTATAAAATTTGAACGATATCACTCACGCGATCGCTTGTAAACCCGTGATGGCAGTACACATGACAATCAAACTAATTAAGAATAAAAAGTATATAGTGGAACGGATAACAAGTCTAATTTTAAATACATATAAAGCAGCCATTTCATACTCTACAAATGGGTTTGAATTAAGACACACGCGATCGTGTATCTGATTTTTGTGTCCTGTACATATATAACTCTCAATGTATCTATGATTAGTGATTTTGCGGTGTACTTATCTGTACATGTAGTGATTTCATTTTTCTTCTCACAAATGACAAAAAGACAAAAAAAGACTAAGGAGTCTTAACAGATTTATTTAACAAATGACAAAACAAGTTAATACCTGTATGGTACATTTTGTAGATCTAGATAGATTTAATTTTTTGTGTTTGATAAAGGAAATGTTGTAATCGAATTCCAAAGGTGTGAGGTGACACATTAAAATAGAATAGATCTGTGAACATAAGTAAGAATTCAACAAATTCAAAGTACAGATTATAAATTTCATCTATCTTTTCCTTATAAATCTAACAATTTAAATTTTTTGGTAGGAATTATGTCACTTCAACGAAATGTTTTCCATAAAATTAAGTTACAAAGTTCAAACAACTTACATGTACATACGTGCGATGTGAAATTATGATTCTTGACTAAAGAAATAAACTTTATGTTCTCATATAGTCACCGAGCATTCATTACATCAAACACATATTCATTGTAAATTACACAGTTTCAAAATATGAATTGTTTTTTCAAACATGTTTAACAACAACGCAACAATGTATGGAAGCATTAAAGTGCATAGTCGGGCAATGAAAACAAGTATAATTGCGTTCATTGGCCTTCCAAAAGTCCTTACATATCAAAATGACGATCAAATTGTGCTTACTTTGTCCAGTTTAGACCATTGAAATTATGGAGAGCCCCATATAAATTTAACACTGTTCTAAAAATAAATTCTGAAAGCGAGGCTGCATGGGAATGTCAACACGGATATAGGCAGCCGGGAGGACGTTTTAGGATTCCTTTACTATAAATTATTTTCTTCGTGTGCAGAGCGATTTTTGACAGGATATTTTATTTTTCTATTTCATAAGAAATTATACTGGATATATTAACACCATTTAAACCGACTTAAGCCTTCCTTTGCCCAACTATTCACTTTAAAAGAAATCTGTATTTAATCACATAAATCTAATTAGACTTGTGATTCCGCTCCATAACGATACGTTCCAACTTGTATTGGGGTGTATCGCAGACCATCGTTGTAGTGGAGCGGATTACAAGTCCAATTTTAATTAGATTGTCGAATTCATATAAAGCAGCCATTTTCATTCTCTACTAATAGGTTTTGAATAAGACCAACGCGCTCGTGTATTCTGATTTTTGACACGCGCTGTTTTGATAACTACGGGATGGACCGTACAGGTAATCGGAGATGTGATCATACAGGTGTCAAGAACAGTAGCCACGTCACAACGATACGCTGAGTAATTAACAAAAATCACTGAACATCACGGCCATTAATTAACGGTGACAATACCCCAATTATAGCTCAAAGGTAACTAGTCAAGTGAGGTGTGCTCAGCGTGGGGGTAATTACGGCCCCTTTCCCTGCCACTGGGCGTGGCTTGTGAGATCCTCATAAAAGAAGGGTGCGGCCCTTCAGCGGTCAGTCATTTCGACACTTCCTCAACATGAACACCCGAGCCAACCCGAACCGTTCCCGTACACGTCTTCTTGAAAGACTTTCTACAAGGCCAAGAAACCGGATCCATAGCGTCAAGAGAGAGTCTTTGTTAGGAGCCGAGCGTCACTTCCGCCGATCATGTGAACAGATTGTCCTGCTGAACAACCGTATAGAAGACCTACAGTTCCGGTACGACAAGGCTAAGAAGAACTGCAACGGTCCCTTCCGGTACAATCTGCGTCTGAAGCTGGCCGTCGTCGAGGGTCTGCGCAATGTTTACTATGACTACGCACGTGCTAAGGCCAAGATGGTGGCTGATCTTCGCCAGGAGCTTTTTGGACAGATCGTCCGTGTCGTTGAAGATAATGACGATGACTACTCGGACATGTCTATGAACGACGACTAGCGACGATATGGCATTTTGCCTCCTTTTCATCAAAAGGCCCTTTTTAGGGCCACTAAACTGCTCAAAAAGAGTCCAATGATCCTCGAAAATACGCTATAAGAATTCCACATATCTTAGCCCCATTATTTTAGTTTTACATGTTAATCGTAATTTATTTCACAAAGTCATTTAAAGATTGATTTTAAATGTCCTATGACTACTTACAGTACATATTATATATATTTATGCATTTCTATCGTCTATTATTTTTTGATAGCTATTTTGACATGAAAAACATATACTGTTTATTTTTGATATTTCGTATTTTGTGTTTTCTAGGAATAAGTTTCAATTAAAATGACGACATTTCCGTCCTATTTGTTTCGCAGTTTCTTTTTCTACAGTGTATAATGTCGTACTTTTTTCTTTCCGTCTATCAGAGTTATTCCCCTTCGTTCACTAAACTTTCATTATGCTTCTTTCACTTCACCAACCGCTTTAACAAAACAGTTACATGTATACGTATGCAAACGTACATACATATATATCATTGTACAAATAGGCGTATCCCAATAAACATGTCCCGTCTTTGACAGGTAACGACTTTTGTAATACTAAACCATGTTTGAAAATTCAAAGTGCTTTTGAGAGTATGGGTATCCTAATTGTTTGTAACTTAATTTGGTATAAATGTACTGATTACATTACAATTACGTGTGATGACGTCACAATAACAAATATGGCGTCATCTATGTTGTCTCGATTGAGTGACTTTCCTTTTAAGTTTAGATGTCACTGTGTCAATCCGCGTAGCGGATTCTCGTACGCGGATTCACACAAAAGTTTGCGAACAATTTTTTTCATAACCCGATAAAATTAAAAAAAAAATAGTGACATCAATACTTATAATTAATTTTATATTCTATTTGATAAAATGAAGTATGTTAAAATGTAACATTATAGTGGTTTTTCAAGGGATTTTTTTTCCGAATCAATACGCAACGTCAATGTCTCTATTTTGACGTCACGATAACGTCGGGGTTTCGCGCCATTCTCGGATTTTTTTCATAGTGGTATACAAAAAAATATTGGCCAATCAGAAAGCCAGATTTAGTATGAAAACAAAGCAAAATTAATTATATCAGAATGAATTGTCAGGCTGAAACTAATGCACACTACTTCAAATGTATGCGATCAAAACATCTGAATATACTGAATATTCATCTGTCCATCTCCATTAAATAAATTTAAAGAATTGCATCAAAATTTGAATATCTTTGAATTTCAGGGACAGAATTCATAAAGCTATCGAAAAGAAGGGTGAACACCTTAAACACATTCTTAAACTAAAAGTTATCAATTTTCTAAACAAATCGTTAAATCAGCAAAATGTGAGTTTCTCGTGAATTTCAATTCAAGTATTACGAAAAAAAGAAATTTTTCCAGGTTGTTATATAACGGTGTACAAAGCAGACCGTACCTTTCATATGATTTAAACGTCTAATTTGTCCGTCAATTGAAACACATTTTACAAAACGTCAAACTCGGTATATATTTTTAGGGACACCCTGTATATGAACAAAATAGACAGACAGATATAAAGGTATCTATATTTTTAGCCAGTTTCATGCCCGCGGAAGGGGTACACAGATCCAACATAAGTTCTGGGAAGATACCATGTATGTATACGACGAATGGTTATGAAACTTATTTCACATGTGGTAATTAGTTTCTGAATGTTACAACTTACATGTTTCATGAACTTTAGTTCGAGTGTGAAATAAATTCCATATCCAATAACACCGAACTTCATGTCTCTTCACGCATCAATACATACACGATCAATTGCGTACATGTATGTGTTTAAAAGTATTTTTAATTGTGCCGGTGAGCTCAATTTGAGAACTTTCTGTCAATTATTGAGTAGTTTGTTATTGTCGACGTTAAAAAAAACAACAACAAAAAAACAAACCAAAAACAAAAAAACCACTACAAGCGCTATACAAACACAGTCTGCTTAATTTACTGACGGAGTGTAAACAAAAGGAAGTAATTTTAACTATGATATATGTAGAATGGGTGACACACTGTCACCGGTCATCAACGCAAGTGGAAGGCAATTAACACAAATCGTAAAATAAAAAGTTCAAATAATTAAGCACATCTTTCAAAACAGATGTTTTTCTTGAAAAAAAAGATCAGTATGCATTACTGGAATTTTTAAACAATAACGAAACATCTGTGAAATAGGAATTCGCATACATGGGTGAATCGTATACATACAATAATAATGTAGTTTCGAAAAATAAACAATTGGTTATTTAATGCACAACAATATCCGTCAGTGGTTTCCCTTAGCTTTTCTCCGTCAGCTTGTGCTTACACATGACACGTTGACGTTATTCACTTTCTGCTGAAAATAAAATTCTTTTCTGCTCTGAAGATTATTTTGCTATTTATCTATCTGGGCAGTGACTGTTTGCGTTCAACTTTATATCGAAATAATATTTTAAATAATTTAATGTTTACACTACATAATTCACCTAACAATTCAAGATCTTGTTCACATTCTAGTCTACCAGAGTTACTTCCCTTCCTAAGTACATGTACAATCGCGACATGTCGGAGTAATTTCCGGCAATCGGTAATTATTTCCGAAAATTACCGGAAATTTCTCCGGGGTGATCCGATTGTCCTATATAGCTACATTTGTAATTACTGACAGATCATGGGTGAATGGAAGTAACTTAGATAGATCGGAACACCATTTCTTTCCTGTTATTCACTGCCATAAAGGGTGTCTGTGCTCATCTACAAATATAATATACAACATGTACATAAAAACACTTGATTGTGCTCATTATATAGCAAATAATTTCATTTTTTCTTTGTATCTTGGTTGTGCCTGTATATGTTGCCTGAAGTAGAGCCAGCAATGTATATATTTCAGTGAAATGGTTGTGTAAATATGTTATGATATAAACTGTGTGTATTAATTTGACGATTTAAACCAAAGTTTTACCATGGTTACGGTAATCGTTACGTACATTGTCTATTTGACCTTATGGATGTAAAATTAGAATTTATATAACGTTTATTTATATGGAATAGCAAAACTGACAGCATACAATAATTAAATGAATACATAAATAAATAAATGTGACATACATTGATAAATTGTCTATTTGAAACGGGTTGAGAATCAACATAATTTCAATCGTCAATTTGCAAATGCAAGGTGAAAACATGCATGGATGCCCCTGATTCGTCTATATTCAGTATAACAGTGTTTTTTTCATTGAAGTCTCAATACAAATGGAGATTTTTCTGATATGTAGATCGTGGGGACGAGGGCGGAGAGGTGACCATATCAAATAATGAAGGTATTGTTACCTGAGCGTTCAGGTGTGGCCTGAATCTATTTCACCTGTAATCAGTACCCGTACCATGTACAGGTAGCGATAAAGGTACGGAGGTACACAGGTATCCATTGTAATGCACAAGTCAGGTGAACCGTTATATATATACGTACAAGGGTAGAAACGTAAACAACATAAAGGACTAGTCTTTTGTTTACGTCGTGTATTTCACTTATATGTGTCGTTCAATTAGCAGTTAAAACAATCTAATCCAAATCAAATATGGCAGTGCTTTCTCCTTTTTATACGTGAGGACTCGCTAAAGATGGCGCCCACCCCGAGGTATGTACATAGATACATAATCACTAGTTTTGAAACAATTCACTTAATTTCAAACCCCTTCCTAATTATATATGACTAATTACTAATATCTTTCCGTCATGGCGGTGACACTTAGCTTATAGGCAGATATCTAGAATACCAATATCCGAGTAAAGGTCATTGTCGGTAATACTTGCTTGATAACGGAACTAAGATAAACTGAACTTATGTTTTGTTTTTCCTATTTGTTATTGATTTTTGGGGAAAAAAGTCAAGATAAGTTATGAAATATTTGTGAGCGAGACGTCCAATACCGTTGATTTCCAACTTCTAGGCGACAGCTCCATTTGATGCCGTAATTTACAAGTTATTTCCTTGTAAATGTCTAAATTCAATTTTCATGAATTTTTCGATTATATTTAATACAATATGTTTTGATGATTAATGTTACAATCTGTATGTCATAATGTGTAATTTTCCACCCGTGTACAACAATTACATATGCCGCCATTTTGTTTTAAATATGCCCTAAATAAAGTCACGTGGTGATGAAAGTCTCATGACTAAAATGATCATGACTTCAAATGCTCTATTTTGATTGATCAAAATGCGGAAAATCCAGGGAATCCCCTGTTGTTATTTATAGTGGGGTTACCGGATTTGCGATGTCAACTTGTGAACAGGTATTCATCATTTTCAGGATGATTTTATACAAATATTGACTTTTTGTATGCGGAAGGTGATATTTCCTGAAGCCCAAGTAGGAGGAAAATTTCCCCTTTCAAAGGTTTAACAATTCCTCGTATTTAAATACAAAAAAGGGGGGAAATTGTTATATGAAAGAATACAAACTTTGTTATTTGAAACAATTTTGAGGCACGGACAGCGCAATGCTTTAGTAAACAAAAACAATCTATGAAATCTTTATCCACATCCTCATTAAGTATTGTTACTACTTCTTCTTCACAATATGATCTTGGTTCATACAGCTACATTTAACATATCTCTAAAATATCTTTCCTTATCTTACCGGAGATTTAGATAGTAAATTAGTTATCTAAATATCTTATCTTACCATACTGTTGTCAGCAACGTCTGATTTGACTTTTGCCCGATGATCGGCAATGCTCTATTTTGATTGGTCAAAAAGTGGAAGAGACAGGGAAGTTAGGGAACTCACTGTATCTATTCATAGTCAGGTTACCGGATGTGCAATGTCAACCTCTAAACAGGTGTTCATTGGTCTCAGGTTGACATTGCATTTTGTCAAGACCTGTCCGAGCGGTCTAGACCAATCAGAAAAGTCATATAACAATTTATTTTGTCAACATCTGTCTTCTGTAGTGGTATAGACGAATGGGAAAAATGTAGTTGTATAGCAATTCTAATTGCCTACTGATTGTTTCTTTGTATATAATGAAGGATTACACTTTCTATTATTGACATTTCAGTAACAGCAGACCACATCCAAACAAGAACAGAAAAGTTCCCCTACGAGAGAAATTTGCATACGGTGCTGGCCATGTGCTCAATGATATGGTGACGTCGTTCTTGTTGAGCTTCATAGCGATTTACGTCACAGTTGGTTTGCGGATCAGTGTAACGTTTGCTGGATATATACTTTTCGTAATCTTGGTCACGGATGCGCTTTCCAGACCCGTTATAATTGTGTTGTCAAGGAAACTATTTATCTGTTGTTACGTCGGACGTCGTAAATCATGGCACATTCTAGGTACGTCAAAGACATTCGTCACAGCTAGCTGTAAAGTTCTATCATTTAAAGATGCAATACAAACTGACTTATATGGGCATAACTTTCCTATATTAACTTTTTATCCGTTATATTTTGTTTTTAAGAGCTATCTGTCTTGAAGGTACATTTGCACGTAGATAATAGATCTAGATATTGCGTAATGTTTGTGAGAGAAAATAACGTCTTTATCTCTGTGAACTATGACCTTTTACTCCCACACACCTCGCGTTCCTACCGGAAAGTCAATCGTAACGTCTCGGAGATTTCCAACAATCTTCGGAAGGTTTTGTCGGGGACATTTCCGAGATGTTGCGATTAACTGTAAAGTAATAAGAAAGACATACTTTTAGAAATAGTTAGAATTTAGATGCATTGGCATGCAAATGGATTTCACTGATTTAAGAGATTTGATTTGTATAATTTGTTCCCATTATGTCATTCAACTCTGTATATAGAGGTTACACAACGAGTGGTTGTTGGATATGAAATCTATTCCACACAAATGTGTTATCTTTTAAAAGTTACAAAAGACACGAGCGTTAGCGAGTGTCTTTTGTGACTTTTGAAAAATAACTTACGAGTATGGAATAAATTCCATATCCAACAATCATGAGTTGTGTGACCTGTTTCTATCATAATTATATCCGCTTTTAGCCGATAGAAATCCGCCGAAGTTAAGGTAACGCGTGTTTACCGAGATATGCAATTAAAATGTAGCGATTATTTGTGTTTGCATATTACAGAGTTATTTTCCCTTGCGGGCATGTATTGATTGAGACTTCATGTGTTTGCGAGTGTAACTTCATACTTTTTGCAGAAAACGACGTGAATACCTTTTGCAGAAAACGACGTGAATTGCGCTCACAAAATAATGACGTAACAATCGATACCTACCCGCAAGGGAGCTAACTCTGTAATGTGCAAAGACGGAATTTTCATCAGCAAAACGTAATATTCAAATGCATATTTTGATAAAGAATCCATTCGTATAAAATTCTTCTAATTGGAAGTAACTTAAGGATGAAATACTTTTCATTTGAAGTATCATGAAAGTAAATTTTTCGAAGTTACTTCAATAATATAACACTTAGTATCGGACTATACAAAAGCACGCACACAGTAGAACCGTGACGTTTACTTCCCGACAAATAATCACCAAGCCATTGTACATCTAATCAAGTTCAAGTCGTTTCAGAATCGGTTTTTTTAATCTACAGTGTACCATAATCACCAGTTAGATACTTTTCGACCAAAACGAGTTACAGATTTTTACACCACACATAAACACACAACTTTCTTGACACAACGACCACCAATCTCTCCTAGGGTTCAATGCGGTCCCCACATTCATGAAATTGTGGGGACCGCAATGCACCCTGGGAGAGATTGAACGACTAGGCTACGTCACATACTGTACGCTTTCCAATAACAGTCTTGATGTCAATCGCAACATAGCATGACGTCACTCGATTATTGATGGCATTTATAAATGATGACAAAATATATTGACACTTAGAAATAAGTAGTTCGGTCAAAGTTCACCGTGTCAGCTAATCAAAACGCGTACAGATTTTTGTTAATTGTTAATCAACAGCTACATCGTTTATTTGATACCATGAGAGTTGAATTACAGCGCCTATTGTGGTAGAAAGTAGGCAAAAGACTTACCAAATGATTACGATTAACTCCAAAACTCAACCTTGCTTTAAGGTACAACCAGGGTTTTCAGTACTAAGCACTCGATAACCGAACGATTGTGAAAATATTCTTTCTGGAGGCGTTTTCTTTCTGGAGGCGTTTTCTTCATGTCTGTCGTACTGATCCATGACATTTACGACATTTTTTCTTTATAGATTTGTGTCTTGAAACATTTGTCAATCAGGACGTTATATGAAAAAAATAAGTAAATTAATCTTTATTTGCAATATTTCATAATTAATGTATTGTACGCATTTGCAGGTTCTATTGTTGTAAGTGGGTGCATCATAATGATATTCGGCTTCCGGATTGTACCGGAAGTAGATGACTGGCCGCGGTTTCTGGTGTACGCCCCGATATTTATCTTATTGGCTTTCTTCTTTACGTGTGTACAAGTGTCCCATAAAGCTATTCTGCGTGAGATGACCGGTCTGACGTCAGAGAAAAACCTACTTAGCGCGTGGAGGTAAATATGCATACATACAGTATTCATAAGATGCTTATCCAACAAAACATTTGTTCTAGGTCAGATAACTTTTGAATAAGATATTTTCCTTTGGATTTGTTTCATTTCTTCAGGCAATTGCGTTTTGTAATGAGAGTAGTAAGGTAAGGGAGATTGCACATATGTCTTCCTATATACATAATGTAAAATGTATAGACAAAAGAAAGTAATTTTCTAAAGAAGAAATAGACTCTTGAAATATTTTTTTTATTCTATTAGAAATACAATTTTTAAACATTATCTATGTAGTTCTCAAATTAATGCATAAAACATAAACTGTAACATGAATTTTGAATTTATGAAAAGGCCAGGAAATGAAAGCTGTTAATTTTCATTTGTATCTTTTGACTCTGTGTGTAGCGTCTACGCCGACATTTAGTAGTAATGTATCAAGTTAGGTTACACTCTCCTAATTAAACATCATAGATTTATCATTTAAAATTATATATGTTTATCACTTAAAGATACTCCACCGCTGACAAATGGTATTTTTACTCTATCATAAACAGAAGCAGACGATTAAGTATTTTTCTTCAGTTACAAAAGTTACTAACTTTGCACCATTACTACCATTGAAAAGTTTGAGCTTCTAATTTCTCTTCAAGATAAAAATAATAAAAATAATTAATTACATCCCGAAAAAAATCCGTGGCGCTATGTTCTACATGGAATGAAGTTCTGATATATATACACGATTAAACACCAATTATTGTTCAAATGATAAGTATTATTTATGCTCTGTCGGCGGTGGAGCATCTTTAAATAAAACTTATTGCACCTAGTTCTGATTTATTGAAACAAAAATCAATGACTTTAGTCAACGTTTTCTACTTATGTAACTTGTGTCACCTACAAGTACGCTAGTTACAACATAGAAACGAAAATACTACAAACTATTACACACAGTACAATAGTACATACACTCATGCAAATTTTATATACTTTCTTAATAAAACACCAATTACTGACGTGACTGTAGGTAAAGCATACTACAGTATATGACCCCATTCCATCATCACGAAAAATACGAAATAAGCTTTTCCTTTCACTTTAAATAAATTATGAATACAAATTTAATCTTATGTCCCCTCACACTACTCACATCTATCATTTTGTGGAATGTTCGCCCCTGTGCGGAACTGTCTATTCCTTTGTTGAGGTGGGGATATTTGTAATATCTGCTCCAGCTAACGTTTATTATAGTGTGTGGGTCGATCTTTTTTCTCATTATGGTTTTGTCATATGTGACCGTAATGGCTGTATGTGCGAAGACATTTTGTGTATTTCTATGACATTGATCGTTAAGTTAGCTTTATCCTACAGGAGTATCAGTTCCTTAGCTGCCAACATTTCCGTTTTCGTGGTCGCCGCCATTGTTCTGGGTACTTCCGGTGACAGCACTACTTCCGACTTCACGACAGAGGACGCTGCCTCGTTCTCGGTAAGTAAAATGTCTGCCATTGTTTGTTCTAGCAACAGAAGATGGAATTAATACCGCTCTAATGACTTCACAATTCAATCTTAATCAACAAAGCCATTCACCTGTTAGAGAAAATCTTCCATTATTTACAGAAAAATATCTAAAGCAACAATTTTTCACATTTATTTCCAAAATAACACACCATGTCAATGATATTTCCCTAAATCCCATAGAAGATCTTCATTTGTATACAATACTGTTATAAGATATATGAGGGAGTAATAAGCGATACGCTACATTGATAATACCTTCCCTATTTTGTGACATTTATTACAAGGTTATGACCATTCCATTAGGTAAGCTATCAGAATTCACACTCCATTTAACAAAACTAACCAAGCATTCACCAGGGTAAGATACAATGTATATAATTGTATTCACTTTGGTTGGCTAAGTTTAAAATTAATTAGTAACTGTCATAGTTAAAACACACATATGTTTCAAAATATGTAAACAATAGATAATGTTTTTTTGGTGTGCTTTTGTAATACAAGTGTTTGGTGTGTTTTTTAAGCTTTCATATAGGGACTTATCTAGTCCGCTAAACCTGCCTATATTATTAGCCTTTATTTTATTGTTTTTGCCTATATATAAGGCAAGTTTAGGCAGGTTTAGCCTATATATAAGGCAAGTTTAGGCAGGTTTAGCGGACTAGGACTAACATTTTAATATTGCACTGACATTTTGTAAATGATTTATTTGTACAAAAAAAAAAAAAAAAAAAAAAAATGAATACTCTTCTTTTGAATTCTGGATGTCAATCGATACAACTCCGTAAATCTGTGATATATCGCTTTCTTAACTCCATAAATCCATGTTAACTCTATAACTTCTTTACTGGTTTGGTGTATTTTTATTTAAATGTTTAAACTTTAATTCTCGTATTCGAGGTATTCAGGGTTATCTCGTTGAATAAGAGATTTTTATAACATTTCAATGCTAAAGATTGTTCAATACAATAAACGATATTTTGAACATTTTCACTGTCCATTTATTTCACTTTACTTTCAGTTTATCTCCTACTTTATCCTGGTAACTGGTGGGTCTTGTTGTATTGCGTTCTATTTACTGGTACCCGAAAAAACACAATCGTGTGATGAAGCGAGGGACCAGTTCAACGGGTGCTGTTACAGGTCAAAGGCAGTTCTCCCATATGGCAGCACGAAAGCAAGTAACCTCCGAAGAGGCTCCAATGTGACAAATCTGGCCGTGAATAGCGGTAATTTATCAGAGAGGCGACTTTCTGGCAGTTCTGGATCCGGTCAGCCAACACCAGGCAAAACAACGAAAATCTCACCTGCTCTTCCTGCAATAAAATCTGAAGACAGTAGAGCAAAGTCCCCGAATAGTTTATCGAAAACGGGACACCTTATCATAAATGTTAAGAAACTGACCGACGGTAATAAAATAGAAGCAGCTATAAAAGGTCAAAGGTCAGATAATGTTCAAGAAAAGGCTAAAGGTCAGGGGAATTCTCAAATGTCAAAAGTTTCCGAAAAAGACGAAAAACCAAAGATTGATAATTCTTCAGGAAGAAATAATGTGCAAATTACAATTTCCAAGGATACGGAGAAATCACCAAAACAGGCGAGGAAAACGGATCTACAGACAACGGTTAAGCTTGCTGTCAATACATCAAGAGTAAAGTCTAATTTCAAAGCCAAACAATTTCTTAATCCCGGAGATATAAAATCTGGCAGCAGATCACCTTCACCCGGTGAGAGTGGACGGAAATCCAGTGAGGTCGGTACATCACAAAATGTATCACTTTGGTGTTGTATTTGTCCGAGGAAAATTGTCAAGGTCACAGAAAGGTCAAAGTCAAATGGAAAAGCTTCAGTCAAAATAAAAAGGAAAAAATCCACGGGTATGACTAAAAATGGCACTGGAAATCCAGAAAAATCAAAATTATTCTGTTGGTGCTGCAGACGACAGAAGGACAACCAGAAATCGCGCGGAAAAGATCAAAAGTCTGACAAAAATCGGATGTGCTGCCCGTGGTTCAAAGGAATGTGTAGAAAACCAAAGTTCTTTAAGGTAAGTAGTCATTCTAATACGGATTAATAGGAAAAGTTCGAAGGATAGTTTATCAACATGAGCATGGAATTGTTTTTAGGAAATCAAAACTTAAATTTACTTATTTGTCTGGTATGATCAAATTAATCACTTCGCCCAGTTTAACAGACATAAATATATGCATGATGAATGATGAGTTGGCCTACTCCTTCATACATATCAATGTGATTTAGAAGACAGAAATAAAAACACAACAACAAATACAAATGTTTACAGTATATTTCTGACGGTCTTCTGTTGCAGAGCGTAATCATTCATGCATGTTCCAAATTGGCATTCCTGATAGCCCAGGTTTACATGCCGCTCTACCTCACAGAGTCCTTGGATATGCATAAGGTAAAACAAACAAATCTAAAGTTACAGTTGTGTTTTACATCTTACAAATCTTATCTCGGGTTAAGATCCCTTTGTCTTACCCTCGAGGGGTGAATGATCACTTTTTCTACATATATTTGACTGTAGAACAATACAATCTATTACTGGTTGAAAATGTTACTAATTGAGTTGTGAAATAGAATGCCATGTACTGTACATGTAGGGCAGTTGCCAGGTACTGACCGGTGGTCGACGGTGTTTCTCTGGGTACTTCGGCTTTCCTCCACCAACAATCCCGTTATGTCCGTAAATGACCATGGCAAATATAAAGACTGGAGAATAAGTCATATGTCCTTAAATGACCATGGCTGTTAATAGGACGTTATACTTAAAAAACCACATATACCGATTGATTGAATAATTGTAAGAAGAAAAAAACCAAACATCACAAACACGAACTTAAACTTACATAAAATGTATTTATTTGACAATAGACACTCGGTCTTAAACAACTTATTTGTGTACACAGCAAACAATCGTAATCAATAAATATTAATTAGAAAATGTTTACATCATGTTTATTACCTTTGATGTTTATACTTATGTTATAGATATCTACGGCTTTAGTTCCTCTCGTCGTGTACCTGGCAGGGTTTGTCGCTACACTAGTTACCAGGAAAATAAACGCCAAATACGGAAGAAAAGTAAGTAGAATTTCTGTACAGCACGCTAATATAATCAGTTGATGACGTGCGGATTTTTACACTATGTGGCATCCCGAAAGTGTCAGTGTCTGACATGCTTCATTGACTACACATATATAGGGATAGGCATTGCCGTTACATACGGTGTATGTATTTATCCGACATATGACTTCATTAAGGATGCTATGCTACATTAAACGCAAGTGCATTCGTACTTTGTGATCTCTTTAAGTTAAATTTTTTAGAAAACCTAATCATTCAATCGTGTGAATGACAACATCATTTCCAAGCTGCTATTAATTAGTTAGTTCCTCTGATTAGTTTTGTTACACAACCAGTAAATGTTTTTGCGTGACGTTTCGGTGACTAGTGCGATGAGTACATTGACATCTTCTTCGTGTGTCTGATGAAGTTGACAGAGTACACATCGTATTCTTCATCGAAAGGTTACAAATATTTTTTAACGGTTGTGTAGCAATATCATTATATATTTACAGTTTGCACTGACATGGACTCAATAACCATGCTTTCTAGTATTATCATTATCAATGTATAATGTTAGCACAACACGCGCGGCGATTCTATTATTACGTGAACAGTCGACGGCGTAGCAACGTGGGGTCATGACCCCACTTTTGGCGGGAACATATAAATGACTCGATTCCAATCAGCTGTTCAATCGAATTCGTTGACGATGACGGGAGAGAAAAAAAATATGGATATTTTAATAAAAAATATGCAACTGCCGCGGGAAAAATGATATTCATTTACTTGAAAACTGTAAATATAAGGAATAGATGTTTATTTTGTTGAGGTTATGAGGGTATAATGAAGTTAACGTTTAGGAAATATCAACTGGGTCACAGTGATCTATATCGTCTAGTTTCTCCTTCTTGTTGTTGTTGTATATTTAGATTTACATGATAAAACATCCTATGCTGATATTTCACAACATAACTTCAGCCAAATAACGAATTTATTTCAACTTAAATCGAAAGAGAATGATATGCATTGGTCAGGAGAATAGATGTAGCCAATGCCAGCAATTTCCTATTTTTAGAAGACAATCGCTATCGAGCACGTCTGTGTATTAGGGATATTAGATCCAATTTATTAGTGTTATGCAATGATTACCGCAATAACATCATAAATAATATTACATAATACATTAATATTCTTCTTCTAAATCTCCATACCCCCATATAGACTGTTGAAGATGGATCTGAAAAGCTGTTTTCTTCCAAACATGAACAGATAATTTACATGAAATAGTGTTCCCTCCTATAACCAAACTTTATTCGGATTTCTAGCAGACGTTTGCTATAGAAACAAATAACCAGCAAAAGTAGTACATAATTATCAATTTTATATAAGTTTTTTTTATCTATTCTTATCATTTTGTTATCTTTAATTTTCTATCATTGTATTATATATTGCTGTCACTACTTATTTTCCCATCGATGGGTTATCGTATTATTGTATCTATTTTCTTATCATTGTATTATATTGCTGTCACTATTATTTCATCGTGGTATGTATTATTGTATTTTTTCTTATCTTGTATTATATATTGCTGTCACTGTACTTATTTTCTCGATGGTTATTTTTTGATATATTTCTTCATGTATATATGCTGTCACTGTACTTATTTTCCCATCGATGTATTATCTTATCATTATATTATCTTTTCTTATCATTCTATTATATATTGCTGTCATTGCATTATATTTTCTCATCGTTGGATTATCGTATTATTGTATTATCTTTCCCTAACCTAGTATTAAAGTTTCCTATCATCGTGATATCTTTTCTTATCAATGCATCATCATTGTATAATATTTTATTATCATTGTATTATATTTTATCATTATTCTATTATATTTTATTATTATTGTATTACATTTTAATTTTTTTCTTTCTATTTATCCCATTTGATTTGTTGTTCGCTATAAGATAATCTTTTGTTCATCACTTTCAAAATGATGTCATATGTTGCCTCCCAAAACTCAACCTCGTGATGTAATTAATTTTTCAATATAACAATGTTTTCATTTTGCTGTCAATTGTCTATTGTTCCGAAAGGTTGTCATTAATCTTTGCTCGTCACAATCAGTATTAATCCCGGAATCGCGGTTTAATTGTCATCATCCATACTTCATATATACGTTTGTACCCCCTTTCCTGAGGTTTACATTGTGACGTCACTATTTTGTGAGCATAATTCGTCGTCTCTTTTTCTCAAACACAAACACATGACGTCACATTCAAAACCTACCCTGAAGGGCAGCTAACCGTGTAATATGCATATTCAGAAAAAATGTTTGTGTCATTGAAAGAACGTTCACTATAGGTCATGTTGTTTATTATTAGAAAATCTAGTCATTATCGTTATATGAACATTGTATGTGATTATTTTGTCTTTAGCGGACATTCGCTATTGGGGAAGGCTGTGTATTAGGAGCCTCTGTCTGGCTGTTTTTCATCCCCGTCGAGAGTAGTGGTCAGGTGTATGCCACAGCCTGTCTACTGGGAGTGGGACTGTCCACTCTACAGGTGCGGTCAGTTTCCATGATGACCGACTTGACCGGATCTCCCGTTGTAGGTGATATTTATGCAAATAATTCGTTTATAGACTCTCAGAAGAAGAAAAATATTTTTAGCAAACAATTCGTCAGGAATATATTTGATCGACTTGCCTATTCTATTGACCAGAAAGTAAATCAAGGTACTTACATGTATAATTTTTGTCATATGTTTATTTTTTTCTGTAAATGTTCACATAACACGATGAAAACAGAATTGAAAATAAATCCTAATTGAATTTGTAGGATTCCGGAGCAGCATTGTTTGGTGTTAACGAGAAGGTTATTCAGGCTGTTGCCATCCTACTGGTCCAGTTACTTAGTCCCTGCAGGTAGGGTGTTTATTAAGTATGCGTCATGCGATTTTACAATTCAGGAAGGATACATGTTACGACGATGTTGAACATTTTTCTATGCTTCTGTAAACACTGTTATAAGAATGTAGTTATGTCTCAAATGATATTACATTAACATAGGTCATATTGAAAGAGAAATGCATTATTTTATCCTATATTCCTACCGAAATTCTTCTGAATGCATTGCAGATGATATTACGCAGCTTGAGAGATACATCATTTAATGCGATACATTTCGGACAGCAATACCCAAATGATTCAAAATAACTATTGGATCCTTTTAATGTAAAAGTAGAGCTTTTCATGCCATGAGCAGTTTAGCTTATTGTACTTTCTTAAAGGGGAGCTACAAAACTCACTGGTAACATTTAATTGCTCAAAAGGTGTCAATTTTATTAGCAATACGTCTCGTACAATGACCATAAGTTTATAAGTTTCATGTACAAACAAAGAAACCGCAAACACACTTACTATTTCTTCAATGCAGTTTGGGAAACAAAGGTGTGATTTTGTATATTTATCTAGCTTTAACGACGGTTTTATTTTACCGCTCATTTAATTTGAATATTTCTCAATGTCCCGTCGAGTTAGAGTTAATAGAATTCTACTGCATATGGGAACTGAGCAAAAAACTCCTCGCGTAAAACAATTGCAGTATCAACATAGATAGTCCGATTGTGTGTTTCAGACTTGATGCAGAGTCCGATGACTGTAAACTTTTCTACAGAAGTGTGATGCTATCCATGCCCGGTGGTACGACCTTCATCAGTTTTCTAGTACTATCTCTCGCCAAAATAGTCGGCATTGATGAGGAACAACAAAGTCGTAAGCATTGTCTTAGAGCTCACATCCTGTTTCTAATGTAAAGTACTGTAGTCTGGCTGTTCAATTGATTATAAAGCATTGTAGTCTGGCTGTTCCATCGATTGTAAAGCATTGTAGTCTGGCTGTTCCATCAATTGTAAAACATTTCCGATCATTGAAAAAAAAAAGAATTTCTGACCTGAGACAAAATAAAGAACAATTCTTCTGGTACTTTGCATTTGTATTGATAAGTTGTAAATCACATACACATATACACACTGCGTTATATCGAATTCCGTAATTTCTGTTTTGCTTATCTTATCCAAAAATCAGTTTTACCAATAATTTACCACTGCCTTGTCTTTATCTTTCCACAAAACGACAAAACAATTTATTTAACTTCATCCTATTTTATCATTCTTTTTCTTTTTCTTTTCTTTCAGTGGAAGTTTCAGACGGTAACGCCATTGAAATAAGCTCCAGTATCACCGTATAAAACAGAATTAATTTACCGTGACGCTCAAAAGAGGTCATAGATATTTGCCCTCATTAGTGGTGATTGATTGTGTTATTCATACCAGTTGGCACACATACTGTATTATTCACTTTTTGCGTGCGATTGTTTTTGTAGATTTAAAGTAATATTTCTTAGGCATCGAAAAGCCAGTTATTTCGTAAGTATATTTTCGCGATTCCGCGGGCTATTGCTATTGATCCATGCAAAATTGAGAACCGTTACTCTTAAAGCAACATAGTAAAAAGCCGCATATATTTCTCGGAGAAATTGTGGCAGCGTGATTGATTGAGTATGGCAATTACCACCCTCGATATTTCAGGGGTTACTATCAGTGATGTTATTATTCACCCATGCTTTATTTTGTTACATATGCACATATGTTATGAATGAAATAAATAAAAAAAACTTGAAATCTTGAAACATTTTAAAACTAGAGGCAACAAAGTCAACACAGGTAATTTGATCTTTTGATGTGCACTAAAATAATCGGTACACTGTATTTGACTGTATTGATTTAAAGTTGGGCGTCGCTCTCTCTGTATTTTTCTCTGTTCAAAGAAAGTCTCTGCAGGCCTGTGATTGGTCAGTTTGTTTCTCCTGAACTGCCTCCAGTGTTAATATGACAGGGGATGGTATTACGTCTATGATAGTAACACATGGAGTATCGAGGATGACCAATTACCAACAATTTGATGAATGAAAGTTGAGTTCCTAATGATAATGTGGTATAGGCGTGTCTGCCTAACATGGCTGTAACACTGTTTAAATAAATATATATATGTATACTAACATCGTATGTTCCTTAAGACCAAACCAGAGGAGTGACATCCACCAAAAAGTAATTCAATCAAAGATAATAGATACCTGGTACAGGTTTTCAGAAATCCCTTGATGATTAACACAAAATGAGTGTTTCGCGGTACCATAATTATTGATGCAATCCAGCTGATTGAACATTGCAGTAAGCTTTCTAGTGTGAGGAAAGGAAAAGAGGCTACGTCATATAGGCATTGTCATAGCTGTTGGAGAAGACAACAAAAGGTCCAGGTATGGATGCATATGTTTAAGCATTATACCTAATTCTGGTTAGTGTTATGATCCTATAACACAAAAGAGGACTGCAGACAAATCGAATAATGCACTTTGATTAACATATCTATGTTTATTCTTTCGGTCGTAAGATGTCTGTCCCTCAATTATAGATTCGCGGCGAATGTCCTTATCACCATGACATATAAATGACAATATTACAATGGCCCTTACCGATGAAGCAATGTTACAATGATATTTAAGTTAATTGCATTTGAGTGTTAAAAAGAAGTCAGTGTCCTTTATTTAAAAAGAAACTCAACGTTTTTTTATTTACCATCTATTTAGCAATTGCACACGTTTTGAAAAGGCACGTGTCTGCTGGACCTTGTATTTATTACATCCACACTAAATCAATTTACCTAATCACGAGAAATTTCTTTTAAAGAAATTTCTACAAATTAATTCTAGTTTATAAAAATCGATATATACTCGTACTCAGATTCCAATGTTAAGTTATCATACTGCATATTTGCAGAATTATGACGACCGAAGGGTATCTTGCGAGTCTAGACCATTAATTAACTCACGAATAAAAACGTATCCCCGTTTCTCATTAACTGTTTTATCTCTTTTATTTGTTCACCTGTTACTTGTTATAGCGTTCATCTTACATAAGATCGTTCAAGTGTCAATCTCATTGCAAGAGAAGCATTCTTTTGTAAGCTTTTCTCATTAGCGCCGATCTCATTGCCATGAAAGTGATAGCTTGAAATGATGTGATCATTAATCTTGAAGTTGTAAAAAACTTTTAATTACGTAATTAATACGTTTACCGGTTCGTGAGCAACGATAAATGGTTTCGCACTCTTAATGCATTTATATATATGTATTAAGCTTGCTTACATCAAGGTGCAGAGCTTATTATCTATAAAATATATTATTAAACGTTAACATTGTGACTGAAAGATATCTATTACATGTTTTTTACATACAGGAGGTAGTATGGTATCGGTTGAAAGTTGGAATTAATGAAACGTAAGTTAAAAATGAATTTCGATATTAAAGGACCTTATTTTAGGTTTTTATCAGATAATCCTCGTGATATCTAGTGATTTCGTCCGTGTAATGTTTTTGCATATGTCATTAGTGTAGTATAATCTAGAGCTTTTTTCATAGAATAGAAATTTAATGTGACGCTAGACTGAAATAATAAAATATCGTCAAAAATGACGTGACGTCAGGATTATGAAGACGGCGGGACAAAATGGCGGCTTCCGCTGAATTTTCGGAATACATTTTGACGTGAGATTCTTTGAAATGTAGGTTTTTGTAGTTATGTAATAAAAGTATCCTAAATTTGTGTTAATTTAATATGTGATTTTATGAAATTCGTCTCGAAGTCTTAATTTGTGTTCGATAAGGCTCGCAAAACTAAAAACTTCTTAGACTCGTTTCATAAAATCTCATATGATATGCACACTAATTTAAGATCATATATGAATCTATTGGTATTCTGTGATTCATTAGTGTAATACTACTTAAACGTTTCTCTAGCTGTACTGTTTTGTTTGATGTACAGAGACCACAGTCAGAGAGTGTTACAGAAATGTAAATGTGCACTTCACATGTTGAAAACAAGAGCCAAGAAATTAGAGGAGGAATGTCTGAATGGCCATCCTCTCGTTTCATAAAATATCATAAAACAATTATCACTCATGTAAGATCCTATATATATCTGAAATTTTAAAAAATGGATTTAATAATTATGTGAACGATTCGCTGTCAACTGTTTTTAATACAATCAAGGATATTAATGAAAAACTAATGCTTTCCTATGACTTGATATCTAATCACGTATCAGGGTCTGGGAAAACTTATGCTTCACTGTTACTGGATATCTAATCACGTATCAGGGTCTGGGAAAACTAGCGCTACACTGTGACTGGATATCTAATCAGGTATCAGGGACTGGGAAAATTAATGCTTCACTGTTACTGGATATCTAATCACGTATCAGGGTCTGGGAAAACTAGTGCTACACTGTGACTGGATATCTAATCACGTATCAGGGTCTGGGAAAACTAGTGCTTCACTGTGACTGGATATCTAATCACGTATCAGGGTCTGGGAAAACTAGTGCTTCACTGTGACTGGATATCTAATCACGTATCAGGGTCTGGGAAAACTAGTGCTTCATTGTGCTGGATATCTAATCACGTATCAGGGTCTGGAAAAACTAGTGCTTCATTGTGACTGGATATCTAATCACGTATCAGGGTCTGGGAAAACTAGTGCTTCACTATGGCTGGATATCTAATCACGTATCAGGGTCTGGGAAAACTAGTGCTTCACTGTGGCTGGATATCTAATCACGTATCAGGGTCTGGGAAAACTAGTGCTTCATGTGACTGGATATCTAATCACGTATCAGGGTCTGGGAAAACTAGTGCTTCACTTTGCTGGATATCTAATCACGTATCAGGGTCTGGGAAAACTAGTGCTTCACTATGGGGATATCTAATCACGTATCAGGGTCTGGGAAAACTAGTGCTTCACTGTGCTGGATATCTAATCACGTATCAGGGTCTGGGAAAAACTAGTGCTTCACTATGGCTGATATCTAATCACGTATCAGGGTCTGGGAAAACTAGTGCTTCACTTGCTGGATATCTAATCACGTATCAGGGTCTGGGAAAAACTAGTGCTTCACTTGTGACTGGATATCTAATCACGTATCAGGGTCTGGGAAAACTAGTGCTTCACTGTGACTTGGATATCTAATCACGTATCAGGGTCTGGGAAAAACTAGTGCTTCACTATGGCTGGATATCTAATCACGTATCAGGGTCTGGGAAAACTAGTGCTTCACTATGGCTGGATATCTAATCACGTATCAGGGTCTGGAAAAACTAGTGTTTCACTGTGACTGGATATCTAATCACGTATCAGGGTCTGGGAAAACTAGTGCTTCACTATGGCTGGATATCTAATCACGTATCAGGGTCTGGGAAAACTAGTGCTTCACTATGACTGAATATCTAATCACGTATCAGGGTCTGGGGAAAACTACTAGTGCTTCACTATGGCTGGATATCTAATCACGTATCAGGGTCTGGGAAAACTAGTGCTTCACTATGACTGGATATCTAATCACGTATCAGGGTCTGGGAAAACTAGTGCTTCACTATGGCTGGATATCTAATCACGTATCAGGGTCTGGGAAAACTAGTGCTTCACTGTGACTGGATATCTAATCACGTATCAGGGTCTGGGAAAACTAGTGCTTCACTGTGGCTGGATATCTAATCACGTATCAGGGTCTGGGAAAACTAGTGCTTCACTATGGCTGGATATCTAATCACGTATCAGGGTCTGGGAAAACTAGTGCTTCACTATGGCTGGATATCTAATCACGTATCAGGGTCTGGGAAAACTAGTGCTTCACTGTGACTGGATATCTAATCACGTATCAGGGTCTGGGAAAACTAGTGCTTCACTATGGCTGGATATCTAATCACGTATCAGGGTCTGGGAAAACTAGTGCTTCACTGTGACTGGATATCTAATCACGTATCAG
This sequence comes from Argopecten irradians, assembly GCF_041381155.1. NCBI lineage: Eukaryota > Metazoa > Mollusca > Bivalvia > Pectinida > Pectinidae > Argopecten > Argopecten irradians. Next base: position 26,848,450 of record NC_091142.1, on the reverse strand, counting down.
GGTCTGGGAAAACTAGTGCTTCACTATGACTGGATATCTAATCACGTATCAGGGTCTGGGAAAACTAGTGCTTCACTATCTGTGACTGGATATCTAATCACGTATCAGGGTCTGGGAAAACTAGTGCTTCACTGTGACTGGATATCTAATCACGTATCAGGGTCTGGAAAAACTAGTGCTTCACTATGGCTGGATATCTAATCACGTATCAGGGTCTGGGAAAACTAGTGCTTCACTGTGACTGGATATCTAATCACGTATCAGGGTCTGGGAAAACTAGTGCTTCACTGTGACTGGATATCTAATCACGTATCAGGGTCTTGGAAAACTAGTGCAACTACTGTGACTGGATATCTAATCACATATCAGGGTCTGGGAAAACTAGTGCTACACTGTGACTGGATATCTAATCACGTATCAGGGTCTGGGAAAACTAGTGCTTCACTATGGCTGGATATCTAATCACGTATCAGGGTTCTGGAAAAACTATTGTTCATTATTACTGGATATCTAATCACGTATCAGGGTTTGGGAAAACTAGTGCTTCATTGTGACTGGATATCTAATCACGTATCAGGGTCTGGGAAAACTAGTTCTTCACCGTTACTGGATATCTAATCACGTATCAGGGTCAGGGAAAACTAGTGCTACACTTTGACTAGATATCTAATCACATATCAGGGTCTGGGAAAACTAGTGCTTCACTGTGACTGGATATCTAATCACGTATCAGGGTCTGGGAAAACTAGTGCTTCACTGTGACTGAATATCTAATCACGTATCAGGGTCTGGGAAAGCTAGTGCTTCACTGTGACTTGATATCTAATCATGTATCAGGGTCTAGGAAAACTAATGCTTCACTGTGACTCGATATCTAATTACGTATCATGGTCTGGGAAAACTAGTGCTTCACTATGGCTGGATATCTAATCACGTATCAGGGTCTTGGAAAACTAGTGCTACACTGTGGCTGGATATCTAATCACGTATCAGGGTCTGGGAAAACTAGTGCTTCCCTATGACTTGATATCTAATCACGTATCAGGGTCTGGGAAAACTAATGCTTCACTGTTACTGGATATCTAATCACGTATCAGTGTCTGGGAAAACTAGCGCTACACTGTGACTGGATATCTAATCACGTATCAGGATCTGGAAAAACTAGTGCTTCACTAGGCTGGATATCCAATCAGGTATCGGGGTCTGGGAAAACTAGTGCTCACAATTGTTGTAGGTTGACTTTGACAATCTCAAGATTATCATGAGAGAACATATTTTACCTTTGTTACTTATTTCTGCTTTTTCTGTGCTAGCTTGAAGTCTGTAATTATGATGATACCATAACACTACATCAACAATCTGGATAGGATTCGAAAGTCACCTTTGTTTTTTAGCCATTTTGTCATGTATTGTACATATGCAAATTCGTCAGAAACCCTAATTATTGATCATCGATTTATCATGTTCACCTTACGTCCAACATCCTCGATACTCCAGGGGTTCCGATCACTTACGATCTCTACACCCCTGGACTATCTCATCGTAAAACTGGAGGCAACAGAACAGAACAGGTAATTTAGTCCTTTGATGTACATCAAAAGAACCGTATAACGGTACACTGTGGTTGACTATGTGACTTTGAAGTTGGGCGTCGCTCTCTCTGTAGTCTTCAAAGGAAATCTTTGCTGGTCTGTGATTGGTCAAATATTTTCAGCTGAGCTGCCTTCAATTTCACCATGAGATAGTCCAGGGGTGTAGAGATCGTAAGTGATCGGAACCCCTGGAGTATCGAGGATGTACGTCCAACATATTTTCAGTAATTACTTTGTATTTATCAGCATATATCAGTTTGTGTGGCCACGATCCGAAAGAGTGATGACGCAAACAGAACCCTGTTATCCTCCATGGAAAATAAAGAAGTTATTGATCCTTCCTTTAAATCTGTAATGTAATTATCTATTCTGCGAACAAATTTGATATATTACTTTATATCAATGAGATCTCGGATGAGTTCAACAATCCGTCAATATTTGCAAGAGTTACGAGACTTTAAAATAGCCAAAACAAATAATTCCATAAATACATGGTTTCCGCTCGATAACTATTATATTTATTGTCCGATTTCAACCAAATTTGGTGTATTGCTTTATATCAATGAGATCTTAAATGGGTTCGATAAAGGTCAAATCCATCAAATTAATTTTTTTTAAATCAAGAGTTACGGGGCTTGATAACTTCACATAATTATTAACAGAATTTTCAACTGTAAATAACTATTTTTCGTGATGCTGTGCAGGCGACACATCCACTTCCGTGGAATTCTTGTCCTAGGTAAAAGAAGGTTCATACTATAAAAAACCGCGCCAATTCATATGACGCTATACCGGAACCTGCAGAGGTTGTTATGAATTCCAGAATGGTTTCCGATACGCTACGACATTCCACTTGGATATTTTTTTTCAATAGGTGAAAATTGTCTACATATAATATTCAATGTTTAAAATCATTAAATAAATTAAATGAAAATTGTCGTAAATGGGAATGGGTTTTCAAACACCGGAAGTAACGTTCGTCGCAATAAATAATAAGAAGGGACCCGTCCGGACCAAAATTTCGGAATTCAAAAAAAATCGCATATGGATTTTCTTAGAACACAAAATTTAGGGAAAATCATAAAAAACAAACAGATATAAAACAGATATAATATCACAAAAACATTGTAAAAAAATAGTCAAATATGATCCATTTTAGCATTGGATGAAATGGGGAAAGGGTTGCGAGTTACAAACTTCAAGCTTACAAAATTTTGAAAATTTGATCGAGGAACCCGTGTTTTTATACGGTATTTGAAAAAATACATTACCTTTGGTACATCATATACAAATATTGTGAAATTGGCATGGGTTTTCCTTTTCATTTTGGCCTATTCATTGATTTTTAAGGGGCGAAAATATAGCAAAACATGATAATTACATATAGAAACGGTTCTGGGAAATAACGAAAATTCATTAGCATTTGTAAAAATACGAGAGTTTTGTATATTGTTCTTTCGTTAGAAATCTAGGAAAAAACTCAACAGGGTAAGACTATATTTACTCTAATATTACAGAAAACATAATTTTATGAATTTTTCTATTTTCGGTCATCAAATTTGCAAGGATGGCATATTTCAAGCTCAAATCTCTCAAAAAGTAGTTCGAGAACACCCATTTTTCTTTACAGATTTGACATTTGCATGAAGAATGCAAAACAATAAGACCTATGGAGCTACCTTAACATGAGTTTAAAATCAGGGCCCAGTCTCACAAATATTCTTTAAACGTTAAGGAAATCTTTCATATGAACGCATTACAGAATTTCGAGTTTTCTTTGTAACTGATATAATGGTTTTTTTCTATGAATGAGTTAAGGATGGAAATTCCCTATAGTTACAGGATATTGGTAGGCCTTGGTGTCCATATATCATTGCGCCATCATCATACCATATAAATTATCTTTCAAAACGAACGTCAAGGAACGTATAGCAAAATTTTATTTACAAAAAGTTTAACCGTTTTATATTTCTTTGGAAACAATATGATTCTCCCTATTCTTATGAAAATGCATAAAATGTATTTTTCATAATCTTATGAATTTAACGAAAACCTACCAACTATGTTTATAATTTCTTAAGAACATAAACAATTCAACAAGTAAGAACACTGCATTCTGCCTAACGGAATGTTGTTTTTAAAAGAAATAATACAGATAGGTATAAATATTTTTTTTTTTAATTTTTCATTAAGTCGTACAGATTGAATTTTAAAATTTTAGACATATAATTATTTAGAGCACTAGATAGTTGTATTGCTGCTGTATTAAAATATAAAAAATGGCAAATTCAGAGTAATGTAATATATTGATGCGTTTTTGGTATGAAGTGTTTGTGTAGATTCAACCTCAGGGACGTTATATCATGACTTAAAAATATCAGTAATATCGATGTAAAGTGGATAATCAACCACTTGGCCTCTATTTGGAGCTCTATTTATATACTACAAGTGTATTGTATAGAATTCGAACTTGAAAGACTAAAATATTAAAAAGATTATAATTACAGCTAAAGAGTCAATATTGAAACTTGAACATGAGTATCACATGCATTTCACGTGAAGCAATATTGACTCTTTAGCTATGTATGTTTCATTTCGTGATCATGCAAAACATATTGAAATACTGACAATTTGTTTTAAAACCAAGATGGGCTATTTCAGAAAGTCGCAAATACTGTCATGTGAATTTCACGTAAAGAATTATTATATATGAGATGCTTATAATTTTAAATCAGTCATTATTATTATTTCTTTATTTGCCATCATATTGAAGATTATATAATAACAAAGCGTAATACATTAAGATAGCAAAATACAGGTACAAATTACATAACATTTACTGAGGATGTAATAAATCCATCCTCAGTTAATCAGATACTACTACTACTAATTAATAATTAATAAATCAAATTATACAATTAATAGTAAAGGATACCCAAACACAAACTCAAAGAAATATAATACATCTAATATGATAATTTGGAAAAGAGCAGTTTCATGTAACTATGCTAATGTATATGATTATATTACATTTACTAAGTTTCTATACTATCGTTCGTAATATAGTAATATCTTATTTATATAATATAAAGAACACTCACTTTACATCATTCTATCAGAAGAATCCAACTGGAAGTGTAGGATTCCTCCAAGAAGTATATGAATAATGTTATAATCTGATAAAGATTGGAGGAAAATGCTTAATTCTGGATAAAAATCCGTACAAATAATGTAATATAATTCATTTCTAAGACTTTCAGTTTTAGAGCAGTGTAGAGCTATATGTGTTATAAGGTCGTTGTGAAAATACAACAAAAATGATGCAACTCATAGATATCTGTTTTTCTTAAGTTAACACATAGCTTAACCATATTAGTTATCATTCTAAGATGTTCAGGAAAGACCAATCGACTATAATTACGTTATGAATGAGCATAAATCGAGTAAAATCTGTATCGCTTTCTTTTAAACATGGTAATTTCTTCTTAGTTATAGAGAGCGGTATAAACAATGGACTTCCATTGTGAACGATTTGGAAAAACGGCATCAGAAATCAATTGCAATAGATAGTTAAACAAATCATATTTAGAAAGTATTCTTTATCAGATATGAACCCATGCTGACAAGAATTATTCAAAAGGTACATAAATAACCGTTTCAGAAATATATTATGAGATAGGTACTTACTATTCATTCTACACAGACGACCAAGAAATAAAAGCTTTTTAATATCAATGTATTCTTCTATGGATGTTAATCCAATTAGGGAGTTGGCCATATTAGTTCTAGTTCTCATATTATGACCCTGAACAGATTTTGCAATAATCCTTTCTAATTTAATTAATTCTGTTCTAGTTGCCATAATTCACACCCATATAGAGCTGATGGAAATACTTTACATTTAATAGCCTTAGCAACAGTAAGAGGAGTAAGGGTCTTTGGATGAAGTTCAGACTTAATAAGTGCAATCGTTCCACTCTTAAGTTTTTTTTATATGCAATATAATTTCTTTCTAAAGAACAAAATTTAAGATGAAAGACCACGCCAGCATGCGTTATACTGAAAGAGTAGAAAGAGTTTACTATAAAGACAAATGTCTTTTCCTAGAAACTGTTTTCTGTTGTAATTATGAAACATAAATTGAATTTATTAGCGCGGATATGAATAAACGCAATTCGTTGGTTAAATACCAGAAATATCCATTCACAAAATAAAGCGCTGTATATAAATTAGCGCGAAAAGTGTAAAATTAAAGATACCACTAAAATAAGTACATTTACAGTAATTTTATAATGTTCCGAATAACTCACAAACCTACGTTATTTCTTCACATATCACTATTAAAAGTAATGTCAATAAAAAATGAGATCACATGGAGTTGATTTCAATGTGTTATTTATACAGTAGTTATTTGTCCTTGTGCAATTATTATTTTCTTACTTAGAAATCACATATTGAATTGTTAAAAACCCGCAACAATTTTTTATCATTTTTATTATTATTATATATATATTAAATATTTCATTATAATAAGCTATTCCTGAGCGAAAGTGCTACTAGCCGTAATTGTGTTTATGAGGATAGCTACGTAAAAAAAAAGCAGGTAAACTGTTAAGTATTATGCAACCTTAATATTTGTGCAGAACTAAAATACTTCTCAGAATATCACTTAATTGGAAATATGAATATAACACGATATTTAGTATAAAGAAAGGACGTCAATGTTGTGTGGTGACTACAGGCGACAGCGGGGAAGAGGGATGTTGAAATCGGCAGCGGGGAAGAGGGAGGGTAAAACCGAAAGCGGGGAAGAGAGAGGGTAAAATCTACAGCGGGGAAAAGGGAGGGTAAAATCGACAGCGGGGAAGAGGGAGGTGAAATCGGCAGCGGGAAAGAGAGAGGGTCAAATCGGCAGCGGGGAAGAGGGAGGGTGAAATCGGCAGCGGGAAAGAGGGAGGGTGAAATCGGCAGCGGGAAAGAGGGAGGGTGAAATCGGCAGCGGGAAAGAGGGAGGGTGAAATCGGCAGCGGGAAAGAGGGAGGGTGAAATCGGCAGCGGGAAAGAAGGGTGGGTGAAATCGGCAGCGGGAAAGAGGGAGGGTGAAATCGGCAGCGGGAAAGAGGGAGGGTGAAACCGGCAGCGGGAAAGAGGGAGGGTAAAATCGACAACGGAAAGAAGGGTGGGTAAAATCGACAGCGGGGAGAAATGAGTGTAAAATCGACACCTTATATAAGTATATGAACGTAAACGTTATGCATTATACTATTTAATCATTGAAGTGACAATCCAAGCAATCGATGTGAACATTCATAGTCAAATTAGAGGAATAAATATCATAAATAACAGCGTTTACACTATTTTTCATAAAACAATGTTTAAAAAGAACAAACACAATAAATCATATATATATATATACATACTTACAGATTTGACTGTGTAATTTGTTGATCCTACATATTAATCTTGGATACGAATTAAGTACATAAACTTATACGAGTTTTGATAACAAATTATTGATGTCAATTTTAGACTGTCGAACTAGATCTTCAGAAACAAAATCAGTATTTCAGTAATGTTACATATGCACCTCGTGTTTGATTTCCGTCGCCGTCAGATTGGTCATAGAGGACGTAGAGCCGGGTCTTTTATAGAGGGAAGTTGTAGAGGTGGCCGTGGAATTGTTAACACCGTATCTCTTCTTCTCAAGCTTTCTTCCGCAGATCAAATACAGTTGTCGGCGGTATGCACGATTCATGGTGATGTAGATCACAAAATTGGAACAAGAGTTGATCGTTTCCGACATCAACCCAATCAAACTTATCAGACTGTAAATATTAGAGCTGTATTTATAGTAGGAGCTTTTAGGGTCGAAAAGAACCATCAGGCGCGAAATCGTGGATGGCATGAGGCAGACGATGAAGACACATGTAATAGTCAGAAGCGTCTTTGTAATCTGTGTCTCATCTTTAGACGGTTGTTTTACCGTACTAAAGCTCTTGTTTCTCCATTTAGCTCGCATGCATGCCACGGTGATGATAATTGCATTACAGACGATAATCAGACCCATCGGCACAAACCTTAACAGGGTCTCAGAGATGAGGTAGTAAACCTCAAACAGTTGCTTCTGTCTTCCGATAAAACCCAGAGCAATGGTCTTGGTTATATTGCCGTCTGGGAGTGTCTCCTCCTTCACTTCATACAGCCAAAGTTTTGGGCTGGTAAGGGTAGCTACAGCTACAGGTATCACTATCACCAAGGTCAGCATTAGTTTCTTGGTGCAGATTTGCTTCACTTTCAGTGGAAGTGTTACAGCAACCAAGCGTTCTAGGGAAACGAGCGGAACCAACCAGTTAGAAATCCTCCCCGGCAGTGAACTGAGATACACAGAGAAGGGGATGATTAACGTCATCGAGACTTCCTGTGCTTTTTCTGGTTGGAACATTCTGATACTCAGACTCACAACGTTGATGATAGTTGATGCAATGAAAGCAAGATCCGCGATTGCAATGGCAATGAGCACAATGGTTGTAGATCGGATCGGTTTGTGACGAATCAAAATCATCAGGGCCAGGATATTGCCGACGATCCCTAAAACACACAACGGCGGAGTTATCCCACATACTATCGTTTTTCTGAAGATGTCCATCAATGTTTTGTCAATGACGAAATAACTACTTCTGCTGGATCCGCTTTCCATACTGATGGATGTTGTAGTGTCATAAATTTCTAAACCTGATGTGTTTTCCGTACAATTGCTGGGTTCAGGAAAAACTGACGTCATCATTACTGTGGACACATTGAGATGTTAGGATGAATTTTTGCAGAATATTTGTGAACAGTTCGTACGGTTTTCGCTTTATATACGTCTGAAAGTCACGTGATATTGTTTACAAGAAACCGTCTAATCATAGCTTTGAAGAAATATTGATTACGCGCTGTGGCTGCTACAGTTGGTATGTACCGTATTTGTAGATTAGTGCAGATTAATCTAATTTATTAGAAATCCATTACAGGTAAGTAGCAACATAGATATAAGCATCTGTTACAATGAAGAGAAAATTAATACCGTGATGACTGTGTGTACCGTAAATTGGGATATTTTGGATGTGGTCATATTTTTGCTTATTTGGCGATCACGTTACATAAAAATACACTTAAGGTACACAGGTAAAAGTGCATACACGTTTTACGTACGTTATAAAACGCATGTAAAACGTATGTTGAGGACCAGCATGTAAAACTTACGTACAAAAAATATGTAAAACGTAAACGTATGTAAAACGGATGTAAAACTTACGTACAAAAAATATGTAAAACGTAAACGTATGTAAAACGGATGTTTCAAAACATGTGTTATACATACGTTTCATCCTATTACAAAATCCACCTTTTTTGTTTTTATGTACATTTACATGGTCTTTGAAGTTGCACTTTATATCTTCATTTTCCAAATAAAGTTTAATTCCATTCTATTTGTATTTTCGGTTCCTGCCAATGACTGATATTTTTTCATACATAGTTTGTTGAATTTACAAACAAGTGACTACAAATTGATAAATTTCATAATCTTGGGATGATTTTATGTTTCGTACATCAATTTGTCCTTAACGTCACTTCATCACTTACATTTTTAATAAAGGCTAAAATCTTTCCCAAAGTCGTGCCCATTGAATGTTCAATTGTTTTCAAATTCTGGCTCAGTGAGTCCAGAAATCAATTTAGGTTGTGTTTGCAGAAACTTCGGGTGTTTACACAGAATCTCAGAATAACATTTGAACGTATTCTATGGGTAAATCCAGTAAGGGCTATTATCCGCCCTACGGTTTTGTGTTTATTTATTAACAATAGTCAGAAAAGCAAATATATAATGTAGAAAGTTGGAGTTCCATATGATTTGATGATATAGTTTTTTTGTAGTCATATCGTTTTTATCTACGATCTTATGCTGTTTGAAGTTGGAAGAAAATGCCGATTTGGGTGATTTTTTACCTAATTCCGATCTCAAAACGATATTTTCGTATTGGCCGCATGCTTGGAGCATCTTCCCACTTTGAGTACAGAAGGAAATTTATGTAAATAGAGTCGGTAAACAAAATATCCTGTTGCTCCAAGCATGCGGCCAATGTTAAATATTAAAATATATGCATAATTTTGTTACCTCTCCGCTGGTTCCACTTATATAAACGTTAGAAGCGGAGCTCGTGTTCAAGATCCGGTTTTGTCCGTAAACGGGAGAAATACGGAATTTCACACTATTTTACACTATTTTCATCAAAGTCTGTGAAATACGGAATTTCACACTATTTTACACTATTTTCATCAAAGTCTGTTCATCACCAATCCATCTCAAATCTTAATGCATCTATTTTATTTAATTCAAAGCATATCATCCGGGAAATGAAACCCATACTACCGGTACCGTATAATATTATCTCCTTGAAAAACGTAAACAACATCGAACACACATCGATAGTAGTATAAAACCATTGTCAACGGAATGTTCCAAACTTCGAAGACATCAAGCGTGATATAGTCTAGGCTTAAATGTTTGTTAAACATCAGGTTAGTGCATTATATTTATTTATATTTCTTAGGTGTGCTAACATCAGAATGTCAGTAAGTTACATTACAGTAGTCCTACTCGGCTACCGTAACAACGTAACGTTAAGTCTGTAGAAACATAACGTAAAGATACGGTACTGTATGTATCAGGGAATGATCGCGATTATGATGTATACACAGTATTATATTATTCAAATGATAATTGTACTCCGAAGAATATAACTTTGCCAATATCATCATCTGGAAATAGCCACTCCTCTTGCAGCGTGTGTAAACGAAGAGACCAAAAAGTTATTGTTATAACAGCTGAAGTTAGATACAGACTTTTTATCGAAAAGGGTCATTTGTTAAAAAGTGGTTCCAGGTGTTGTCTACATCATTTGTACGACAAATATTTTACACAGGAGTGTCTTGACACTATACCAGATGGTTTGATAAAATCAGAACTCTCTCATTTTAATAGAACTGACATAGTCGAATTGATTTATAACATTCGCGATATAGCTATTCGACACCAAAAAACTAGAATTTACTTCGATAATGTGAATGCACTCCATGATAGTGATTATATCAATCTTACTGGCCTGTCAAAGAATGAATTTGAATATTTGTGTGATAACGTAACCACTATACGGACAACAAACAATAGAAGTAGAGAATGTCTAGCATTACTTTTAGTGAAGCTCAGATCCGGTATGTCAAACAAACTTCTGTCGACTTTATTTAACATAGGGAAATAAGGAATACGACGAGCCATCTCATCTGCAAGAACAGCATTGAATTTGTATTTCACGCCTAAGTATGTTGGGTTTTCTCATGTTTCAAGAGATACCATTATTAAGGAACACACTAGACCATTGGCTCAGGAACTGTTTGGCAGTTTTGTGCAGTCTCCTGCAATACTCGTACTCGACGAAACATACACATACATACAAAAATCAAACAATTTCAAGTTCCAGAGGAGAAGTTACAACACAATTTCAAGTTCCAGAGGAGAAGTTACAGCATCCACAAAGGCCGTCCCCTTGTGAAACCGATGATGTTTGTTTCAACAACAGGATATATTGTATCAGTAATGGGGCCCTACCTAGCAGACTCCAAGAACAATGACGCCAATATATAGAAACATGCTATTACATCAAATAGTGGAGACATCAACAACTGGCTATCCGAGGAGGACGTACTTGATGTCGATAGAGGTTTCCGTGACTCTATGCTAGAGGATTTAGGGATCAAAGCAGAGATGCCGGCCTTTCTACCAAAGGGACAGAAACAACACTCTACAGAAGAAGCAAATAGTTCCAGACTCGTAACAAAAGTTAGATGGGTTGTCGAGTCCGTTAACGGCAGAGTCAAACAATGGAAATATTTGTCAAATATCGTTCCGAACTCACAAATACCCTTAGTCGGGGATTATGTGCGCCATGTGGCTTCCATTTGTAACGGATACAAAACGCCATTGAACACGGGGGATCTCAAAGAAGATCAGATTATGGCTGCAAAAATGAAAGTTTTGGCAAAAGAGAAAAATCAACTTCAAAATCGTGTTGAATCTGAACATCTGGACAAAAGGAGGGGCTCATGGAAAAAATGGACGCAGATGATGCTGCAACAACGTTTCCATCAATGTCTGAAGAGGATCTTAGAAATATTACTCTTGGTATTTACCAGATGAAGTTGGCCTGTAGTTATACACAGGAACATGTAGATGACAAAGGTGATTACGTAATCATGATTGATGACAGTGTATTAAACATTGTGCGCGTTCAAATTCAAAGTCGTCATACGTCTGCAAAGTGATACTTGTCGTGGATCGAGTACGACAAGATCAGTGTAAAGTCTTGGTACTGTCAATGTCGTGCTGGAGCACATGTGGTAGGAGCATGTGCACACGCACGTGTCCTCAATACTGTGGTATTTAGGTTGTGGCCGGCATGCAAACGAGGTTCATGGTGTAAGAAACTGGGCGACCTCTTTGGAAGACGCATCTTGCGTGCCTATCGTTGTAGATGCATCGGACACAGATAGTGATCCAGAAGAGTAGAATTATAGCGGAAATTTTTTGACACACATGAGTGGAATGATGAGTATTTTCGTTTTCGAAATCTAAATCTGAGACAAAGGGATTAATAACTTGTGTCGATATATGTTGTTGCTTTTAAGCTAAATTGTGTAATATTTTTCTTATTGATACAGGGTAAAGAAAACTAAATTATGTATTTACCCTTGTTAATGTGTTAGCTGTTCTTTTTATCACACGCAAATTGCAAGTTAAATATTGTACTTTTTATCATGATCACGTTGTAAACCTTATCTAGATTATTGACACCATGTATTTTAGACATTCGATTCTTACTTAAAAAGATTTGTTGACTATGGTAACCCTCTATAACCGTTGTTGATTTAATGATTTAAAGCTATTGATATTGTGTTAATTTAGACTAGATGCATTTTACATTTGCTAATTATTTACTATCAACCATAAAAAGAAGGAAATAGTAGGAAATGTTTTCAAAAGCGTTGCAGGGATTGCAGAATCCGCAGTATAGATATTTGTCTGCTAAATATTTTGTTTTATCTACAACTCCTGATATATTTCCAATTATGATTAATTATATGAAACACATATCCTATGTTGGGAAGTCATTTAAATTGTTTTTGAAAATTGACAATCTGAAATAAGTCAATATTTAAAAATGTACCTTGTTTCAATTAACTCATGTAGAAACAATCCATAAATATGCTGTTGCTATGCGATTGATTTGGTTGCTATGGCCGTTACTTGTTGTTATGGCATTTCATACTATTGATAGTAAACCATTTGCAGTGATACTTTATGTTTGTGACTTGTTTTTGCATTAAATATGATATTAATTGTTGATAATATAATCATACAACATGATCAGTCTCATTTTTCGGATGATAATCAACTAATTTTGGTGTGTTGGTATCTAAGGCCGTTGCTAGGCAACGAGATGCCAAAATTCATTGACAGTTTTCGTTTTAAACCCTTTAGATGACCATCTATTTATAATGAGGAAAAACGGTATAAAGCTAGTATATTAATAATCCGAAATAAAAGGCCAAAATAAATAAATTCAAAGTAAAATCAAAATCATTTCTATGGAATATATATTCAGCCACTATAGGGCCTTCTTCAGTCCGAAATAACACTAACACAACGTGTTCGTCTACATGTTTGTTTACATCTATTGACCATCTATTTAGATCACCTCATTATAAATATATTTGAAGATGGGCCAAAATTGGCCCTTACTGGACCTTGTCCTTAAAATGATTGATCTATGAATACATCGGTTTGTTTAAGAAAGTGATATTTCCATACTTTTAAAATCGTGAAATTAATCTCATGACGTAACTTACATTTGACAAGACCTTGGCCCTTTGCATTGGCTATGGTTGTATCATTGCAGCTTTGGAGTTAATAATCGATATCAACAACATTGTAAAATGTTCTGTATAGTTAAGATATATTTTAAATGTCGTCTCGAACAAAACTAACCCTGTAAATACCGCTATGCAGTCCATACTTGGAACGCCTCGGATGTAACTCTCGCACACTTACATCCGATAATGTTGTGTACGTGTTGAACAATTTTTTACATAGTTACCTTTATTTATGTTCATCCAATTTAAAATACAAATAAAATCAACAAGAATACAATATGAACTCCTCGGATGTAACTGCCGTTATGTTTTACATCCGTGGAGTTCAGACTGATAAGAACATATATATACAATAAATAGAGATTTCCGGAATATAAGTTTGTCCGGCCATTATAATCTGTCATGTAATAGCACAGGCGTCTGCTTGTAGTTTTGAAAAAATACAATAACCTACCCATACTATACACAGTAGTAGGAAAGGCTATTATTTTTGTTAAACCAGAAGCAGACGCCTATCGTAATAGCGATGTCATCAATATAGCCTTGCACAAGTCCCCAAATGTCTCAAATGACTTGAACATTTCAAGAAGAATTCTAATGAAGATCTGAAGTAAAAGTCAGTAATCTATTTTCTGGTTTACAAACTAAATACAACTAAATACATTTTTCCTTTACAATAATGTAGCTACACGTATAATCCTTAGCTACATGTATAATGACAATTTTAGGACATATATTCATGATCTCGTAGATCAAACAGCATCCTCGATACTCCAGGGGTTCCGATCACTTACGATCTCTACACGTGTAGAGATCGTAAGTGATCGGAACCCCTGCAGTATCGAGGATGATCAAACAGCAGTTGTAGACCTACTACATTGTACATCATGAAGCGCTGGTCAGCTGATATTGATCATATGTATTCAGAACATTAGTATTCAAAACTGTTAAAATTAAAATTAAAAAAGACAGAATCCACATTAGCATTAGCGGTTTTGCTTCTGTTCACAATCAGTAGATGTACATATAATTGTACCATCATACGATATTGAAGCTGCATTATTTATCATGAGGCTAGTATGAGGTTCACTATAACTTGGTAGAAGACATGCATAGATAACATGACATGTATTTGCATATGGGAGTATCATTTTTGAAAAAAACCCACTGCAGCTCTTCAATAACATTGATGAAAATAATGTTTCACATGTAATTAGTAGGGTTATTTAAACCGACGTCTGTTTTACATGTGGTGGAAAACGAACGTACGTAAAACACATGGTAAACATACGCTTAACGCATGTTTTGTTCAAACTTACGTTTTACGCATGTTGACCAAAACGTACATAAAACGCATGTTTTAAACATACGTTTAACGCATGTTTTTTTCAAACGTATGTAAAACATGCGTTGCACTTTTTGCTGTGTAGCATTTGAGAAAATTGAGCTTGGGATTGAAATTGGTCAAAAGGTCAACAACAAAGGTCACTGCTATTAAAAATAGATTGTTTCACAAATTATTAGTTTCCAGACGATTACTTAAGAAAACATGAACGGATTTTGATTAAACTTCACACAATGATAGCATATGAAAAAATACAGTTTGTGATTCAATGTTGGGTCAAAAGGTCAACTAATAAGGTCACCGCTACTAAAAATAGATTGTTTTAAAAATATTAGTTTCCAGACGATAACTTTAGAAAACATCAACGGAATTTGTTCAAACTTCATACAGTGATAGCATATGAGAAAATACAGCTTTGGATTGAATGTGGGGTCAGAAGGGCAACTACAAAGGTCATGGTTACTAAAAATATATTGTTTCAAAAATTTTAGTTTCCCGTCGTTAACTTGAGAACACACGAATAGAATGTGTCCAAACTTTATACAATGGTAACATAGGATATAACACTGCTTGGGATTTAATTTGAGGTCAAAAGGTCAACTACAAAGGTCACTGTTACTACACATATTGTTTCACAAATCGGACGATAACTTGAGAACACGTCAATATAATTTGTTCAAACTTTTGCAATGGTAGCATAACTAAGCAATCATAATAACTTGCTATAGATGAGAACATGTAATTTCGGCAGTGGACGTGTGTTCCTTGCAACACTTTCTGTAAGTTTGTCTTTTTATGCATTGTATCTTTAACTAGACACATTGGTAACCGACTGTTCATTCTTGTCTGGTATGACTACAGCTGTATTTTGCTTTCGAACTCAATCATCTCTCTCACTAAATTGACAGAACATACATTTTGGCTCACTTGGCACTGCCGTTAATTATTTGCATTGCGTCGATTTCGAGTTGCATATAATAAACGTCGAGGTAAACTATGATTTTAAGTCGTATAGTCCCATTTCGGTAATTGTGATTTTTGCGACGTCACGATCAGCGCGGATTAATCGACGGCAATCGTACTTCACCGACTAAAGGCTATGTATGGTTTTGGCCCTTTCCTGCTCCCAAATCCATCGATTATTTTAATTAAACGTTCTGAAATTAAGTTGTTGTATTTGAAATATTTAGTACATCCCTGATTGTATTGGAAGTTTTCTAATCTTGTAGCTTTAGTTGCCAATTTAACCATCCTAGATATGCATACATAAGATGATATGTAATTTTGTCACTTTTGGGGTATTTTTGAGTTATTGTCTAAAAATAATTGAGCACAACCTTGAACAAACTTTCTTTTTATCTTTAGGAGAAACATAGAGCTTGTTCAAGGGTGCACTTTTTGATTTCTAAATGAAAAAACAAGTAAAAATGCCGACATTTCTACATGTTTATAATCCATGTATGTCACGGATGGGTAGAATAGCAACTGTAGCTTCAATGGTACGCAACTAGCATATCAACTGTATCAGGGATATACTTGATATTTGAAATTCAACAATTTAATCATTGAATACCAGGTTTGGAAATATTACGGATTTAGAGTACAAAATGGGCACACATCATACATTGAACATCGTTTTAAAAATATTTCAATTTTATTTTGGTCAAATGTTGGTGCAGTAATCAATATTAGATGATAGTCATAATATAGGGATAGGTAAATACACCTTACTAACATCTATATGGAATGATTTGATTCTTTTTAACCTGCTTACACAATGTATTTACGTTCGATTAAAATTATATGTACCGTAATTTTCATGCTGACGAATAAAGAGGAGCTGTTAATATCTTATTCACCACTAAAAATACCACAATTTTGAGAATTACAATACTTACAATGCATGGGGTTTAATTTTACTGCCAAAGATCATTATATTAGTGCAGTAAAATGAGTGAATACGGTCAAACTATGAAGCCAGATCCTGGTTTACTATTTCATTTTATATTTGTACAGTCTTAGTAGTAATTGTAAAGTGATTGTAAACTTTATGTTTCCTTCTAAACATACATGAGGCATACAACAGGAATTTTACAATGCATAAATTCTGTGTTGTAGATAATGTTTATAGGACATCATACATGTTTGTCTGTCCATTAGAATGATTTTCGCAGCTAATTCATCAAACCTGATGGTTTTCAATAGGTGACTGAAGAAAACGTAACAAATTAAAATGTTCGCCCGGTTATGGCACATGTAACTTTACATTTTACGACCAAGAAAATAAAACGTCGCAAAAAGGTTTCAACTTCAAGCAGAGCTTATAACTGAATGTATATGTACATCGATCGAAGATAGGGTAAAGTTGGCTGAATTAGTGACTCAATACAGCGTCTCTATATTTGTTGGCAATGTCCATTATCCACTGACAAACAGTGAAAGACATGAAATAAGCGTAACCTTGTAAGAAAACAAATCGAATTTTGTTCCAACTATGTGTTAACGAGAACTTTTTAGGATAACTATTAGGCCATGGGCTAGGAGGGTCCCACATGCACCCCCCCCCCCCCCAAACCTCCGAACCAATATTTTTCTGAACCCTTATGACCCACTGATCACAAATCAAAATGTTAACATTGCATAAATTGGGATGAACTTCCGGTTATGACGTCATCAAGATGGCCGCCATCTCGAATTTCACTAAAAATTGAAAAATAGTCATAACATTAACATTTTTTATATTTTGTCTGACGCAGCAAAAATATTTCCAAACAACAATTTATTATTTCTAATAAGTTTTTTGACTCTTTGTCAATCAGTTTAAGCAACAAAAACAACCAAAACCAATGTTAACATCGTATAAGTTCCGGTTATGAGGTCATCAAGATGGCCACCATCTCGAATTTCACTGAAAAATGAAAAATAGTCATAACATTGATATTTTTCAACTAAAGTAGACAAATGAGGTATCAAAATGACCACAATAGAACAACAAATACATGTCAGGACCAAATAATCCAATTATTTCCCAACAACAAATTATTATTCACAATCAGTTATTTGACCTCTTATCAATCTGTTAAAACAACAACAACAAAAATATATAGAAATGCAAAAGAGAATTGTTATACCATCATTTGGTTTACAAAACATCACCGGATGCGGCATATGATTGTTATTTGGAATTTCCTGAATATAACATTGGCTATTGACGATTTATATCTTAACAAATTTGAATTTAAAGTTGGCTGAATATCTAAGTGGGACTTCAAAATAATCCATTTTCATGTTCGAAATTGTGTAGACTAGTAGCCTCTCAAACTGAATTATTACAGCAAAACGCTAACTAATAGCTATAGGGTATCAAATTAAAGTTCCGTAAATACCATGACACTTTTCGAAACATATTGTGTCTTTTAGAATGAGCACATCCATTGTTTATTTCCTGTGTATAACGCAAGGAAATATAAGATGGTTACTACAGTGTCACATATTTCTTTCACTAGTTCTTAATGCTAATCATTTTCGTTGTGCGTGCTTTCTCGCCAGAGTGTCGTCTTCGACCTCGGTGACCTGATGTGACATTACATTACCGGGTTACCATCGTGGTTCTAACTTGTCAACTGTCCATGGTCAGAGTTAAGATCAGAAACATCGGCTTCAGGGATGTGGGAGCTCTTCCTGTTTCCAACCTAGTTTCACCTAGATTCACATATATCGTATATGATGTTCCAGACTTCCCCGGCATGATGGAAAAGACACCAGATCAACATTCTGCGGAGGGTTGAGTTGGTTC
Source organism: Argopecten irradians (assembly GCF_041381155.1). Lineage (NCBI taxonomy): Eukaryota > Metazoa > Mollusca > Bivalvia > Pectinida > Pectinidae > Argopecten > Argopecten irradians. The sequence continues at coordinate 26,829,747 of NC_091142.1, read as the reverse complement.
TCCTTAATTCGTATGAAGCACAATTCCTCATTCTTGTGAACCTCAGTGACCATAGGTGGCACAGGTGGATTAGTGAAGTTTCACTCTTTGCCATGTCTGGAAAGCACTTTAGAGAACTTTTTACTGGAGAGTCTTTAATGGTCGCTTTGCGCATACACCAGATGTGACACAACCAGCACCTTCAAGGGAGTGGGAAAAGTCAGACCAATGAAAAACATTTAACATTTATGCCCTCATTAATGACCTCGATGATATCACCTGTGCCATTTATGGTTGCACGAGGGTCCACAAGATTGATGAATAGTACTTCATACGAATTATGGAGTTATGTGCTAAGGAGAACCAATTCCACCATTGGAAGAATGTGCATCTGGTGTAATTTCCATTATGCCGGAGAAGTCTGAAACAGCATATACGTACGATATGTTAGAATCTGAAAGAGATCCCACATCCCTGAACCTGTTGTTCCTGATATGAACTCTGGCCATGGATGGGTCAAAAAGGCTAGAACAACACTGGTAATGCAGTGTCACATGAGCTCATCGACATCGAAGACGTCGATCTGGCTTACGATGAATTGGATACTGATATCTCGAGTACTCTGATTCGGACTGCATGTACAAGCTACCAGATATGCTGAGTTTCTTCAGTGGATAGATCAGTGAGGCGAGAAAGCACGCACAATGATAATGGTTATCATTGAGAACCAGTGAAAGACAGTTTAGTGACATTGTAGTAACCATCTGACATTTTGCTTATGCTATGCATAGGAAATAGACAATGAATGTGCTCATTTTCAAAGACACAAACGCTTTGGGAACTGTTAACGATATTAACTGAAACACAGGCTTAGCTTAGGTTACATTTGTAACGCTATCAGTAGGTGAAGTGTTGTTTTTGAGACGCTGCTAATCTACAAAATTGAGGGTATAACAATAATTCTTTTTTTGCATTTCTATATATTTTTGTTGTTGCTTTTGTTTTTACTGATTGATAGAAGATTAAATAACTGATTAGGAGTAATAATTTGTTGTTGGGAAACATTTCTGCTGCGTCAAGCCAAGTATGAAAAATTTGCTGAAAAATCACCATTTTTGAGCTTAAAAGCTTATTTTTATATTTCTTCCGTACAAATCACTACACATATTGGATTATTTGGTCCTGATATGTATTTGTGGTCATTTTGATACCACATTTGTCTACTTTAGTTGAAAAATATCAGTGTAATGACTATTCTTCATTTTTAGTGAAATTCGAGATGGTGGCCATCTTGATGACGTCATAACCGGAACCTATACAATGTTAACATTGGTTTTTGTTGTTGTTGTTGTTTAAACTGATTGATAAGTGGTCAAAAAACTTATTAGAAATAATAGATTGTTGTTGGGAAACATTTTTGCTGCGTCAAACAAAATATGAAAAGTTTGCTGAAAAATCACCATTTTTGAGCTTTAAATCCGATTTTGTTTTCATTTTCCTGCGTAGAAATCACTACATATATTAGATTTTTTGGTCCTGATATGAATCTGTTGTTTTATTGTTGTCATTCTGATACCTCATTTGTCTACTTCGGTTGAAAAATGTTAATGTTATGACTATTTTTCAATTTCTAGTGAAATTCGAGATGGCGGCCATCTTGATGACGTCATAACCAAAAGTTTATCCCAACTTTTGTAATGTTAACATTTGGATTTGTGATCAGTGGGTCATAAGGGTTCCGAAAAATATTGGTTCGGAGGTTTGGGGGGTTGCATGTGGGACCCTCCTAGCCCACGGCCTATATGTGAAGGTGTTTATTAAACATAAACAAAATCGTTCACAATAAAAATGCGATGATCGGATATCGGGTGCAACCTTCTGAAAATAGCAGCTTTTGATTTAATTTACTTTTGTTATGGTAACCACTTTTCCTATCTATGGCTGTTTACTTCGTGGGTAGCATGCTGGAACCTCTCAATTACTGAAGGATTCCAGACAACGTAAATGGAATGTATTCGTCATCGTTAATAGTCATTGCAGCATTCAAGTGAGCGGTACAGGCTCATACTGGCTCTTGTTTCGAACGGACTATCCTGTGTTATATGTATTTCTAACCCGTTGTTTCGTCTTTATATAATTGAGAGGAACAAAGCTTGATTTTCCTGTGTGTATTGTGCTAACTACGCAAAAGTGCATCACAGCACATACATCTGTTCAGGATGAACTCCGAGGCAAACATGTCATGGCTACAAAACATCATCACGACAACATAAACATCACCAACGACAACATAAACATCATGAACGACAACATAAACATCATGAACGACAACATAAACATCACCAACGACAACATAAACGACAACATAAACATCATGAACGACAACATAAACATCATAAACGACAATATAAACATCACCAACAACAACATAAACATCACCAACGACAATATAAACATCACCAATGACAACATGAACATCATAAACGACAATATAAACATCACCAACGACAACATAAACATCACCAACGACAATATAAACATCACCAACGACAACATAAACATCACCAACGACAACATAAACATCTCCAACGACAACATAAACATCACAAACGACAACTAAACATCACCAACGACAACATAAACATCACCAACGACAACATATACATCATAAACGACAACATAAACATCACCACTGACAACATAAGCACCATAAACCACAACATAAACGACAAAACAAACATCATAACAACGACAAACACAAACATCATAAACATCGACAACATAAACATCACCACACTGACAACATAAACATCAATAAAGACACCATATGACAACATAAACATCACGAACGACAATATAAACATCACCAATGATAACATAAACATCATAAACCACAACATATACATCATAAACGACATCATAAACATCACAAACGACAACATATACATCACTAACGACAAAATAAACATCACAAACGACAACTAAACATCACCAACAACAACATTAACATCACCAACGACAACATAAACATCATAAACGACAACATAAACATCGCCACTGACAACATAAGCACCATAAACCACATCATAAACGACAACACAAACATCACCAATGACAATATAAACATCACCAATGATAACATTAACATCATAAACCACAACATATACATCATAAACGACATCATAAACATCACAAACGACAACATAAACATCACAAACGACAACATAAACATCACCAACGACAACATAAACATCACCAACGACAATATAAACATCACCAACGACAACATAAACATCACCAACGACAATTAAACATCACCAACGACAACATAAACATCGCCAACGACAACATAAACATCACCAACGACAACATAAACATCATAAACGATAACATAAACATCTCCAACGACAACATAAACATCACCAACGACAAAATAAACATCACCAACGACAACATTAACATCACCAACGACAACATAAACATAATCAACGACAGCTAAACATCACTAACGACAACATAAGCATCATAAACGACAACACAAACATCACCAACGACAATAAAGCATAACCAACGATAATATAAACATCAGCAATGACAACATAAACACCATAAGCGACAATATAAACATCACCAACGACAACTAAGCATCACCAACGACAACATAAGCACCATAAACAATATAAACATCACCAACGACAACTAAGCATCACCAACGACAAAATAAGCATCACCAACGATAATATAAACATCAGCAATGACAACATAAACACCATAAGCGACAATATAAACATCACCAACGACAACATAAACATCACCAATGACAACATGAACATCATAAACGACAACATAAACATCACCAATGACAATATAAACATCACTAACGACAACATAAGCATCACCAACGACAATATAAACATCACCAACGACAACATAAACATCACCAATGACAACATAAACATCACCAACGACAATATAAACATCACCAATGACAACATAAACATCACCAACGACAATATAAACATCACCAACGACAATATAAACATCACCAATGACAACATGAACATCATAAACGACAACATAAACATCACCAATGACAATATAAACATCACTAACGACAACATAAGCATAACCAACGATAATATAAACATCAGCAATGACAATATAATCTTCACCGATTACATCATAAACATCACCAACGATAATATAAACATCACCAACGACAACATAAACATCACCAACGATAATATAAACATCATAAACAACGATAATATAAACATCACCAACGACAACATAAGCACCATAAACGACAATATAAACATCGCCAACGACAACATAAACATCACCAACGATTATATAAACATCACCAACGACTACATAAACATCACCAACGACTACATAAACATCACCAACTACAACATAAGCATAACCAACGGTATATAAACATCAGCAATGACAATATAATCTTCACCAATTACAACATAAACATCACCAATGACAACATACACATCACTAATGACAACACAATTATCACCAATGACAACATAAACATCACCAACGACAACATACACATCACCAATGACAACATAAACATCAATAACGACAACATACAAATCATCAACGACAATATCAACATCACCAACAACAACATAAACATCACCAACCACAACAAAATATCACCAACGACAACATAACCATCACCAATGACAACATAAACATCATAAACGACAACATAAACATCACCATTGACAATATTAACGTCATCAGCGACAACATAAACATCATCAACGACAATATATAAACATCACCAACGACAACATAAACATCACCAATGACAATATAAACATCACTAACGACAACATAAGCATAACCAACGACAATATAAACATCACCAACGACAATATAAACATCATAAACGACAACATAAACATCACCAATGACAATATTAACGTCATCAACGACAATATAAACATCACCAACGACAATATAAACATCAAAAACGACAACATTAACATAAATAACAACATAAAAATCACCAATGACAACATTAACATAATTAACAACAATATAAACGTCATCAGCGACAACATAAACATCATCAACGACAACATAAACATCATCAACGACAACATAAAAATCATCAGCGACAACATAAACATCATCAACGACAACATAAACATCACCATTGACAGTATTAACGTCATTAACGACAACATAAACATCACTAACGACAACATAAACATCACCAACGACAACATAAACATCACTAACGACAATATAAACATCACCAACGATAAAATAAACATCATAAACGACAACATAAACATCATCAACCACAACATAAAAATCACCAACGACAACAAGTTTACTAGGCGATGTATCGTAGTAAAGACAAAGGTATCAATAGTCATCTATAAGGTATAAGCAGAGTTAATTAGAAAAATGATATATATGTACACAGCTCAGATGATAGGACATGTATCACAATGGATTGTACTGGACTTGTAAATGCTTTCAGATCATGGCTAATCTACAGTTCAAAGATGTCCAATTACTAAAGGTGAACAGTCGAGGCTGCTTTGTTTCTCCTCGATAGCTATTGTTGTGGTATCCATTTTCCTGGGTGAAAGTTATTGGATGTCAGACAATTCTTTCTGATATAGTTCACAAGGACTTGTTTTGTCTCATATCAAATTAAAACGAATGTCTTAATTAATCATATATATCACTTTAGTATTGGAATCCCTGTGGCAAATTGCTTTTCTCGGCTGTGACATTTTGCTGAACTTGTGCCGACAACTTGGTATAGTATTTCTAAAAAAATGAAACAACATGAAACAAACAAATATAAAAAAAGTCTTCTTCATGTTCAGCTACTGATTTGGATCTCAAGCTATTGTCAATCTAATGTGAGGTGAGAACCATGCATTGTGATAGGGATTGAACAGTGTTTTGATTGCGTTTAAGGTGGTATGAACACAAATGAATACAGACATATTCAATGTAGTTGCCCTTGGTGCCGAATTCAATATAAGATTAGGTATTCCTAATGATGTGGAGAGAGAGAAGGAGGGAGGGAGAGAGAAAGAAAGAGAGGGGGTTGGGGGTAATACAACAAGTTCATTGTGGAGGAGGTTATCTTACACACCTGCGTATAAAACATTTTAGGACCTGACTTAAATCCTTCACTTTACCAGGACTTTGGTAAGCGGTAACATTTTCGTCTATAGGGAATTGTTTGGTTCTGTGATTTCTGTATACCGAATTACGTCATCGTAAATTAAGTTAGTTAAATTAGCCTTAGTATTCCCTATCGGATGAAGTAACGTCACAGGATCAATTTACAGAGCTCCTACATATTTAAAAACTCACATTTGTATCATGATTACCGCTGTAATAATAAGAGCTATTAGTTTAACAAGACCTTCGCGAAATTCATCGTCGTGAAAAAGTCGTGTTTTAAGTCGACACGATGTGTTGGTGTATTATAATACTGAAAAAGTATCCTGCTCGATTGACGATGGGGTACATTAGTGACTAAAACTTTGTTTATTTGTTCGTGGTTTCAATGATGGGTACCATATAATTCATCGTCAACAGCACCGTATAAATTTTTTAGTAAGCAGTAATGCTACTAAAGGGAAATGGTGGATTGACACATGAATCAGCCTACATATTGAGAACGATAAGGGGACAGTCTAAGGTTACAGTAGTACAGTACAGTAGGCGACGTTAATTGTCTTGCCCTAGGCTCAAGTAGATTCGAAACACGAACGTTAAACCCATCGAATAATCGTACGGTTTCATTATCAACATTGTCAAAATTCAAACTTTGTTTATCATTGTTCGGGGTTACTACGAGTAACATGAGTAAAAAGCAGTAGCAATAGATACAGTACAATATCCAGTTTTTTGTTTCAGTTTCAAACTTTTCTCCGTGACGACTTTTCATGCTGTGATCAATACCAATATGTCGTATTTTTGTATAGTTTTCATACTCTTGTAACATATCATTTAAGCAAGCTGTAATTATAGTTATTAACTGTGGTAAGTTGGAAAAGAAGCAAAATATACAACAGAAGAAACACAAGTCAAGAGTATATTTTGAAACTAATCGAGTAAAGAGTTTACATCGAACGCTTAATTTGCAATTTTCATCTTTGTTCATCTTTCTATTAATAGAACAGAGTTTTCGCATTTATCGGGGAATCAAGACAAAGGCATCAAAGATAATAGGTAAAACCCCATTGATTTCTTTATATACAAAATAATGTAATGAAATCAATAATATTTGAATCAATTCTATTCATTTGAATTAAGTTATGTTTAATTATCATTCGAAACCAATAATTGACCTGTAGTTGAAGAACGGCAAACGCCTAGCGACCAAGGAAAACGTTTGGCAATCATCTAATTCTCTGCTATTTTATTTCATGCACACAACGCAGCTTATATATGTTTCCTGTTTGTACGGAGGACATCGCAATGATCCACAGAATGCTTTGACTCCATAAAACAGTAGGCCGTCATCGTTTGAATTGCCTCCACCTGCAAGTGGCTGCGCATGCTCGTCCACACACACGTACTCGGTAGCAGCTTCATAAACGTGGTTCCCGGAGGCCAATGATCCGCCGTACGCCTTCGTCCAGCCGCTGTAGCAGGTCGTCCTCGCCGGAATCATCACAGAGGAGACAAAGGATTTAGGTCTACAGACCGCACATGGCACTTCTTCGTTTCGTGAGTTTGAACCGAACATAGTATAGCCATTAGTCGATTCGTACTCCGCCCCGTATAGTCGTCCTGTCACGTCGTCTGGTACGACTGTTGTGTTTAACCATTCTGGATCAGGCGGTAGACAAAGATGATTAGCTGCAGCTCCTTTATCATTATACCAAGAACCAGCAGCATAACCTATTGCAAATAATATTTACATTTATATAATCTCCGTTTTAATCACTTACGATCTCTACATCCCTGGACTATCTCATAATAAAACTGGAGGGAACAGGTAATTAAGTCATTCGATGCACATCAAAATAGCCGTATAACGGTGCATTGTGATTCACTGTGTGGCTTTGAAGTTAGGCGTCGCTGTCTCAGTAGTCTTCAAAGTTTTCTTTTTGTTGGCCTGTGATTTGTTTGCCTGAGCTGCTTTCAGTTTTACTATGAGATAGGTTGAACAATGTTTTACAATACCATAAACAATGTTCATTCCAGGTTTTAGTATAACATACTAAATGTGTTGAGTTCCTTTGTTAGGATTCCGCGGCGGCCGTCTTAAACTTGTTTTATAAAAATGTTTGATAATAACTTACTGTGTTTATGACAATTTTCCCGCATTTACATTTACAATGTTTTGAGATAAGGATTGTGTTTTATGATACCGCTGCGGCCATCTAGATTTTTTTCTCTCGCAGAAGTAGTGATTTTTGCTTTAAACTATGAATTCAATGTATGCCATATTTATGCAACAAGAGGCCCAATGTTCTAAACTGTTAATATGATATACAAAATATATATCGTAGAACTGAAATACACAGTACGGTGCTGGCAGATTGAAGCATTTTTGATTTTTATTACCTTGAATGAAGGTGGCTGGTCAAGGTCAATCATTTGAACAAATTTGGTAGATCTCCATCCAAGTATGCTACAGACCTAATATCAGTACCCGGGGGAGGGTTATTCGCAAAAAGTAATTTAAAATAGTTAAGCCTAATTGACCTATGTCACCTTGAATGAAGGTCAAGGTACTTCGTTTTTTTTTCATTTAAGCATTGATGCCACTTTTTTTAATCACCAGGTTATGAAATAAATTCTGTTTGCAAACTGTGTAAATCCGCGTAGAGGATTCTCACAAAAGTTTGCAAACAAAAATTCCTTCACCTGATGAAGTTAAAAATAGTCTCATCAATGCTTATTATAGGCTATTATTAAATTTTCAGACTTCTTGATAACACAAAATATGTTTAAAAATACTTTTTTTTTTTAAATCAATACGCAACGTCGACGTCTCTATTGAAACGTCATGATAAAACAATAGTGTATGAAAAAAAAAGAATCTGACAATCAGAAAGTCGGATTTAGTATGAAAACTCTATGAAATTGAAAAAAAAACAATGATAGTAATATCAATGCTTAAATCAAAGCAGATTCACACAAACTTTTGCAAACAAGATTTATTTCATAATTCGATTAAATCACAAAACAACTGACATTAATGCTTATAATTAATTTTCCAAGACTACTTAGCGCTTGATAATATAAGACTCTTTCCCGAGGGTCACAAAATGTAGTAAAACCCGAGGCTTGCCGAGGGTTTTGCAACATTTTGTGATCCCGAGGGTAGAATATCCCTATCCTTCATATCCACTTATGAAAGAGTATTTTTCTTTCATACCTCGACGTTTTATTGCAATTTTACAACTATAATATCCCGCCATTTTGAAATAAATTCGAAGAAATCCACGGCTGAAAGTCAATTTTTCATACATGAAAAACTGCGTGATATTTTCAATAAAAATTCCGTTGTTTGCATCTTTCATAGTAAAACCAGTCAAGTTTGTGAAAATAAAAAAGAAGATTAAATTTTACAGAGAAAATAGAAATTTTGTTGACGCCGTGACGTCACGAGGGTTTATTGCATGGGTAGCCATGCAATACAGCCTCAGGCGGCATGAGTGTATTGCCCTAGACCAGCCAGTATTACACCCATAGGTATGAAAGATAAAATACGTTTACATGTACGATTCCATGGTTTTCCATGGGATTATGTTTCTAAATCAATACGCAACGTCAATGTGGCTATTGTCACGTCACGATAATTTTTTCTTTCATAGTGGTTTGAAAAAAAGATGAATCTGCCAATCATAAAGCCAGATTTATATGAAAATAAAGAATAATTATTTTATCATATTTTCATTTAAAAACAAGACAATTCTATTCAGTATACAGACATACCGAATTAGATGCAGATGAATTCATGTTCAATTTCAGGAAGCTGTATATTCGCCATTTGATGTTGTTCCGCGTATTTTATTTTGTAAGAGTTTAATATTTTTATAACGTCACTCACAGTTTATCATGAAGGTAAATGATAAGTCTTCACTTGTATATAGCAGTAAGACAAAATCCCATCTCCAAACATAGAACAGTATACATAGGTATTACTGTAAAACAGAAGGCGGGTCTACATCAGAATACCTGGTATTGGAGGTGTAACATACCCGAATAAACAAGCTCTGTTAGACTGGTGGGACAGTCCTTTCTTCCCCATCGAACAAATGTTGCTCCTCCTTTTTCTATCAATGAAGACAACATATAGGTCAAATATATATAAATATCATTGGTGTCTATACATGGTCTTAAATCACTGTTAAACGACGAAGCAAAGAAACTTTTATTTTATCTAATATATTTTCTATTGAACAATTTGTTTGCATTACGAAACTATAATACCGATTCCCGATGCTCCAGTGGTTCCGATCACTTACGATCTCTATACCCTTCGAGATTTTTATAGCAAAAATGAAGGCAGCTCAGGGGAACAAAGCTTTTACTTCAAATTAAAGCCACACAGTCAACTACAGTGTACCGTAATACGACTCCTTTGATGTACACCAGGGGTGTAGAGATCGTAAGTGATTGGAACCCCTGGAGTATCGGGGTTGCTTAAATTCTAACGTGAACTACGATGCAGGAATCTATGAGAGGCTTGGGCATATTTCACAAGGGACACATGGACAAAATTCAGGAAGTCACCGGATTTATTGTGAATTTCATGATAATGTATGGTAACTAATGAACTATGGCTGAATAAGTTTTGTGAGGATTAAATAGAAATAAACTCACCATTAGTAGCCTCAGAAAGTTTTTGTTTGAGAGATGCTATTTCTCTGTTCTGACTTTGGGTCTCTTATAATAGAAAAAAGGATCAATCATTACATATATCATAGGGGTCAAAGAAGTAGTATCAACAGGATCTCCTAGATGACACGGGATCCAATCAAACGTAAGTCTGTAGGATACGAATTACTTCAAACGGTAAATATTAGAAAAAGAAGTAATTCCAACCATGTGGACAAAACAAAAACAAATTTTCGAAGCGATCTGCCCCTTTATCAAGACACACAAAACAAACACGATTACATAATATTATTCGAACAGTAATACGGGACAAAGAAAGTAGACACATATTTAACAGCACCGCTCATACTGTAGCGTTCTGCCGAACATGATGGCTACATTTTGGTAGATCGGGCATTTCGTAAAAATTGCTATATTTAGCTTTACAATGAAATTTAAAAAATGATATTTGCAAGCCCATTAATTTAATCAATGATGTAAGATTTGTACATTTCAATTTTTTTTTAATAAAACATGCTGTGATATTCAACAGTACATACAAAGTAAAGATAGTCAGCTATCTAATTCAAACGAAGGGAGCTAACTACAAAATGAGTATTGACTTCGATGAAATATATATATATATATAATTCTGATTTCTGTCTATTGAAACAATGAACATCATTACTTGAGGAAGTAATATAAATCTTAAATTGTTGAGTATAATTTCAAGTAGGCCATCCACTAATAAGGAAGGAGACTCGAAATAATTTCCTTTTAGAGGAATTAGTGTCTATTTAATATCTTAATTTTAAAGGGACGATATTTTTTAAAGCCAATTTGACATTGAAGTCTAAATTGATTGAAAAATATAACAGATTATACATGTAAATGATAAATTGAAATAGTGCCTTTATAGCGAAAAACATTATATGATTGACAGTGTACAGTAGAATTACGGGAATATTGAAATACCTAAACATTGAAAATACCTATACTTCTATCGTTTATCTTTATCTAAATTCAAATAAGTAATAGCGACGATATATGACTAAGTACTGGACCCAAACAGATACATGTTTATCGGATACATATTACATGTACCAGGGAAATGTTTTAGTAATATCAACAGTACGGACAAATAATTTATCAAACTGTATTGTAAGATACATAAATATATTTAATTTTCATAACTAACTTTTTTATAGTTAAATATTTTTGGAGATTCAAAAGAAGGTTAAAACAACATTTAGAGTATTCATATTTTGATTAACATTCATTAAAATTGTATTTAAAGATTCAAATACCTAAATATTAGGATTTTTATCAATATTTAACTTCATGTACATGTAACATTGTGTAATGTGTCGCAACAATTAGTGATTTCTAAACGATTCTACACGATTTAGGAAGAAATGTGATGCTGTTTTAGGACCACAACCTCAGGAGCATACAACAGATTCAGTAATATGATCTTTATAGAGGTCATACATATCGGACCTTATATGAGTGTTAATTTTATGACACGAGTCTATGAAGTTTTTATTTTTGCTTACCTTGGCCTCATTTAAATAAACACAAATGTAAGATACTTTTGACCACGTAACTACAGCAACCTACAGTTTGAAGAATCTCAACGTCAAAATGCGTTACGAAAATCCTGTCGAGGCCGCCATCCTGACGTCACATCATAGTTTGTTGACGTCAAGCCATGGGATCATAATGGATTTCCAACCAATAACAAACGGTCCATGTTATATAACACTAGTGACATACATATGTAAAAATATTACATTGCCGAAACAAACTGGCCATCGGGCAGATAATGTGATTATATTCTGTTAAAGATGCTCCACCGCTGACAAATGGTATTTATTAAAACCATTGAAAAGTTTGAGCTTCTGATTTTAGTCCCAGATAGAAATGTTAAAAATAATTAATTGCATTCCAAACAAATCCGTGGCACAATGTCCTATATGAAATGAAGTACTGAATGCGCATGCACCAAAAGCGAAATAGATTATTTTTATGTGATTTTTGTGTTAATTATACTTTCATATACACAATTAAATACCAATTAATATTCAAATGAGTATCGTTTATGTTCTGCCAGCGGCGGAGCATCTTAACAAAATATAATATGTGTTCGATGCCATTTTGTCACTGATGTGTTGTTCTGTAATTAATACATTTTGTATGTTTCTGGTGAATAGGGTGGCTAGTTAATTTTGTTTGAAAAAGTAGCAATAGTGATAAAATATTCCGATTCCATAGATTCAGCTTTATCAAGGGGAGCTTGAATAAAAAAATCGTGTGGAGGAACATGTTTTATTTGTGCTAATTTCCATCATTAAATGTAAGATTTTGAATAATGACACTTCGTCGTGACTTGATTTCCGCATTCACTGTAAATGTAAAAATCAAGTTGATCAAAGAATTTCTAGATAAAAATGCGCTTTCAGAGACTATCAATGATTTACCAGTAAAGTGAATCATTAAGTACAAAAAGGTGAAGTTTAAGTTAGCTTCATTTTTTTTATTAACGGGTATTATTTTCTTGCATTTTTCATGCGAATTTCAAATCTTCGAAGAAAGAAGGGTGTTCTCGAAATACTTTTTAAGATATTTGAGCTTAATATACAAAATGTATACCATCCGTGCACATTTATGTTTTCTGTAATATTAGGGTGAATGAAGTCTCAGTCCTGTTGATTTTTTTGTCCTAAATTTCTAACGATAGAACAAAATGCTAACTAATTTTCGTTTATAACCAGGACCGTTTCTATACGTAATTATCATGTTTTGCCATATTTTCGACCCTAAAAAATCAATGAGTAGGCCAAAAAGGAAATGAAAACCCATGTCAATTCCACAATTTATATATGATATGCCAAAGGTAATATATTTTTTTAAATATTATATAAAAACATGGGGTCCTCGATCAAATGTTCACAATTTTGTAAGCTTGAAGTTTGTAACTCACAACCCTACCACCATTTCATCCAGTGCTAAGATGGGTCATATTTGACTCTCTTTTGAAAAAAATTCCACATCAGTTCATATGTTTTTGTGATATTATATCTGATTTATGCCTGTTTATTTTCATGATTTTTTCCAAATTTTGTGTTTTTGTTTTAAGGAAATCCGTATGCGATATTTTTAGAATTCCAGTACTTTGGTCCGTACGGGTCACGTCTTATCATTTATTGCGACGAGCGTTACTTCCAGTGTTTGAAAATCGATTCCCATTTCGACAGAGACCGCATTTTTGCAGAAATATCATCTAATTTTCATTTCAATGCTTTGATTTGATTTATGTAATGATTTTAAACACTCAATTTTATATGTAGACAATTTTCACATATTGAAAAAATATCCAAGTGTGATGTCGTGGCGTATCGGAAACCATTCTGAAATTCAAAACAACCTCCGCAGTTTCCGGTTTAGCGTCATATGAATTGATGCGGTTTTCAAAAGTATGGACCTACGTTAAGCAAAATGTATTTGAATACAATGACGTCATGATAATGCTTGTCAATTTTCTTGATCTTATGTTTACGATTAGAATATAATTATAACAAATTATGCATAGAAGTACTTTTCAATTTAACATAAAAACTTACCGTTTTGGAAGTGTGAGAGTTGTTGCTCCAACGAAGATATTTTTCCAGTTTGGGACAGTACCGTAGCCTGAAGTGTTTGTAGTTCACTCTGTAGGTGGGTCATCTGTTGCTGGACGTAGGCGGGGTCACTCAGGAGTATCCTCTTGCCATGCGTGTTTTCGCACCTTACAGAAACTAGGCTTAACACAAATAATACTAAATTGGCTTTGCGGTCGTCAAACGCCATTTTAAACGACTGTTGTACCACCTTTTCGCAGTGGTATTTTAATAGAGTGTAGAAGTTATAAGAGAAAGATAACATGTCTCATAGTCCACAGTGTGTAGATAAGACTTGAGTCACCGAATTACAAACTAGATAAATTGAAAGCATGTCTCTAAAATATTCACAGTGTTTTATTTGAAATGAACTCCTTGAAAGTTTTCTCAAATAAAAGATAGTTGTGTGGGCGAGTTTGTATGTTATGTGAAACTTCATATTGGGATTTGGTATATTTGTTTTACGAGCTATTATCATTTAGAGCCATTTAAAAGGTGTTAGCTTGAAAGGTTGGATGAAACCAGAGTCACAGAGAAAAACCACCAACCTACAATTAGAACAATTTGAGATTAAAACTCTCAACCCAGAGGTGGATGACGTATAGTTATATATCGGAACGTTTTAGCCACTGGGTCACCACGGCCTCTCATATGGTAACTCCTAAGTGATCTGAACACTGTTCAGACCACTATAATATCGTTGCTAGTCGGACCACAGACCAGTAGTGTTACATCTTGTGCTCATCACAATAAATCTAAAGTTAAATATATATATGCATAAACCATCTTGAATATCGATGGTGTCTGCTCCGCTGCCGATATTCAGTCACACGATACGAGTCTTCGGAGTTACAATATGAGAGGCCCCGGTGGCCAAGTGGTACATTTTCCACATATAACCAATAAACCTCTACCTCTTCGTTAAGAGTTTGACTCCCCCATGAGATAATACGGGGGATTTGGGATCTCAAAACGACGTGGGTAAAGTACCATTTACCGTCGATTAGTTCAACCATCCGATGATTAAGACTTCATTATTTGACGTGAGGTTCGTGACGTCATAATCACTGGAATCACTCGAAACCCCCGTCTTGACAAGTTTTAATCGTAGGTCGGTTATCTTTCTCTTTGTGGCTCTCCCTCCAACTTCTAAACTTGACGCGTAATTCAACGACCTAGGTTGTTCATAGGTCGTAAAACATGAGCAAACAAATTCCAATATGAAATGAAATTTTAATATCTCGCCCACTATCTTCCTCTTTGAGCAAAGCGGCAATGAGCCCAGTTAAAACGAGACATGTAATAACTAATTTAGAGACATGCTTTCATGTTCTCTAGGTTGTAAAATTAATTCGGTCTGACACAGTCTTATCTCCAGATTGTGTACAATAAGACGTTTTATCTATCCCTGATCACCTCACACTTGCATGATATACCACTGCGAAAAGGATGATAAATATATAGTCGTTTGAAATAGTTTTTGACGACCGCAATGCCAAGTTGGTATTATTTATGTTTTGCCTAGTTTCTGTAAGGTGTGAAAACACGCATGATCAGAGAATAATCCTGAGTGGTCCTGCCTACGTCCAGCAAAAGATGATCCACCTACAGAGTAAACTACCAACCATTCAGGCGACGGTACTGTCCCAAACTGGAGAACTACAAATCCTAAAGACTACTGTCCAGACACAGCATAGCACAATACAGTCCCATCAGGACACGATATACATATACAAAGTGGCAAATCTCTTCTTTGGAACAACAACTTGCACATTCACTGAATGGTAAGACTTTTTTTATTCTTTTTATACTTGTTTTATCAGGTAACAAAGTTGTATGCACCTTCTGTCAAACTTTCCTTTTGTATGGGCTCATGGTTATGTCAGAGGTCAAAGCTCAAAGCGTGAAAATTCAAGTTTTTATTGTTTAAGTCAAAATTGATTAAAAAAAATCACAGTACAAATATTTTACTCCCCCAGCTGAATATGATGTGTATATACATTTGTGGCATTGCAACAAATATATATACACATTAGTGTTTTGGTGAGAGCTGCCAGGGTTGGTGTGCCCTGGGGTCAACTCCCCGAACAATATTGTCCTCGCACAGGAGGGCTCTCGCACAGTATGCAACAATTTAAATAAAAAATATTTTTTTTGATAGCCTTTATAGTTAAAGGGACATAACTTTTTGAAATTTTGAAGAAATAAAGAAAAAAAGGAAAAGCTTTTTAAGAAAAATTACTTGTGTTTTGAGTATTCTGTTCACATGAAGATTTGGAATTTAATTATTTTGGTTTAATGTTTGTAGTGAAGTGAATAAAATATTTATATACAAACAAAAACTAGCACAAAAAGACACACACACACACACACTACATATATATATATAAAGAATTATAGACAATACACAAACAAAACAAAAATGATTCAAATCATATATTTTTAAGTACTACAACATATAAACATCATGCAAACATCGATTGGCATATTTCAAGAACTATTCAAAAATATATTTCCGATTGATGCATATTTGATCAAATTTCTCAATGCATCCATTTTGAATTGACACTTTTTTCAACATCATATTTTGTTAACAAAAACTCACTCAAACCTTGCATATTTATGTTGTTGTTTTTTTACTTGATACAGAAAAAAAATATAAAAATTCATATGAAGAATAATGAAATTGAGAGGTATTGAACATTTTTCAGTCTCACTAAACAGTATTGTTTATAATTTAAATTCCACCACATTATTAGTTTTTTCATATATTTTTCTTTTCATATCATGCCATATGTATGTATGTAACAACGTAAATTCCTCCGTTTATTTTTCGGAGCACCCTTTATAACACGGTTCAATGAAGTCAGATGCACTCCACAAGGGATTACTGGGTTTAGTGTATATGGCATTCAACAACCAACTCTACCAACACAAACTAACTACAATTTATATACAAACATGCACATGCAACCAAACACAGAGAACAATTAATTTTAACTATTACCATATACACCCAACCCCCAAAGAATTCACTAACATTTCAAAAGATTTTTGACATTACCAAAAAGATGTTCTATGGTTTCAACTTCTGTATTACAGATATTACATATATTATTTTCAAAAATATAACTTTTAAGTAATTATTCAAAGGGAGTATACGGTGTACTGGAACCATTGTATTGATGTATCTTTGATAATTAGAAAAGGTATTTGGCCAGGTATGAATGGTCTAATTAGTTTATTTAACATACTAAGGTTTAAATTTAGATTATCACATATTTTCTTGATACAACTGCGGTAAAGTAAAATATTTCTGATTCTATACTGAATCTTTGTTTGAAATCATTAAAAGAAAGAAAATGATTCTCTCGGTCTAATAAATCACAAACATTTCGAACACCTTTATCAAACCATTTTTTTGTTAAAAAAGGATTTGTTATCAATGCGAAAAATAGGGTTGTACCATAAAGGAAGTCTTAAAAATTCTGAAGAAGTTCTCACCTCTACTGATTCAGATACCTTAACCATTCCCTGGAAAACATGCTTCCAAAATGTATTATTTGTTTTTTGATGTTTGATAAAATTAGTTCCTAAATCTGATACATACGATATTGGAAAGTGTTGTGCTTCAAAAATGTTAATCCAGCTTGTTCTATTACTTTTAAGAAGTCTTCGCATCCATGTAGATTTCAAACTAGATATGAATTCAGAAATATCAATCATTTTAAGACCACCATTTTCATAATTTGATATCAAAGGTTTTCTTTGATTTTATTAAAGTTATTGATGTGTCATCTGCAAACTGCATTTAATAAATTAGATATTAGAATTGTTATGATATTTGCTTAGCGTTTGCCTGCAAACTCTGCATATAAAAATCTATCTAAAGAACAATACAGTCTATTTATAACAAAACCTTTCTATCAAGATCACCTGTCTAAAAAGGTCAACAATCTCTAGAAACAAACGTTAATTTTGTTTAAGTTAATTAAGTTCAGTTAAGAAAACTGGAGGAAAATTAAAAACGGTGGCCACAGTGACCTAGTTAAGTATTTGTTCTATTTTAGTAATTTTTTTTCTTTTCTGAAAACTAAGATTTTTTAATAATTTGATAACTGTACAGGCAACTGTATTTATTCAAGCATCTGATGGACAAAACACATCAGTATATCTCTTTATTTTGCAATAACATAGATGCCAAAATCATTTATCTTAAATTAACTAACAATGTAAATAAAATGTCTTTAATGTAAAATAACACTATTAAGTTAATGAGATTGTTATTTAACAGAAAAAAAAAACACGAATCAATTTATCCATAGCATTAAAGGAGACACTTTGTTCTGTTCCGCAAAATATCGTTACTTGAGCCATTGTCATTTAAATGCTTGAAGATCTAAAGGCAATTGTATCAATCCCAGCGTCTGTATGGATTGTATCCATTACCATGAAACTATAAATTTTTTAAGGTATCATTTGTTGTGCCATAATTTTGTCATATTTATACTATACTTACCAGTTCATGTAGACAATGCAAATGTAGACAATGATAAAGAACGATTTATTATTGATACGTACAATTCTGAATAAAGTTAATTTTACTCAGTCGTGTCCACTCGTCAGGGCTTGTTACATTCATTCGGAAATTGAGCGTTGACTATTGCAATTTCTGATCACGTTTCTGTGTCTTGTTGACGTCACAACGTCTATCGCATCGGACTATTTACGTCTAAATAATGTTGAAAAGATTGCTGTATCATGACAGAATGCATCATTTATATTTCCACGCAGCTGTTCTAGGTTCCGTCAGCAATGTAAAGCATATGTTAGCTTATCCTTATGGTACAATACGTATAAAATATGCTAGAATATTATTCACCTAGATTACAGTGCTTTGAAAAGGTTTTTTTATGTGGAAATTATCTTATCAGAATTCCATATAAATTGAAGGAGGAAATCAAGTCATGAAAACGTATTATTAGCAAATGAGGGAACATAGTAAAGGATATCTTTATCATAAATAATAAAGTAAAATATGCTCCTCCACATGATAGCTCTTTTATTCAAGCTGAATGTATCAATAAATACTATAGCGCTATTGATACTTTTTTCTGACAATATAATGCTTTTGTGTAAATAGGTCCCCTTCCTCATTCGTGGATGGCCTACACTTAAAGTGAAATGGACAGCCTAAATATCAATCAAAAACCAACTTAAGCTATTATGTTCATGGTCTTCACTTGATAAAATTTGAATTTTGTTTTATATTGTATTACTCAACATTGTATTCATATTTAATTTGAGTCAATTTTCTTTTTTGGAGTTATCCCCCTTTATTCGATTTAGATGGCTTCCTTTATTTTGTATGTGTACTGTTCTTTTATACATGTCATTGATTAGTTATTTATTACATTGCAGACTGAAATGAGTGAATATATGAATTAGGTTTGATACTTCGTAATGACATATCTAAATTAGCTGTAATTGTTCTTTTCTCGTCAAAGGCTAGAAGAGACTTTTTATATAATTAATTATGTTGTTCCATTTTGTGCAATTGTGGCAAGGTATACGTGTAGGTTCGTAAATTTACAAAGTTAGTTTCAAATCCAGAAACAAACTCGATTGTAGTATTCTATATTTATACGTTGGTTTTGAGATACCAAAACGACATTGGTAAAGTACAATTTAATGTCAATTAGTCCCACTTTCCGGTAATGGTGACGGGATGTTATGACGTTACAATCGTGGGAAGGTGGGACTAATCGTACTTGGTACAAGTCATTGTAGGATCTCGTGACCCCTGTAGTAATTGGGTATCTGTGTGGTATTCTTATACATATATATAAAATGATTGATTTTTGTTACATTGCAAGAAACCCAAAACCAGAAAAGCGAAATAACATCTCTTAAAGTGAACAGTCGGGCAAGGATGGCTAAAGTAGGTAAAAATGGTGTGAATGTATCCAGTATTATTTCGTCAAAATCTGTCTGCGTACGCAGAAATTAATTTAAAGTATAGGAATCCTAAAACGTCCTCCCGGCTGACTATGTCCGTGGTTACATTTCCATGCAGCCTCGCTTTCAATGCTTTCAACTTTTCTTTATTTCAATGGTCAGAACTTGGAAACTAAGCCGAACTTGACCTTCGTATTGATATGTGAGAACTTTTGGAAGGCTAATGAAAGCGTTTAGACTGGTTTTCTTTGCCCGACTATTCAAATAACATCTCTTAAACAACAACTTTCTGAGGCTAGTTCTGGTGAGTTTATATCTTTTGTTATTTCTAAGCATCATTCTGAATATCTTTTGTGTTTATAAACAAAAAACGGAAGGATACTTTTTATAGATTTGAAGTGTCTATGAAAAAGAATTTCCGTCCATTGTTTTGTCTTTGATTTCATGTACCAAAAAGATATTGAGTAACTCTGACGTTTCTGTTCAGCCAATTAATAGCCATATTACAACTGTGTGTGCTTACATGAACAAATGTAAATGCTAAAAACTACAAAAAAGAAGAAGAAGAAGAAGAAGAAAAACGACATCGCGAAGCTTTAAAAATAGTATAAAAAATCAAATATAATTTGTAACATATAGATATAGTTTTGTGATAAAAAGTATCTTAAGATAGTGTTTTAGTATGAGTAATACGCAACCTGTCTCAAAGTTAAAATTTGTGCTTACCAAGGCTCTAAAAACTAAAAAAAATCTTAATGGATTCGACGTGATATAAAGATGGTTCTTCCGGAATGTCAAATGTTAGTAATGATAATATACATTTGATACATTTGTCTTCATTGGCAGCGAAAGGAGGAGCAACATTTGTCCGATGGGGAAGAAAGGACTGTCCCACCAGTCTAACAGAGCTTGTTTATTCGGGTATGTGACACCTCCAATACCAGGTATTCTGATGTAGACCCGCCTTCCTTTTTAATTAGTAGTAGAGTATTATGTTCTAATATTTATGATTTACGTTTGTATATACATATGATTTATTCTCAAGGTAAACTGTAAAGGTTGTTATGAAAATCATGAATTCTTACGAAAAGAAATAACACTTCAGCACATCTGTAAACTAAATCGAATTACATTAGTATCTGGTTTCTGAATGGAATTAATTCAACACTAGAGGGTGAGAATTATTGTTTGATTCTAAAAATGCTAAATGAGTTTCAAAAACTTGTCTGTATCAATATTACCTCTATATATATTTCAACATTGTGTAAGGATATATACATCTATTCCTATCTATAAAAGAGGTACTATGAATCCTTTATCTGTGAAACAATATCGAATCTGATACATACATGCACAATAATGGATAGTGACAATATCTGAGTGTCTTTTCGCAGAAATTCAGGCTCATTTTGACAAGTCATGATTATTCATTTTGCATGATATCGCTATGTACCTTCTTTCTTGGCGATCAGGACATTCTGTAGATAACACATAACTATGACGACATAAGTTTAAGTATTTCCTTCCAAATTTAACGACACATATCAATTGCCAAAAAAAAAAAGAAAATACGCATATATTGCTTTTGCTCAAGGTGATTCAAACGGTGTTTTAACAACAATATACAAAATGTATGGTAAGAAATAAAATAAGAATACATATACATATATATATTATTTTGCGATAGGTTATGCTGGTGGTTCTTGGGTTCTTGGTATAACCATAAAGGAGCTGCAGCTAACCCTCTCTGTCTACCGCCTGATCCAGAATGGCTAAACACGACAGTAGTTCCAGGCAACTATACAGGGAAACTATTGGGGGCAGAGTACGAATCATCCAATGCCCATACTATGTTCGGTTTAAATTCACACGACGAAGACGTGCCCTGTGCGGTCTGTAGGCCTAAATCCTTTGCCTCCTCTGTGATGATACCGGCGAGGACGACCTGCTACATCGGCTGGACGAAGGCGTACGGCGGGTCATTGGCTTCCGGGTACTACGACCATCCAGCTGCCACCGAGTACGTGTGTATGGATGAGCATGCACAGCCACTTGCAGGTGGAGGAAACAGGAACGAAAATGGCACTCTGTTTTATGGAGTCAAGGCATTCTGTGGCTCATTGCGATGTCCTCCGTACAAGCAAGACACATTTATAAGTTGCGTGTGTGCATGAAATAACATTCGCAGAAAATTAGATTAGGTTTCATCGTTGATTCCTTTTTTTTTTAATTTTCTCCAATACTTCACAGGGATATCCCGTGGGTGTTGGTATAAAAATAAATCTTTCTCACATTTTTCATTGGGAAAATATCAATCTTTTCTCCCATACAGGGATATCCCGTGGTTGTTGGATAGAGATATATCTTTCTCGTGTCCCTGACAGGGAAATCTTTCATGATACACAGTGTTAGATTTTCTATCTCGTCCGATCTGTCTGGTACCTTTACGCGATGTTTGACAGCATTTCACCCCATTCATTTGACAGTCCGCGCATGTGACTTCATGATACATGATGCTTGCCAAGGGTTAGATTGTCGTGAATATCCTCCGATATTCCCCTGTCCTACTCACTAGGTAGGGAATTATCCCTTTTGTGCCGACTTCACTGGTAAAATGTTCCGACTTCACTGGTAAATGTCTGAGGCTAAACAGTGTTTGAAAGATGACCACATTTGAAAAAAGTTGACATCTGTTAACTAAATTTATATTGCATTAAACATTTGATATTTGAACATTGATATGTAACTTGGTGATTTAGCTCCCTAAAAACCTATGCAAGTCTGTAAGAGAGCCGAAATCTAGTGATCATATATTGCCTTCAATCACAACCATGTTGAGTGACTTCTAGTTTTGTCGGATTCCGAAGCGTATCACGTGACTGACGTTCGACACGACCTGCACGTGGTGAGACAGGTAACTAGCGTAAGTGCAAATACGTGTATATTTGTTTACATTTTCCTTCTGGCTTGTCCACATAACGGGATTTGAAATATCCAATTCACACATTACCGTAAAATATTGTGTGTATCAAATATTGCTATGTGCGAGCATTATTTTCTTTATAGACCTAGTCTGCTGAGGTCGACCACATGCTTTGTTTATGAAAAATTGTTGACATTTTTTCTTGGTTTCACAACTTTCGTTTTACTTCGAGATTGTTCCGACGATGTTCGGAAGAGTTCGAAATGCTTCTGCATCTATGGAGCCTATTTTTCACGTGTACACGTTTAAAAGATTGTTTTCACTTTTATAATTAAAAATACTTCCAGTGCTGCAACTTTAGAAAAAGTGGTAAAAATAGAAAGTTTAAAACTCAGACAGACGGAGAAAAATTTGTATAAGACTTAAACAGTTTTCACTATGACAAAAAGAGCAAAAGTTATTGATCATACAACTTTAAACATCTTAATCTTATGAATGTTACTCGATATAAAAAAATACACGGCCAGTGCCTCGAAAGATACGCTGTATTATTTGCTCGCGGCGGAAAGAAAAAAAACCGGCTCGCGACGAAAAGTTTTTTTTCTCTTTTAGCAAATTCACAACGTAAATTTTCAGACACTTATCATTATATTGTTATCATGCGTTATTAATATATATGTTATATATTTATACATGTATATAATTATTATCAAAAAAATTAGAAAGTATACAAACGATGACATAATAATAAAACCTCTTTGAAAAACAAAATATTGAGCGATTCACTTAATTTCAATAAGAATACATTTGACCCTTCTATTGGTGAATCTGGCTTTATCGTTTTATACGAAGCTAAATTTTTAGTATATAGATGACCATGACTTCTGCTCTCCCTACAAGTCTAGTGATGAGAAATGATCATCTGAAATGATTTTTATCTTTACTGGTAACAAAGCAAAACAAAAGCTGAGGGCAACGTGAAGTTAGCACCGTATTCGTGATTCGGGATTCGGGATTCGAATAACGAATCCGGTGCCAGCACCTTATTCGGGATTCAAAAATTAACTAATAAATAGAAATTTCAAGACATAAAAAAACAGATCGAAACATAATTTCACAACCTCAAAAAAGTTGAATACTTCGATAAATTGTTTTGAGTTTGAATAACGAATCCGGTGCCGGCTCCGTATTCGGGATTCGGGATTCCAATAAAGAATCCGGTGCCAGCACCTTATTTGGGATTCAGTAACAAGTATATAGACATCATTTAAAAACTTGAAAATCGTAAGACACCTCCTGACATCGTATTTCGGTATTCAGTTTGAATAACGAATCCGGTGCCAGCACCGTATTCGGGATTCGGGATTCAGTAACAGTTACATGTATATAGACATGATTGAAACACTTGAAAGTCGTAAAACACATCTGTACATCGTATTTCGATATTTATTAATACAACGCGACTAGCGTTTGTATTAATGCTATCCGGTTTACCTAGATGTGTAGAACTGAGTAGGACTTGCCCCACAATGACATCTAGTGGTGACCTCTTAAACCATTTCATTCATAAACTTCCATTCATAAAATTCCTATTTATTGAACAATATTCCTTTTGACCAATAAAATGTTGCATTCCCTTTACTGCAGTATGCTGTCATGGGAAGCTTGCCTTATGATTGCATGGTGGAATTCACACAGTCTCTGTAGAATATACACACACATACTCCCTAACTGTGTATACATGTGCTTTCACCGTATTAGTTATCAAAAAATCAAAGTACTCAAAATAATGCAAATACAACGCAGCAGATACAGAAAAATAAGAATGAAATTAGATGAATTTTATGAATTCAGTACTGCCATCAAGTCCTGTTGATTATATGACATCTGATACACCACTCTGGTTTTGTGAAAAATTATTAATTTTTAATGATGAATATTTGACCAATCCATATAAAAAAAACATCAAGCTGTTAGGCAGATGCCCCATTCTCCAGAAAACAGATACATTGAAGGCTTTGCATATCTATCAGCAGTCTAATGTCTGGTGGTCGGGTGACCGACTTTGATATCAATTATTTCAAGAATATTCAATTAATGTATATAATTTGTTTGACATTCTTCTTAATTAAAATTCCTACATAAATTCAACAATTACAAAATAAAGAAAGCATTTAAGTATATATCATATTCATTAAAAATGAGTTTTTGTCATACACTCTTGGCTCTTGTGTTGCACAATTAATAAAAAAAATTGTATATATAGTGAAACCATGCACACATGTGGGCAGCCTTATCAATAATCATTTTAAAACGAAACTATAGTGTACACAGAAAGAAACTCAGATAAGTTTACTTTTAACTCAAGATCTGTAAGCCTTAAGTAATTCCAATTTGTATTGCCATTAACAGTGTTTATGTAAGTTGGACAGAGGAGTTTGTACACATGTAGAGTAGGTGTGTGTATATTCTACACAGAGGCTCTGTGAATTCCACCAATCAGAAAGTAGGCTTCCCATGACTGCATACACATAAATGCAGTAATGGCAATGCCACATTTTGATTGGTCCGAAGGAATATTGTTTGACATTCTTCTTAATTAAAAATCCCTTCATAAAATAAACAATTTCAAAGTAAAGAAAGCAGTTAAGTCTTATATTCATTAAAAATGAATTTTTGTCCTACACTCTTGACTCGTGTTGCACACTTGTAATGTAGGTAGAACCATGCACACATGAGAACAGATCTTATCAAATAATCATTTTAAAGAATTATTATAATGTATACACAGAAAGTAGCTCTGAACTGTTTACTTTTTAACTCTGCGATCTATTAGTCTTATATAGTAATTCCAATTTGTATTATCATTAACAGTTTATGTAAGTTGGACAGAGGAGTTACAACCAGATGTAGATTGTATGTACATGTATACACATGTACAGTACATGTATACACATGTACATGTAGATACAGTTAGGGAGTATGTGTGTGTATATTCTACAGAGACTGTGTGAATTCCACCATGCAATCATAAGGCAAGCTTCCCATGACAGCATACTGCAGTAAAGGAAATGCAACATTTTATTGGTCAAAAGGAATATTGTTCAATAAATAGGAATTTTATGAATGGAAGTTTATGAATGAAATGGTTTAAGAGGTCACCACTAGATGTCATTGTGGGGCAAGTCCTACTCAGTTCTACACATCTAGGTAAACCGGATATCATTAATACAAACGCTAGTCGCGTTGTATTAATAAATATCGAAATACGATGTACAGATGTGTTTTACGACTTTCAAGTGTTTACATCATGTCTATATACGTGTTACTGAATCCCGAATCCCGAATACGGTGCTGGCACCGGATTCGTTATTCAAACTGAATACCGAAATACGATGTCAGGAGGTGTTTTACGATTTTCAAGTTTTTAAATGATGTCTATATACATTGTACTGAATGCCGAATTAGAAGTTGGCACCGCGGGGCCGGTTTCATAATTCGAATCCCGAATCCCGAATACGGTGCTGGCACCGGATTCGTTATTCAAACTGTATACCGAAATACGATGTCAGGAGGTGTTTTACGATTTTCAAGTGTATAAATGATGTCTATATACATGTTACTGAATCCCGAATAAGGTGCTGGCACCGGATTCGTTATTGGAATCCCGAATCCCGAATCCCGAATACGGTGCTGGCACCGGATTCGTTATTCAAACTCAAAACAATTTATCGAAGTATTAATTTTTTTTGAGGTTGTGAAATTATGTTTCGATCTGTTTTTTATGTCTTAAAATTGTTATTTATTAGTTGATATTTGAATCCCGAATAAGGTGCTGGCACCGGATTTCTTGTTGGAATCCCGAATCCCGAATCCCGAATACGGTGCTGGCACCGGATTCGTTATTCAAACTGTATACCGAAATACGATGTCAGGAGGTGTTTTACGATTTTCAAGTGTATAAATGATGTCTATATACATGTTACTGAATCCCGAATAAGGTGCTGGCACCGGATTCGTTATTGGAATCCCGAATCCCGAATCCCGAATACAGTGCTGGCACCGGATTCGTTATTCAAACTCAAAACAATTTATCGAAGTATTGAGTTTGTTTTTGAGGTTGTGAAATTATGTTTCGATCTGTTTTTTATGTTTTAAAATTGTTATTCATTAGTTGATATTTGAATCCCGAATAAGGTGCTGGCACCGGATTTCTTGTTGGAATCCTTAATCCCGAATCCCGAATACGGTGCTGGCACCGGATTCGTTATTCAAACTGTATACCGAAATACGATGTCAGGAGGTGTTTTACGATTTTCAAGTGTATAAATGATGTCTATATACATGTTACTGAATCCCGAATAAGGTGCTGGCACCGGATTCGTTATTGGAATCCCGAATCCCGAATCCCGAATACGGTGCTGGCACCGGATTCGTTATTCAAACTCAAAACAATTTATCGAAGTATTAAATTTTTTTGAGGTTGTGAAATTATGTTTCGATCTGTTTATTATGTCCTGAAATTCTTATTTATTAGTTAATTTTTGAATCCCGAATAAGGTGCTGGCACCGGATTCGTTATTGGAATCCCGAATACGGTGCTAACTTCACGTTGCCATAACGGAGCTGCATGGCAATATCAATACCGCCAAATTAACAAAAAAAAAAAAAAAAAAAAAAAAAAAAAACCAGAGGATTGTTGTTTAGGGAATGAATATCGAAGAATCGAATATAAATGATAGAAATTGGAGTCCTACACTCGGTATAAGTGTTGTAATAATACTGTACAGTCAAACAAATCAGTCTAACGATGTGTAATAAGTTGTACCTACTCACGCGGAGTACATATACCTATCAAACTTCACAAGAAGACGATCTTTTACAAATTAGACAATACGGTGCTTTGATTATGACATTATGCTTACCTGCTATTTGTTTATCTATTTTTTTATTTATATATTGCAACAAACATCCATTTATAATACTTTAAAACACTTTCTATAGTGACAATGATTGTGAGACAAAGTAACGAAAATACAGCTGTAGGCCATATCTCTATCTACAGGTCGTGACCTGTATGACGTTATGTCAAACAGCGATAACATTTACTCTCCAAAAGCCAAACAATCTGAAAAATGATAAAGAAAAGACTGTAGTCGTAATGAATGCTTTTAGAGTCAATTTGGCATTGTTTGTTTATTCCCTTATCTTAATGTATGTTATTGGCGATGTAAACCACGACAAGAGGATACTTCTGAGTGACCCCGCCTACGTCCAGCAACAGATGACCCACCTACAGAGTGAACTACAAACACTTCAGGCTACGGTACTGTCCCAAACTGCACAACTACAATCCCATGAGGACACGATACAGAAACAAAATGGCAAAATCTCTTCTTTGGAGCAACAACTCTCATTCTCTCATAATGGTTTGTATTTATGTTTTGTGTACAGTCAAAAGAAGGGGTCGATAATGGTAGTGTATCTTATTAGTTATGATAAATAACTTGAGTTCATCAAACATTCATGAAGCAACTTAAAGGATACGACGAAGATATTTCGTTTGCAAATAATGATTTTAATCATCAATTTTTTTTTCGAAACTCAATAGAACATGGCGGCATTAATAGAAGTCGAATACAATATATATATAATAATGTTGATTTATCATTATTGATCCAATATCAGTATTTAGACAATATGTTATGAAGGATTATAGAAACAAAACATTTAAGTCATTCTTAAATGATAAAGTCAAAAGGTGTTGATATACATGTATATATCCTGTATGATTTCTTATGATATAGAAAAATAAAAATTCCTGGCAAATTCGCTTTGCGTGTGAATAAGTTAAGTCTATTATAGGAATCCTAAAATGTCTTCCCGGCTGGTTGTTGACATTTCCAAGTAGCCTCGCTTTTCAAAGAGTTATTTTCAGATCTGGGTTAAATTTACACGGGGCTTTTCCAAAAAATCAACGGTTAGAACTGGACAACGTAAGCAGAATTTGACCGTCGTGTTGATATGTAAGGACTTTTAGAAGGCCAATGAACGCATTTAGGCTGATTTTCTTAGCCCAACTATTCACTTTTAATGGTTATGTTAGAAAATTAGTAATATTGACTGGATTCAGAACAAGATTTTTATGTCTGAAGCTGTTTAAAATAAATTAATGTGAAGATCATATCATACGATGCGTGCGCCCATTGCGATCGATAGCTAACCGAACTAGTCTGTTACCGAGTTTTCCATTTATATAATTGCCATGAAACTTCACCAACAACAAATGATTTTCTTTAACATTAAAGGAGGGGTCACGTTTGTCCGCTGGGGAAGGAACGACTGCCCAACCAACCTGACGGAACTCGTGTATTCTGGTATGACAATTGATCTAATTAGGGTGACTGTTTGATTCTGTTTGCTGTATCACCTCAGTTATGTTTTCTTTCGTCTGTGTATATTTCACAGTTACCTCCCTTGTGGAAATTATCGATTGTGACGTCATTATATTTGAGTTGTCGTTTTCTCTGAAAAGTATGACGTTAGGTTCACAAACACATGACTCACAAACACCTACCTGCAAGGGCAGATAACTGTATTATTGTATTCAGCATTATTCGAATAAAACGCTTGAATATCTGCTGAGTGTCAGTGGAAAAATTACAGAAGCCCCCGATTGCCATGCCACACACTTTTTTTTCGTTTTATCGAAATGGTTTTTTTTTTCGTTTTAACGAAATAACATTTCTATTAAACGAATTAACATATTCGATAAAACGAAAAAAAAACATTTCGATAAAGCGAATTAATATTCGATAAAATGAAATCACATTTCGATAAAACGAAACATTATTTCGATAAATCGAAATAAAATAAGTGTGTGACATGTCAGTCAGGGGACTCGTTAGCTTGCTATTATTTCGTTAAGCAAAATAATTCGATAAAACAAAACAGTAAACCGAAATATTATTTCGACATTTCGTTAAAAAGAAATAATATTTCGATAAAGCGAAATAGCATTTCGTTAATACGAAATATTATTTCGATAAGACGAAGCAAAATAAGTGTGTGGCATGTCAGTCAAGGGACTCCGTTAAAATATGTATGCTTTCATATAGTATTATCTTGGTAGGTTTTGCTGGTGGTTCCTGGTATGGCCATAAGGGTGCTGCAGCTAACCCTCTCTGTCTACCGACTGATCCAGAATGGTTAAACACAACCGTCGTACCGGACGACTATACAGGGAGGCTGTACGGGGCGGAGTATGAATCAAACGCTGGCCATACCTTGTTCGGTTCAAACTCACACGACGAAGAAGTGCCATGTGCGGTCTGTAGGCCTAAATCCTTTGCCTCCTCTGTGATGATACCGGCAAGAACGACCTGTTACAGCGGCTGGACGAAGGCGTACGGCGGATCATTGGCCTCCGGGTACTACGACTTCGCTGCCGCTAATCAATATGTGTGCATTGACGAACATGCACAGGCCCTCTTCGGAGGTGCCAATACCGACGACAACGGCTTGCTCTTTTTTGGAGTCAAAGCATTCTGTGGTTCATTGCGATGTCCTCCATACAAACAAGACACATACATAAGCTGTGTAGTTTGTATGAAATGACTTCAAGTGAAGGATAAAATAATCATACAAATCGCTTAGATTACAAAACATAAATGTCTAAACGTAAAACTCATAAAAATGGTGTAGTATGATTTGTTTTTGTTCTGTTAATTGATTCTAACATGTTCTTCAGATTACAATAACCATATTAACAACTCTTTTTTAAGATTGTCTTTGACCCTTTCAGTGCCGAATTAAGGTATACATTTCCAGCCAAAATAGTTCATATTGTATGTGTGAAAGTAAGATAGGGTGTGTGTAAGAAAGGCAAAAATGATGATTATGGTTGATGATATGATGATAAGGATGATGATTTTAATATGATGATGATGATAATGATAAAGTGTTGATAATGATAAAGTGTTGATAATGATGATGATTGATGATGATGATGATGATGATGATGATGATGATAAGATGATCATGATGATGATGACAATAATTAGATGTGGGTAATGAGGGTGATAATGATGATCATAATGATGATTGATGATGAATGACTCCTCTCATTATAAAATGCCTTGAAAAATACAGTAACAAAAAAAAACAAAAAAAAATTCTTCAGATTTTTAATCATTTACAATGCTGTGTGTTGCATTATACTGTACACGGGCATGCTATGATAGCTGATAGATCTCTCTACTGAAAGGTCAAAATTTTCTTATCACCAACTTCTATTCTAATATAGAAAGTTTATGCCATGGTTGAAACGGAGAAAAACATATCGCTCTTTAAAACATCATTTTAAAAGATGTGTATAAGTTTACAGGAATTTTACTGCCAGGACCATATACATGGTCCTGCGTCTGATAATTATGACCGTTTACAGGAATGACAAAACCAGAACTACATTCTTTTCATATATAATGGTTTTACTCAGTCGACTCATTCTATTTGCTCATAATAAAACATATATTACCCCTACCGCTATATTGTAAGGATAATAATACCCATTTTTCACTATGTTTGACAGATGCACGCTTCATACGGCAAGTTCTGATGACTATTTTTTCTAAATATTTACAGCTGAAAAGTAAAATGTTTCTTCTATATGAAAACCGTGCATGTAATGATAATAATTTAAAAGACTTACCATGAATAGTCAGTTCGATATGCCACAGATAAACCTTAAAAACAGAAAGTCCTCCACAAATACCAAAACCGGGAATAAATTATTATTTTATCATTTGTTCATGTGCTTTTTTGCAATGCAAATATTAACTTTAATTCGACTATCGCCGACTAAGGTTAGACAGAATCTGTTCTGTTAAAGCGAATAACCACTCTAATAGACCTGATATGATGCCAATTTGTTTTGTTAAGAACATCAGACAATGAGATATTCTTCGGGGATTGATGTGGCTATTTTTACGGTTCTTGTGCATGAGACAATACTTTTGTTCTCTGTCATGTATTTGTTTCGATACCTACGTTCAACTCGTTATTAACGCTCATATAAGTTGTATCTAGACGTTTGATAATTAAAGAGGAATGTATCAATTTCATTCTGAATTTAACATATCCTATGACCATGTATTCCAAACTCTCACAACAACACAGTTATAAAATGTTAATAGGTGTATATATTAAAATAATGCTGATCATGATATGTGTCGTTAAAATCTGGTTGTAAATGTAGCAAATATCACAATAATAATATAAACACGAAACCCGTGATTATGGTCACACTGAGAAAAAACGACGAATTTCATTAACGGCCTCTGTGATCATTGTTCACTACTTATTATTACTTTATATTTTGTCTTACCCGAGAGCATTCGGTCCATATGGTCGTGGTGATTATTAGAATCCTTCCCTATTTTGAGGGAGTGACAACGAAATTACACCGCATGACGTCATGACGTCAGGTAATTACCTTGAGGTTAGTGCGCACAATCTGTCGTACCCTAGAGGTGGACAAAAAGTTTTTAACGCATAAAACTGGTGACAAATCAGTAAATTGTGAGAGAAAAGATGTTCTGACATATTAACAAAAGCCCTGAACTTCTAGGTCGCGATTCGGAATCCCATGTGCAACAGTTGCCAGATACAGTACTGTCCGCTGATCGGTGTTTTTTCACCGGTTACTCCTAATTTCCTGCACCACAAACCTGACATTAATTTCTGTGTTTCAATGTTACAGTTATTGCAATATTTTCAATACAGACAAATCGATATAAACACTTATAGAAATATAACACGTACCTGTAGTGCCTACTTAGCAAGAGTTTTGATTTTAAGTGCAGTAAACAATACAGTTAAGTCACCCCAAACATAGGTCTACAACTTCAATTCTTAATTTGACATAGCTATATAGATCTCAAATTGTATAAAAATAACTTCTTAGATATTGTCTTATGTAAACATACATATAAACTAAGAAGTAGTGCTTACAACCTTAAGAAAGTAAAGTGATGTCGATGATTTATAAAGCAGAACAAAATCTTTGTAGTATGGCACATATTAATCTAATATATATATATATATAATATATCAATAGAGTATATGTATTTTTTATTGTAAGTTGTGCTTTTAATATTTCGCTGATATAAAGTGGTATCACATTGCATTAGTTTCATTTCACCTCTAATACACATATAAAAAGACAAGCATATACAGACTATCAAATTAACTTTTGAACTTTATATAACTTCTACAAATATTAAGAATCCAATCCACATATCTATATCGATAATGCAACTCCTCAAACAATTGCATCCGCATCAACAAAAGCAGCAATTGCTTGATAATAGCAACTAGGATAGAATATGAATGACATCTGCATATATAAGGTGAATTATTTCATTTTGCAAGTCACTCTTCCTATGACTCTACGTCGCTGTGATCCACCATAACTGGTTCTGAACTGGCTGCATCCATCAAGAACTGTGACCTTATATTTCCTACATGAAATTCTTTGTCAGAATGTCCACCAAACCCCAGATACCATATTACTGAAGCAACATGTGCACATGATCCTACAGGTCTGGCATCAGTCCGACATTTGCAATACCATCTTTAAATTGAACATTCATCAAACATAATTCACAATTGGTGTGCTTTTGAACTCACATGCCTGCTCTATATTTTTGCACTGATAATGTTACTTTCCACTTGACATACAACTTGTGTTCCTTTGTGTATCATTGAGCCAGTTTTATTTGATAAACACCAAGCGTTAGATTACGCAGATCCTCTTCTGACAACACTGGAAAAAGAATGGACGCACTACTATCGATTTTGGTCCATAGGCTCCTTTTAGGTGCAAGCCCTTCTTCTTCAATCTTCACCTGTAAGTTGTTTTTCTGTTTGGACAGAAACAACATTTTTGCCCCTAACAACTCATCCTGTTGTGTATCACCCGTGCTAAGCTCTAACCTATACTTATTGCAAATGGCACATACGATCAGAAACATATCGCCAATGTAGGGTATCTGTGAGTTCGGTAGTATTCTGTCTAAGTACTTCAATGTTTTCAGACGGCCATTCACAGACTCCATCACCCATCTGAAATTGTACAAAATATCGTGCCTTAGTTTTATCAAACTCCAGAATTCAGTGAAATAAATTCAAAGTCCATAGTATGAACATAATTTCTACTAAGGCTGAAATTACAAAGTTGAAATGTGAGCAATATATTTTTGAATGTTGTTGTTCCTGATAACACAAATAAGCAACCTAATGTAATAATGAGTTTTAGTCATCAAATTGATTAAATAAGTTTCCTTTGCTACTCGTTATGTGTTAAATGGTATTTGGAAAGCGACTAAATACTACCATTGAGGCAAGTATTAATAACTGCAAACACAAATTACCTAATTTTGTTCACAAGACGGGAAGTATTGCTCTCTGCTGTAGTGTGTTGTCTTTTATTGGAAAATATTGGTATCTCTGTTTATATTCCGAGTTCTTGTAACAGCTCTACAGAATCTCGAAATCCCCTGTCAACTATAACCACATCATTATCTGTAAGCCAATCATTTATTTCTTCACAGTTTCTTCTAATAATGTGATTAAGGCTGCCGGCATCATTATTTGTGCTGTTCGCAAAGTACGGTCCTAAAACACTTACAATGTATCCTGAAGCTGTAACAAACATCATAGGTTTTACCAGTGGCTTGTTCTTGTGCATACTATAACATCTACGTTGGAATAAGCATTGACCGCTCTTCTGGATGTATATATATGTTCCATCGATAACTAGAATAGTTGACGGCATAAGTCCTCCAAATAAGGTCTTTGTACTTTGTACTTTGTGCCGCGTGGTACTACAACTAAATGGGATGGAGAGTCTTGACAAACAACACACTTAGTGTGACTTCCACCTGTTGAGGGTATTGGCAACGTTATGTTTCTTGGAAAAGTCAATCTGCTTTTCTTCGCGGAAAAAGTACTCTGATCAGTTGATTGTTTGGAAATTGTCGAAGAAGGAATGTTTGATAGTCGATGTCTATGATGTTGTTGACGGTACCTACCACAAATCACGTCGCCATCTTGTGTTTGGATTAGAAATGTTTTCAAGAAGTACTTCTTCAATGACTTATCTCCGTTGACAGGCCACCGCTCTGTTGGTTTTGTTCGTTTAGAACAAACCACACAAGGGTATGCCATTGGTCCAATTCTGAAATAGATGCAAAGTAAAAATATTATAGACTTCAGAAAGACGTAAGCGACATTTGATTTATATAATTTTACTTAATTGATTAATTATGCTATTTTGATACAACAAAGCGATTAAACATTTTACAATAATTATGTAATATAAACGGAACATGTGTAATACGAGAAACAAACACTTTATAGAAAATAAACAGGATTGTAAATAAATTAACAACGTGGTCACTGGTCAGTCAGCAACAGAAT
This sequence comes from Argopecten irradians, assembly GCF_041381155.1. NCBI lineage: Eukaryota > Metazoa > Mollusca > Bivalvia > Pectinida > Pectinidae > Argopecten > Argopecten irradians. The sequence goes on along the minus strand of NC_091142.1, from coordinate 26,793,909 downwards.
AATCAATGGGAAGGGATCAATCGTATCACAAAAAAAATCACGTTATTCACTATAGTATAAGCAAAGTAATCTAAAACTCTGTTTAGACACATCGATAAGCATATTTGATAATATTAGCTTTCATCATATGTGATAAAATGTCTGATAAAAGAAAGCAAGTTGAAAACCATCTTGATTTAATTAAGATAATCGCAAGATTTGTAATGTATACAAAGCTTACAAGTTGATTGTAAATAACTGTGATATTATTTTTTCATAATTAAGGTATTTCCCCACACATGGCTGTGGTGGCCGAAGGGTTAAAATGTTAGAAATGTAGGCGGGCACTCCAACATTTCTAATATGACCCTAGCTATAGATAGAACTAATCAATTACTTTATATATACATGTATTATTCCTAGAATCCTGCTATTAAAGTGGGCTCCTTTTAACAATGTGTACGTTTAATTAACGGAAATAAAATGACAAAATAATTTCGGAAGGTGATAATGCTATTTCATATTTTGGAAAATAAATGAATACTGAAAAAAAGTAATTCCTCTGGCGAGATTCGTACCTTTACATATCCTTACATTAGTATAACAGTCTCCTAACCAGTTGAGCTACGCCGCCAACCAACATTTGTACTGAAAGTTAGCTCAGCCGTACATGTATAATGTGTTTTTATTCGCTTGCAATAAACTGTATCAAAACGATAATTTGGTTACGTTCCATAAATAGTAAGTTTGTTTAACTTGATTAGCAATTCATTTAATATCTAGCATATTTTAGGCGTACGAAGTATTGATTTTTGGTTAGAACGAATGTTCTTGTTGATGCTTATTCAATGACATCAGAAATCTCTCTGACGACTTCTGGCTATTTTTAGAACATATTTTTCCCAATTTTAACAGCACACGATAAAAATATCAACAAACAAATGAAGAAAAATGTTCCTTTTGTTATTTTTATTACAAGAAAATTAAGTTATAATATTGTAGTATACGACGATTTCACGAGGAAATTGTTGCAAAATCTGAGTTGTTTTTCGTCTGTCAAAAGCAGCTGTTCATAACAGGCTCCTACGACGGCTCAACGTGTGAAACACAGCGTTAATATTAAAAAAAATTGTGAGTACTTTTGTGTACTTACCTTCCTTGTGAAGTTATCTGACTACATTTCGTCTTTGCTGATAGCAGGAATTAGATCTATCTAGTCGATACGTGTAAACATACGATGTGAACCCGGAAATGATAGGCTACATCGCATCGATCTTATTTATTTAATCTAGAGACGCGGAAAAAGGGGGACAATTTATGATTTATTTTCATAGCAAAGAGCCGATTACGCTTTGCTGATTATATATTTTTTCATCATATATGTCAATATATGTCAATAATTTACCGATCCGCAGTCGATCCGCCCAAGATGTAACTTTATGTTATGTCGACGTTTCTTAGGTCTGAAAAAGCTTCATTTTCTCACCTTTAGTTAATGCCTCCGCAAGGATGTACCAAAAATATTTTTGGATATAGTATACATTGTAGGCCACAGGGACCTGGCACGATTTTTTCTAACTAACAATATACATATATATAATATAGTATCAAGGGTATGAACTCAGAGGTCGAGAAAAACGGACCCATTTTTTAATAGAAAATTTGTATTAAATGTGTATTAAGACGAAATCATAAATTGATATTTTTGGGCCATTAAGCCTCATTATTGCCAATGCTCCTTTCTTGCAGAATGTTAAACTAATTAAACCAAATTAATGCCAATGCTCCTTTCTTGCAGAATGTTAAACTAATTAAACCAAACTAAATCTGCTGCTCCTAATTTGTCGCTATTGTTCGTTTCGCTATATTGTAAGATAAAGTTGTAATTGATATTCTTTCCCTTCCCATTACCCTATAACCACTCTTCCGTAACGGCGTGTAGTTTTCGTGTTTTAGTAAATTATCATTACTTATTTATCATTAATATATACTTTCGAATATGTGTTGCGGCACCTTCTCTACATCTCTCAACATCGAAAATAAAACAAAAAAGCCCTTTCGTTTATGCACCTTAATACCACACGTTACATAAGATGACCATTTAATGCATCAAGCCCTATCCGAACACCCAGTTACCAATCCAAACATACTTGCGACTTACATCCTCATCCTCCAAAAGCATTTCAATGACGAAGTGATGGTTATGAAACAAATATAAAGAATCAATCATAAGAATTGAGAGGTTTCAATGGTTCCGAAAAGTTTTTTGTAGTGTTGCAAAACACACAGCGATGAAAATGTTACATTGCATGCGTGTCATGTAATTTTGTAAAATTATGGCAACTAGTACTATATATGGAATGACCTACAAATTTTCACTACGAAAGAAGTTTAATGTCACAAAGTTTTTAACATGAACTTTAAAAATTCTTTTTCGCTAAATTCTGAAAAATACTTATACTTGGTCAGTTTCACGATGTTTATTTTTAGTTTGTTAGCTTTTTGATACCATCCCAGGATGGTAGTATTATAATTGGTCGCTATGCCTGCAATGTTGTTGGGATTTCACATGGCTATAAATAGCTGTTCACTTTGATTGGCTAGCCAAAACGATTTACGCGTGTTGATTGGTTACTTGATGTTGAATATTCCATGTGTGTAAGGGGTTCTAGTGGGGAAATTATTGCAAACAAATTATCATTTGATTAACCCAGAGAAGCCCGAATGTTATTTTCTAGTTGTTGGACATTATTCTCAGAAATCACACAAGGCGGCGCTACACGTACTATATAGAATATAAGTTCGCAATCGGATCCCCTCGGAGAAATTCGGTGATTTATTTATTCGGTTTTATTTACATTGTCGGGAGCGCGTGGAGCATCTATATATAGCCTAACTAGTACTGTTAACTAGATGATCATGACCTATTTGTAAAAACTGTCCGTACATTAGAGATGCTGCAACAAAGTTAGGCTTTACTTAAAGGATATTTGTGGAACTTTATGCGCTACAGTAAAGTACAGTTTTAACCAAAATTTCATGCTTGTTTCTATGCGTATGTAACGTTATTACACCAACTTATCAAAGTACATATATCAGTACAGTGTAGGCTATATTAAACGGTAAACTTGTTAGCATTAGGTAAAGGCCCCGCACCTTCTGAGCAACTTTATCAAAATAAACAAAACGTTAATTTTCATAACGAAGGTCGTATTATGTTTCCCGACGTCTTCATAATTACAACGCGTTAGTTGACTATTTCTGCGGCAGACGGCAAAACTTCAAATTGTTTGGTGTTGTTACCTCATCTTTGGCCATATTGTGCTATAGATTATGTAAAAAATAAACGTCATTTTTTGTTTCGGAAAGGCAGTCTAGTGGCCCTTTCATAAAGGTGAATATCTCTTACATTGAATGCATTTAAATTATCATTCTTCAAAAATGAATTGTCATAAGAACTATGGCAGCTAACTGTGAACAGAACAATGCGTCAAGCTTTCCTGTCATTGCTTCCTAATAAATAATGCTGTATGGTAGCCTTCTTAGCTTTTTGGGAAGCTAATACTTGTTAAAACTTTTAGATATATTTACCTGTTGAGTGTTTCATTTCGTCACGGTTTCCGGTAAATTTTGGCGGCGTATTTGAACAGAATTATACGTGTGTTGTGTTTTGGCCTTGGATTTTACCACTAATAGTTAATGAAACATTATAATCGAAAGGTTTATGAATTGAACATTGATTATAGTTGTCAGAACAATACAGTTACATGAGGATATTCCCCGAAAAACATATTTTCATCAGTCTCAGAGTTCCCGATGTGGATCACATCGGGATTGCAACACTATCGACAACAGGGTGGAATTCATACCCTGCCGGGAACGGAGTGGAGGCAGGGTATGATTACTCGTTCTAATTCCTTCAGTCTTTGCATATCACATAGAGTTATCTCCCTTGCGGAAAGGTATCGATTCTGACACATTACTTTGTAAATGAAACTGTTTTCCTCTGAAAAAAATGATGTTTAGCTCGCAAACAAATGAGGCCATGGTCATTACCTAACCACAAGGGCGGATAACGATGTAATATGGAGATTCAGAATCAGGCTCAATCGTCTCATTTCGATCTGTCAGCACCGTTGCAGCTATATGAAACGCAACATATGCTGCTCTCGATACCGCTTATATTCTAAACAATGATAATCACCAGTCAAAAACAATAAAAGTAGTGACGTCAATTATTATAACGCTAAAAGTGGTGCCACCTGGGTGAACTATGATTCTAAAGTATCGTCAGAAGGTATTATCTGTATCGTTATCGACCGACTAATCATTTACGATTTATATCCATGTAAATAAGGTTTTTCTTGTGAAAATATCTATTAATGAAGCTATATATATGTAAAGTATACTTTATAAATCCCCATAAATGACAAGAGGGATCATTAATATTTTGTAAATCAATCTGTCTGATCTTACTAACCGCCTAATGGATTTATCTGATTAGTGATAGCTGGGTAAGCGAGAATAAGTCCTGATCTTTAAGCCTCGTTATCTTTAATGGTAAGTAGAGATGTATGTTCTGATTAAGAACAAGATTACCCAATCGATTATGGTGTAAAAGCACTTTTCATCAGCTCGGGTATTCTCCTACCATTCCTTTAAATTTATATCTCTATTCCGCCTGAGCTATTTCTTGTAATCTATATGGTTATATTTCCCTGGGCCCCTTGCTCAAAGGATGATTAGCTTAATTATATGATTAGTGAAATTTCATTTCTCATTTGCTGCAAAATGTGTGATTCTATATTCACCTAATCAGCAAGCAGATAAATAATGAATCTCGTAAATATCTTATAAAATTTTGTATTACCAGAAACTATTTTATCCTGATTTGAATATTGTCGTTCCACTATAAGACTAATCACCTTTTGAACAACTAAGCTCAGGTATTAACATTAAAAGGGTGTCTTGTCGAATCGAATGTTATTACAAAAGACTTTAGAGGTCAGACAAAATGTGTGAAATGCAGGATTCATCACTTTGACTTTCTATATAACGCAGACTAACAAGTTGAAAACAGAAAATGGACATTTACAATAGCTTTGCAAACTAGTCGTTATCATTGAATTATCATGAGTATAAGACTACCGTTCGGGAAGATGACTTCCAGGCGTCAATCATGGAACAGTCTTAAGTCCATAACAGCCTTGGTCTTTAGATTTAGCCAATCAAAGATGACGTTACAAAACTTACCGTCATTAATGTTTGGCTAAGTCTAAACATAAGTCTAAGATCTTTTCGTGATTGTGGAGCCATGGCGCACTAACCCTGGCCACATATGTCATTATACCATTTATTTAATTATATATTTGTCATTTAAAGTTTGTATAAATGCTTTCTTTCACTATTTCGATACTGGTGGAATGATATTTGTACCATCAAAATTAAAATTCATCTTTCATAATTTAAACAGCTTACTGTTACATACATGTACATGTATTGTATGTAATTCTATTTTTTTTTCTTAGCGTGAAAATTACTTTCACGATATTTGCAGTTAAGGTAATTTTTATCTTCACGAATAAGTATTTACTGTGATAATATTGAAATATATCTAAATTAAAATGTTAATTTCGTGAAAATTGATGCCCGTGAAGTTAATCTGAAACTGAATCGCGACATTTAAAAACAGCGAAAAATAGTTATTCACAGTACCTGGTGCAATGTTGTCAAGTGAGCGATGTAAAGGGGATGAAAGATATAATATCATGAGGAATTTTAACTTAATGTTAGTAGATGTTCAAAAATTTATTTATTCATTTATTAATATTTTTCATATTTTTCATATTTTTGTAATTTAACTATTTTTTTCATTTTACAAAATATACTGAATTTTGGGTACCAACAAATGAGAAAAAGTAAATGTCGATTTGACTTAAATTTTGTATCGTGATTTCATGTTTTAGTGTCTGTCAGTAAAACAAATTCTTAAGACGAATCCATGTTAAGATCTACATGTATCATAGATTAATAACTGGGACACCAAAGCAAAAAATATGTACAGTGCTTATTGATTATACGTAAATGTGTTCGTCTTGTCACATTGAAAGTATCGTGGAATTAAAGCAGATGTCATGTATTCAGAAAACCATCTGATAAAGAAAATGTATACAACAATATAAACCGTTAGGATCAAACGAACTGAACTAATTAATTTCCGTAGAGATGGAATTTCAAGGAATATTGTATGATTCGCTTTTCACCACTGTCTATCGTTGATGTAAGTAAAATGCAGCGAGTAGTTTATGAAGTTAAGACGAATTGCACTTTTTTGAAGATATTCTTTTGTATGGTCAAGACATACGTATCAATTACGTCTCAGACAAGACAAGACTAATCGATAGTCTATGTGATGTTTTCATGTTTCCATGGTACAAGATCACGTGATGGATTGGTAAGGACGCGGAGAGGTATATAAGGATTCATACAAAACCTGAAATTGCCACTGTTTGAAAATGGAAGCGACTGAAATGTTATCTGATCATGTAAATATCACTACTCCCTCACCGAATAATTTGGAGGTAAACGAGACAAAGTCTACCGTTCCATTGGGTAGAGGATCCGATTATTACGTCATCGGTGCGTCCTTGATGGATATTTTGCTCAAGGTTATTACCTGTGGAATCATGCCTCCTATGTGTATCTTTGGCATTATAGCCAATATTCTAGCTTTGATTATTTTGATACGTCACAAGCCAACCCGATCCACCACTATTTTGCTCATAGCTATCGCGTTTGCCGACCTTGCGTTCATTGTATCAACCATTGTCAATGTTTCAACCTTGATTATCCGGGCCTTCTATCCAGAAAAATCAAAGGACATATCTGTTACCCTTCTCATCCCCTTCTCAGTGTACCTTAGTCCACTACCGGGAAGAATTTCTAACTGGCTCGTTACGTTAATTTCCCTGGAACGTCTGGTTGCAGTGACAATTCCACTCAAAGTCAAGCAAATCTGCACAAAGAAACTTATGCTTACCTTAGTGATAGCTATTCCTGTGGCTATTGGCATTCTCACCGGTCCAAAGCTTTGGCTTTACGAAGTTAAGGATGTAACTCTTCCCGACGGAAATGTGACAAAGATCATTGCTCTTGGTGCTATTGGACGACAGAAGCAGCTGTTTGAGGTGTATTACGTTGTTTCTGAAATCGTTCTAAGATTTGTGCCTATGGGGCTGTGCATCATTTGCAACACTATCATAATTGCCGTTACCTGCATTCAAGCAAAATGGAGAAAGAAAAAACAAAAGTATACTTTTGGAAAACAATCACAAAGGGACCAAATACAAATAACAAAAACACTTCTTACTATAACATGTATTTTCGTTATCTGTTTATTGCCGTCCACTGTGTCTCGCTTAATGATTCTATTTGACCCGAACAGCTCCCACGTGAACTACAGCTCGAACATCCACACTCTTTTGACGCTAATTGGTCTTATCACTGAAACTTTTAACTCCTCTATCAACTTTGTCATCTACATCACTATGAGCCAAGCGTATCGACGTCAACTCTATCAACTCTGTGGAAGAAAAACATTTCAGGGTGATAAAACTCTTTCCGGTTCCGGTACCACATTTTCCACTAACGATTCTACAGGAGACAGCAACAGGACAGAGATTTCGGTTACAGATGACAGTGGCGATCGTCATATGTAATGTCAGGCATCTGAACTGGATTTTCTTGTTGTGAAGGTGAAATTGTCTCATAAAACTACCAAAGTTTGTCTGACTGTGGTGTAAAATGTCTCAGGAGAATTATATGTGGATTGCAAAGTAAGTATAGTACATTGTGCCATTTGTTTAGGTTTATGAAATGTGTAAATAAAACAATGTGTATATCAATAAGTTTCAGCAATTCGTATTCTGAAAATAATAAGTATTAGGCTAACACCTTAAAACCTTGATTATGAGGATATGGATATATACAAAGTATTTAATACAAATTAAATCTATAAATAATAGAGGACAAAAACAACAATTTGTTACGGTGTCTTGAACATTTCTTTATAGACTGTCTTTGTATTTGAGTCATGTTCATTAAACATCTTTTCGGTTCTTATTAAGAATTTATTCGTCGTTCATATCTGAATTTATTTTGAGTCTAAGAACTTTGGAGATACGAGTATTTAAAAAATAATATGCTAATATTTGAAGTAAGTAGACATTTGATATTCATGACTTTCAGAAATTTAATGATTCTTTCAACGGTCATTGTGGAAGAAGGATTTTGTCCTTCCTTGAAATATAAAAATCTGTTTTCTCCCTTCGCTTAATTCTAAGGAACAGTAACGCTTTCATCTCATTATTATCAGCTATAGAAATACAATGTTTTATCATAATAGACACACCCCGTATTAGATTTATCCGGAAATAGTTATCAAAAGAATATACATTTGGTTTCTTTGTACACATGCACGCTGTCTAACGATACAGATATTAAGAAGAAACCTCATTGGTTTGATAATCTTGGTTTTAAAATGTTTTTTACATGTTCGCCATCTTAACAATTGATCAAAAGACGCACCATTTGGCGGGGTGTGTGTCCATAAATGAAATGCTTGAACATAAGCTATAAGCAATATCCATGCTCCATGCTCCATGCTAACTTTCACCTTAAAACACTTTAATATTATTAGTTAGTACATCACATGACATAATGCTGGATTCTGATTGGCTACACACATGGGTACAATTTTCAATAGTGCTAGGGTAAGCGGGCACTATTGAGGTGGCGCGAAATCGAACGTGAATGTATTGTGACGTCACCATTACATGACAGCATTAAATTGTTACGCTTCGACCAAGACGTCAAGATGGCGGAAAGGCTGTTGTGTGTGGGGATGGAAGCAAATGTTGCTTTTCTACAGAGGATAGTTCACTCATGTTCTATGTTAATCTACTTTTAATCTTCATGAAGCTGAATCCCATTTTATAGAAACACAGATTTCTGCAACAATTCATATGTTGTACTTTTAATGTAACAACGTGGTGTGGAAATGAAGATAGCGATGCGAGGTGTCGTTTGACGTGTTTCTGCTACGATTACATAAAAACGGGTCTCATGTGAGGGTGATGTACTAAAGCCATTATGGCCTGTTTGAGAGGGTATTATTGCCTCATAGTATTGTCTCGTGATAAAATAGTGCCCTCGCCTTCGACAATACTATGGGGCCCTTCGACAATACTATGGGGCCCTCTCAACCAGGCCATAGTAGATAATTAAGGATAACTTAAAGGATCCAATCGCGATCACGTGTAGTATAGGGCCCATATTTTTAAATAAAAATGTCCGTGCCAACTTTTAGCTTCAACCATATCAATATAAAATGTTTTGGGTTAAGGCATTTTTACCGGAAATTGGCGATTGATTTCTCAAATATTTAAATACTATATAACATGTTCATGTCAACTACAAGCTTTAACTTCTTAAAGAATTTGAAAGGTTTTTTTTTTTTTTTTTTTGCGCCAAGTAAAATAAAGTTTCAAAAAATGATAATATTCCACGGTTTCTTTTATACAATGATGCTGAAAATTCTATAAAAATTATCAATAAATCATATGCAACTGTTTCACCCATTGCTACCATTTTTGTTAAATCAATATCAATTGGGGACAAAGAATTGTAAATCCATATCAATTGGGGACAACGAATTATATAAATCCAGTTTCAAAATGTGGAAAAGATCCTTAAGATCATCAGAGTATCTAATATTTATACAGATATTCTAAATCGACGTTTGTCTAAATGAATTGAGCAGAAGTAGAGGCCGTATAGCACACCAATATATTATGTATACTTATTTGTGCTTAGTGGATATGACAAGGGCTGTTGACAATATAAAGAGAGAGGTGTCATAGGAAATTAAAAATAGGTAACAAAGGTTTTTTTAGGGGCAGTTAAGTCCTTTTACTCAAAACGTTTCTCGGGGGTTATTGTAATCAGGTTTCGAAGTTTTTCTGACATTGGTTCTCTGTATTTTGATTAATGATTGAGCAAATGACATAGAGTTGTTAAAATGTGGTGTAAAGGAAGATTGTGTAATTTCAAGTATCGTATATGTCCCTAAAACAGAGATATTACAGAAAATGTTCAACTGGAATAGCTAACGCGCGTTATTTAAAATATCTGTACAAAAAAGCAGTTTACACACCAGTACACAACAAACAATACCAATCATTCCTTAATTAAATGCATTTTTACACCTTGTTCCATCAGTTGTTTCGGCAAAATAATTTTGACAGCTTTTTAAAACGATTTCATCCCCTGAAATTAAACTTCAAGATAATGCGGGCAGCAAAATTGATTGGTCATTACCAAAGATAATCAGAAAGTGACCCCTAATAGGTTGATATCAGATTCCCCTACCGAGCAGTAATAGTAAGGATCTGTGCATTAACCAGAGTGTACTTTATATAATGGCCTGAAGAAATTTTGGACATACAATTTGATCTGTCCGTGAACTATGTAAGTCAGTCTGCCTTATTGTTGTAGTATATATATATATATGATAAATTTAAAGAAAAATCCTTACGGACGAAATCTATAAGAAATAAAAACAATAACGACTGACTAGTGAGCGCTTTCGCCCCATTCAATATATATATATACGCACTGAAAATGACTTATGTTGTATTTTCTAATAGTAAATTATACAACTTTTATTTAACATGTGTTCTAATAGTAAATTATACAACTTTTATTTAACATGTGCTATTTTTATCTATGGATTTTTTTATTGTTAACAAATATAAGGAGGTATCACAATGTCAGTATAAAACAAGTAGTGTTTTAGGTGTCAGTGAGAATGCTAGGGATTTCTGTACTCTACAACCTGATATAAGATTAGCTATGTCAATAAATGAGAATAGTAGAGTTAGTTTATAATAGGTACATGACATCTCTTAAGTTTAGAATCCTGGAAAAACTTAAATTACAAACAACATCACTAGTAAAGCTCTAGAAGTTATTGGTTTCTCTTATTTTACAAACAAATACAGCAGAGTGGAGGTTATAAAGTTGAGGTGGAAAATCCAAGACAAAGAATAATAGTTTAACCTTCTTAGGAATGATAGAAATAATGTTGTTGATGGTGATAAACTTCGAATCTCTCATACTTTTAATTTGCAAACACGTCATTACACTTGTAAATCTAACATTCACGCCGAATCTATAAATGCAAAGTCTTACTTAGTACTAAGAGTAGTCGACTATAAATCGAGTCAGACATACACGACTACTGATTCCCATTGGTCAACGTCCTTGTATATTTTGTATTATATCAAAGTATACAGAAGATTAATTCCATGTAATGATTGTTTTTAGAGAGTATGGTGTTTTCTCATGCTTATAAAGAGTATGATGTTTTCAGAGAAAGGAGAAATTTCCTTTGTAATGAACTGTCCAGAGGTGCAGTTGTAGTATATTTTAGCTCATTGTACTTTTATGTATGCACACAATTTAAAGCATCTTCAGATAAGATTTGACAGCTGTTGTTTTACGCACCCAGCACATTATTTCATTCTATGATACAATGTATATCTATTTTGTGTCGTGTTTAATAAGTCATCCCATGTCCTTTTATCTTAAATCCCTTGGTGATTTTACGTAAACATGTATGCTTCATCTAACACGTTAATAAAACTATTTAATCTTGAATCTTTTTATTCGTTACTGAAACTGGACACTAAACTAATCTCTGATACAAAGTATTGGTTTATCAGCCAATCAGAAGTGATACCACTGCTGTGGTTTTAGCTCGCATAAAAGGAAGGTGAGCTCATATCCTGGTGAAGCATCTTTTATTTGCCAATCTGTTTCATCCATGCACTGAAATAACTTATTTCTCAATATAAAAGACAACCGAAGACCTAATATTGTGTATGCAGCGTCTGTGGTGACGGGCCACCAAGTCTCTTCAAATGGATGTGGCTTTTTTTTACTTTCAATGGTAAAATAGTTAAGCAGCTTATAAATCTGACATTCTCAACATCTGTTTCGGAAGTTAACGAATAATTTGTGTACCTAAAGGCATTTATAAACTGACCAGAGTTTGATATTAAGCTTGCAGCTTGTTGGTCAGGTTAACATGAATCAAGATCACTAAGGTCCAAGATGCAGTAGATTATAAATAATAGTCTCTTAAAGAACTCTTATATTTCAGCTGTATCTGAAAGGAGTGGATTTTCTGATTGGACATTGTACCACTAGACCTCCATATACATGTATAAGTGTACATGTATGGTCAGCAAACTCCATTTAGTGATAATTTATACAAAGAAAATGACGATTAAATATCTTAAATGTACTACATACCTTAAGCGATAAATAGATGAATGAAGTTTTAATTTCCATAAAGTGGGTCGTCTGATGTTTCCCCCTGTCTAATTGCCGCGCAGTATAAGACTGGCACTGCAAGCGGCAAAACAGAAAAATGAACCTTGAATGTTTACAAACAAGGGGAAAATGACATATTCTGAGGCTTAAACTTCATCTTAGGCTATTACAAAGATGTTTGATATTATGAATATTCTCGACACTTACATATGTATTATTTTGCTTCTAAGACGTAGCGGCCGTGTTAAACAATCCTATATATATTAACAGTGCATGCTGCTCCATCACATTACATGTATGGAGGTCATGGAAAACAACTCTTCCAAAATCCTGTCGCTTGTATTATATGTACTGTAGTGTTTTGATTTCAACTTTATTTTCTTATCGATGTTACATTGATGTATATACAACATTCACTCATTTATTTTATGAATAATTAAATGTCAAAAACAAGTCAATTAGGACTCCAATCTAATCATAATTAAACTCGTGTTGCTTTAATACAATATTTGAATTAAATTGAGCTATGATAAGAAGTTAACACTGGTATGCGTCCATTGTGATGACAGTGTGCTCATACAATACAAACGTTTGTGTATAAGACAATAGAGATATGTATAGACTGTTGTTGTCTATGACTTGTGTGTATCTACACCGCCTGAGCTATTGAACAGCGAGTCTACCTCTGTCACGGCTAATACCATACACACCAGTACATGTACAATGCAAACGGTAAGTCCAGCTTTAGTGTAAACTATTAACTTTAAACAGCATTTATTTATGTTTTAATGTGTCAGATAATCGTTTGATATTGCTTACCTGCTGGTAGGAATGTAATACAAATGTGTGCACTATGTGAATTAAACTTTTCCAAACGGTGATATCCGGGAATGGTTGTTTTATTACAGTTTGTATTAATATTATTTTCAACATTCTTCCATAAAAATATCGTACAGATTTGAAAAGATTTATACGAAGCTTGTAAATTGTGTATATGCTTTTATAAACATGTTGACAATAGTGTTTCAAATTTTAAATCATTTTCAAAAAATGTAATATTTTACCACATATTATTTCAAAAAGTTGACATCCGGGATAACATGTTTTCTGAAATGAAGCAAATGAGATATGATTGCCATATAACTATGCATGTTACAATGTAAAAATCCTGCGATTGGTCATTCTCAACTTCCTTCCCTTCTGATTGATTGCATTCACTGTAAATATGGCTTTCAACTTCAGACTATATTTTATCGCACATTTTCTTTTCAATTACATTTATCACAGGAAGCTGCTGATCTAAAGTGTAAATAAAAGATTATTAGCTCGTTAATTTGTCACTTTTATGACAGAAAGATATGTATGACACAATTTATGGTGAAACAAGTGATCACGGCTGTATAACGATAGAGTTATGGGATATACAAGCTCCTAAAGATAGCGTTATGGAAGAAACAAGCTTCTAAAGATAGCGTTATGGAAAAAACAAGCTCCTAAAGATAGCGTTATGGAATAAACAAGCTCCTAAAGATAGCGTTATGGAATAAACAAGCTTCTAAAGATAGCGTTATGGAAGAAACAAGCTTCTAAAGATAGCGTTATGGAATAAACAAGCTTCTAAAGATAGCGTTATGGAAGAAACAAGCTTCTAAAGATAGCGTTATGGAAGAAACAAGCTTCTAAAGATAGCGTTATGGAATAAACAAGCTTCTAAAGATAGCGTTATGGAAGAAACAAGCTTCTAAAGATAGCGTTATGGAAGAAACAAGCTTCTAAAGATAGCGTTATGGAATAAACAAGCTTCTAAAGATAGCGTTATGGAATAAACAAGCTTCTAAAGATAGCGTTATGGAAGAAACAAGCTTCTAAAGATAGCGTTATGGAATAAACAAGCTTCTAAAGATAGCGTTATGGAAGAAACAAGCTTCTAAAGATAGCGTTATGGAATAAACAAGCTTCTAAAGATAGCGTTATGGAATAAACAAGCTCCTAAAGATAGCGTTATGGAAAAACAATTCTAAAGATAGCGTTATGGAAGAAACAAGCTTCTAAAGATAGCGTTATGGAATAAACAAGCTCCTAAAGATAGCGTTATGGAATAAACAAGCTCCTAAAGATAGCGTTATGGAATAAACAAGCTCCTAAAGATAGCGTTATGGAAACAAAACAAGCTCCTAAAGATAGCGTTATGGAATAAACAAAGCTAAACAAGCTCCTAAAGATAGCGTTATGGAATAAACAAGCTCCTAAAGATAGCGTTATGGAAAAACAAGCTCCTAAAGATAGCGTTATGGAATAAACAAGCTCCTAAAGATAGCGTTATGGAATAAACAAGCTCCTAAAGATAGCGTTATGGAATAAACAAGCTCCTAAAGATAGCGTTATGGAAGAAACAAGCTCCTAAAGATAGCGTTATGGAAGAAAACAAGCTCCTAAAGATAGCGTTATGGAATAAACAAGCTCCTAAAGATAGCGTTATGGAATAAACAAGCTCCTAAAGATAGCGTTATGGAATAAACAAGCTCCTAAAGATAGCGTTATGGAATAAACAAGCTCCTAAAGATAGCGTTATGGAATAAACAAGCTCCTAAAGATAGCGTTATGGAATAAACAAGCTCCTAAAGATAGCGTTATGGAATAAACAAGCTCCAAGATGCTATGAAAAACAAGCGTCTAAGATGGTTATGGAATAAACAAGCTCCTAAAGATAGCGTTATGGAATAAACAAGCTCCTAAAGATAGCGTTATGGAATAAACAAGCTCCTAAAGATAGCGTTATGGAATAAACAAGCTCCTAAAGATAGCGTTATGGAATAAACAAGCTCCTAAAGATAGCGTTATGGAATAAAACTAAGATGCGTTTGGAAAACAAGCTCCTAAAGATAGCGTTATGGAATAAACAAGCTCTAAAGATAGCTCAGTAAGGCGTTATGAATAAACAAGCTCCTAAAGATAGCGTTATGGAATAAACAAGCTCCTAAAGATAGCGTTATGGAATAAACAAGCTCCTAAAGATAGCGTTATGGAAAAACAAGCTCCTAAAGATAGCGTTATGGAAAAACAAGCTCCTAAGATAGCGTTATGGAAAAACAAGTCCTAAAGATAGCGTTATGGAAGAAACAAGCTCCTAAAGATAGCGTTATGGAATAAACAAGCTCCTAAAGATAGCGTTATGGAATAAACAAGCTCCTAAAGATAGCGTTATGGAATAAACAAGCTCCTAAAGATAGCGTTATGGAAGAAACAAGCTCCTAAAGATAGCGTTATGGAAGAAACAAGCTCCTAAAGATAGCGTTATGGAAGAAACAAGCTCCTAAAGATAGCGTTATGGAAGAAACAAGCTCCTAAAGATAGCGTTATGGAAGAAACAAGCTCCTAAAGATAGCGTTATGGAAGAAACAAGCTCCTAAAGATAGCGTTATGGAAGAAACAAGCTCCTAAAGATAGCGTTATGGGATAAACAAGCTCCTAAAGATAGCGTTATGGAATAAACAAGCTCCTAAAGATAGCGTTATGGAATAAACAAGCTCCTAAAGATAGCGTTATGGAATAAACAAGCTCCTAAAGATAGCGTTATGGAATAAACAAGCTCCTAAAGATAGCGTTATGGAATAAACAAGCTCCTAAAGATAGCGTTATGGAAGAAACAAGCTCCTAAAGATAGCGTTATGGAAGAAACAAGCTCCTAAAGATAGCGTTATGGAATAAACAAGCTCCTAAAGATAGCGTTATGGAATAAACAAGCTCCTAAAGATAGCGTTATGGAATAAACAAGCTCCTAAAGATAGCGTTATGGAATAAACAAGCTCCTAAAGATAGCGTTATGGAATAAACAAGCTCCTAAAGATAGCGTTATGGAAGAAACAAGCTCCTAAAGATAGCGTTATGGAAGAAACAAGCTCCTAAAGATAGCGTTATGGAAGAAACAAGCTCCTAAAGATAGCGTTATGGAATAAACAAGCTTCTAAAGATAGCGTTATGGAAGAAACAAGCTTCTAAAGATAGCGTTATGGAAGAAACAAGCTTCTAAAGATAGCGTTATGGAATAAACAAGCTCCTAAAGATAGCGTTATGGAAATAAACAAGCTCCTAAAGATAGCGTTATGGAATAAACAAGCTCCTAAAGATACAGTTATGGGATAAACAAGCTCCTAAAGATACAGTAATGGGATAAACAAGCTTCTAAAGATAGCGTTATGGAATAAACAAGCTTCTAAAGATAGCGTTATGGAATAAACAAGCTTCTAAAGATAGCGTTATGGAATAAACAAGCTTCTAAAGATAGCGTTATGGAATAAACGAGCTTCTAAAGATAGCGTCATGGGATATACAAGCTCCTAAAGATAGCGTCATGGGATATACAAGCTCCTAAAGAAACAGTAATGGAATAAACAAGCTCCTAAAGATAGCGTTATGGAATAAACAAGCTCCTAAAGATAGAGTTAATGGAATAAACAAGCTCCTAAAGATAGCAGTTATGGAATAAACAAGCTCCTAAAGATAGAGTTATGGGATATAAACAAGCTCCTAAAGAAACAGTAATGGGATAAACAAGCTCCTAAAGATAGCGTTATGGAATAAACAAGCTCCTAAAGATAGCGTTATGGAATAAACAAGCTCCTAAAGATAGCGTTATGGCTCTAAAGAAGCGTTAGGAAGAAAAAGCTCTCCTAGGAAGAACAAGCTCCTAAAGATAGAGTATGGGATATACAAGCTCCTAAAGATAGCGTTATGGAATATAAACAAGCTCCTAAAGAAAGCGTTATGGAATAAACAAGCTCCTAAAGATAGAGTTATGGTATACACAAATATATAAAGATAGAGTTAGGGGATAAACAAGCTCATAAAGATAGAGTAATAAGATATACAAGCTCCCCAACGAGGTATGGAGTTATGGAAGACACTCGCTATAAAGTTCGTGTTCTTTCCAAATTTAGAAATAAATCAGTTAACTCGAGTTTGATAAATATGATAAACAACAATCACTTGTTAGGGAACCTCTATTTAAACAACTCATATATGCAGTTTGATTTGACTGTATATACCAGAAACATATATACATATAGGCCTATTAGTATGAATACAAGCTCTGGAATTAAGCAAAATACTTAGCAAATTTTTAACATCACATATTAATTAATTGATGACTGAAAATAACTTGTATTCGTTTGTATTCAGCAACCCATCTGACCATGCAATATGTACCACACTCAAATCGGAGGCTGAAATATCAAATAGAAAAATACATAGTAAGATGTTTTCATAAAAAAGTGTTCCATTGCAACTTAAAATACAAAACATGAATAAGTTTTATTGAAAGCAATTCCAAACTGAGGGGCCGCGGTGGCCTAGTGGTAAAGATGTCTCGACATATTACCACAATCCCTCTACCTCTTGGTCGCGAATTCAAATCCCATGTAGGGCAGTTGCCATATACTTACCGCTGATCTATGGTTTCTCTTCGGGTACTCCGGCTTTCCTCCACCAACAAACCTGGCACGTCCTTACATGATTTGAAAATTAAAAAGAGATTAAACAACGAAACATACTTACCATACCACTCAGATCATAATATTAATTTTGATAAATGAGCAGTTTCATTATTATCCATTGAAAATACTGTCCAATATCATTCGGCATACTGAATAATCCATATGAAACATTTTCAATCTGATTACAGCCAAATTCCAACTAATCAGAGCCACAGTTTTTAAACATGGCAACGAAGCATTTATACCCCATATTCTCTTTGAACCAATTTTCACTTTGCCAATAACATAATCATACAATCAGAGATATCCATTTTGATACCATGCATGTCAACCAAGGAATTTGATAAATATCCGTTCTTGTATACACAGTATGTCCCACGTCTTTTCCTCAACGTATAGATTGAAATACCAAACATCAAAATGGATAGTATTTAGGCCTTTGCACAAAAAATTGTTCCTTTGCTACTTACAATTCATGTGTTTAAGACACTCGAATTCACAATTCACAATCTGAATTCACAATTCACAATCTGAATACAATTAACAATTTTAATACAATTCACAATCTGAATACAATTCACAATTTGAATACAATTCACGCAACAGAGAATGGCGAGAGAGTATTTTACTAGTGGGAGAATTGTGGGCTTACCTTGACAAATAACAACGTTTTCTGTTCTTCCCTTGTTTTCAAAACTGTAGCAGTATGCTTTCTTAAATCTACTCAAATGAAATAGAAATAATTAAGGAAAGGTGGTTCCATTTTTGCGTGTTTGTACATGTAGTTTAAATGAAATTGAAACAAGCAGATCTCAAGTCCTTTCTTACAAAGACCAATACACAATCATTAAAGGTTATTATAAAATACAACAAGTAGAAAACATTTCAAATTTAACATTTTATTTATTTATTTGGCTTGTGAACCCCATCTTAAAATGTTTACATAGTGCCTTGAACTATATTTGGGTGTTTACTCATGTCGTATGAACACAAAAATAATGTGGAATAAGTCGTTTGCTTTTGGTCAGTGCGCACTTACTACTAAAAGTAATTCGTCTGTTCCTGTGTTTGATAGAGAAAAATAACATTCGTCAGCGGTGTAGCATCTTTAAGAATTCTATCAATATAGACGTATTAACTAGATATTGTTAAAGCATAATGTATATTGATACCAGGATAATGAAATTAAACAATTTGTTAGTTGAGGTTTTCAAAATCTAGATTAGATTTAAGTTTAAAAACAAGATATGGTTTTTATTTCTCATTTCGACTTTTCGCCCCCAAAAGCGAAAACCCCCCCAAAAGCGAAAACCCAGCAAAAACATTATGCAGACTTATTATCGCACTTAATAATCGTCGTATTGTATTGTATTTCATATTGTTTTCTCAATTTTCGGCCAAATACAAAAATGAAGTACTAACTAATTTATCTAAATTAGTAGTATCGATGTAATTGTAATCTATTGACTCACTGATGCTTTGTTGATTTAGTATTACGACATTTTTTTTTCAATTCATTTTTCTTGGCAAAATCCCCTTTATTTCTCTATATCTGTTCTTGTCGAATCATAATATTTCTTGATATTGTTGAACAATAAAGCAATACAGGTAAAACATCTTTTCAGTCAGCCATCATAACGAAACATGATGTTAACTTGTTGTTTCTGTTGATAACTTTGTTTGTTAAACAGTGATTACATTTTAAAACTAATTCTAGGTAACCAGGCACTGTCTGATATGCATGAGTGTAGCTATGGCCTGCGGTTTCTGCCTTCTCTTTTTATGTATGGAGCGCCTGGAACTTCAACAGTTCTTCGCTCCGAGGCTGTTAAAAAATAATGAGGCGACTTCCAAGCGCGAACAGGGAATTAAACCAAGACACGCGAAGACTGGCATCGATGTACATCATGTTTCAAAAAGTTCAACTGATCTGGACAGTTTTAGGAGGAGAAAGGGACGCTTCATAGTATACGATTGCAGTAAAACTTATGCGGGAGAATGCGGAGGTTGGTCCGACAGACTGTCGGGCATGCTAAGTACCTACGTCATATCACTGTTAACTAACCAAACGTTCCTGGTTCGCCATAACAAACCGTGTCCTCTTGAGGACTACCTGGACTACAGGCACCATAACTGGGTGTTCGACCCTGACCTTGTGGAGGAGCTCAACCATCAGTACCTACCTTATTTCTGTAAGGTACCCACATCGGTAAGGTCCCACAGGCGTGAGCTTCTGGCTGTCACGTTCAGTAAGGATGTCAACTTTGTACGGATGAACTGGGACTACACGGAACATTTCAGGGCCACTAAGGGTATAGGGAATGTAGCACCATGGATTACAACACTACAGTATTCTGACATATACAGACATTTCTTTAATTCACTCTTCAAACTAAAACAAGAAATGATTGATCTCCTTCAGGATATCAAGGGAGATAAAAAGCTAGCCTGTGCACATATTCGTATGGGAGAACAAGGAATCGTTCGCACTACTTTGCCTGAGCTGGATTATATATGGAAAATTCTAAAACAAAGGGAAAAACAAAAATTCTCAGTTTTTATAGCAACTGACTCTAATTTAGTGAGAAGAAAGGCTAAATCTATATTTGCAAGATCTATGGTAGAGATAGAAGGTATCATAACTCACATCGACGTCACTAAGAAGGGAGACGTTTGTGCGGGGTTCAGAAAGGCTGTCTTAGACTTCTTCATGCTGACCCTATGTGAAGAGCTGGTCATTACGAGAAGTGGGTTCGGTATAATGGCTGCCTATCTCAGAGAGAGGGACAAGCTATTGTGTCTGACCCCTAACGGTGTCGCCCCCTGCACTAGGTACACCATTCACGATATATACCCTTCTCCTATCCTATCTCCGTTCTGATTACTAGTATGGTATTTCTGCTAATTGTATTGTCCTAGATCTATCCAATACTCAGCACTATAATCTCATATTTATTTAGGCAAAATAAATGTGTGTTTAGGGTTACATTGGCGAAAAAAATAGGGTCAGTCGGTCGGGAGGATTTTTTTATTTTATTTTTTTTTAATTTTTTTTAGTGCCTTTCACTCTAAAATGATGGCCGGAACCGGAATCCCGACTTTTTCATTTTAAAAATTAAGGTCGGGTGTAAAAAAATTCGGGTCGGTCGGGTAACCCTAAACAGATATATTTGTTGGGGGCCTTATACATTCACTTGCCACTTCTACTATATAAACTAACCAAGGCAAAGTAAAGTCTATGGGATTATAACTAACACCCGAAACGTGACTATTATGACGTCACTAATGTTGACATGGGAACGTCAACTGCTCACTGTCAAGATGGCTGTTCCTTCTTGTGGATTACATTGTCGTTGTCATTTTCTGGTCTAACTTAACAACGACGTTAATGTAGAGAATCCTAAAATGAATTAACAGTGTAAATATAGTTATTAAACTATCTTCCTATGGAATGTACCCTTTAATATCCTTTATAATTTAATGAAACATGTTTGTAAACAACACATACTGTTCATAGTTACGACGACATTATTGAAATATTTCGTCAAATTTCTACTTTGAAATAATAATAATGATTTTATGTTTATTAAAAGTTAAATAAAATATTTTTTCTCAGAATAACAAGATATGCTACCCCTACCCCTTAATTTTGAGCTACAAAATGCACCATTTTCAGCCATTTTTGCCAAATTTAACCCTTTATAGAAAAAGTTCTGGTATTAAACTTTTGTTAATATTTTGCTCAGAGAAAAATGGGGGGGTCCGTGTGCTTACTTTTTTGCCCCACTTGAATATTTGTTAGTTTTCAGTATTTTAGAGTAAAAATTAAAAGTGCTCAAATTACTATTAAATGTAAAAATAAAAATAAAATGAATCATTTCATATATTAATGCTCAATATTTTTAATTATCACGAACCAAGTAAAGATTTACAGCAAAAATTAGCTCAATACAGCTAAAAATGCTGGTGCAGTGATGATTTATAGTAAAAACAATTTCAGTAAAAAATGGTAAAAACTTGAAGCGAAAAAAGACACAATTTCAAAATGGCCGCCAAATGGGCCATTTCTTAAAATCCCCGTATAAAATAATCTGCTAAAGTTAGAACTGTAATTTTTTGACAAAATTTGCAAGCAACTGGCAACTTGCTACAGATATTGATAAATTGTATTTGAAAATCTCATAACGTCTTTGATCTTGGTCAGAACCGAATCCCAGAAGAATACATCCTTAAACTATCTTCCTATGTTTTTAGTGATTACTTATACTATATATATTACAGTATTTATCTTTTAGAAAGGTAGTTTTGGTGAAATTACCGTAGCAAGTTTTGAAAAGCGCCATTCCTGAAGATTGTGAAATAAAGATAACTGGTCCTGAGTTTATATCAATTTCGAGCCATCAGAGTGTCAAAAGACAATTTTAGACGTTTAAGTGGCCAAGTTAAAAAATCAGCAAAATTATGTGAGAGGGAAGGGAAGCTCCCCGCAACAAATCTACACCATATAAGATGGGGTTCACAAGCAAAATAAGTAAATAAAATGTTAAAATGTTTCTACTGACTGTCTTTAAAAATAACTATTAATGATTGTGTAATCGGTCTTTGTAAGATAAGGCTTGAAATATGTTTGTTTCATTTTCATTTAAACTACATGCACAAACACGCAAAAATTGGAACCCCATTTCCTTAAATATATCTATTTCATTGGAGTAGATTTATGAAAGGATAGTGTTACAACGCATATTTTTAAAGGATTATTGTAGGAGATGGATACTTATAAATAACACTATCTGGTAAGAGTTATTATTGCGACAAACAATTGTATGTTATTATATTCTTACATAATAAAAACAACATATTTTATGAGAAAAAATACTATGAAAAGAAAATTATAAATGTGCATCAGAGAAAAAAATTAAGGATACATTAGTTAAGAATGACACCAATACAGTGTACATTGTAATACTGTTATCATTACAAAACAATACAAATGCAGTTTATATGCGAGTGTTGGTCCGTAAAAGGGAAATACTCTGTCAGCACGAAAGTAAAGCATCAGAAATACCACAGGGATTTAAAAATCAGTTACAGTCTATATTAATATGGACCCATCAGAGTTGTCCATAGACCATTTTACACTTTTTATGTGTCTTGATAGAAAAATCGTTTTCTAGTGTGCTTAGTACACACTGGTCTTAAAAACGTCTAAATTGGTCTATGGACTCTCTGGTGGGTCCATACTGATATAAATTGTAACTAATACTCAGATCCCCGTGAGAGATACATGTCACAAGATGTAGTTAATTCATCTCCAGAAAGAAATCCAGACGAAACCAGAGGAAACTATCGATTTACAATCAGTCTGACCACATACATGTTCCTAGAGAACATTTCTGCCAGTCTGACCACATACTATACCTACAGTATCTAAATGACATTTCCTGTCCTGGTGGAAACATCCCGTCACGTGTGTGATCCTGTAGGTCGTACAGAAAAACAACGTTTGTTAAGAAATTCAAGTCGTACAGAAAAACAACGTTTGTTAAGAAATTCAAGTGTGAAAACAACGTTTATTAGAATATTTAAGTGGGAAAACAACGTTTTGGAGGAGATTTAAATTGGAAAACAACATTTGTTAGGAGATTTAAGTGGGAAAACAACGTTTGTTAGGAGATTTAAGTGGGAAAACAACGTTATGTATTATATTTAAGTGGGAAAACAACGTTTGTTTGGAGATTCATCATATAAGAACTCCCGTACCCGATACAATTCTTTACAATACGGTTTCGTTGGGATAGTAGTGTTTCACGAAAATTTACTCATCAATCGACTTCCTCATAGATGCTTATCATAAATTAACAAAATTTGTAATGGGGTAGGTCATCAATATTGTACAGATGGCTGGACATGGATTGACCACTGGTAGCCAAAGGGGCATGTTCAAATACAATAAAAATGTAACCAATGAGCGAATGGTATCAATTATTTGTTCACCCATTCACCCCTCACATTTCTTCATGGGCTGTTCCAGTCCTTGAAAATTGAAGAGTCCAAATGTCTCTTCAGGGGAGAAAGATTTAAAATCTAAAATTGGATTTAAATTGACATAACATTTATTTAATCAATGGATATTGCTAACAGCAAAAATGGTGTGGTTTGAGTCATGTATTTTGAGGAATTGAACTGTATGAGAAATGTGATCTTACATAGTCCATCCTCCGCCTTTTCTTGGTGCACTGTAGCCCTAACTGGCTCCATGGTAGTGGCATCAAAACCTCTGCTTTATCAATATCAAAATGTGGATTTCAGAAATCCCAAAACAACGCGGTTTTTGTGACGTCACACTCACCGGAAGGTGGGACTAATCGACGGTAAATCTAAATTTATCTACGTCGTTTTGGGATCTCGAAAACCTCCACATTCATACTTATTTTCACGTTTGTGAGAAGACGAAAATGAGGGGTGTTAATTACTGTGTATAAATTTTGTCTTCAAATAGATAAAATGAAACGAAGAAAACCTCAGGATTCCATATTTTATACCATTTTTGTCTTTCTGGTAGATTTATTTTCCCCATTTAGTGTCCCAACACGTGTGAATAAGTCGTTCTTCTCTTCTTTTTTTTTTCTTCTTTTTTTTTTCCTGTTCCATTTAGTTATTTTTTGTAACACCCATCCCTCAGCATGCCTGAAAGTTCAACAGAACCATAAACGCCACGACTCCGTATAATATCCTGACCTTTGCACATTTAGATGAAAGAGTCGGATTAACGCGCGTTGTAAATGATCAGAAGATGATGCATAAACGATTCCGCTAGGACACTGTTCACCCATATTTGTGTCAGTGTGCACGTGAGACTGAATTCAATAATGAGAAGATTAATAGAGTGGTACGTCCAATTAGTAAAATCGATAGAGTAAAACAGTCATTAGGCCACCTCATAAAGAATGAAAATGTTCATTATATCAGATACAACAATGATATATAGCGAATGTGTTGATGGATAATTAAAAAACACAGCAAGTCGTGTTGATTCAAGCATCAATCATATAACAGAATTGGGAATTTTCTAGACATAATCTCGTAACAGAATGATCATAGTACGGATATGCAGTGCCTGGTCAAACGTCTGTAGGCGCTTTTAATTTCCCTATACAGTATAAGCTACTTATTATGTATACCTTGATGTTATTGATCTTTAAATCCACCTGGTTTTTCTTATGGATTGATTCTAACCACAATATGCAAATTTATAAGACATTTTTCAGTTTATATTTCTGGGTTAATTTTTCGTTGTGGATTTTCTTTAGCCAGATAATGACACATTAGTGAGGATTTTTTTTTGACAACGTTTTTTTGACAACGTATTGGTACATGTAAGAACAAAGAAGGAGACTGTGTCATAGAGTTTAAAAAACGTAAGAAAATTAGGCGATTATTATCAACTGGATTTGCAGGCAATTCTCTATTTGTGTGCAAAGTTTTGGTAAAATTTCAGAGAAAAATTGTAGAAATACATAGAATATATAGGGAGAATTGACAGTACGGATGCACCATCTTCGATACCCCATGGGTTCACTACCACTGTCGTTATATCCACATCTGGACTATATTTCAAGACTGAAGGCATTTCAGGACTTAACAGCTGACCAATCACAAGCTGATATTTACTTCCTGTGAAGATAACATGGAGCTAGACAGACAATCAACTTCAAAGTGACGTATGTACCATCATTCGATTCTTAAATTTGCTAAAAGGACCAAACTATCTATCACCTGTTGTCGCACACAGAGCCTTCAGTTTTTTTTTTGTTTTTTTTTTCTATGACAGCTCCAGGAGTGTATGACAGCAATGTTAGTATCCCCTGGTATATCGAGGATGGGAGTACATCTTGAGATAACCCATTGGTTTTATCAAATGGGAGTATATATACGTCTAATTGATTAACATATATAGATCGATATCTTGAGAGACCTCTGCCTTAGTTCATTGGATCCGTTTTGATGATACAATGAGATGCAAAAGATGATTACGAAACAAACACTTATGTAGACTCAACATGTAAATGAACGGGAATTACACAAAAAGATACTCAACATGTGAATGAGCGATAATTGCACAAATTGGCGTGTCATGCATGTTTAATTGAAACGACTTGTATGTCATTAAAAAATGCCACAAAATATACAAATTTAAAAGAATGAATTTTTGAAAATTTGAGTTTTGGACTTTTTCTTTCCATTCAAAGCCATTTGTCCGTCTCGAAAGCAACTTGTCTTTATCAATTTGCAGTTATAAAAAGTTCATTTGTGAATATTGGTTTTGTATGATTCATAAGTGTGTTCGAATAGTTTCATATAAAGATAGTACCAAAATATTTCGTTTCTATATTTTTCCTTATTATCAAACTGTACTTATATCTGCATAAGTACATGTCAGTAATTTTTTATTTGTATAAATCACAAATTACTGTATGGGACATTAAAATCCTTCTTTAAAAAGTAACGTATATGTTACAACATACTTAATATATGACTGTAGAAATCTGACAGGATTATTATGTTTTTCTGTTTCATAAATTTCGTCAAAATGCATCAACGAAAATGTACTTTTCAGCGGTTTTACTACTCCGCAATACTTTAGATGTTTTTGCCTAAATTAGCAGCGGTAACGTATCTGTTCTCTTGGTATATATGTCTTTATGAAGTATTAGAAAATAAACGAATTCAATAACACGAATCTGCTTCAAAATTTGTAGTCAAAACTACAACATCGAAATTATCAAACGATAGATCAAAACTATTGAAAGCGGCGTTGATGAAGGGATGATTATGTTTGTACCATATTGGTAACGTATCTGTCTACACCGATTCCCATTGACTACGGATGGTTTTCGGCGTTCTTGTCATTTAATTGGGAAAAAACGACCCGCACGGCTGACAGGTAGATGTGATAACTCAGGATAAACAGTTCGTCTGATATTATTGGCCAACGAAACCTCACTTGTCCTTCGTTGATGTTTTTTGACATGAAGAAAAGGAATAATTCATTCTATTTGTCCTCGCCTTCCTTCACCTGAGAAACGTATCAGTCTCCGTCATACTTGATTGCCACAAACAACCCTAAACTTACATTTTCTGACCATATCTAGTCTGAAACAAATTGCTACAAATAAAACCAAGTTCACTCAAATTGAGTTTACGTACAAAAGTACAGATACGTTAACCAAATATGACAGGTACGTTACCTAATAAACAGATACGTTATTCATGTTTATATATCACTTTACCGTATCATTAGTATAACAAACATTCTAACAGTATCTGGCTATAAAATGTATTTTGAATTAGTCGATGTAACACTATTTTTATTAGTTTTACACTAAATATTAGAGTTAACGGTACATCTTTCATCAAACAGATACGTGATCTTTTATACCAGATACGTTACTATTTTGATATGTGATTTATACATTTAACAATTAATTATATATACCTAATAGCTTAATCAATACAGCTAACTAGTGTTTAGAAAATCACGTAATTATTATCAGAAATGTATATATATGTTACTATGTACAGGTATATAATAAAGGAAAGTAAAGGTTTTTCTTATTTCAAGTTTCCCAACACTGGCAACACAACGAATCTTCCGCTTGTAAACTATTGACAAACTCTCGACACATTGCACACGTGGTTATACACGCTAATTGAATGTTTTTTATGACAAGCTGAGAATTTCTGACGATATGTGGTATTTTTCCATAACGGTACTTCTGTAACGTAACTGATCCCGACACTAACCCCTCTCATCATTTAAATGACACCGTGTCGACTTGATCCGACCAACCACAAAACATTGTAACACTTAGTATTATATAACCTTTTCAAACTGTGATAGTGGATTTATCTCTGTGGAAGTGGCCATCCAATGTAATCAAGTACATAGTAGTAACGTATCTGTTGATTTCCGATGCAGTAACATTTATATTTCAAGATTAGATCGCACCTGTCTATTTAATTGTTAAGAATTGTCTCCATGCATGTACATAAAATTACAAGTTATATACATGTTAGAAGTTCATTATCACGAAAAAAAACGTGGACATTGGATAATATATCAATTGTTTAATTGAAGCTGATTAAAAATACCTGTGAAAAATCAATACATTTAGGTAGAAAAATTAACGTTAATACATAAACTATTATCATAAACTATTATCAGGTGAGCGATTAGGCCCATAATTTAAATAGTCATAAGCGTGAAGTCCATTGTCTAAAGATCAGTTATCCCATCAAACATGCAGTAAATCTTAAAACATACATGTACAAGGTACATAATCCTGCCAACAGAGATTAAATCCTGAGTAGCATATACAAACATACATGTATTTCAAATCTTTATTACACCTCGGTAACATTTCTTATAGATACATTTGAAATTTTAAAAGAATAAAATAAGATTATAAGAAAATACACGTGAGTGAAGATATATGGATCAAAGCATTAAATTAATTATGTACTGTATCTTTGCCGTACGTTAGTGATAAAATAGCAAGGCCGACAACTCATGAAGTCGATGGTAACTATATATAATAAAGAGTTATTCCCCTTGCTTCTACTTTCACTTTACACTGACGAAGACCAGAATGGAGATCTATGGAAGTGTTGCCTACTACGCTCGTCGGATGTGACACATGGCGTAAGAGATATTGATATTTGAATTATGAAGGTTAAATTACATATATATCGACTTTGTATAGGACAAGCTTGACATTATCATCATGAAAGGTACTGTACATGTTCAGTAGTTACAGTAGAACTAAATTAATAGGTACAGTATACAAATGATACATGTATATAGACAAGACATGTAGAGTATAATATACAGACTAAACAGATATTATACCTGTAAGCTATATATAGGTTATCAACTGTACGTTGTGTAGGTCAATCTTGATATTGGACTTGAAGGCCTATACATGTACATGTACACATACATGTATTGTATTACATTGGTGATAGAACAGATAAATATAGATCGTCCATTGATAAGCTTTAGGGTCACGAATCTGCATTACTATAGGCCTAACTACTATACTAAATAAAGATATTGAACTCTTTAACTTGCAGGTAGACATACATATCCTTGATACTCCAGGGGTTACGATCAAATGTGATCTCTACACCCCAGGACTATCTCATAGTAAAAACTGGAGGCAACAGAATAGGTAATTTACTTGTACATCAAAAGAGCCGTATAACGTTTGGAACACTGGTTGACTGCGTGGCTTTTAAGTTGGGCATCACTCTCTCTGTAGGTTTCAAATGAAATTTTTGCAGGCCTGTGATTGGTTCAGATTTTTTCCTCTGAGCTACCCTCAGTTTTACTACAGTTGGTAGTAGACTAAAGGTTACACCCTTGTGCACACGGAGTGCACGAGGTTTAGACTACAGGTAGACCTGGAGTGCACGAGGTTTAGACTACAGGTAGACACGGAGTGCACAAGATTTAGACTACAGGTAGACACGGAGTGCACTACATGTACGTGTGAACACGGTGTCCACTACAGGTGTACATCGTGTCCAGGTACATTGAGACCTAGACAGACAAGGTGATGTGTTACAGTTAGGGATCGGGGAAGTTTAAGTTCTTCAATTTGAAATAATATATAATTATAATTTTTAAGTGTTTATCTTTTTTTTTAAATTACAACATCTACAATTTAATGTACAGTATATATAACTATATAAAATGATATTTTTTTAGTATACATGAATAAAACCTTTTCACTACAAAAGTAATAAAAATTAATTTATATTCATTAAGAATATGCCTATTTAATTTTATATCAGTAGTTTCCATTTCATAACTTAAATTGTCTATATTACGTTTTATGGGTAAATTGCATGAAATATATATATATATATCATTTACATGAAATAGTAAATACAAGCATTTTCACAAGTCAAAAAACAACTTTGAATTGCAGCAAAAATCAGTCCTATTGTGCGTTTGAGATAGCCCAGGAGTGTAGAGATCGTAAGTGATCAGAACCTCTGGAGTATTGATGATGGTAGAAATAGAGTGTAAGTACAAGTTAAACAATGTGACATCATTGTAATATACATAAATTAAGCATAAAAGACCATACAGTAGTACTAGTTAGTGTTAATGTTGGTAGTAAGAATACAAATGTACACTTGTGTGACAGAAGACCCTCATTCTCAATACTCCAGGAGTTACTATCACTGACATTATATCCACTCCTGGACTATAATCTCATTGTAAAACAGGAGGCAGTGGCTCAGGAGAAAGAAAATTTGATCAATCATAGAGGCTTCCTTTGAAGATTACAGAGAGAGTGGCACTCGACTTCAAAGCCACAAAGTCAACCACAATGTTCTCTGATTTTATTCGTTTGATATACATCAAATGACCAAATGCAGCTGGAATTACCTATGACTTATGTTGCTTCAGTTTTACCAGGACATAGTTAAGGAGTGGCTATAACAACAGTAATAACTCCTATAGTATCGTGGATGCAAGATTCTTCATTTTAAGTTAAGTAGTGCATGATAAGATTTTCTCAGCACAGTTCAAAAGGTAGATAATACCCCACAAGTTTGAAACAAGTAGAATCTGACATCCAGCCAAAGGACTATGCATTGTTTGGGTCCTTTTTCTGATTAATTTGTTGTACTTTGTACCTCTCTAATTCAATTACAAGTATCCAGTAGTTACCATGGCAACTGAATTTTAAACTACAAAATGAAATATCTATCTTTACAATTAAATCAAGGATGTACTAAATATGTCAAATCCAACAATTTATTAATAAATAAAAGTTTTGAAAATAACATTTTTGTGGGCCAAAAAGGACCCAAACCATATATAGTCCTTTTAGTTAAGTAATGTTTTTAATATTCTATAGACTGGTGGCCAGTCGTACAGGAGAGGAGAAAATGTAGTTGTCAGGGGTTCTGTGAACACTAGCCAGCTGCTCAACTGATTGAGCTATCTGGTCACAGATGTTTGGCCCAGTCCAGTCCTGCTACATACATAATGCTGCTCATGACTTGTTTTAACACAAAATTTATTCATATTATCTATATAATACTGGAAAAAACATCTTTTTTCAACATTTTGAGTAGATTTTAAAAACACCATGATTCACCCAAACTCAGCAAAATTTTAAAAGCCTTTAAAATATTACAGATATATCTAAATCCATTGAACTTGAATCAATCAAGATGATGATAACTCGTCATGTACATAGTACTTGGGTTCATAGTTTTTTTATATTGATAGATCATATAATCAAATACAACAAACCTCATTATCTCAAAAATGACCTTTATCATCTACCACATTATTATCAACCATCCAAATTTTCTCTGATATACCAGAGTTACTTCCCCTTATTAACACTTTGTGGGTACATCTGATTTCATTCTGATCTACCAGAGTTACTTCCCTTCATTTACACTCCATTAGTAACTCTGATTACATTCTGATCCGCCAGAGCTAAATTGTACATCCCTTGTTTACACTCCATCAGTAACTCTGATTACATTCTGATCAACCAGAGCTAAATTGTACATCCCTTGTTTACACTCCATCAGTAACTCTGATTACATTCTGATCAACCAGAGCTAAATTGTACATCCCTTGTTTACACTCCATCAGTAACTCTGATTACATTCTGATCAACCAGAGCTAAATTGTACATCCCTTGTTTACACTCCATCAGTAACTCTGATTACATTCTGATCAACCAGAGCTAAATTGTACATCCCTTGTTTATACACTCCATCAGTAACTCTGATTACATTCTGATCAACCAGAGCTAAATTGTACATCCCTTGTTTATACACTCCATCAGTAAACTCTGATTACATTCTGATCCACCAGAGCTAAATTGTACATCCCTTGTTTATACACTCCATCAGTAACTCTGATTACATTCTGATCAACCAGAGCTAAATTGTACATCCCTTGTTTACACTCCATCAGTAACTCTGATTACATTCTGATCAACCAGAGCTAAATTGTACATCCCTTGTTTACACTCCATCAGTAACTCTGATTACATTCTGATCAACCAGAGCTAAATTGTACATCCCTTGTTTACACTCCATCAGTAACTCTGATTACATTCTGATCAACCAGAGCTAAATTGTACATCCCTTGTTTACACTCCATCAGTAACTCTGATTACATTCTGATCCACCAGAGCTAAATTGTACATCCCTTGTTTACACTCCATCAGAAACTCTGATTACATTCTGATCAACCAGAGCTAAATTGTACATCCCTTGTTTACACTCCATCAGTAACTCTGATTACATTCTGATCAACCAGAGCTAAATTGTACATCCCTTGTTTACACTCCATCAGTAACTCTGATTACATTCTGATCAACCAGAGCTAAATTGTACATCCCTTGTTTATACACTCCATCAGTAACTCTGATTACATTCTGATCCACCAGAGCTAAATTGTACATCCCTTGTTTATACACTCCATCAGTAACTCTGATTACATTCTGATCAACCAGAGCTAAATTGTACATCCCTTGTTTACACTCCATCAGTAACTCTGATTACATTCTGATCAACCAGAGCTAAATTGTACATCCCTTGTTTATACACTCCATCAGTAACTCTGATTACATTCTGATCAACCAGAGCTAAATTGTACATCCCTTGTTTACACTCCATCAGTAAATCTGATTACATTCTGATCAACCAGAGCTAAATTGTACATCCCTTGTTTACACTCCATCAGTAACTCTGATTACATTCTGATCAACCAGAGCTAAATTGTACATCCCTTGTTTACACTCCATCAGTAACTCTGATTACATTCTGATCAACCAGAGCTAAATTGTACATCCCTTGTTTACACTCCATCAGTAAACTCTGATTACATTCTGATCAACCAGAGCTAAATTGTACATCCCTTGTTTACACTCCATCAGTAACTCTGATTACATTCTGATCAACCAGAGCTAAATTGTACATCCCTTGTTTACACTCCATCAGTAACTCTGATTACATTCTGATCAACCAGAGCTAAATTGTACATCCCTTGTTTACACTCCATCAGTAACTCTGATTACATTCTGATCAACCAGAGCTAAATTGTACATCCCTTGTTTACACTCCATCAGTAACTCTGATTACATTCTGATCAACCAGAGCTAAATTGTACATCCCTTGTTTACACTCCATCAGTAACTCTGATTACATTCTGATCAACCAGAGCTAAATTGTACATCCCTTGTTTATACACTCCATCAGTAACTCTGATTACATTCTGATCAACCAGAGCTAAATTGTACATCCCTTGTTTATACACTCCATCAGTAACTCTGATTACATTCTGATCCACCAGAGCTAAATTGTACATCCCTTGTTTACACTCCATCAGTAACTCTGATTACATTCTGATCAACCAGAGCTAAATTGTACATCCCTTGTTTACACTCCATCAGTAACTCTGATTACATTCTGATCAACCAGAGCTAAATTGTACATCCCTTGTTTACACTCCATCAGTAACTCTGATTACATTCTGATCAACCAGAGCTAAATTTTACATCCCTTGTTTACACTCCATCAGTAACTCTGATTACATTCTGATCAACCAGAGCTAAATTGTACATCCCTTGTTTACACTTCATCAGTAACTCTGATTACATTCTGATCAACCAGAGCTAAATTGTACATCCCTTGTTTACACTCCATCAGTAACTCTGATTACATTCTGATCAACCAGAGCTAAATCGTACATCCCTTGTTTACACTCCATCAGTCACTCTGATTACATTCTGATCTACCAGAGCTAAATTGTACATCCCTTTCTTTACACTAGTACATCAGTACAAAGGGAAGTAACTCTGGTAGATATGAATGAAAGTTGACTGAAAGGTTAGTTGTCTACATCAGATATTTCCATAGCTACTATCTAATGAGTATAAAAGTTGGGATTAAAAAAAATGGTTTTGGACCAAAAACTTACATGAAATCAAATTGTGTTGAATTATTTTAAAACAAGTTTTGGGTTATAAAAGTTCACTGTACATTGAAGAGGAAATAAAAATTGTGGTCATTACATCCTATATTTTCTCTTCTTTCAAGATTCTCTCTTTCAAGCAGAATATGCTGCGATGGTTTGAGGCTTATGGCCAACACCTTTCACCATGGGAACAGCAATCCTATTGTTATCTCCTCTTACCAAGGGCTGTGGAAATTTTAGTACCATACACAGGATATGGTAAGTGACAGAACCGCTGTTCTGAAACACTAGTTGTATAAGTTTGTTATAAAATTTAAGTCTCTGAGTTAGTTTGCGTGCATTTTGTATAAATTGTCTTCTCTTCACATACAAAATTACTAAAATAAAAAGTTGAAATTTGCAAGAGAAAAAAAGATTACAACCAGATACTGACAAATTATTGAATTAAAGTATTAGAAGGTAGTCCTTTTCCAGTTGTAATCATGAGAACTATTTATAGGGGTTCCAAATTTCTTATGGGCTTTCAGGATGTGTAAAATCAAGGGAATTTTTTAAAGAAAATTTTCAAGAGGAGAAGGTTAAGGGGTGGTCTTAAAGCTTAAAAATACCTTTGGATCCCACCACTGCATTTCTATATCCATTGTGTAACCCTGGTCAATACTAGCCGCAATATATCAATCGGCTAGAGAGAACTTCTCTTTAGCTTGATCTGTTGAGCGTCAGACTAGTAACGTTAATCCAGAGGTTTTGAGTTTGATCCCTGGCAGAGGCAGGTAATAATTTTATTGTAAATCCTACACCCTGTTACAATTGTAATTATTTTCATTAAGTTTGAATATATGAACAGTTACATAATCTTTATTTTCTTCAACTGATTCCTATCCGACTCTTTTAATGAGAAAAGATTATTATATGTACATGTGTGCTTCTGATGAACATTAATCTTTATCCATGGCTGTAATGTTTTATTTGTAGCTCCCACCTAGAAGGAGCTGGTTACTCCTGTATCCTGTGGGATCCGGACACAATCCATGACACAGAGGAGATACAGGAAATCTCCCGTCGACACAACATCAAGATGGTCCTCGCCCTGCATGCTTACAAAGCTGGACGACATCTATTAGGTACATTTGCTTGCATCCCAGTTGAATCCATTATTTCATTTGTTCAAAAAATGACAAGGTATTGATTCTGATGCTAGTACTTAAACCTACTGAGAGAGATCTTGTGGTTTGGTCTCTGTATGGGAGTTAGGTGATAAAGGCACTTAAAGATTCATTCACTGTCAACTTTTCCTTTTTTATGTTAAAGATGCTCCACCGCTGACAAATGGTATTTTTTCACTATCAAAAACAGGAGGAGACGATTTAGTATTTTTCTTCGGTTACAAAAGTTACTTACTTTACACCATTACCACCATTGAAAAGTTTGAGCTTCTAATTTTACTTCAAGTTAAAAATATGAAAAATAATTAATTGCATCCCGAAATAATCTGTATCACTATATCCTATATGGAAGGAAGTATTGATTGCGCATGCACCAAAGGCGAAATGAATTATTTCATATTATTTTTTGTGTTAATTAGACATATATATACATGATCAAACACCAATTATTGTTCAACTGATGAATATCATTTATGCTTTGTCGGCGGTGGAGCATCTTTAATTTTCATGATGTTACTATTGTTGCTTCAAAGTGATGTCATAATGACATTAATGTTTGATGTAAATCTCTTTATGATCTAAATAATACTAGCTGACTTCATTTAGGCTGGATTACATATGTTCAAGCATACACTAGTAGTAAACAATAACATAAAACAATGTCATAGCATAAACCAGTTACACAAACTACAAAAACTACAGAAACATACGCTATTGGTGATAATATATCAGTTGTTGTCTGTTAAATAGTGCCAACATTTTGGATGAAGATGCAGAAATTGAAATTGTTTCTGTATATAAATCAGTATTTTTTTTCCAAAATAGAATTGAAAATGTACCTGTGCACCATACAAGAGTGTTAGTTTGTGTGTTGGAGTTTGGAGTGAATAGTATTGTATTGGAATGAGTGATGAAACAATCTAGTTGTGGGCAAGGGGGAAATAACTTATGATCACATTTGGGATTTTGGAACTCTTTTTTTGTTAAAGATAGAAAATTGAGAAGAAGAAAAAAGAAGTCAAAATGGATCGATGTCATGTTGATATCACTGCTAGCCACATCAGCATAGTCATCAACACTAATCAAACTGAGTGTATAAAAGCCCTATGTATGATACATACTTATGTTTATATTTATGTGATATTTTAATCTATTGATTTGGCAGTTATGCCTTAAAAAACTAATGAAATCTAATTTGACCTTATGATTGTATCTATTTTAGAGGGATTAATTAGCTAGTACTCTCTTTATTTCCTTATAGGAACTCCTCTGCCCTACATCCTGATATTTGGAGGAACGGATGTGAATGTCTACACGGCAGAAAATGATAAAATGAAAGTTATGACAGAAGTTGTGTCACATGCAAAGTATGTATGCTCTTTATAATCAAATTTTGTTTCAGCTGTTAAGCTGAAGTCAGCTACTTTTATTTTCATTTTGGAATCTAAAACAATGAGGTCATCAAATAGGTAAAATTGTTGAAAAAAATGTATTTGTTCTTTAGGAATTTCATCTATCTTTTTCATTGAAAATTTCAGCTACATTTACTTTTTACATACTTTGTATCTGCTCAAGATTTAAATCATATAAACCTATTTGTATATATGTATAAGTGATTTTTGACTGTCCATAGAAATAACTGATTATACCAGAACAGAGATTAAGTTAGAAAGAACATTACCAAAAAAACCTGTTAGCTGTTAAAAGATATACCAGCCATATTATCTGTATTATTTAGTTTAGGTTGTTAGCCATTTATGAATTCCGTATTTGCATATTACAGAGTTATCTGCCCTTGTGGGTACGTAATGATTGTGACGTCATGTGTTTTCGAGCGTAACGTCATACTTTTCGGAGAAAATGACGTGAATTGTGCTCACAAAATAATGACGTTACAATCGATACCTACCTGCAAGGGAGCTAACTCTGTAATATGCAAAGACGGAATAACAGCATGACAGTAACTAGTTGTAGTAAATGCCAGTAAAGGGCAGTAACTCAAAAAGTCCTAACATATTTTACAATGCATCATATGTTTGGTTTTATTTAGCATCAGATCCTATCTACACCAATAATTCAAAAATATTTTTTATGTAAGCCCTTCCTATCCTATGTGTATCATAAGCGTCACATTTTAGGTTGGTGTGTATATGTCATGTCAAGATTATTTGTTTATTTGATTATTTATTTAAGATGTATTTTAATCTACATGTATCTAAAGAATATGGACTTATACAGTATTACATGTATTTAAGTATTAAATTTTCTTTTTTACCATTTTATACACTTTTCAATATAGTCGTTATGTTTTAACTTGAAAAGATTTTATCATTCAAACTTTTTAAATCCCCTAAAACTACCTTTTTTTTACTTAAAAGTTCGTTTAAAATTCTGTACCATTGTTGGTGTTAGTTTG
Source organism: Argopecten irradians (assembly GCF_041381155.1). Taxonomy (NCBI): domain Eukaryota; kingdom Metazoa; phylum Mollusca; class Bivalvia; order Pectinida; family Pectinidae; genus Argopecten; species Argopecten irradians. The sequence goes on along the minus strand of NC_091142.1, from coordinate 26,756,436 downwards.
ATCCTAAATTACCCTAGATGATTACCAAATGGGTCATTAAGGAAAAGCAAAAAAAACAATGTACATGTTCTATGAGGCTAAGGTATATTGTGTTGTGTCACCTTGTGATCAAGACATGCACACCAATATTAAAATGTCTCTGTCATTAGTATAGTGTACTTACTAATCGGGTTGGATGACTTGCCTGTTTATAACATTGATATTTAGGTCTTTGTGGTTTTATTTTTTGTATTCCACAGGGCTATTATATCATTTAACCAGTCTCTTCTTGACACTGCCATGAAACTTTGGGTAAGTATTTAAAGAAAAAAAGTTTAATAAAATTTGATTAAACAACAGTCACAAAACCACAGGTCAAATCTTGTTTCTTCTGTAGAAGAACAGGGAAAATACACTAATGATTCCTGTCGAGTGACCCAAGCAGGAATTATGCGTAGGTCTCCAGTGTGAAAAATTACGGCTCTAATCACTTAGCCATCAGCTGAGTGACAGAGATGGTATTTAAGACTATGTACAAACCACACGGACCTGCTCCTTTTACACTTCCAAATCAGACCATGGACATTTTTAAGTCACGCATTGTGCCTGTGATTAACTGATTTGAATGCTTAACAGTATATCCAACGTGAATCATCACAATTAATCATAATTATTTAAACGTGACTAGTTCTGAATATAACAATATTTTTTTTTCTCTTTTGAAGCCTTCCCTGGATGCAGATAAATGTTTTGAAATCAAGCAAGGTATGTTAATTAGTGCATTTTTTCAATTTTAGAATATGTGATTATTTTCTAAATATTTGAAAATCAAGTAATTGCTTACCTTTTAAAAGATTTATCCTTTACTGGACAAAAGTTACATATTATATGACAAAGACTGAGGATGAGCTTTTTCAGGGTAAATTAAAGGACTGTTGCGATGAATGAAACTATTGAAATGATGTCTGTAAAACGTCAATTTTGATTGGATTGTTTTCACGATCTAGATCGTAGAGCAAACATTGGAACCATTTTGGCTATATCATCAATGTTAGATACTGTAAATTTTATTGACATGCATCTTTGAAAGACCGTCAATGCACAGCCTAGTTTAGAACATAGTTGAGTTTCCATACGTATATATACTAAGGCAACAATATTCTATAGTTCTCTTTTAACCCACCATCATTAGGTGGTGGACTATTTAAATAGCCTTTCCCATTATCTGTCATCCATCTGTTGTCTGTCCATCCGTTAACAATTCCTGTTACCACTATCTCCAGGTGTATTTCCCAGATCTTTCTCAAATTTCTTATGTAGGTTCTCTATGACCATGATGTGCAGAAAGATCTTTCTGAAATTGCAAGTGTAAGTTTCCCTAGGGCCCTTTATAGTTGTGCATAAGGTATTTCGGGATTGATCTGGTAAATAGATCGCTAACAGGCTACCATCGTGGAATTGATAGCTGAAGTTTGTTACTGCTATTTCTCAAAAAGTGCATCTGTCTCATACTTATTTTTTACATGGAAACGAAACAACATGACTGATAAGATGCCATCTTGGCTTTTGTCACTTTGTCAGACAGTTCTGAATACACTGTAGGTCTATTTTCCTCAAATTTAACTTGTACGTTTTCTTGACCCTGAGTTTGCATATCTCGTTTTGGAACCAATCTAATCAAAATTAGAACTTCTATGTCGCTCTCCGTACCGTCCGCTCGTAGAAGTACGAGCGGACGGTACGGAGAGCGACATAGAAGTTCTAATTTTAATTACATTGGTTTTGGAACATATCTAAACGTAAAATGGCCGAGACCATATTACATTTGACAATTGAAGTGACTGTTTCTACTCAGGAACTTACAGTGTGAAAAATTTTATGTGATGTGTCCTTATTTGCATTCCAAAAATTGAAAAGGAAAGGCAGTAGTAAAGAAATGTTTTTTTCAATTACCAGACATGTATAATTGTTTGGTGGACACCAATATCCCTCTGGAATCTCATGTTTATGGCCCCACAATAAAGTGGGTAATATATTGTTATCTGCATCTGTCCCATTCCCAACGCGTTCTGTCTTATCCTAATTTGATAAGTTACATGTATATGGAGGCAGAACCATTTATATCTTACAGGCACTTTAGTCTGTAAGAATAAATATATACATTGTATTTTCATTGATAGATTGGCAACTAAGATCTTAAACCAGCACTTAAACCAATTGTCAGAGTGTGCAGGTACATGTATGTACATTTTGGTGACTCAAATTTAGCAAATGCATTACATTTGCGGAGAGTGTCTCTTGAACCACATTTGGTTTACAATCATGTAATTATATTTTGTAGTTAACAAAATTTGGAGGCTTACTTTGCTTTCATCTTGGTCATTTCCAACATTGATTTGGCAAATATACCTTACACTACAGAACTATCATTGGTCCATTTTGTCAGTATTCCGTGTTAATGACAATGGTTTTTGTTTTCCTTGATTTATGTTACATTGTATAAACTGTCGCCATCAAAATTGGTTCGATTTGTTTTCAGTCATCTCATATTATCTACAACGTAAGCGTATTTCCTTGCATTTATCAATTTTCTGACGATTCCATACTACTGTATATCATCTTATATTATCCAGTAGGCCCAATATAAACAAAGTTTATGGTAAATCTTTATACATATGTAATACATTATTAACATAACCAGACTTTTCTTAGTACATGTGCAAGTACTTCCAAATGCCGAAGCATAATCATATTCAATTTTTTATCTTGACACTATGAAATGTTCATGAAAACCCAGATTTAATCATTTTATGAAATTGTCATTCACGGCCAATCTTCAGTATATATATTTGTGGCACAACTATGATATGATCAGGCACAACTTACCCTCAATGAATATATTTTCATGGCGCTATCAGATGCTCAGATATGTAATCAACCTTCAGCATACTCTGGGCACGAATACCAAATGTTCAGGCACATTTAAACTTCATTGATTATTATATTTTCTTGGCGCTATCAAATGTTCAGATATATAACCAACCATCAGCATACTCTGGGCACGAATACCAAATGTTCAGGCACATTTAAACTTCAATGATTATTATATTTTCTTGGCGCTATCAAATGTTCAGATATGCAAAGGCAACCTTCAGCATACTCTGAGCACGGATATCAAATGCCGAGGCACGTTAAAACATAAATGTATAAAGCCAATCGTCAATATCATTTGATACGATCGTCAAATGTTGAAACATAACAGGACTTTGATAAACATTTTACGTGTCATTATTAATGCACAGGCATAGCCAAAATTCAGTAGCTTCTCGGTACGACCATCAGATTATTATTTTGTTTATGCATAACCAGATTCAAATACTTTCTCGGCACTATCAAAGATCCACTTTAAAATGTTCAGGTCATGTATTACAATTATATTTTGGGTTTCCCTTTGATCTATCCAATTCGCAGTTTATATAATCTTCTATATATATGCTTCATTATACCTCGGCACTAGTCCAGGCGTCTATCTAGCATAGCCAGCCACCAATATTTCAGACTATCAAATGTTCAGGTATTTTCAATTATTTTCGGGGTTTTCTTTGGTCTATTCAATTTGCAATTATTGCCAACCTTCAATATGTACCTCGGTACTAGTCCGGGCATGTTAAAATGTAATCGATTGCAACATTTCTATGGTGTTATCAGCTATCCAGCATGAGCGGATCTGATGCTTTCTCGGACATGTGCATACGTAAACATTATATTCTTATGCTGAGAATCGAACAAAAATTAAAATACAGCTTTACTAAGTACAAAGTTACTTAATGGAGTTAACAAAATAGCATTGGCATAATAGTACTTAAATAATATAAGTTATCGCTCTAAAGTGACATTCTACAATATAACTGTTTACTAAAAGTTTACAGATGTTTACACTGTTATAAAGTAGTATTAGTTTTTAAGTGCTGAAGAATGCATTATTGTGTTTTAATTTACTTACTGGCAACACGCGTTCTTTACCAGCTGTCGTGACCTGTCCATCTAACTTCTCAATCATTGACCACCTACGACAATCTGCTGGTGTGACGATTCCATCTGACCCTAAAATATTCCTGTTCGTGGGAGGAGTTCGACCTGTCAAGGATCCACTTTACCTAGTCAAGCACTTCGGAGGTAAGGTAAAATATGTCAAAACTGTAACGTCATCATAAAAACGATAAACCATTTCTCGGTACTCAAGGATTTTACTATCGCTGCTGTAATATCCACTTTTCAACTATGCGTCATTGATATAGCACTATAAAATGGGCAAAAGTTCCACTATACAAGAAGACACAACACGAATATATCGCAGTCTTCCAACACACGCACCACACACTTGCGAGTCCGTCCTTACATGGACCTGGTTGTTAATACATGTAGAACGTTAATTTAATCTCAGACAGCATTAAAGGCGCCTGTCTCCATATTTAGGTTCCCCTAGGGACCTTGTTGTGTATATTTCATTTTGGGACCAATCGGTCAACAAGATTGCCGACGGGCAACTATCTTGAATTTTAATAATTGAAATACATGTATGTTACTGCTGTTTTCTTAGGACGTACTGAAGATCTCATTATTAATGCACAGGCATAGCCAAAATTCAGTAGCTTCTCGGTACGACCATCAGATATTATTTTGTTTATGCATAACCAGATTCAAATACTTTCTCGGCACTATCAAAGATCCACTTTAAAATGTTCAGGTCATGTATTACAATTATATTTTGGGTTTCCCTTTGATCTATCCAATTCGCAGTTTATATAATCTTCTATATATATGCTTCATTATACCTCGGCACTAGTCCAGGCGTCTATCTAGCATAGCCAGCCACCAATATTTCAGACTATCAAATGTTCAGGTATTTTCAATTATTTTCGGGGTTTTCTTTGGTCTATTCAATTTGCAATTATTGCCAACCTTCAATATGTACCTCGGTACTAGTCCGGGCATGTTAAAATGTAATCGATTGCAACATTTCTATGGTGTTATCAGCTATCCAGCATGAGCGGATCTGATGCTTTCTCGGACATGTGCATACGTAAACATTATATTCTTATGCTGAGAATCGAACAAAAATTAAAATACAGCTTTACTAAGTACAAAGTTACTTAATGGAGTTAACAAAATAGCATTGGCATAATAGTACTTAAATAATATAAGTTATCGCTCTAAAGTGACATTCTACAATATAACTGTTTACTAAAAGTTTACAGATGTTTACACTGTTATAAAGTAGTATTAGTTTAAGTGCTGAAGAATGCATTATTGTGTTTTAATTTACTTACTGGCAACACGCGTTCTTTACCAGCTGTCGTGACCTGTCCATCTAACTTCTCAATCATTGACCACCTACGACAATCTGCTGGTGTGACGATTCCATCTGACCCTAAAATATTCCTGTTCGTGGGAGGAGTTCGACCTGTCAAGGATCCACTTTACCTAGTCAAGCACTTCGGAGGTAAGGTAAAATATGTCAAAACTGTAACGTCATCATACGATAAACCATTTCTCGGTACTCAAGGATTTTACTATCGCTGCTGTAATATCCACTTTTCAACTATGCGTCATTGATATAGCACTATAAAATGGGCAAAAGTTCCACTATACAAGAAGACACAACACGAATATATCGCAGTCTTCCAACACACGCACCACACACTTGCGAGTCCGTCCTTACATGGACCTGGTTGTTAATACATGTAGAACGTTAATTTAATCTCAGACAGCATTAAAGGCGCCTGTCTCCATATTTAGGTTCCCCTAGGGACCTTGTTGTGTATATTTCATTTTGGGACCAATCGGTCAACAAGATTGCCGACGGGCAACTATCTTGAATTTTAATAATTGAAATACAGTATGTTACTGCTGTTTTCTTAGGACGTACTGAAGGAATTTTATCTCAAATTTTATATATATTCTCAAAATGGACTCTATATTTGTGCATATTACATTTTAAGCTTTTAAAAAAAGTGATTAAACTTTTCAAATGGTTATTAGAATATGTTCGTATTGTAATTACTGCAAATTATGAAGTTATGTTTACCAAACTTCTACAGTGGAGCCAATTAAATTATAAAAAAAACCTGTTCACGTATAATAATATGACAGAATTCCTAAAAGAAACAACGTGTAGAATTCTATTGTTTGTTCTTGCTTTTGAATGCAGAATTTCATAAAAGAAGAAAAGATGTCTTCTACGTTTTTCTTGGATCCATGGTAAGCTGTTCAACTGTATTATCGTGGTTTTCGTTTCTGTTTACAATACACTGTAGACACAATTTGCAAACCTAACCACTATTTCTGTAATAACTTAGCATTGCTCATGAAAATGTATATAATCAAACATGCATATAGTTTTTTTAAACACTGCTGCGTTGTTGTTTCAAAATAATGAATTAAACAAAGTTTTTCTATAGTTGTGAATTGATTGTTTACATGGAATAAAAATGGTTGTTTTTTACTATTTAAGGCAGACGCTAATTTCTGTGATGAATTTACTGCAGGCATCAATGGGTATGTCATGTACTTAAACATATACAAATAATTAGTATGTTTTTGCGAAGTTTTATTAAGAATAGACCTACACTAACTATATCAGAATGTGCACCAATGCATTTGAAGACTTTTTTTGTTCTTCTACAATTTTGTAACGCTAAACATTCTTTCAAGGCCAATGTCAATCAAGATGCTAATGTGGTTTAATGGTCTAGAAGAAATAAAGACACGATGATTGATTTACATTTGAATCTTATAAATGCAAAAGAACCTTGATTTACGAATTTTCAGTTTTAGAGGAATTCAGCAGTTTTCTATTCATTTTATTATTTCATTTTATTCATCGCCGCCGTATTACGAATTTATTGAACGATGGCAAATTGTTTTAATTAATTTTCTAATGCTTTGTTTTCCGTTATGTTCGGAAAAGCAGCAATTTATAGTTCACGCAAAAAAATCCATGCACAACATGAAAACACCAAATAACACGGTCATGCATACATATGAATCAACAAGATTTAGACGCATTAGAAGATGATGCATTATGCATACCTATGTTTAGATATTATTTAGTTGACTAGCATTTAAAATGTTCAAGTCATTTATATCTATGGACACTTTTGAAATTTTGGAGTTCCTTAGGAAATTTTAGGGATGCAAAAGATTAAACATCGATGCCAGGGATTTCATTGAATAAAAAAAAATCTGAAAAAATAATAACTGAGTGTGAATCTTTTTTATATATTACTAAATGCATTCCCATAAACCATTAGGAATACAGAAAAAAGAGAAGCACTTACTGACGACAGAATGGTTTTAATACCAATAAAAGGATGGATGATTCACGTGTAACCCGGTCTGACCTCTATTGTAGAATACCCGGTGTTGTCCATATACCCGGTTTGTCTCTAGAAGATACACACGGAGCTATCAAAAACAGCTTTGCTCTAGTCAACTCGTCCCGGAGCGAAGGAATGGCTGTAGCTATTTTAGAGGTACATGTTGATCAGTGTTATTATAATTGACATATGGATATCTTTATAAATAAAATATAAAAAGCAATGCAATGACAAACAATTTTGATAACGGCATAAATAATGGAAAATGAATATAACCAATTGATAAACATAACATATTGCATGAACTATGAATTTATGCAAATAATAATACAAATATGACACGAAAATATTTCAAAATATCGTGAGCTCCGTGATAAATGACGATTATTGACATATTCTTATGAGAAAATAGTAAACGGTTTAATCATATTCGAATTTTGTTGACAATGACTGTCCTAGAACAATGAAAACATTATCTACGTTTTTAGCTCACCTGGCCCGAAGGGCCGTTGAGCTTATGTCATGGCGCGGCGTCCGTCGTCCGTCCGTCCGTCAACATTTCCTTTAAATCGCTACTAGTCATAGAGTTCTGCATGGATTGTAACCAAATTTGGCCACAAACATCCTTGGGGGAAGGGGAACAGAACTTGTATAAATTTTGGCTCTGACCCCCCGGGGGCAGGAGGGGCGCGGCCCAATAGGGAAAATAAAGGTAAATTCTATAAAACGCTACTTGTCCTAGAGTTCTGCATGGATTGTAACCAAATTTGGCCACAAACATCCTCGGGGGAAGGGGAACAGAACTTGTATAAATTTTGGCTCTGACCCCCGGGGGCAGTATAAATTTTGGCTCTGACCCCCGGGGGCAGGAGGGGCGGGGCCCAATAGGGGAAATAGAGGTAAATCCTATAAATCGCTACTTGTCCCAGAGTTCTGCATGGATTGTAACCAAATGGGGCCACAAACATCCTCGGGGGAAGGGAGACAGAACTTTTATAAATTTTGGCTCTGACCCCCTGGGGGCAGGAGGGGCGGGGCCCAATAGGGGAAATAGAGGTAAATCCTATAAAACGCTACTTGTCCTAGAGTTCTGCATGGATTTTAACCAAATTTGGCCACAAACATCCTTGGGGGAAGGGAGAAAGAACTTGTATAAATTTTGGCTCTGACCCCCTGGGGGCAGGAGGGGCGGGGCCCAATAGGGGAAATAGAGGTAAATCCTATAAAACGCTACTTGTCCTAGAGTTCTGCATGGATTGTAACCAAATTTGGCCACAAACATCCTTTGGGGAAGGGGAAAGAACTTGTATAAATTTTGGCTCTGACCCTTGGGGCAGGAGGGGCGGGGCCCAATAGGGGAAATAGAGGTAAATCCTATAAAACGCTACTTGTCCTAGAGTTCTGCATGGAATGTAACCAAATTTTGCCACAAACATCCTTGGGGGAAGGGGGAAAGAACTTGTATAAATTTTGGCTCTGACCCCCCGGGGGCAGGAGGGGCGGGGCCCAATAGGGGAAATAGAGGTAAATCCTATAAAACGCTACTTGTCCTAGAGTTCTGCATGGATTGTAACCAAATTTGGCCACAAACATCTAAAACAAAATATACATGCTCTAACCCCCCCCCCCCAGGGGGGGGGGCAGGAGGGGGCGGGGCCCAATAGGGAAATAAGAGGTAAATATTCAAATTCCTTCAGAAAAGAAACAATGAACCTGTATTCAGAACATGACTTGACATTACAAACCAGGTGAGCGATACAGGCCCTCTGGGCCTCTTGTTATCTTCATTTCGTCTTCATTTTAATGTCCTGAAGGCCATGGATCTAGGAGTCCCAGTATTGGTCCGAGATATTCCTGGAAATCGCTCCATAGTCACGAACGGCACCAACGGGCTCGTGTTTACGTCACCGGAAGTACGTATTCACACAAAACGTTTTTGATATTGCACCTACCAAAAGTATAGCAAGTACAGTGAACGAACGTATATCTGCGGTAATCTTTTGTTAAAGCTTTTTGAGCTTCGGATTTTGCGTTTAATAAAGTTATTCTATTCTATGTACCTGCATGTAACAACAATATCTTATAGAAAATGTATGATTTACACAAAATGGAAGGGTTTTCACACTATCCTATGTTTAGATTTTTTTTCCCTCTGTATGAACAATGTTCTGTTAAATTATAATCTTGCTAATCAGTGTAAATGTATTGATTGTTTTTGAAATTATATTTTTTCGTTCAAGAAAGGTTTGTATTAAAATATTATTTTGATTTAAAATCTGCTAAGACGAATGTACCTCTAATACCCTTTCCAGATTTAGTATATTAACACAGTGTAATACACTTGTTTGCATCTTTGTCTTGCATATTTCTTACGTTTTGTACTTGAAAGGTTTTTTTAGTGGGATATTATTTATATATTTTTACAGGAGTTTATCCAGAAATGTGACCTTCTGTTAGATGACCCTACTGTCAGACCAATGTTGGTGTCTAAAGCGACTGAATACATATCCAAACATCATAATGTGGCGGACGAAAGAACGAAATACATCAAAATTACCTCAATAGTTTTAGACCCGTGAACGCTAGCAACTGAGGTCTTATCCAATTTTATGTATTATGAACATTTTAAGATGTTACATCGCAGACGAATGATATTTTTTTCTTTTTCAAAATCAGGTACAGATAAATTATTATTTCTCTTCAATTACAACAGTTACTTACATTTACACCATTATCACCATTGCAAAGTTTGAGCTTATTTGACTTCAAGATAAAAAATATTAAAAGTAACTAATTGCGTCCCAAAACAAGTCCACGGCATTGTGCTCTGTATGAAATGAAGTACTGATTGCGCATGCACCAAAAGCAAAGTAAATTATTTCATATGTATTTTTGTGTTAATTAAACACATATAATGTAGGTGCACGATGAAACTTCAGTAATTGTTCAAATGAATGGTATCAGTTATGCTCTGTCAGCGGTGGAGCATCTTTGATTGCGTCCTGAAATAGCCCATAACAATATGTCCTATATGAATGACGTACTGATGGCGCAGCCACCAAAGACAAAACAGCTTTATTTTTATTTACTTTTGTGTTGATATACATTTATGTCGGCGACGGAGCATCATTAAAACATGGTCTTTACTATGAATCATTGATTACTTGATTTAATAATGATACGTTTTAAATCATATTTGATTGATATAGAATATTAACGAATTAAAAAGCTACATTATTTAATATTACTAATACTTATTGATAATGTAATATGAAATGGTTGTTTTTAAATCTTTAATTGGTTTATAATGATACTTTTATTTATACTGATATTTTACCAGGTAAATTAACAGGTTTAATTAGAAAAAAATCCGCAAAAAATTCATTTCGTTTAAAATTAATAGATTTTGCTTCTACAGTATTTTGCATCACAGTAAGAGAAACATGTCTCAATTAATGTGAAAATAGTATAGGGGCATTTATTATTTTTTTTCTGAACTGGTTAGATAAACAATAATTGTAATTCATTCTATTCGTATACACATAATAGTAATTGTCACTTGTTGCATGCGGCCAATTTCGATGACCTTCGATGTGTGTTTTATCTATCAATCTTACACTGAAAGAATTTATTTTTCAATAATAGAAATTGATATATTTTTGTACAAGTTCGTTGATGCTATTTCAATCATGAGAAGGGTTGATATTACATGATATTAATAACAAATATACCATGTTTTAATAGTTTGATATTATTTTGTTAAGTTTATTGTCTGTGATATAATAAGTGCTAAATTGGTTTTAAATTTATTGATATTATTATGAGTTTTCATGATATTGGCGATACTAAGCGAGCGTGTTACCTACGAGTACTGTACGAAAACAAACTGTCTCAATATAAATGTTATATTCCAAATAAGGTGTAATGTCCAAACATTGAGATGAGGCCCTTCATACTGTATTAAACATGACATTTTTTTTACACGTGTACATTCTTTTTCCGGCTTGGTCAGCTTTAGGCTGTTCGCGGTGTTCCAATTTTCGCACTAGTCATCCTAGATGAATTTATGTACACGCAAATACATTGCACTTGAACATATGTTGGCGGAAATTTCAAGAAAGCGAATTGAGCGAAGACTTCCACACGGCGAATTTGTTTTACATTAATTCCTGAGGTACATGTATACAGCTTCAGAGTTCAAAACATATAGACAAAAATATACCTCTATGTAGACTTGGCCATTGACATTCAGGAAAGAAGCATTTGTTGTAATGAATAAATTTCTATTTTTTATATCATGACTTTTGTTACTTCGAAAAAAACTGATATATATACATTATCGTGTATAAAAAATAAATCTCAACGACCTTCCTGTAGTACTTTCGCCATTTCATGATGGTTCTTACATCATCATGTATATATATGTAAAAATGAATTATTTCTATTTTGATATGACAATTACCGAGGGCATTAACCATAACACCACAATGTTATGATTATCAGAGAAATGGTCTGAGTAATGGATAACCTTTTACAAAATACCGTTTAGTTTTATGACTTTATGTTACTTCTTATCAGTTTTCTACATCAAAATGACATGCATCCTTCATTAAAGATGTGCCAATAGGTATCTGAACGTTTATACATGTGTATTCCTATAAACTTATATCAATATTTTTGGCCTATGTGCTGGTTTGCGTTTTCCAATATGTGATAAATCGTCTATATTATTCATAGACCATTGCCATAACTGTATCTTCAATTTATTTTATATAATTAAAGTAGCTGTGAATCAAAGGACTTGGTTTATTTAGTTATCTTTGGTGTGGATTAAGACAAATAACCTGTTACATCGACTTGCTGCTATAACTGTTTGTTTGCGCTAGTGATATTTTCAATGAATGTCTCCATGAGAGGCCTTGCATTCTTGCAGGACTCACGATCATGGTTACGATTTTTGCGATCAGAAGCGCATTGCAAAATGAAAGCGTAAAATAATCTAGTTATAGACAGCAACCATTTTATAAGACTACCGCGTAGAAACATAAATCATCATGTATAAATAATTAAATCCTGCGTGTAACGAGCATTTTCATTGGCTTCATAATTTTAATTTATAATTTTATCAGCTTCTGATTGGCTGTTACAACGGCGTTATGATTTCATGGAAAAAACGTCCCGCAGCAAAATTGATCATATTTAATAATTATAAAAAATGATAAAGTAACTAATAGCAACTAATATGGATTCTTACTAAAAATAAGTTACCATGATATAATTTAAGTTTTGTATTTTCAAAAAGTATATATTAAACGAAATTCTTTCCCTAAAGTGAGAGTTGGTAAAATTGTGTATCCCCAACCATTTTCTAAAAGTTGTCTCCGTTTCATACCTCATCTTCGGCCTTTTTACACCCAGATTATTGTGTTATATCTCCATAACAAAATAGTCTACCCTACCTTGTAAGTAGAAACATTATAATAATTCCACCCTGATTGTAACGAGCGATTTCGTTGGCTTAACAATTACATTATCATGTAATAACGTAAAATGACATTTCTGTTTGTATCATCGCATTTGATCTTAAAATGAAAGTCCGTCAAAAACAACATCCTGAAGTTATTTAAAACTTAAATATATATTCAGCTTGTCTTGTCTAAATGATATTACCTACAGGAAGATATCATAGATAAAACAACCTGAAACTTCTGAAATACGCGTGTTAACATGCAAACCCCGCGTTGTACCTTTCTCATCTGTGACTCACTACAAAGGATCCTAAAACAAGAGTTCTATTTTTGAGATGTTGTAAACAAAAAGTAAAAGCTATACACTTGTTTCGTGTAAATGAACGTGCGTGCATGCCATTAACTGCTCCGTTTGTTGTGGGTGATTTCTCCTCCTTGTTTACACGTGTCTTACGCTCTTCTAGCTACTCTGATAGTGAAACTGGTCCATAGGCCTACGTGTTGATAGAGACGCCGGTAACACAAATCGGAACAGCATGGAATTTACATTCTAAGGTCGATGGTTATCTACTCCATCTAAAATATTTTCTTTTTCTTTTTCTGTTTTATAATTATATATATAAATGACATATTTTTTGGGTTTATCGTTTAATAATTATAATATACTTTAAGGTTTGATTAAATATAAAGTAAGAATCCTAACAAAATCCAATTCACGTTCTGAGGTCGATAATTATGCTCACTCTAAAATATGTTTTTCTTTTTCTATTCTGTATTTATATTAGTACCATAGTTTCTTGTTTAATGATAATAGCAGACTTTGTTTAGGCTTAGGGTTACATACATTGTATTGGGTCACGGACTTGTCTTTGGTCATACATTATATAGTAAATGTTCAGTACAATATAAACCACAACATAAGACAGTGTTCTAGCGTCAGATCATTACACAAAGTAAAGTACTACAGAAATATACCGTAGTTATCATATGTCAGTTTGTCGGTAGCCTTATTATTGTAGTGCAAATATCTCGTTTTTGTTTTGGTCATGTTTATCATTGCTTGATCAGTGTAGTCAGTATACTACTACATACAAGACTCCATACTGATCGGACAGCATGGATGGACTATATACTTACACAATGTAGCTCATAAAATAACTTTTGTTGTTGTACAAATTATTAAGTAATATGTCTCGTAATTTTATGCTCACGAATCAGGATGAGCTTTAAATATCTAGTTCAACACCAACAAAATACCAATATTTTTAGAATTTCAATACTAAGAATGATTTAATTCTACGAAGTCAAAAAGGGCTCAAAATGAATATCGGAAGGACTGCCAAAAATTATAACTATGACGTCTACAGTACAGAAAAGAGACTGAAATGATTAGGTAGTTGTATACCATGTTAACGGTGATATTAGTAATTATAAAGCGACTTTATCAGCTACGTTTTCATCTAAATATACATAAAGCTTAAAAACAAGAATTATTACAGTGTAGACATTCTGGTTTTATTGGTTTAACGTCCTATTACCAGTCAATGTCATGTAAGGATGTGTCAGGTTTGTTGGTGGAGGAAAGCCGGAGTACCCGGAGAAAAACCACCGACCAGCGGTCAGTACCTGGCAACTGCTCCCCATGGGATTCGAACCCGCATCCCAGAGGTGGAGGGCTTGTGGTATCGGCCACCGCGGCCCCTTACTGCATACATTTTAGATTCTATATTGTTACAAATGTTTATAAAGCACCTAACACGATTTTCCGTGCCTTTGAATGATCTTCACATCTTAATTCATCAAAACTTATGCTTTTTAATGGATTACTGAAATAAGATGTCAAAATGTTCGCCTATTTATGGCACATATAACTTTTAAAGACAACATAGATTCATCAGTATTGTTAAACCCCGATAAAGTATACATAATTTCTCCACCTGTAAGAACTGCATACGTCATACGTTTTACGTTAAGCGATTTCCAATTGCAGATACGCCACGATAGCGGGATAGGTAGAGAGGCCACCAGTCCAGAAAAATCACTAACATTTAGCTTGATTATTTCTGTCGCTTTACGTATATCGCACGGGTAATGTGAAAGATGTAATTTTAACATTATATTCGGAATATGTACAAACCTGAGCTTGTGGATAATGAACACACCTGACATTAATTTCATAAATTGGTCAACATTATTTCTTCTCTTGTATCATAATATTCACAAATTTCAACACATTTTTTTCCGAGTCTTCAGGTGAAGTTAAATCTTACCCACACTCTTAACGATGAAGAATTTTGTAATCTCTTTGACATATTTCTTGTGTCATCATTTCTTGCTATATTTACACAACCAAACATACCGTATCAAACCGGATGCTGATATTACATCCTTATCCATCAACTCACATTCCATTAGAGAGATATCTTGATGATGTCTTGCGATTTAGCATGCGATGCACATTTCAATGTTTACTACTATTTAATATTCTCTTCATGTTCTAAGTTTGATTAGAAAACCATAATAATGATTGGCAGAGACTTCGAGAGTGAATTTCCTAATACTGCTTAAGCTGACAATTGTAATGCAAGTGAGAACAGCTTTAATGTTGAGGTAAAAATTATATTTCGAATGGTTTGCAGATGTCCCCTGTGATATCGGTCATAGTTTCAAGGTCACTCTAAAACAAAAATTAAAAGTTTTTTTAGAAAAATTATAACATAATAAGAATTATACCGATGACCTAAGATGAGGTAAAAACGCCAAACAAATGTGACCTTCTCTGCGTAATCGATATGTGTTAACAGTGGAGATTCATTTCGCTTTTTGGCCGTCTGGCGCAGTGATAGTCAAGATAGTCTAAATAGCTAACACGCAATAGGACGACGGCGGGAAACATAAGTTGACCCACGTAATGAAAATTCACATTTATTTTATCTAAATAAAATCGTTTAGAAGGTGATGATAAGTGTATTACTAACTGTAAGCTTATAACTTGTACGACTCTAAAAAAACATTAATTTAGTTTAACATTTCCATTTTGAAAATAAAAAGCCGTTTCGGAAAAGTAGTGGACCTTTAAATTAAAGTTATATGTACCGGAACTTGGTGAAAATTTGAACATGTCATGTTTTCACCAGTAATCCATTGAAAACCACCATGTTTAAGAAATTAAGCTGTGAAAGACATTCCGATGGACAGACAAACATGTTTGATGCCTTATAAATATTACCCTATTGCATGATCGTAAAAGGCGACTAAATTTAGGATCTTATCTTTTCTCTTCTTCCTAGCTGACTTTATTTTTCCGAATGCCTCCCTTTGCACCGCCTTACTTTTGGCCTTGAGTTGAGCGTTTGCCCCTCTGAGGAACGCTCTGGGTTCTGTACCCTGGCCGAGACACACTGAAATCTATAAAAGTGGTGGTTTCTGCTCCTGCTTAGCGCTCAGTATACAGGGAGTGGGGCGGCATGCTTCAGTGATATAGCACTATAAAAAGGACAACAGTGTTCCACAATAAAAGAAGACACATCACGAACATACCAGTCTCCCAAAACACTCACCCCGCACTTCACACACGCTACACATGTACACTGCATACATGGGAGGCCGTCCTTACATGAACCTGGCTGTTAATAGGACGTTAAAATAATCAAACATTTATAAATATTAATTACGTCACAAAACGTGTGCACTGTCAAGTGTTATTGATTTGATACCTTATGTTAATACGTGTGTTTAGATAGGTACAATCTGCAGACGTCGCTTTACAATGACGAATAACGCTGTAAAATGACCCCAAACAACCCCAAACAAATTCAAGTTTCCCTACATAATCTTTACCAGTGAAGACACATTTCGCTGTCTTATCGATTGGCGAAATGATCATTAACTAATACGCGGAAATTAGAACGACAGCGGGAAACACAATATGACCAGCTAGGTTTATGAAAAATAATACATGTGTATTTTATTTATTTTACTAAATTGTGCAGAAGATGATGATAAGTGTAATATAAACGTTAAGGTTATAACTTTTGCGACTCTACAAAATTATCAATCTCGTTTTACAGTATTACGCTTTTCTGTCTTTCTTCGAAATAAAATTAGGCTAGTTATTTTGCATGTCTGATTTAAGAGTTTCACAAATTAAGGAAATGATATAGCATAGAAATTATCTCAGAAATTCTCATTAAAGGCACGACGATCTAGATCTGGTGGTCAGACTATCGGCTATATCTGTGGAAGAACCTTTGGTACAGGAACAGCATCACAACATGTACAGAAGTAACGCTCGGGGTCTCTCTGTGTTTATTAATAGTTAAATAAGTGTACATGATAAGTATAAAAGCACTGTGGAGATACTATACATTGATAACTATGTCATTGACACTCCACACTCTCAAGATGGGACGGAATACGTGTGATAGTATCGGTACTGAAAAACACGCGTGGGTGAGGAGAGAGAAGGGGAGCGGGAGGGGGGCTGAGTGATAGAGAATAACATGCCGTAAACCGATATTACGTCACAGGTGTATCCTGCCTAAGAGATAATTCCGTCATCACTTAAGATAGCAATCAGCAAAGCTACAACTGTTCCAATGCGTTAGAAACACGGGAACTACTTTTCTATATAACTTGACCATGACATAATTTATCTGATTTTTACAAAATATCAAATAACGTTTAAACTATATTGACGTCATATTTGTTGCGCATGCATGACCGACACGCGGATCTATTTATAGGTATGTTACCTACGTTTCCATTCCATCATATGTAGTTCCTCCTGTAACCGGTAGCTGTCGACACATGCGCAGAAACACTCCTAGGAGATAAAAGTAGAGAAGAGACTTCAATATACTCCCATAAGCTTGAGTGTGTTTATTTTAGCGTTTCGAGGCCGGAATTCGTGACAAGTTGGAATTTACTTATTCATCCAATAATCGTAAGTACTGAACGTGATAATTATTATGTACGATATATTTGACATATAGGTTTGTTATAGCCGGGGATTAACAATTAATTAATCTGACATACGTCTCATTTATGTATGTATGTATAGAACAAATATATAATATATGTCATGGGTATTATACAGGTATTACATGGGAAACTGAAACTGATTTACACTTACAATATATCGATTAAACCTGTCTTTGATATAAGACCATATTATAACTAAGTGGGAAGTCAACGCCTTCGTCCATTACCTGCCCTATTAAAGGATCATACAGATCCGGGGTCTACATGTACATGAGTTTTAAGTGTAAATTATGTATGATGAAAATTGTTTCACAGTAATACAGAAATACCAATGACTATCATAATATAGCACAAACACATTCCGGAATGTGTATATCGGTGATATTCTAAAGCGGAAAATGTGGGGTACGTACATCCTATACATCTTATACATAGTATTCTCGCAGACAACATAAACTGACCATTTGTCAATAGATTAATCCCAACTGTTTGATCAATCGTGTGAATACCAGCCTACATTATATATAAGCTGTTACCCCATCATTAATTAGCAGGGGTCCCACTCCCCAACCCTATTGATGGGAGATGAGGCGGGAGGGGGTCTCTCTATCATCATGCAGACACCCAGACGTTGATGCACACAGCTCGTGGCGCGGACTGAAGCACGTGAGATTCCTGTCAGATTGGGTTTCACGTCGTCATGACAACGCGATCTGTTGCTACATTGAGGTAGTAGTTATGAGTTTTGGTGGGTTGTGAGTTTTCCAACATAATAACTTCTAACGGTCGTAGGTAAATAGTGAATTATGGGTACCAATGTGGCGTGCTATACTGTTAAAGTAGTTAAATAAATATTACGTTACTATATCGTCGTGTCCCTAAGGTATAACACAGACCGTACCTTGCAAAACATCCATCGTGCCGATATGCGATTTTGAAACACTTTGTGATGACGTTGAAGATTCTTTTACACGAATGTTAGTTTTGCAGGAATCTTGCAAACCTTTTACATGCCGAACAACTTCGTATTATGATTATTTTTCTTTGTCATTACCATAGTAATTTGTATGAAAGCAACAGGTACGTTATGTTAACGTTTAGCCCAAATGAACAGGTTGACAGTCGTCAATGACAAACTAACAGAAACTATCTATCATAAAATTATCAAAATCACTTAATGTGCTTAAAGCACTTTTACAGCACAGTAAGCTGTTGTATTCGGTGGCCGAGTAAAGAGTCACGACATTTACCACAACCCCTCCACAGCGGGTTCGAATCCCATGCGGGCAGTTGCCAATTGACTATTTCCTGTTCCGGTTTCCACCAATAAACCTGGCACGTCCTTACATTTGTTGTTGATAGGACAAAACTAAACAAACCAAATCATTCAACTGTTGAAATATTGCACAATTTCAACAGCGACTTTATTCTCTGTATCTAACAGGGCAACAAACTTTTTCACCGCCATAGTATTGTTAAATCTATCTTAAAAAAAACCTTGCCAAATATGGTTTATCTGTAGACATATATTCGAAATAAGAATGAAAACACACACCATCTTACAAATCCAGTCACTCGATATCAGAGGAGCGCATTCTTGGCAATCGTATGAAGCTATTTTTATCAGATAGTAGGTCTTTCAATCGAATTAACACATTTTTCATTCTATTTTAAAATCGTTAGTCATACCTATTGTTTGCCAAATGATAAATTGTTACTACTGTAATACCTGCATATATCTGTGATATACGACAATAATTACGTCCGTGCACTGGGACGTTCTTTGCGAGCGATACATGTGTTTGACATATGTGCATGTTTAAGTACGTTATTTTGCGATCTTGAAAAACAATACACAAAATGTATACATAGCCAGAATGTGTACCTTCTCTTCGGATACCGACCATTTTATATTTCCATAGGCATGTATCTTTCTGTTTTAACTTTCTAATTGGTGGTGTCCTCTACCAAGGATACGCTGCAAATATGTAACATGTGGATTGTGGACTGCGTTCCGCAATTAACCCTGGGAGAGATTGGGATATGTTGTACTTCGCTATTGTTATTGACCTGGTAAGCTATTTTCTGAGGGTAAATTGAGGATTTTTATGTAAAACCAATTTTAGCTAGAAAAATACTTAACTGACCAATAGGATTTCCCATCCTCCCTCCCATTTGTCGCCCTTTCTTCTGGTCTCGGCCATAGACACATGAAAGAGGAAGTGACATACAGGAAGTGGGTCCCCTGTTGGGTGAATCCCTGGAATAATCTATTTATATGACTTGTGTATTCAAATGACCTCTAAGAAGGTACACAAGATCCCGGCTACTGGTCGCTATCCGCATGCCCGCACTTTATCACATTAATTTCACGAGATATGATTTAATTGATCAATAAAGTACTAAATAATTTCAATTACCTCAACCCTTTAGCAAAACGTGTTACAACTTTATATTCTTTTATTTCTTTAACTCAAAATGTTGAGTGTTGATAGTCGACCTTTGAAACGTATCTGGTAACAATATCTATAGCTGAATTGAGACTTTTCACAATTACAGAAGGAATCATTCGCACTTCCCTCATTCACATGCGATATTCGTTTTCTAAATTTACCAAACAGTTCTAAATCGGATAATAAGATCTGGTCTGACAGAACCGGAAACGATTTATAAAACTCCTCAGATAAAACATTAACTTCCTTCTAAATACACTTAATCCCACGTGAACTTCCATGACCTGGGCTATAAATAAGTATGCAATTACATCTCGTGAGCAGTGGTCGTTAACTTGTCCCAAAATAGCAGCATTTCAACCATCTTAGTTGGTTGTTTAACTTCACCGATTCCTTCTATCTGTCTGGTTCCGGCTTAGTGTATTTCATCAAAGCTGACACTTACAGTCGAGGGATGTGATAGGTTCCAGATGTCAGTATGTTACAGCGGTTCTGATTGGACAACATCTGACCGGTCACTGTACTCGTGATTTCTGATATAGTTATGAGAATCACATATCAAACCTATAACAGTCCATGTAATTTGTCAAAGAGTTCTTTTAAAGGGACAAAAAAAGGGACAATTCAATTAAAAAAAACATCAAAATTTACACTTATATCAGAAACAAACCAGTTCTAATGGAAGTCAGATTAGTTGGTTTTACTGTGATATGCCAGAAAAGCCCATGGTGGTGAAAGTTTGCTCTCCGCCATTACACATTGTGGTCGGACGTCTTTCATGCCAAACCCCTGCCCTTGCTCGTGGAGTAATGCAAATTTTGTCTACTCAAATCGCTCTTACAGTAGTGTGTTTATTTTATTAGGTAAAATGTTTAGCCTTGAACATCATTTCATCAACTCCTCAGAGGTTATATATTTCATGTTAAGTTACGTGACATTGGCTCAGGTTTTGGTACCACGTACATATTATACCTTCTTAATCGTATTGCTCTACCAGTTGAAATTTTATTGGTTTCAATTAAAACACTTAACACTGACGTGGAATTTGTCAATATTTTATGTTATATGTTTCATAAGAAATGTAGAACAATTCATGCATGAAATATTTTCCTTCGTGGTTATCTAACAAAAATAGCCTGAATGATCATCATGAATTGTCACTTTAATAACATATTGTACTGTTATGTACTAACATATTTCCATAGCTATATCACTAATATTTTGTTGTATGATTTTGATCAGTACAATATGTCAGATCTACAGTTCATGCATCCTCGATATTTCATGGTTTACTATCACTGTCGTTACATCCACCCACCCCTAGACTGTCAAGGCATTTAAGGAGAGGAAACAAAACTACTGACCAACAAACATTTCCTTTGAAGATATAAGAGAGCATCAAAGTCCTACAGTCTACCGATATGATCTGGTCTTTATGCACATCAAAATACTGAATTATCAGTTGTCGCCCCCAGAGCCTTCAGCTTGCTTTGAAATAGTCCAATGGTAAATATTACGACATTGAAAGTGGCCTGGAATTCAGGATAGCCTTTCAGTTTTTGAGAAAAGAATCTTGTTTTATAATAACTACAGGTTTCAGTTATGATTAGTACACTTATGAATTGATGGTCATTTGATGGTCACAGCCAGTAGCTTCGTACATTGGCAGTTGTATGCTGCCACCTATTCCGTCTTTGCATATTACAGAGTTAGCTCCCTTGCGGGTAGGTATCTATTGTTACGTCATTATTTTGTGAGCGCAATTCACGTCATTTTCTCTGAAACGTATGACGTTACGCTCGTAAACACATGACGTCACAATCAATACCTACCCGCAAGTGCAGATAACTCTGTAATATGCAAATTAGGAACAGTTTGATGTACATGATGTAAATTTTACGTTACATTTTATTATGTGTGTGTAGTTGATCATACAACTATAGATACTATGACATCTTAATCGTTATTAATATACATTGGGAAAAAATCTCCCTAGACGATTCCCAGAACCAAATATTCAGTAACGTGATCAAGTACAGCATTTCGTTTGCAATCGATTGTCAAGATGATAGAAAACTAAATATGCAATCGACAGTAAGAATAGTTTCAGTTTTATGTCAGTTTAATGTCTTTTACTATTGGAGTAGGACCGGACTGGATTGGAGTTGGACTTTGAATGTATTTTAATTGTGATTATTTGTTATTGTCTTCTTGTGTATACACACGGAACCCAGGAGTGTTTCTTGAGACCATTCTACTATACGAAAACCGAAAACCTTTACACTATTATAGTATTATTAACTCTACTCTTACTCTGTGAAAACATTATTCCTAAGTTCAGTTTTATCAATATTTCTTACATGAAGGTAATATCTAATTCACAATTGTGTTTCGGTAAGCTGATTTTAACTTGTCATTTATTTGTTTCTATGGAGAAAGAAACTGATATCATTGGCTGTATATTCTAACAAGCCTTGTGTAATACCCATGATTCCATCCCTATCTTCTATTCCCCATACAACTATCCTCTTGTAGGATATACTTTACTTGAACGTCAGCTCAAGTACCGCTACAAACACAAATGTCATTATAAACACAAAAAGGTTGTGATTCTGGACAGGGTCTAGTACTGTAAATGTACTGGTAACATTAAATATGTTAAAGGGCCCAGTACTGTAAAATGTATTGGTCACATTAAAATGTCAAAGGCCCCAGTATTGTGAATATTCTGGACACATTAAATACGACATAGGTTACAGTACTGTGAAATGTACTGGATATATTAAATACGTCAAAGGTTCTAGTACTGTGAAATGTACTGGACATATTAAATACGTCAAAGGTTACAGTACTGTGAAATGTACTGGACATATTAAATACGTCAAAGGTTACAGTACTGTGAAATGTACTGTACATATTAAATATACGTCAAAGGTCCCAGTACTGTGAAATGTACTGGTCACATTAAATACGTCAAAGGTCCCAGTACTGTGAAATGTACTGGTCACATTAAATACGTCAAA
Source organism: Argopecten irradians (assembly GCF_041381155.1). Lineage (NCBI taxonomy): Eukaryota > Metazoa > Mollusca > Bivalvia > Pectinida > Pectinidae > Argopecten > Argopecten irradians. Next base: position 26,733,151 of record NC_091142.1, on the reverse strand, counting down.
GGTCCCAGTACTGTGAAATGTACTGGTCACATTAAATATGTCAAAGGTCCCAGTACTGTGAAATGTACTGGTCACATTAAATATGTCAAAGGTCCCAGTACTGTGAAATGTACTGGACATATTAAATACGTCAAAGGTTCCAGTACTGTGAAATGTACTGGTCACATTAAATATGTCAAAGGTCCCAGTACTGTGAAATGTACTGGTCACATTAAATATGTCAAAGGGCCCAGTACTGTGAAATGTACTGGTCACATTAAATATGTCAAAGGTCCCAGTACTGTGAAATATACTGGTCACATTAAATATGTCAAAGGTCCCAGTACTGTGAAATGTACTGGTCACATTAAATATGTCAAAGGTCCCAGTACTGTGAAATGTACTGGTCACATTAAATATGTCAAAGGTCCAGTACTGTGAAATGTACTGGTCACATTAAATATGTCAAAGGTCCCAGTACTGTGAAATGTACTGGTCACATTAAATATGTCAAAGGTCCCAGTACTGTGAAATGTACTGGTCACATTAAATTTGTCAAAGGTCCCAGTACTGTGAAATGTACTGGTCACATTAAATATGTCAAAGGTCCCAGTACTGTGAAATGTACTGGTCACATTAAATATGTCAAAGGTCCCAGTACTGTGAAATGTACTGGTCACATTAAATATGTCAAAGGTCCCAGTACTGTGAAATGTACTGGTCACATTAAATATGTCAAAGGTCCCAGTACTGTGAAATGTACTGGTCACATTAAATATGTCAAAGGTTCCAGTACTGTGAAATGTACTGGTCACATTAAATATGTCAAAGGTTCCAGTACTGTGAAATGTACTGGTCACATTAAATATGTCAAAGGTCCCAGTACTGTGAAATGTACTGGTCACATTAAATATGTCAAAGGTTCCAGTACTGTGAAATTACTGGTCACATTAAATATGTCAAAGGTCCCAGTACTGTGAAATGTACTGGTCACATTAAATATGTCAAAGGTCCCAGTACTGTGAAATGTACTGGTCACATTAAATATGTCAAAGGTCCCAGTACTGTGAAATGTACTGGTCACATTAAATATGTCAAAGGTCCCAGTACTGTGAAATGTACTGGTCACATTAAATATGTCAAAGGTCCCAGTACTGTGAAATGTACTGGACATATTAAATATGTCAAAGGTCCCAGTACTGTGAAATGTACTGGTCACATTAAATATGTCAAAGGTCCCAGTACTGTGAAATGTACTGGTCACATTAAATATGTCAAAGGTCCCAGTACTGTGAAATGTACTGGTCACATTAAATATGTCAAAGGTCCCAGTACTGTGAAATGTACTGGTCACATTAAATATGTCAAAGGTCCCAGTACTGTGAAATGTACTGGACACATTAAATATGTCAAAGGTCCCAGTACTGTGAAATGTACTGGTCACATTAAATATGTCAAAGGTCCCAGTACTGTGAAATGTACTTGACATATTAAATATGTCAAAGGTCCCAGTACTGTGAAATGTACTGGACATATTAAATATGTCAAAGGTCCCAGTACTGTGAAATGTACTGGTCACATTAAATATGTCAAAGGTCCCAGTACTGTGAAATGTACTGGTCACATTAAATATGTCAAAGGTCCCAGTACTGTGAAATGTACTGGTCACATTAAATATGTCAAAGGTCCCAGTACTGTGAAATGTACTGGTCACATTAAATATGTCAAAGGTTACAGTACTGTGTGAACTGTACTGGACACATATTAAATATGTCAAAGGTCCCAGTACTGTGAAATGTACTGGTCACATTAAATACGTCAAAGGTCCCAGTACTGTGAAATGTACTGGACACATTAAATACGTCAAAGGTCCCAGTACTGTGAAATGTACTGGTCACATTAAATACGTCAAAGGTCCCAGTACTGTGAAATGTACTGAACACATTAAATATGTCAAAGGTCCCAGTACTGTGAAATGTACTGGTCACATTAAATACGTCAAAGGTCCCAGTACTGTGAAATGTACTGGTCACATTAAATACGTCAAAGGTCCCAGTACTGTGAAATGTACTGGACACATTAAATATGTCAAAGGTCCCAGTACTGTGAAATGTACTGGTCACATTAAATACGTCAAAGGTTACAGTACTGTGAAATGTACTGGTCACATTAAATACGTCAAAGGTTCCAGTACTGTGAAATGTACTGGTCACATTAAATACGTCAAAGGTCCCAGTACTGTGAAATGTACTGGACACATTAAATACGTCAAAGGTCCCAGTACTGTGAAATGTACTGGACACATTAAATACGTCAAAGGTTCCAGTACTGTGAAATATACTGGGCACATTAAATAGTCAAAGGTCCAAGTACTGTGAAATGTAGTGGACATATTAAATACGTCAAAGGTTCCAGTACTGTGAAATATACTGGGCACATTAAATAGTCAAAGGTCCAAGTACTGTGAAATGTACTGGACATATTAAATACGTCAAAGGTCCCAGTACTGTGAAATGTACTGGACACATTAAATACGTCAAAGGTCCCAGTACTGTGAAATGTACTGGACACATTAAATATGTCAAAGGTCCCAGTACTGTGAAATGTACTGGACATATTAAATACGTCAAAGGATCCCAGTACTGTGAAATGTACTGGGCACATTAAATTATATGTCAAAAGGTCCCCAGTACTGTGAAATGTACTGGTCACATTAAATATGTCAAAGGTCCCAGTACTGTGAAATGTACTGGTCACATTAAATATGTCAAAGGTCCCAGTACTGTGAAATGTACTGGTCACATTAAATATGTCAAAGGTCCCAGTACTGTGAAATGTACTGGTCACATTAAATATGTCAAAGGTCCCAGTACTGTGAAATGTACTGGTCACATTAAATATGTCAAAGGTCCCAGTACTGTGAAATGTACTGGTCACATTAAATATGTCAAAGGTCCCAGTACTGTGAAATGTACTGGTCACATTAAATATGTCAAAGGTCCCAGTACTGTGAAATGTACTGGTCACATTAAATATGTCAAAGGTTACAGTACTGTGAAATGTACTGGTCACATTAAATATGTCAAAGGTTCCAGTACTGTGAAATGTACTGGTCACATTAAATATAGTCAAAGGTTCCAGTACTGTGAAATGTACTGGTCACATAAATATGTCAAAGGTCCCAGTACTGTGAAATGTACTGGCTGTCACATTAAATATGTCAAAGGTCCCAGTACTGTGAAATGTACTGGTCACATTAAATATGTCAAAGGTCCCAGTACTGTGAAATGTACTGGTCACATTAAATATGTCAAAGGTCCCAGTACTGTGAAATGTACTGGTCACATTAAATATGTCAAAGGTCCCAGTACTGTGAAATGTACTGGTCACATTAAATATGTCAAAGGTCCCAGTACTGTGAAATGTACTGGACACATTAAATATGTCAAAGGTCCCAGTACTGTGAAATGTACTGGTCACATTAAATATGTCAAAGGTCCCAGTACTGTGAAATATGTACTGGTCACACATTAAATATGTCAAAGGTCCCAGTACTGTGAAATGTACTGGGTCACATTAAATATGTCAAAGGTCCCAGTACTGTGAAATGTACTGGTCACATTAAATATGTCAAAGGTCCCAGTACTGTGAAATAGTTACTGGTCAACATTAAATATGTCAAAGGTCCCAGTACTGTGTGTAAATGTACTGGTCACTTTAAATATGTCAAAGGTCCCAGTACTGTGAAATGTACTGGTACATTAAATATGTCAAAGGTTACCAAGTACTGTGAAATGTACTGGTCACATTAAATATGTCAAAGGTCCCAGTACTGTGAAATGTACAATGTACTGGTCACATTAAATATGTCAAAGGTCCCAGTACTGTGAAATGTACAATGTACTGGTCACATTAAATATGTCAAAGGTCCCAGTAATCTGTGAAATGTACAATGTACTGGTCACACATTAAATATGTCAAAGGTCCCAGTACTGTGAAATGTACTGGTCACATTAAATATGTCAAAGGTCCCAGTACTGTGAAATGTACTGGTCACATTAAATATGTCAAAGGTCCCAGTACTGTGAAATGTACTGGTCACATTAAATATGTCAAAGGTCCCAGTACTGTGAAATGTACTGGTCACATTAAATACGTCAAAGGTCCAAGTACTGTGAAATGTACTGTACATATTAAATACGTCAAAGGTCCCAGTACTGTGAAATGTACAATGTACTGGTCACATTAAATATGTCAAAGGTCCCAGTACTGTGAAATGTACCAATGTACTTGGTCACATTAAATATCGTCAAAGGTCCCAGTACTGTGAAATGTACAATGTTACGGTCATATTAAATATGTCAAAGGTCCCAGTACTGTGAAACAATGTACTGGTCACATTAAATATGTCAAAGGTCCCAGTACTGTGAAATGTACAAGGTATACTGGGTCAACATTAAATATGTCAAAGGTCCCAGTACTGTGAAATGTACTGGACATATTAAATACGTCAAAGGTTCCAGTACTGTGAAATGTACTGGTCACATTAAATACGTCAAAGGTCCCAGTACTGTGAAATGTACTGGTCACATTAAATATGTCAAAGGTCCCAGTACTGTGAAATGTACTGGTCACATTAAATATGTCAAAGGTTACAGTACTGTGAAATGTACTGGTCACATTAAATAGTCAAAGGTCCCAGTACTGTGAAATGTACTGGTCACATTAATATATGTCAAATGGTCCCAGTACTGTGAAATGTACTGGTCACATTAAATACGTCAAAGGTCCCAGTACTGTGAAATGTACTGGTCACATTAAATATGTCAAAGGTCCCAGTACTGTGAAATGTACTGGTCACATTAAATATGTCAAAGGTCCCAGTACTGTGAAATGTACTGGTCACATTAAATACGTCAAGGTCCCAGTACTGTGAAATGTACTGGTCACATTAAATATGTCAAAGGTCCCAGTACTGTGAAATGTAACTGGTCACATTAAAATACGTCAAGGTTCCAGTACTGTGAAATGTACTGGTCACATTAAATACGTCAATGGTCCCAGTACTGTGAAAAGTATACTGGGCACATTAAAATACGTCAAAGGTCCAAAGTACTGTGAAATGTACTGGACATATTAAATACGTCAAAGGTTCCAAGTACTGTGAAATGTACTGTGTAAATAGTCAAATTGTCAGTATGTGAAATTAGTGGAATATTAAATAGTCAAAGGTTCCAGTACTGTGAAATGTACTGGGTCACATTAAATATGTCAAAGGTCCCAGTACTGTGAAATGTACTGGTCACATTAAATAGTCAAAGATTACCAGTACTGTGAAATTGTACTGGTCACATTAAATAGTCAAAGATTACAGTACTGTGAAATATACTGTACATATTAAATACGTCAAAGGTCCCAGTACTGTGAAATGTACTGGTCACATTAAATACGTCAAAGGTTACAGTACTGTGAAATGTACTGTACACATTAAATACGTCAAAGGTTCCAGTACTGTGAAATGTACTGGTCACATTAAATACGTCAAGGTCACAGTAAATGTGAAATCTGTGTCAAATGTGCACTGGGTCACAGTACAAATAAATCGTCAAGGTCCCAGTACTGTGATATGTACTGGTCACATTTAAATACGTAATATAGTCAAAGGGGTCACATTAAAACCAAGTACTGTGAAATGTAGTGGACACATTAAATACGTCAAAGGTTTCACAGTACTGTGAAATATACTGGGGCACATTAAATAGTCAAAGGTCCAAGTACTGTGAAATGTAGTGGACATATTAAATACGTCAAAGGTTACAGTACTGTGAAATATACTGGGCACATTTAAATAGTCAATTGTCCAAGTACTGTGAAATGTAGTGGAATATTAAATACAGTCAAATAGGTTCCAGTCCTGTGAAATATACTGGGCACATTAAATATGTCAAAGGTCCAGTACTGTGAAATGTACTGTCACATTAAATATGTCAAAATGTCCTCAGTACTGGAAATGTACTGGTCACATTAAATTATGTCAAAGGTCCCAGTACTGTGAAATGTACTGGTCACATTAAATATGTCAAAGGTCCCAGTACTGTGAAATGTACAATGTACTGGTCACATTAAATAGTCAAAGGTTACAGTACTGTGAAATGTACTGGTCACATTAAATAGTCAAAGATTACAGTACTGTGAAATGTACTGGTCACATTAAATACGTCAAAGGTTACAGTACTGTGAAATGTACTGGTCACATTAAATACGTCAAAGGTCCCAGTACTGTGAAATGTACTGGTCACATTAAATACGTCAAAGGTCCCAGTACTGTGAAATGTACTGGACACATTAAATACGTCAAAGGTTACAGTACTGTGAAATGTACTGGTCACATTAAATACGTCAAAGGTTACAGTACTGTGAAATGTACTGGACACATTAAATACGTCAAAGGTTACAGTACTGTGAAATGTACTGGACATATTAAATACGTCAAAGGTTACAGTACTGTGAAATGTACTGGTCACATTAAATACGTCAAAGGTCCCAGTACTGTGAAATGTACTGGTCACATTAAATACGTCAAAGGTTTACAGTGCTGTGAAATGTACTTGACACATTAAATACGTCAAAGGTCCCAGTACTGTGAAATGTACTGGTACACATTAAATACGTCAAAGGTCCCAGTACTGTGAAATGTACTGGACACATTAAATACGTCAAAGGTCCCAGTACTGTGAAATGTACTGTACATAAATATACGTCAAAGGTTACAGTACTGTGAAATATACTGTACATATTAAATACGTCAAAGGTTCCAGTACTGTGAAATGTACTGGACATATTAAATACGTCAAAGGTTCACTGTGAAATTGTACTGTGACACATTAAATACGTCAAACACAGTACTGTGAAATGTACGTCAATTAAAAAATACGTCAAAGGGTTACTGTACTGTGAAATGTACTGGTACATATTAAATACGTCAAAGGTTACAGTACTGTGAAATTATACTGTACACATTAAATATGTCAAAGGTCCCAGTACTGTGAAATGTTCCATTAAATATGTCTGTGACATATTAAATATGTCAAAGGTCCCAGTACTGTGAAATGTACTGGTACACATTTAAATACGTCAAAGGTTACCAGTACTGTGAAATGTACTGATCACATTAAATACGTCAAAGGTCCCAGTACTGTGAAATGTACTGGTCACATTAAATATGTCAAAAGGTTACCAGTAACTGTGAAATGTACTGGTCACATTAAATACGTCAAAGGTTCCCAGTACTGTGAAATGTACTGGTCACATTAAATACGTCAAAGGTCCCAGTAACTGTGAAATGTACTGGTACACATTAAATATGTCAAAGGTCCCAGTACTGTGAAATGTACTGGTCACATTAAATATGTCAAAGGTTCCAGTACTGTGATATGTACTGGTCACATATTAAATAAATACGTCAAAGGTCCCAGTACTGTGAAATGTACTGGTCACATTAAATACGTCAAAGGTCCCAGTACTGTGAAATGTACTGGTCACATTAAATACGTCAAAGGTCCCAGTACTGTGAAATGTACTGGTCACATTAAATATGTCAAAGGTCACAGTACTGTGAAATGTACTGGACACATTAAATACGTCAAAGGTCCCAGTACTGTGAAATGTACTGGACACATTAAATACGTCAAAGGTCCCAGTACTGTGAAATGTACTGGACACATTAAAATATCGTCAAAGGTTACCAGTTACTGTGAAATGTACTGGACATATTAAATACGTCAAAAGGTCCCAGTACTGTGAAATGTACTGGACACATTAAATACGTCAAAGGTTACAGTACTGTGAAATGTACTGGACACATTAAATACGTCAAAGGTTACAGTACTGTGAAATGTACTGAACACATTAAATACGTCAAAGGTTACAGTACTGTGAAATGTACTGGACACATTAAATACGTGCAAAGGTTTACAGTACTGTGAAATGATACTGGACACATATTAAATAACGTCAAAGGTTACAGTAACTGTGAAATGTACTGGTACACATTAAATACGTTTCGTCAAAGGTCCCAGTACTGTGAAATGTACTGGATACATTTAAATACGTCAAAGGTTTACAGTAACTGTGAAATGTACTGTGTACACATTAAATTACGTCAAAGGTCCCAGTACTGTGAAATGTACTGGTACAGACATTAGATACGTCAATGGTTACAGTACTGTGAAATGTACTGGACACATTAAATACGTCAAAGGTTACAGTACTGTGAAATGTACTGGACATATTAAATACGTCAAAGGTCCCAGTACTGTGAAATGTACTGTACATATTAAAAACGTCAAAGGTTACAGTACTTTGAAATATACTGTACATATTAAATACGTCAAAGGTCACAACCAGTACTGTGAAATGTACTGTACAATATTAAATAAGTCAAAAGGTTACACAGTAACTGTGAAATGTACTGTACATAATTAAATATACGTCAAAGGTTCCACATTACTGTGAAATGTACTGTACACATTAAATACTGTCAAAGTTCACAGTAACTGTGAAAATGTACTGTAACACATTAAAATACGTCAAAGGTCCCAGTACTGTGAAATGTACTGGTTACATATTAAATACGTTCAAAGGTCACAGTACTGTTGAAATGTAACTGTCACATTAAATACGTAAAGGTCACAGTACTGTGACATATGTACTGGAACATATCAAATACGTCAAAGTGTCTCAGTACTGTGAAATGTAAGCTGGTCACATTAAATATGTCAAAGGTTACAGTACTGTGAAATGTACTGGACATACATTAAATATGTCAAAGGTTCCAGTACTGTGGAAATGTACTGGACACATTAAATAGCGTCAAAGGTACCAGTACTGTGAAATGTACTGGACATATTAAATACGATCAAAGGTTCCTAGTACTGTTGAAATGTACTGTCACATTCAAATAAGTCAAAGGTCCTCAGTACTGTGAAATGTACTGGTCACATTCTTAAATATGTCAAAGGTTACCAGTACTGTGAAAATGTACTGGTCACATTAAATACGTCAAAGGTTACAGTACTGTGAAATGTACTGGACACATTAAATACGTCAATAAAAACGTTCACAGTACTGTGAAATGTACTGGTAATACATTAAATACGTCAAAGGTCCCAGTACTGTGAAATGTACTGCGTCACATTAAATACGTCAAAGGTCCCAGTACTGTGAAATGTACTGGTCACATTAATACGTCAAAGGTTCCCAGTACTGTTAAATGTACTGGTCACATTAAATACGTCAAAGGTTACAGTACTGTGAAATGTACTGGTACACATTAAATAATGTCAAAGGTTACAGTACTGTGAAATGTACTGTACACATTAAATACGTCAAATAATAGTCAAAGGTTACAGTACTGTGAAATGTACTGTGAACATATTAAATACGTCAAAGGTCCCAGTACTGTGAAATGTACTGGTCACTACATTAAATACGTCAAAGGTTACAGTGCTGTGAAATGTACTTGACACATTAAATACGTCAAAGGTCCCAGTACTGTGAAATGTACTGAATACATTTAAATACGTCAAAGGTTACAATAACTGTGAAAAGTGTACTTGACACATTAAATACGACAAAGTTGACAGTATACTTGTGAAATGTAATGGTCACAATAAAATATGTCAAAGGTTACCAGTACTGTGAAATGTACTTGTACACATTAAATACGTCAAGGATTTCCCAGTACTGTGAAATGTACTGGTACACATTAAATACGTCAAAGGTCCCAGTACTGTGAAATGTACTGGTAACATTAAATACGTCAAAGGTCACAGTACTGTGAAATGTACTGGTACATATTAAATACGACAAAATGGCTCAGTACTGTGAAAATGTACTGTACATATTAATATACGTCAATAGGTCCCAGTACTGTGAAATGTACTGGTCACATTAAATACGTCAAAGGGCCCAGTACTGTGAAATGTACTGTACATATTAAATACGTCAAAGGTCCCAGTAACTGTGAAATGTACTGGTACATATTAAATACGTCAAAGGTTCACAGTACTGTGAAATAATACTGTACAAAATTAAATACTGTCAAAGGTTACAGTACTGTGAAATAACTGTACATATTAAATTACGTCAAAGGTTACAGTACTGTGAAATGTACTGTACATATTAAATACGTCAAAGTTCCCTGTACTGTGAAATACAGTATCATATTAAATGTTACAGTACTGAAATATACTGTACATATCAAATACGTCAAAGTTCCAGTACTGTGAAAATGTACTGAACACATTAAATAAATACGTCAAAGGTTACAGTACTGTGAAATGTACTGGAACATATTAAATACGTCAAAGGTCACAGTTACTGTGAAATGTACTGGTCACATTAAAAAATACCGTCAAAGTCGCAGTACTGTGAAGGTACTGGACATATTAAATAAAAAATACGTGTGAAATGTACTGGTAAATGTACACATTAAATACGTCAAAGGGTCCCAGTAAGTTGTGAAATGTACTGGTGTCAAAGGTTATAGAGTACTGTGACTGGACATTTAATATCAAAGGTTACAGTACTGTCGTCAAAGGTACCTGAACAAAGGTCAAAGTTACAGTACTGTGAAATGGTACTGGACACATTAAATACGTCAAAGGTTACAGTACTGTGAAATGTACTGGACACATTAAATACGTCAAAGGTCCAGTAAATTGTGAAATGTACTGACACATTAAATACGTCAAAGGTTACAGTAATGTGAAATGTACTGGAACACATTAAATATCGTCAAATAGGTCCCAGTACTGTGAAATGTACTGGATACATTAAATACGTCAAAGGTTCCAGTACTGTGAAATGTACTGGACAATTACATATCAAATAGTACTGTCAATGGTTTACATTTTAAATACAGTACTGTGAAATGTATACTGGACATATCAAATTATGTCCAAATAGTACTGTGGAAATGTATTGTACATATTTAAATACGTCAAGGGTTCCAGTACTGTGAAATGTACTGGACATATCAAATACGTCATACGAACTCGATGCTTCTTACACATGACCAATGCCTCATGCGGTTTTCGTTATTGCAACATCCAATTATAATTTTTGTTGACGTTACAGCAGAAACTGCTTACTATTCTGGACTGCCTTAATCGTTTGTCACTATATTGCTTTCATGATTTTCAATCTATAATCTGTTGTATGTGTTTTTTCATTGTAAATCGATAACATATCGATATTCGCCGTTTTGTTTTCTGTACAAAGACTTCTGCGATATATTTAGGAAAGACCGATTGAATCAGTTAATTAACGGGACCAACCAAAAGACCCCTATTCCAAATCCGGGCTATATGTAACTTACAATCCGAAATGAGAATGTTGTGGTAAATGAAACAACTTCTAATATTAGATGTACTTTTTAGGATGGGTCTTTTACCGTCTGTAACGATTCACAGGAAACTAATTAAGCAAGCACTATGGAAATTTCATCCCAGTGCTTCTTTACAATGTGTCGAAATAACAGCTGGGTAATATTTTGTATAGCCAAACTATTTTATTTTGACGTTACAATGTGAACCAAAAGAAGACTGAGTAATTCAGCAAGCCGACCCATTATTTATTGGTGTTACAATATGTCAAATTGAATGCTGGGTAATTCAGCATTCCGAACAATCATTTATTAGTAATAATGGGACCACATATTAGGTTAGTTATTTCAGCAATACCAAAGCGTATTTTACGCTTATAATTATGACCAAATTGAGGCTAATTATTTTTATCAAACGACTTAATGTTTTATTTTATATAAAAATGTACCATTCAATTTCCAATAATAAACCACATATTTTTAGCAATAGGGTTATAGTAAGAAATAATACTAATATGACAAAAACCAGTTTTTGGAGTGGAAGAGTGTATAAAATGACTGTTATGACCATTGTATAACCGTATGGGACAACCAGCAGGTGTGTTAATATACACCTTGCGATAAAGCCGTTCTGGACTACAGCAAGGTGGTTAAATGACCATTGTCCGGTAACTAACTGTCAGTCTGGTACCTGCAGCAGGTGTGGATAATTTGAGCCATGCTATGTAACCGTCTGGACCTGCAGCAGGTGCAGTGGTTAATCATGGACCAGTATAACCCTGTCTGTAACCCTGCAGCAGGTTGGTTTTATATGACCATGTATATACCGTCTGGACCCTGCAGCAGGAGTTGGCAAGTGTTGTTATGATTAACCATGTATAGAACCGTTATCTGGACCTGCAGCAGGTGGTTGTATATCTACTGTCAGTAGAAGAACCGGCGTGTGAACCTGCAGCAGTGGTTAATAATCGACCATGTCAAAATACCGTCTGGACCTGCATAGTTGTTATATATGACCATGTGATAAACCCGTGGCTGGACATGTTTTACAGCAGCAGGTGTTATATGAACATGTATAACCGTCTGGACCTGCGAGTCAGGTAGGCACTGGTGGCGTTATATGAACCATCGTATAACTGTCCTGAACCTGCAGGCAGGTGGCAGGTGGTTATATGACTCAATGTATAACCGTCTGGACCTGCAGCAGTTGGTTATATGACCATGTATAACCGTCTGGACCTGCGAGCAAGGTGGTTTATATGACCATGTATAACCGTCTGGACCTGCAGCAGGTGGTTATATGACCATGTAATAACCGTCTGGACCTGCAGCAGGTGGTTATATGACACATGTATAACCGTCTGGACCTGCAGCAGGTGGTTATATGACCATGTATAACCGTCTGGACCTGCCTGTAGCAGGTGGTTATATGTACCATGTATAAACCGTCCCTGACTTGTAGCACCATGTAGCAGTCTGGACCTGGCAGGTGGTTATATGACCATGTATAACCGTCTGGACCTGCAGCAGGTGGTTATATGACCATGTATAACCGTCTGGACCTGCAGCAGGTGGTTATATATGACCATGTATAACCGTCTGGACCTGTAGCAGGTGATTATATGACCCATGTATAACCGTCTGGACCTGCAGCAGGTGGTTACTGGGTTGGTGTGGTGGGTTAGTGTTAGGGAGAGTAAAGCAAGTGGTCTAGAAGAGATAATGTATAACTGCCACTAATTAGATATAGAAAAGAGGATTTTCTCCTCCCTTCTATTCAACCCTTCTCATCCGTATAAATAGCAGTAGATTTGATTGATTTGCAGGAACATTAATTACTCATTATTATTAACGACTACGCGATAAATAGTATTGCGATTTATCGGTCTAGAACCCTTGCCACACTAGCGGAAGACAAGCCCTTGGTTGAATTAACACTACTTGTTCTAAAATGATTATTAACAGCAAAATCAGCTGGCAAGACACCGTCAGCATAAAGAACTGCACCTTATGTGAATTTATCATTATCAAAGAATCTGTAGATGCAAATAAATACACTATGCACTCTTTATCTGACAAGAATCGAAAGTAACCTTGCCGCCAGAACGTCCTACATGTACTCGACTAATGTGTAAGTCTTAGTACACATACCGACCGTTAAGAGCTAGACACTATCGCCGGTAGGGAATGATGAAGGCGCTTCCTGTCTATAACCTCCCGCTGAATGTTATATGGTATTGCAAGAACAGTCATCTCACGGAGATGCTACTGCTATCATGATTTTTATTATAGTGTTACAATAGACGGAGGCCATATTATGTCTCAAACTATCTCTTTACTAGAAATCTGGTCAAAGAGATACCGGCATTACAGGTTTATTGAGGGAAGAACTCACTCTCGTCAGGGGAAAGACTAGTTTCTTTAACTATTGTTATGCTTATTCCCTATCGTGAAAGAATTGTATGTTTCCTTTAAGTAAAGGAATGGCTCGTGAAGACTGGGCCCCTAAATGCGACGGCAATATGCAAACGTTAAAGGATGTTCAAAAGATGTTTCATTGACTGATGACTTATGTGGATAACATGATGAAACGAATTAGCTGTCTTTCCGCAAAGAAGAAAGATGTATTTGTAATGTACATGTATGAAGAGTGTCTGATGTAAGATATCAAGAGGGAAAGTCCTGGCGAATATTAAATGATACAGAAGGTTTCATGCATGGATTTGTAGACATTCTTGTTCTTGTTATACGCTGTCTTTTAGAGAATTAATTTGGGCTTTTGAATGTAAAAAACTGCACTTATTGTTGGTTTTTTTGCAACTTAAAACTGGACTAAAGGTACTAACCTGTAAACCGTAGAGTAATACTTCAGTATATTATATAATAACTCTTTTCTGTGACAGTTTCATTATCGATATTTACCACATCAGTACAATACAAATAACACTTATTACACAAATGATCCAAAGATAATATCTGAGCATTTCTTTACCGAATGCTGGTTTGTCTACAGAATTATCGTTATATTCAACTGCAGACGAAGAATGTAGAGTGTAATCGAAAATTTGTTTCATGTAGTTTAATTTTCTGAAATAAACATGTTCCTAGAATATGTGCGTACCATATTAGCGTCATGTGGTTCATCAAGATTGTAAAAGGCGACTAAATTTAGAGTATTAAATTTGTCTTACTTTTATCTTCCTCGCGTCTCGCTTGACAGTCTCACTTTTTACCTTGAGTTGAACACTTGCCCTTGTAAGGTAGGCTCTGGGTTCTGTCCTCTGACCAAGACACACCATTGTTTATAAAAGGGTGGTGGTTTCTTCTCCTGATTGGCGCTCAACATAAAGGTTATTACTTTTTCACTATCATGTGACCATGTTGGGATGAGCTGTGTGGTGACTTTGATGGCATGTTTGTTTCCGCTCCTGCATGGCGCTCAACATAAAGGTTATTGGACTTTACCACTATAATGTGACCATGTGGAGATGTGTGTGGTGACTTTGATGGGAATGTTTGTTTCCGTCTCCTGCTTGGCGCTCAACATAAATGGTTATGGGACTTTACCACTATCTATGTGAGCCGACGTGGGGATGGACTGTGCGGTGCCTTGAGATGGCGGTTTGACGCATCTCCTTCTTGGCGCTGTTATGGGACTTTATCACTAACAAAGTTACCAATTTGGGGATGAGTGTGGCGTGGACTTTGAATTGCATGTTTGTAGTCCCGGATCCTGCTTGAACACTACAAACAGATGCTATAAGACTTTCAACCGCTCCTTTGCAAAGAGACACAACATGAATGTGACATGTGGTGATACTGTGTGGGTCTTTGATGGCCGAAATCATAAAAAACCATTACTACACAACTTTGCAAAGAGACACAACATGATTACTTATATTCAGGGGCTCCAGGACACCATCACTTGTCAATTATCTTATACTGTTACTGGGGTAGGCTGTCGTTCAATTATCTTAACTGTTAATAGGACGTTACACCTAGTCAAGTAACCAAGCACCACCCACTCTTCAGATCTAGATCCAATAGCTCTATAGAAAACCATACACGTATAAAAGTAGTAAAGCAAACGAAAACAAGATTCGTTATAACAACGCCGGAAGTAAAAAATAGCATATATTCAACAACAACTGCTGCAGCTTACACTACATTGGTGTAGATACAAGTATCCAATTATATGCTATGGGCATACAGTGTAATTTACATTTAACCTTACACAAAACTATGATACAAATGAGTAGCCTTTGTAATAGTCAAAAACTGATGATGAAATATACTAATTTTGACAATGAAAAAATCTGCAAGTCAATATTACTGAGTTTATATTCGTCATGATAATAGGACAATGTTGTCACATTTGGTAATAATTACTCTACATAACAAAAACTAAACATAAATCAGTGATTATATAAAAAGATAAACTGTAAATGGTTTTATTCAAGGTGTAGCGATACGGTCTATGTCTGAGTATTATGTAATATTCAACATTAAGATATTTAATAAAAGAGTCTTGTATTACTTACCTCCATTTACAAAATATAAACTCTATTTTAGTAACATGAAAAGATATGTTTGTACAAGCAATTTTCCTGGATACCTGTTACAAAAAATGTATGTGTTCTGACCTAGTTAATTATGACGTGTTGAAGATGATATGTAACTCTCTTTGTAGTTGTACACGTGCTGATTGTATTACCTGTCACCATGGAGACATAGACGTTAAAATATCCAACAGGTTATCTTGACTTGTACAAACTATACAAACAATGAATGGCTTATGATATCGTCTGATAACATCTACTGGGACCTGAAATTTTCTGTTTTCGAGGATAATTACATATTTATCGCATCCATTTTTTATGTTTTGACATTGGAACCTACACTGAGCAATTGTTGTGAATGAAAATATATCCATATGGCACATTTAGTAAGGTAAGTTATGGCACTATCATAACATCTATTCAACAAACTGTTCTACTTTCTCTTTAAAGTATATTGAGTCATCTTTATTATTTATTGTATCAATTAACCATTTATGTATGGAATGGGACAAGGAATTACCACCAAATTATGATCATTCTCTTTTAATCTATCTAAGTATCTCCTGTATCCTTACCGAAATAATATGTACAAAATGTATAAGCTGATACGGTTAACTAGTTTGAAAAATTTTGTCATCTGGTTGATAACAACATTACACCAAGAGTCTAATAATACATGTACTCTACGTATCTATAAAGCTGTGTCCTAAAACTTACTGCTGTACATAACACATTACAAGACATTAAAACAATAAGCTAAACATTGTTGAAACATATGTCATTGTAATTTGTTGAAAAATCATTTTAATATCATTATGTCATGCAAAACACTACGTTTTACGATAAAATATGTAATATTCTTGACAAGGTTCACCGTTGACACACTTTCCAGATGTTATGAGGAATATGTACAACACAAATAGAGAGAATAAAAAGTAATGATATTGTAATGAATGAATTTCATCAAAAACACTTATTGCCAAGATCAATGAACTTGGACTTAATAGGCGATAGAAGAAAAAACAACCTGTTATTGAAGACGATGTTAACTTCTTGCGCCCAAAATTCCGCGTTTATCGGTTAGACAATCTAACGCATGCAGTATCTGTGTAACTTCTTATCTTTTCTACCCTAAATATATTGGAAACATGGCCAGATAGCTGGTTCCTTCTGAGGAGTGCTGACTCACGGTACCTCGGCATCCGTGTTTTACTCCAGGGTACTAACTGACTATTATAGAGACAGGATCTTCGCTGATGGCTGTCTTATAGCATGCCACAGTGTTAGCAACTACAGAATGGTGGCTCTCAAAATAATTTTAATTGTCAGTGTATGGCGTAGTTTCGTATTGTACCTGTACAGACCACAGGGAAAATGAGAAAAGAATAGACACCGATGGTAATGTTATCTCCAGATTTCGTTAAAACGTGTGTAAATTTAGAAATGGTGTGTCTAATTTCGCATCAAAGATAAAATGTGGTCTATACTGCTTGAGTCTCAAATTGAAAGTGGTGTGTTTTGTTTCGTATTTATAGCAATTTGTGTTGTTTAAAATGTCAGTATCGATTTAGAAACTATGATCTGGCGTGGTTAATTCTGTATTGCAGTTTTCGTAAAAACGGTATGTGAGGTATACGACATTAATGTAAGTAAGTTTAGAATAGGTTTGAATCAATAATGTTTGTGATGTTTAAGGTTAAGAAGCAGGAGTTTTTATCTGTATAATATGACAACATTTATAATTTGATTTTTAAGGAAGTGGGGATCGTTGCTTTAGGATAATGTTACAACTTCTATGGAACAGTTATATTGGTTTCATGTGAAATACTTATGAAATCACGTGTTTTGTTTTCTGCTTTAGGCGGTTAAAGTGTTTGGTTTGATACATTGTGGAAAAATATTTTAGTATTAAATGCAAACAGAACAACTAAGTTACTGCGATTTTTAAAACATACTATGTTCTCGATGCATTTGATTCCTGGACTGTTTTTCATTATAGCGAATAGTCGGCAAACAAAGGCTTAAGTCGGTAAAAATGGTGTTAATATATCCAGAATAATTTCTTTCTATGAAATAGAAAAATAAAATCTCCCATCAAAATCGCTCTGAGTGCGAAGAAATTAATATATATTATAGGAATCCTAATACGTCTTCCCGACCGGCTATCAGTGCATTTCACTCTTAACGCATATCCACGCAGCCTCGTTTTCAAAGAGTTAGGCGCATTTATATTTAGAATTGTGCTAAATTTACACGGGTCTTTCCCATAATTTCAATGGTCAAAACTGGACACCGTAAGCAGAACTTGACCATCATTATGGTATACAAGGACTTTTGGAAGGCCAAAGAACGTATTTAGACTGGTTTCCTTTGCCCGACTATTCGCTTTAACCTCCATATGTTATGTTTATTTCCGCTGTAATGCTTATTCCGCTTTTGACGAGGATGTTATTTTCTAATATGATTAATGCATTCAGCCCTGAAGAATCATTTGAACTCTTCTAATTCAAAGGCCAGAAGCGTCCATTATGAATTTACAGGGGTAAATGAGTTTATTCCGGTATTCAAACCAACCCTTCTTCATCAAATCAAATGGAAACCGTCCAATTGAAACGCTTTTTTATAGAGGTTTATTTACTGTATCTACGGGAAGATATTTTCGCGATTTCGCGGGTCAACGATTTTCAACGAATGGGATTTTTTGTGCGTAAAATATTAGGAATAAGGTATATTATATCGCGAAATCGCGAAAAGTTTTTACCCAACGAAATTAGCCGGCTAATTATAACATTGCAATTGAATGGAGAAGATGCTTGAATGATGTCATCTTTACCTCCAGACTATGGTTAGGTATTCGTTAATTACGGCGCCTTTTAATTACAAACATTAAAAGATGCGCTTGCGCAGCATGATAAAAATAGTATATATATACCGTGTATATATATATGATTTGTTTCTAAATAAAAGATATTAGCGAATTCCGTTATAACAGAAAATGGCATAGGATTGCATATAACATGCAGTCTTTTGGTAATTGTTCTGCAGCCAGCAACACCACACGACAAGAAAAGTTCAAAAACAGAAATGTTTGTTTAACAGTTCCACACAACAGCAAGCTTTCTGTGAACTCCAACAAACTTCAAAATGCTCGACACGTTTGATGATACTAAAAAAAACAAATACACATCCAAACACTTTCAACGTTGCCCATCAGAACATTTATGTCTGCATGCATGAATGAAGCGGAAATTACTGGCCAAGTGGAAGTGAGAGAATTTTATCACTGACTATCTACACATGTTTGAAACATTCCACGAGTAGCCCATGCCTCGTTCGGTTTCAATTACACGTACATGCGCGTGTTTGATAAAGCAGTTAATTGCCACTCGATCTGTTGGTGAAAGTAGGGGGTACAAATAAAGTAGTATCTCTGTGAATTGTAGACATATGTCTGTAGTTTAATTGATCCATGTGTATGTGTTAAACTGTGTGAACGTTATAACAGATATAGCCATAGGTCCATTCACATTGCTTGTTTTAATTTTATCGAAGATTATCAAGATACCAATGATATTAATAATTGTTAAGAATTTATTAATACAACCATCTTTTATGAGGCTATAAATACGTATAGATTTAGCTAAGACGATAGATTAAAACTAACCCTATATTGTGGCCTAATGCTAGACGTAGATAGAACTACAGTGCAATCTTACTGAAACATACCGATCAAGATTCTAAACATGTCAAACCACTAAGTTTGATCACGACCATCACATCACTCGTCAATCGCCACGTATTAAGATAAGATAATATTTATTCTGGTTCAGGACTATCTTAAGTTCTATATACTAGATTCCTATATTCGTACATATAATATAAGTAAAATACGTTAATAATCTATACACATTTCGTATCATATTAAATGCCAATCACGTATCGATATTTAGAACGAATAATCATACCCTGCCTCCACGACGACGACCATCTGTCAAAAATCTTCCGTCCGTCGTTCAGAGCTACGTCATCGCAGCTAATCGATATCATGCTCCAAGTCAATGAAAAAGTCAAAAGTCATGTCCTAAGTGAAGCTTCTGATGAAGGAGTGTTGACAGAGTGGTTAGTTAGATAAACGTGCGATGAAACACTAAGGTTATTTAATAAGGGCCTCCTGTAAATATTTTATTATCGTGTGTGTCATTTTGGGAGACTGCATTATATTCGTGTTATATCGTTCTAATAGTGGAACTCTTTTTATTGTGCTATCTCACTGAAGCTTGCGGTTAGACACACAGAACAGGCACACTCCACAAGATCACATTATACTGAGATCGGCCAAATGATACCTAGACAGGAGCAGAAACTACATCTTTTATAGAATTTGGTGTGTCTCGAACTGTCAAGAAGCAGATTTAACGGTTTTACAACTTTTGTGTGACGCAAAGTGCAATATTCGAAGTCACGTGGTCGACATGACCTTAATTACGTTTCGTACTCTATGAATGTTGGTAGGTATGACTAGTAAAAATACTTCCATTGTCTCTGAGTAATGGAGAGATTAATTATCTTGCTTTACTCGCATAACGAGTCGGCATTCCGTAGTGTCACGTGACTAACAGGAAAAAGTGCATTGCGGAAGAATAAAAAGATTACTGAATGAGATGGTGAAGGAACTACATAGTTAATCGTACATAGCTATAAATTGGTCATATTACTACAGCAGCTGCAGCAGGCTGCAAAACAAAGTAGTTAATGATTCCTGGAGGAGTAGTGGAGAGAGAACTGGTAGCCGATCCTCGCTCTCTTTTTTACTTCTACTCTTATTAATGCATTACAAGCGTATAGAATCAAATGATATAATACAACCCGTTCATTGTGATCCTTACACAAGACACAAAAGTATACAGAATGGGGGGGGGGTGATTAAGAAAACCTGTCCAGGGTCCAGATTCACGAATATTCTTTATCTTAAAGGAAATCATTAGTTTAAAAGTCTCCATAGAAAGGCTCCTTCAGTTTTTCTCTGCAATGCTTCCCTATAGGAAATTTCAAGCTAGGAAATGTTCATAGATATGGACCCATGTATTACTTTTTTGAAACGATGAAAAGTAAATAGTAGATTAAGGTCATATAGAGGCATTGGTGGATTTTTTTTTCACCATTAGGTGAAACTATTCAAAAATAAGTGGCATTAACACGACTGCTTTGCCTTTCTCAGTTTCGGTGTCTATGGTTACATAGCATATTATGGTACTACAGTGCGATAGCGCTATAAGATTGTTTGGAATTTCCACCATTACAAGAAGACACAACACGACGATACAATAATATCCGGAACAGAAACAGCCACCACACACATTTCAGTACATACAGGGCAGTCTGCCTCCAAACCATATCAGATGTTAACAGGACATTAAACATACATAACTAAGTATAACCAATTAATTACAACATAACTAAGTATAACCAATTAATTACCAGTATACTACATTAACTTTAGTACATACTTGTTTACATTGTTCAGAGAGGGCTGCCCTGTTGAGAAGACAAAATATTCTTATAAATTTTTTTTTCTTACATATATTTTTGAAAAGAGGAGTCCATTCTTGAACCTTGATTGGAAAATGAATGAAAATCAAGTGGTGGTATGCTTGACTTTGAATCATTGTGAATTAAATTCACGGTTTTGACAATACACGCGACAAGCTAAAGCAACATTATCGAACTTACTTATCTAATAATTATGATTGTTTTCAGAATTGCTAAAATTGTCGATTTCGTAAACAAAATAGCTGTTAAACTCAGTCGACCTATTCTATTCGCTCAAATTAGAACAAATCTTACCATTATCCCCTTAATGTTGAAGCTCAAAATACCTCATTTTCACTCTTTTAGGCAGATTAAACATTGATATTGACGCTTTATACAAAAAGTTCTGATGACTCATTTTGGTGTGTAATTTTGACGAAAAAGCATTAATCTGTCTAAAAATGACCTAAACATTAGAGGCAAGTGTACCTGTGCCTCACTGCAGTATTGTTATTTTTCAACATTTCTTTTTAAAACTTCAAAACACTAAAATGCCTTTAAGTCATGGTTTAATTTAACCTTCAACAGATTTACAACAGAAATGAACTTGATATCACAAAAAAATGTCGCGGTGATAATTTAAGTGAAACTTTTGAACTAAATAGAGTAAAATTCTCATTTTTCTACAAATTTTAAAAATTCACACATTTTCAAAATCGCTGCCAAAGGGGTAATCTTTGAAAATTCTTGTATAAAGATTCTTCAAACAATGAAGTCAATTTTGACACATTTTACGTATGAAAGCTAGCTACAAATAGTGGACAAGTATATTTTGAAAGCACAAAAACTGTTTTCATGATCAAGACTTCGACGAGAATTCGACATTTGGATGAGGTTTATATAACCGCGGAGAAAATCAATTCTTTTGAAATCACGTGATTGTAGTCAATCAGAAAGAGTAAACGAAATAATTAAATATCTTAGTGCAAATTCACTAGTACTTAAATCCATTAATTCCTTATTGACTACATATAAATGAAGGAAAACCTTAGTAACACCAGATCTCAGTGCGTTTTAGCGCATTGAAGATCTGGTTTTAATCAGATCGAAATGAAAACAATGTCTGTTTATTTCACTCAGTCTGTGTTTATGTTAGAATATTGTTACAAGTGCCATTCTTTGCATACCACTGAAAGGCCCACTACGTTTCCAAAAGAAAGAAAAAAAAAGGTATAACTCATTCACCCATGAAATGTCATTATGGACTAGTCTAGTCTTTAATATGGAAGCACCTAAATGTGTCTTCAAGGGTGAGAGATTTGATAACAATTGTAACGACAGAACATCTATATCGATTGCCTAAGGTAACATTGCAACACTAGACAAATACAAAATCGCCATTGAAACTCTTTGTAGCAATGAATGGTGATTAGACGTTATTATACTGAGTGGTATAATGATTGTTAGCTACCGCACAGTAGTGTTGCAACGTTATCTTAAAATGACGCCGACAAATCTAAGACGACCTGCGTTAAGAATATTAACATTAAGCTAATAAGGACACGAAGTGCGGAGCACTTCTAAGGTAACAGATACACGAAAATATAAGAAAAAACACAATCTTCAAAATTCAATCCTATACACACTGACAGCTTCAGTTTGCGGCCGCCATTTTTTCATACATATGGGGAGGTTGTGTGTTGCTCCGGTACTGCTCTCCCCAGTAAATATATATTAAATAACTAATGCAAATGCATAACAGGAGAAATTAAACATTTCATATTATTTTTTAAATAATAATAATAACACTTTGAAAATTAAAAGCTATGGAATGCATTCAAAATATCCTCCAAGGCGAAGATGAGCACAAGGAATCATGACGTCACATAACGTCAACAAATGGCGCGAAATCATAGGATTCGCATACGCCGCACTCCAGGCCTTGAATGGACACAGAGAAATCCGAATCTTTGAGTTCATTTCTTTGAGTTTATGCAAGACAATTATTACATCATATACTTTTATAGCTTAAAGTGCGTCCTTTTATTTCTAAATTATGTCTTCTACATGAAATAGAAAATAAAATAAACAAGTAGAGCTTCGTTCTTCCCATGCCGTGCATGATTCATATTAAAACATCTGGCTGCGCCCTTTAAGGCCTTGCCTTCAGTCATATTAACTCTGGAAACTCAACAAAAAATATCATACTCATTTAACAGTTACAATATTTCAAAAATAAATTCCGGTCTAATACAAGATATGATTTCTCTTCGAATTTAGTTTCTAAATCCTGCTTTCAGACCCTGCCAATCCGATTGAGGACATCTTGTTTTGTAAGGTATGCCACGGACAACAGACGAAAACGAAACAACACATGACAAGAAAGGATCTCGATCTCCGAGGTAAGATCGCGCCATCTACTTCCGTAATCTTCTCATGTTACCACGTCATCACTTTTGCGTGTTTACGTCATAATTATTGTGTGCACATGCCAGAGTTCGTGTGATTCAGATATCATAAACTAAATAATAGTACTCCATAGATCACATGTGTAGCCGTATATCAAACCAGATGTTTATTTTTCGATATTTATTTCTTTTCTTTTCGTTTTCCTGTTATTTTTTTATGTTTATAGACATGTAGGCAGATGTTTTAGGTCCCTGTACTCTAGGGGTCATGTCTAATATGCACTAACTGTACTTATATATACCGAATGTTTGGCTGCCCCGATTCACTTCCAGATGTACTTATGTTAACGTACCGACTGTATGACGCAGAATCGGTGTGACACGTAAATAGTGTAATGGGGGAATGATTGCACTACCAAACATTCCTCTGATCTAGAATATATAGGTCAAGGTCATACATTTCTATAAATAGATGCAACGTCTTCCAAGTAGACAAGATTAGTGCTGCAGTAAGAAACATACATACAGAGTAATATATGTTTTTGCTCCAATATGTGATTAGTATAGAGGAAATACATGATAATTGGAATCATTAATTAGTAATTTGACAATTTGCGTTTTAAAGTGGGGCAAAGGAAGGCTATTTTTTTTCTTAAAGTTGGAAAAAATAATGATAAGATACCTAATATAATTTCTTATAATATGAAATAGAAAAATTAAATTTCCCATCAAAATCGCTGTGCACGCAAAGAAGTTATTGGCTATATCCATGTTGACATTTTCCACGCAGCCTCGCTTTGATAAAAGAGTTGTGAGAATATATCTTTAGAACTGTGTCTAATTTACACGGGGGTTTTTCTATTATTTTACTGGTCAAAAATGGAAAGGAAATGCAGAACAAGAGCGTCTTTGGCCATAGTTTTTTTTTAAACATTTATTGCTTACCTTTGCTATTAGTTACTAGAATGAAAGTCATTCAACTAATAGTTTAAAAATATGTTTTCTTTAAACTTTTCAAAATACATTTTAATAAGGTTGCAATATCATACATTTTTTTCCGTTTATGATGCGGGAGGGACTGTTATTCTCTTTAGATTATAGTCAATAACACACACACTTTTTATTTTTGTTTTCTTTTTTTCATTTATTTATTTATTTATTTATTTTTAATAATTTTATTGATATGATACACACATGTTCCTAATTCTTTTTGTTTGTAACTTGCTTGTTGTTTTTGTTTTGTTTTAGTGTTGTTTTTTTATAATCAATATTATTTTCTTTCCGATTTGTTTCTAGGTTTAAATTTGTTTTGTTGTGATTCGTTACATTTTTTCCTTACTCCATTGTAATACGTAAAATGAATCATGGTTTATATTCGTTTTTTATCAAGGAATATCAATTATGTAACTGTATTATATTTATTTCAATTTTTATGGCGATATGATGCAGGATGCATTATACTCGACATGTTTACATTAATTTCAACTGACATTAATACCAGTGATACGGAAATGTATTCAAGGGTTTAAGAAACTTAACCTATAAACTAGGCCTCCCAAAACTCCCGGAAATGGTCTGTAGAACCTAGTATACGTGTCCCACCACGGTTACTTTGTGGATCATAACTTGTATTTCTATAAATGTGGGATATATTTGTTACATTACCAGTGAATGTGAGAGGTTTGGACTTGTACGATGTGTACGCTATGAACATGACCTTCCAAGTCATTTGCAAATTATCTGAAGACATATTTTTCTTCCCAACATGGATATTGAGAACATGTCAAAATATGCTTCAGGGGAGATTACTCGTACGTTGTAGTGACTTCGCGTTGAACATTATCAAATTGCATTTTGTACACGATAATTAATAGATCCGCATTAGATATAAGTAACGTTAAAATAGCACCGTTAGGAAAGGATATATCATGATGAAAATATAAATATTATTATTGATTAACATAAGTTATCGTGCTTGTAACGCGTCAAATATAATTCATTATGTTTTTTTTAATATATAGGCCTGCCCTATTAGACTAATTAACGAATTGATATTCAGTTGAAGTCTAAATGTTTACATGACAGTAAATATGTGTTGATATTAGATACGTCAATCCTTCGCGTAAGAGTTTAACGATAAGCCTCTGTAGATACACTGTATAATGTGTACACGTGTACATATCCTAATCCGCTTGTATTGTAAACTGGATTAAAATTCATTTAAAGAACACGTTGGTCAGCGTCAAACATTGAAACAACCAAGATCGTATAAAATCGACAACAGCACTAGTGTTATGGCGTATAATCAGTGTCAGACCTGTATCACAGAAGAAGATGGTATCACAGAGGATTCCCTGTTTGAGAGGTGATGTATTGGTCCTATAATTTATGCGAGTTACTTCCCTTTAGACACATTTCATTTTCACACATTTCACACACTTCGCTCTCCTATCAGTGAACAACACTACGTCATATCGTTGCTTGATAATGTTTTTTCCTTCAACAAAGAGGATATTTTGTATTCTCAAACATATCTAACGTCTTCTGTACTTGTGACTCTATTGTCATAGAGGTTAAATTCAAACTATATGATTCTGACATTTTAGTAGTGATCATTAGCTCACCTGGCCCGAAGGGCCGGTGAGCTTATGTCATGGCGCGTCGTCCGTCGTCCGTCGTCCGTCCGTCCGTCAACATTTCCTTTAAATTGCTACTAGTCATAGAGTTCTGGATGGATTGTAACCAAATTTGGCCACAAACATCCTTGGGGGAAGGGGAACAGAACTTGTATAAATTTTGGCTCTGACCCCCCGGGGGCAGGAGGGGCGGGGCCCAATAGGGGAAATAGAGGTAAATCCTATAAATCGCTACTTGTCCTAGAGTTCAGCATGGATTGTAACCAAATTTGGCCAGGCACATCCTTGGGGGAAGGGGAACAGAACTTGTATAAATTTTGGCTCTGTCCCCAAGGGGGCAGGAGGGGCGGGGCCCAATAGGGGAAATAGAGGTAAATCCTATAAATCGCTACTTGTCCTAGAGTTCTGCATGGATTGTAACCAAATTTGGCCAGAAACATCCTTGGGGGAAGGGGAACAGAACTTGTATAAATTTTGGCTCTGACCCCCCGGGGGCAGGAGGGGCGGGGCCCAATAGGGGAAATAGAGGTAAATCCTATAAATCGCTACTTGTCCTAGAGTTCTGCATGGATTGTAACCAAATTTGGCCAGGCACATCCTTGGGGGAAGGGGAACAGAACTTGTATAAATTTTGGCTCTGACCCCCCGGGGGCAGGAGGGGCGGGGCCCAATAGGGGAAATAGAGGTAAATCGTATAAATCGCTACTTGTCCTAGAGTTCTGCATGGATTGTAACCAAATTTGGCCAGAAACATCCTTGGGGGAAGGGGAACAGAACTTGTATAAATTTTGGCTCTGACCCCCCCGGGGGCAGGAGGGGTGGGGCCCAATAGGGGAAATAAAGGTAAATCCTATAAATCGCTACTTGTCCTAGAGTTCTGCATGGATTGTAACCAAATTTGGCCAGAAACATCCTTGGGGGAAGGGGAACAGAACTTGTATAAATTTTGGCTCTGACCCCTCGGGGGCAGGAGGGGCGGGGCCCAATAGGGGAAATAGAGGTAAATCCTATAAATCGCTACTTGTCCTAGAGTTCTGCATGGATTGTAACCAAATTTGGCCAGGCACATCCTTGGGGGAAGGGGAACAGAACTTGTATAAATTTTGGCTCTGACCCCAAGGGGGCAGGAGGGGCGGGGCCCAATATGGGAAATAGAGGAAAATCCTATAAATCGCTACTTGTCCTAGAGTTCTGCATGGATTGTGACCAAATTTGGCCAGAAACATCCTTGGGGGAAGGGGAACAGAACTTGTATAAATTTTGGCTCTGACCCCAAGGGGGCAGGAGGGGCGGGGCCCAATAGGGAAATAGAGGTAAATCCTATAAATCGCTACTTGTCCTAGAGTTCTGCATGGATTGTACCACCCAAATTTGGCCAGAAACATCCTTGGGGTTAACAGAATTCGTATAAATTTTGGCTTTGACCCCCTGGAGCAGAAAAAGTGGGGGCCAATAGGGGAATTAGAGGTTAATATTCAAATTCCTTCAGAAAATAAACAATGAACTTGTATTCAGAACATTACTTGGCATTACCGACCAGGTGAGAGATACAGGCCCTCTGGGCCTCTTGTTTTCAAAAATGTTACTTTCAGTGCTAACTGGGTTATTATATATCGTATATATATCATATATATAACCGCATACTCATATTACAGTCTTATCAGAGTTGTCTCCCTTGCTTCCTGCCGAGGAATTTTCATTTTCTTGTATGCATGTCAGGTCGGCGAAACATACTACAACTAGCACAAATGTGTACAGGGTCACCCCTGCGGTCCTTTCTCGTAAATGTAAGAACATAATATGTAACCTATGTCATCACAGATTCCCATACTGTTAATGTATACTGTATGTCTGTTAGTCTACTTTTCGAATTTGAATTGATTATAATCAATATATCTAACTGTGTTAACATAGATACGTATAATATTATAGTTCGATAATTTGATACGCGGCTTGAAATAACATGTAACGCTAAGTTATATAAGAGTGAGCTTCAAAGAGACAGCGATATCTGTTTATTGGAAGGCTAAAATTAACTTTACCCCGATTCTCTCAAAATGCTTGGCATGCAAATATGTCTTATTTTCGACTGATAACTGCCGCGGTTACTCCACTGAGGAGTGTCAACGGTACACGTTGCATCATATATATAGGAAAAGGAGTTATCTAATGACATGATATGCAAACTATGTACTTTTTATCTGTACACTTACGCATACTTGAAAATTAAATAAGTTTGTTAAGTGAATGCCACATTCCTCGTCTAGTTCTATTTTTTCTTACGTAAGTTCATTTGACTAAAAGAAATTGAAATGCAATTTTTAATTAACTGTTCCATTTATCTTGTATTGCAATGTTACGTAAACATTTCCAAATGAAGTGGTTCTATATAACACCGACTGTAATTATACCATCCTGTGCTCATCGCAAGCACAAGCTAATTATTTCCGCGTTGCATCCTTTTGATTTATGAAACCTACATATTACCAGAACATGTGTACAAAATTCTCATGAAAAACTAAAGATTTGGAGGTGTTCAAATGGATAATTGATAGAGCTTATTTATACATTGATCAACAAAAGAATAAATGGTTTCATTACAATTTTACAGTAAAACTTCCATTCTCGATATATTAGTGGTTACTATCACTGTCGTTATATAAAGAGGATGACTTTGGTTTTGATATTTTGATCTTTTGGGCGATATTATAAACAAACATTACTTTCCCTGTTAGACACGTATTTTATTGGTCAGTTCATGTTTGCTTTTTATTCATGTTGTGCTAAAAGCTACTTCACGATATCTGACTGACCAACGGTCGGCAGAAATGGTTCGGCGGTTTGACTGAAGGAAGAGCGTGATGTGGTGTCTCATTTAGACGGCCAGGGTCATTTAAGGACGTGCTATGGTGGAGAAAGGCTGGAGAGGAATCACCGGTCAGCTGTCAGTACGTGATACGACTCGAACCAGGCACCTTTTCATTGCGAGCATAACGTACGTCAACCTACATGCATTGGGTGAAAGATGAGGGACGGTTTCTTCAAAAAGTGATCATAACAATATAGTGAAGTTTTCATATCTCGTTTGTCACAAATTCTTTGACTATGATTGTATCTCTTCCAGGATGAGCAAGTATACGCGGTGAATGAAATACTTCAGATTTTTATAGATAGTTATGATTAGGCTTATCAGCTTTGGGATAAATAGGCATAGATCGCTCCAGTATTTCGAGATTAATGACCGTAACAAACATTGATTTTTATTTTACAAGTCAACTAAAAATGAGATAAATCCATATGAATAGATTTACTCTCCCAAATTAAGAATACCTCTGTAATTATTTTGGCTCTATTTTAATTGTAATGTAGGACTCGGCGCATTAATGGGGAATTCCTACAATATATTGCTTCACATATCAAGCTTTTAGAATGTAAAATCCGAATTATGTGTGCACTTTTAATTGAAACAAAGACACGTCGGTATGAAGGAGAACCTAGCTTGTCTTTGCTAACTTACTACGTTACTTTACATTCAGGAGTTTGTCAGCTTCAAAATCAAAATTTACTCTTCAAACTATCTTGTGATTTTCAATAAACTGTATTTAGATTCCTTAATTTTAGATTTCTTATTTTTTTATACCCAAAATAATTCCTAAAAGTGTTTTTACAATACAGGAATTATCTTCATACAAATGAAAAACGGTTATTATAATAACTTTTTGCTACTTTAAATATAGATTTTTGCCATATGGAAGTTGACTATACATGAACCCTTCCCCTGATGTTTATAAGTAGGTAATGAGGCTACACTTTTACCGTTTTGATGGACCATAATCTTGTAACCGGAACTTTAATGGATTGTTAAAAAATTAACATGGAAATAAAATGTAACGTGCCTTTCTTGTTTGTTGAAGTTTTATCAGAAAGAAACTTCAAAACTGAGATTATTCCGACGTAAACTTTTCTGGAGTTTGGCGCCGGACATAAAACGATCCGCTGGCCGGATTCCAATCCACGCCAAAAACAGGTGCCCTCTTTGTCACTGTGCTTGACTGGTTGGTAACGGTGGTGAGTTGTTGGCTGGGAAAATGGACGGAACATGCATTGATATACATTATGTTTATCCAAATCCGACTTGAATGATGTACCGCTGTTAAACGCACTCAAAGACCTTCGGTCGATTTACGTTCAAACACGATGTGTATCCTAGTTCCGCCCGTTTCAGACTTTGGAAATCTATAATGTATGTTAGGACGACAGAAATTATTTAATTATATAAACATGTAGATGAAATATTAGTATTTGAGTGTCGTTAGCCATGTGAACAGTCCTTATAAAAATAGATTAGTAAAACAACTTTAATTAATTTTACCTAAGGATTTAAACCGAATAGGTCATAATGCTAAAGCTACGTAGGACAAGAAATTGCGACAATTTCGCATGTTGTAAAATTATAAAATTATTGGCTTGTGTCAGTAGGGTTTAGGCTCAATTGATCGTTTTTGAAAGCATTTTCTGTTTTGTCAAGTTTTAGAAGTCTTGATCTGCTCATATATATATGGACATAATATCAAAACTTTGGATTAATGCATTTTGTGTACATTTCAAATTAAACGGTAGAAAGATGGATTTTTCCGAATGCTCCAGATCGAGATATCCCGATGGAGTTATGGTACTACTATAAGGATACCATGCCCTCCATAGAAAAATGTGGGGAATACAGAAAGGAGAAAAAGTGGTAAATTGCTGCAGGCTCAACAAAACTGGATACGTCCTATCACAAGCAATTTATCGTATAAATCAAAGCGATAAATATGATAGTATGAAGTGAGTGGGCCATGTAGGTTTAACCATTTGTTTCTTCCAAAAAAAAGAGCGACGTCCCATATTGCATTATGGGATATAATTATCGCATTAAGACATTTATAGAACATCGTTTAGATAATGGTAATATGCCGCCATGCATAAGTTGTTGCCTCATATGATTTAGTCTACAGTTAAACTTAAAGAACAGACTATATCAGCACCTGTCCATTTCTTCATTGGCTTGGTAGCAGGTGTTCGGACTGCTTCTAGCTTTGTTCATGTTCCAAGACCAACTGTTGAGAACCTATTTGAGCCGATGGTCAGATTTGGACGTCTGTATTACCATTCGATGATTGTCTGGAATACCATTCGATGATTGTCTGGAATACCATTCGATGATTGTCTGGGATAACTTTCGATGATTTGAATGGCGATACTTCGTCGCAGGTTTCCTTTTGATTTTATAGTCATCAAGAAGTACACTGGCTTGTGTGTTTCTGAAATTCTTCAAAATGTGTGTTAAAAAAATATTGAATTTATCGAAAATGCTAATAACTGCGTTAAATATAAGCAATTTGCGGTTGCCCATTCAAATAACAGTATCCATCTTATCACGTATTAGTAGATTTTAGATGAACCACTTCGGTCAATTCTGGTCATTTGCATCACTGATAAGTACTAGATGACCACTATATATAGCTGAACAATAGGTTATACTATATTGTGTGTCTGTTTTAATCTAAATACGACATATACGTTGTCCTTCATCTTGATTCTCATAGCGTGCGATAAGTATAGACACTATTGCCAACTCCTTAGTGAGCAAGGCAATGGTATACCGTATATCTGGTCGAGGTTGTTGTTAGTATGTCAAAATGACACAACCTGATTAAAACCAGATCTTCTATACGCTTAGGCTGAGCAAATGACACTGATGGCAATTTTACGCATGCATAATCACCGCCCAACATTATCCGTAACGACGGAGACAGACAACGCACGATGGGAGCAGTTAGATCATGCAAATGCAGAACATCAGAAAAGTAACGTGGAGTTCGAACAGCTGGCACGGCTACCTTTCGCACGTACATTTGTACGGTATACACGTATGTTTACACGTGTTCATACTTAGAGGAACTCTACACACATGAAAGGTTCACTTGACTTTTAACCGTTATAATGACTTAAACGTAAACACACGTGCATCAGTATTTACACTCAACAGAACAAAGTAAATACGTTTCTTTTGATCCAATAAATATCGTTGCTGTAGTTTCCAAGGGTCTGTTGACATTATAGAATCAACATCACGTCATGATCGTACTCAGACAACACGTAGTTGTTTATCACCCAAATGGGGCCCCCTCACTCCCCTCATGTGCCTCTACACGCCTAACGGAAGCCGATTTCACCCGTGTGCACTACAGGTATATACTGGCATGTCGAGTGGTAAAAGTACTGCGCAGATCACGTGTGACGTATAGCCATATATACTTAGATTATATATTACATCACCATACAGCTCTTATCTTCTGGATCATAGACGTCTTCGTATAACATTATCCTGACAAGATATTTTCAAGGTCTAAGGATTAATATTGTATATATACTGTGTTTGACTTATTTATTCCGCCAAAGAGAATTAGAAAATCACTTTGTGTCCAGAATTAAACCTTAGTCTTTAAATATTGTTGTAAATGGCAAGTTTAAGAATTGACACATTCCCTTTGCGTTATGTTCATCTAAAAACGAAAAATGTGATTTTTTTATCGAACTGACCGATTTTGAATGTAAGCGCCTATACAATATAGAATGAAAATTAGAGAGCATTTTCACAAGAAATTTACATTTACAGAGGGAAGGTTTTCAGTCAAACCTTTGCAGGAACATTTGGATTTGTCTGCTTCATAAATAAGGTTTAAGTTAAATCTTGATACATGCAGGTTTGAATTGTGATTCTTCTAAGAATAGAAATCAGTTTCTATTCATGTCCAGGAAATCCACAAAGGGCAATAGAAGACGGGAAAAAGCAGTTATTTAGCAAGAAAGAAGTAAGAAATGACATAAATGTGATGTTTTTTCATTGATGTTATCAAACAGCTCGACTTCATGTGTTTGGTAACATACTCTTACACATCATTTAGAGTGGTACCCTTTTTAACTGTTTGTACAATGCGTGCAGTCCGCTCGCTTTGAAACATTTCATCACCTATTTACGTTCTTCAAGTATTTTATATGTAGCTACAATGTGGATAAATAATCATTGAATGCCAAGTACTCTCATAAATAAACAACAAATAGACAAATTATGATATTACATCCATAAATAGAATCGTGTCTAAAATATTTTCTGAGAGCAAAGCAATAACGACAAATGGCGGATATATGTAACCTGCTTACCCCCGTATAGTGTACAAGGAATGTCCATTTGCCCCTCAATCAGTTCTTACTTTGGGTGTGGTATGAAGTACTATGTACAGTAAATAGGCTAATGTCGTCGCTGGTGTCTACCGGGAAATGTGATTGGAACTCTGTCAAGATCATCTGATCTTCGAGGAAGTCTGGCAGAGACAATCAACATAAGTCAATAATGTTTTACGTAAATATGCCAGGATAATTTCTGTCCATGTGTTCTTCGACACTCTCTGAGTTGGTGTTACCGTGAACATTACTCGTCCAATATCACGACATTCTGGCGTCACACGTCGAGCCAAGATATATAAGAATAGCAACTGATGTCAATAAGAAATTTAAAAATGAACGAATATCAACTTGAATTAAATCTAGCCACTGTCACTCTGTGGTATTCCGGAAGACACTGCTCTCATTAACTATTTATCCAAAACGACACCTTTACAACACCGAAATTTCCACGTCAAAACCCGAATGAGTTAATGATAGACTAGAATCTTTGATGTGGAGTTTATAGGAGGAATTGCAATCTTAAAATAATGTTTACACAGTCAATATACATTTGGGCCTTTCCCGATCTCGCCTTTGGGTAAAGGATTTCAACCGATAGTACAATGTAGTTTTACCATAGAAGTGTTTTCCCTTTCTCTTTGTCATGTCTTATAAAGAGGCGTATGTAAGTTCCGGGATACGGATTTCCTCTATTTCACATATATTGTGACTTAAGTGTGCTTAATTGGCTTCCATTTCAGTGTTTCGGAAGCGTTGATCTTTGTTTCCTGGCCTAGAAACATATCAAAGTAAACAATATAGGGTACTGGTATTTGAAACCACTTCTCGGTGATCAACATTGATAGGAGTCGGATTCCGTTTGGGCCTTTACTGCTAAAGTGACCAAATGAGTTGTCCGTGTATGTGTCCATTCAGTAAAATAGTCTTGTGCGATGATTGGTTTCTTGGGTTAAAAAGGTGGTCTCAAGACAATTGGTAATACTGTCATACGCTATTTATTTTGAGTTCTGTGTTAGTCTAAGTTGTCATGTCTTAGTAAAATTAAATTATATGCATTGTCAAAAATGTCAAATATAAAATGTTGGTAGCAATTCTTCAACATACAATGTATAACGTTAAAACTAAATACCAGACTTGCGACCTCGTGTATCTCAATGTAGAAGTTATATACATGGGCTACCTTTAAGATGTATATATTGTTATCATTATCATTCTTGCTCATGTGTTGTATCAATTCCGAAATTGTCTTAAAAGTTCCATTTTTCTAACTCGATTGTTGCAGGTATTATTTGGAAACAACCCTGCTTGATTTTTTATTTGTTTGATTTTGTTTACTGTTTTCCTGTTTTGTTCAAGTTCCCCTTTCCTTATCATCCATATTTTCTCCCTAAACTCCCGTGGTAAGGGCCTTTAAATATAAGTGTACGTACAGTGTAGTATTTATACTTTTCAATCGAACATTGCAACAAAATGGATATTTATACTTTTCAATCGAACATTGCAACAAAATGGATATTTATACTTTTCAATCGAACATTGCAACAAAATGGATATTTATACTTTTCAATCGAACATTGCAACAAAATGGATATTTATACTTTTCAATCGAACATTGCAACAAAATGGATCAAGCTTATACTTTTCAATCGAACATTGCAACAAAATGGATATTTATACTTTTCAATCGAACATTGCAACAAAATGGATATTTATACTTTTCAATCGAACATTGCAACAAAATGGATCAAGCTTAAAAATTGATAATGTTTTGTTTTCCTGATGCACACTCCGTAAATTATCCCATTTACATCTGCCGACCGTAACTGGGCGAAAATGACGTGTTCTTCTTCTTCAATAATCTATTGAGAACCACCAGTTGTGATGAATTCAGCTGTGACAAACATTGAAATGGACAAAGAAACATATATGATGCCTTAAAAACATTAGTTACAACACAGAGTTTATGTATTATAAAATTCTTGTTTCTATGCCTTATGTATGTTTAAATGGAAACATACCTTACAGAAATCACTTCATAATTACTAAGAGTATTGTAGATATGGGAATGAAATTGTAGACCACAACTTGGATTCATGTTCTGACCGTATGTAAATATAATAAAATTTGGCAGTACTGCTTAAAATCATTTTCAGCTCTTATTTGTTCTTTTAAAATAAATCTATGCATTGTAAGCGTTGTCATTCACAAAATGAATTATAGTGGTGAATAAAATATCAAAAGCTCTTCTTGATTCGTGAGTATGGAAATTGCGGTACATATAATTTTAATGAAACCTAGCTAACTAACTATTAACCGGTAATGATACGCTTTTGTTAAAATACACACTCTGAAGACTCTATCTTGTGCGTTACCGCTTTGATGATGATATTGTCACTAATTGAATGTGATATATAGAACCGGTCTATTCATTTCCTAATTGATGTAATAATGTTTTATGAGGTCAACGGTCTTTATCTTAGACCCGCATAACTTACTACAATCAGTTATTCTTGGCGCGTGCTCTCAGCACGTGGTAGTTGAAGGTGTAGTATGGTTCAATCACCGATGTTGATTATCCTTACAGCGTTAAGGTTTATTGACCTTTTTATTCACACTTACATACGTAACACATAAAGACGTGTTCTTTGTTAATTATCACATTCTATTTTCGAAATTAAAGTTTTAGATTGTAAGATTATTCCTTTTATCTATCTATTTATTTGTTTATTTATTTATCTATATTTGTATTTATCTACTATCTTTGTTGATTGCTACAATATATTTTCGACGTTAAATGTATTATTTTATTTATATTTTCGCATTTATCTGTCTGTCTGATTTTCAGTGTGCATAAGATATTATACTCTAATTATGATAAGTAAATTGAATACTCTATAATGTAACACTGGACTCCAATCACAATGAAAATAAAACTATTTTGTAAAGTTTCCAAACAAAAAACGTAGTTAACGTTTGCCATATATTTTTTCATTTTTGTATTTATAGTTTTACTTTTATGCGAATCATTAAAGCGAATTACAAACATGTACATGTATTTGATAAAGGCAGAAAAACCAAGGTGTTAAAAATAATTTTATCATGAATATTTATTGAAATATATTAATCATTAAATCATTAAAACGATATATATATGTGATAAAAAACGACATATGTATATGCATATAGGATATTTACTGAAATACGTTTTATTCAAAGCGATACAGCATGCAAAATACATAAAATAACAGCCTCCTCCTGCCTTTTAAATGTGTCAGAGAGGGTTACAACAAGCTTCCATTCAATGTTTATCTTTAGTACTTCTAGTCCTCTAACAAACACTTGTTTCTTCTAAGTTGTTTATATCCACGCCGTGTGTCTAATGATATTTGGTATAATCTAACTCGGTCTGGACCTAGTCCAAACAATCAGCTAAAACAATACGGTATGTGTTGTTCTTGTATCAACAGAATGCTATGTTATGTAAAACGACGTTCGTATCAGACATAGAGGAAAACAACTCGCGTCTATATTTTCATTTCAATTTGTCAGTTCTCCTGTCAAGTTCTCAACTGTTAAGATTTGATGAAAATAATTATATATACTAATATACATTCTGTAATGATATTATCTACTATCTTCGGATATCTCTGAAATAAATATATTATTGCTATTTATTTAGATATTGCAAGCTCCAAATAAGCCCTCTTGGGGGTGTGGGTGGTTGGGGAGGTATGAATCATGCCTTTTGTTTTCATTTTTTTCTATTTTAAAATAAAAAAAAGACGTTCCAGAGTATAGGTTCACGTATATACTATGAGAATCATAATTTAAATGTAAATTATTTTTGTGTGACTCCAAAACGAATAGCAAGGAGGACAACGAACAAATTGGGTCAGAATTATTTTCTTTAGAATTAAGTTGTACGGTAAATAGCAATAGAACTGCAATGTATAAGAACTTGTTTATTTGCGAATCAATGCATGCATTGACTTTCCTCCTTGTCATATTGCTCTGTATTTCTTCCCTACCATATTGTTTTGTATGTTTCACATTTGTTAAACCTCTTTTCAGAATTTGATTGACGTCACGCTAAGAAATTAATTAAGAGATCATTCTAGGTAAGTCCGTTATGTAATAGAATTGGATATTAACATTGTGTATAAGTTTATAGCGAATATTAACAGATAGAAATGTAACTGAAATATAGTCAGACCTTTGTACTATTACAGCTAATATGCATGGAATGCTGATTTCATATTTAAACAAGCATACGTTCTTTGTGGAACATGGTGTAGAATTTATTGTGCTATGTGTAAATGGATTGACTTGATCATGTTTGTAGTTACATAGTAAGAAATGAACTTAATGTATACTAGTGCAGTATAGTTATACTTAAGACTAACTCTTCAATCGTTCTGCTAAAAGCATATCTTGTTTTTACCAACACTAATTCTATATAGAAATGTGCTGTTTACCTCCTCATGTAAGAGCCGATCTAAATGTAAGTCAAATAAAAACTATCTTTTAAAAATAGTGTGCACAGTATCCATTTTGTGTTTGTAATGTTAGTCGTATGTAGAATTAGACTAGTAATACACCTAACCAGTATGTGGATAATTGGCAGACTTAAATCAATTTCATGAAGTAATTTATAATTATTTATCTCAAGATATTTTTTCAATAAATTTCAACTATTATTAAATAATTCAACTTTGCTTGTAACGAGCATTTTCATTGATAAAAGAGTCCCAAAATGAATTTTGAATATTAAAGAGGATATCTTTAGTAAATTGAAAATAAGGATTTATTTGAATAGGTTTTTTATGTTATGGAGATATAATACAAAAATGTTAGTATAGTCTCATTCGCGGTTTTATTTAGAGCACACTTTGTGTTATATCTTCTTAACATAAAAATATATTTAAGTTAATTTTTAAGTAAAGTGCAAATAGTAAATTCTCTTCACATACGAATTTTAATTTAACATGATATTCATTTTAATGTAAATTAATGAATATATCTTTACAGTTTGCACTGACATGGATACAATAACCATACTTTCAAGTATTATCATTATCAGTATATAATGATAGAACAACACGTGCGGCAATTCTATTGTTACGGGAATAGTCATTTGCGTAGCAAGGTGGGGTCACGAATGGCTCGATTGTAATCAGTTGTTCAATCGAATTCGTTGAGGATGACGAGAGAGAAAAAAATATGGGAATTTTGATAAAAAATATAATCTATCGCGAGAATAAAGAATATTTATTCTCGTGAAAAAGTGTAAATATAAGAAATGGAATTTTATTCTGTTGGTGTTATGAGGGTATAATGATAATGGAGCCCTTGTAGACTTAATGTAACTCGGCTTCGCCGGGGTAACATATTTTACACGTGCTCCATTATCAGTATACCCTCATAACCTAAACAAAATAAAAATCTATTCCTTCAGTAAATGTTTAAGTTAATAAATAAATAAATATGTAGATAAAATTAACAAATATAAAACAATAAATCAATTACATGTATATGTAAAAATGTCAGTCTCGGCTATATTGTAGCGATAGCTATAATAGTATGGTATTTGTAAGAGATATTATAATACAAATTAATAGGAATATAAAATAAAGGCAATAAATTGAACGCTATAATTTGATAGAAACAAAGGTTATATTTTTCCATACAAACTCTAATTTAATTGACATTTAAAAATGTATCCCATCTTAAATTAGCGATATTTTATTTTTTAGATAAATTTGTTGTGCCCATTTTTCTTACACAATAGTATTGTTCATTATCAAGATTTGTCAATTACTTTAAGATATAACGGTGCATAAAGTATAACAGTAGATTATTTCTTTATTATTATTATGCCTTCTCGCCTATCATTATTGGTATTAAACTGATAAGATTTTTCATCAATAACAATCGCTTCGCATAATTATCAATTTCAAATGATAAACATTAAATAAGAAAGCCAGCTTTTAGATTTTACCTTCTGCACATGATTCATTGGGAAATGTTTACACAGATGAGTTCTATAAACATGTAATTCTTCACGAGAGATGCACGTGGGGGACTCAGAGCACTCCTAGAGAATACCCAGGTCCTGACAGCATACAACATTTCTCGTGACTGCATCAGCGTCCATGGAATGCTTGTGTTGCGTAGGTAGTCTTTATACAATAACACGGACCGCATAATTGTATAGTAGGGGGTTTGTCGTCGAGAAGAAATATCCGGAATGAAATCAAAAACTACGGACACAATGTCAGTTCCTGACCAATCTGTTACACACCCGTAAGTAAATTATTGGAATACAATTATTAGTTCAGTATCAAAATATAAGCAGAAGTTTGAATCTTAACTTTGCTAGTTAATTAAATTAAAAAATTCATTCATAATATTTAATTCGTACTTCCAAAGACATTAAAGTCATATAACTAATACTTTCGTTTGACTTTTGTCAATCATTGATACAATTCAATACTATTAATGATATGTTTTATGTTTTTTCCCCCACTTTTTGTAAGATAGTTATTTATCTCTATTTTTGAAGTGTATATATTCCTAAAGAAATATAAAAATGCATTTCTATATCTATATATCGCAGTCTTTTAACTTTAATATTGTTTTTACCTGAAGCTTATGTTTCACGTATGTCACACATTTTTATCTAATACCAACCGGCGGTCTACAGGATCTTCCTGCTAAAACATTTAATTATAGTTTTACATACTCAATTGGATGCATGCTCTTGACAAGCATTTGAACAAAAAAAGTACATATATCATGTTCTTTACATTATAAAGATTTTACGTCTGTACTAAACTACCAGAATACGTTTGTGGGGAAGGAATTGCCCCATGACCTATATAAATTATTAGCATTTTGCCTGACCGTCGGTCTGAAATAGTCAGTTAATCTATTGCACGTGCATGCCTCTCACAATAGGGTTCATTTTGTCCGGTCATGCTACTTAGTTTGTTCTCAGCAAGGTTCCTACATAACAACAAATATGTAAAGTAACATATACATAGTCTCCACTTGTCTCTTGTGATGTTACCTCGTGGGAACTTGTACATGTTGAATTTCCATTCTGATATTGTCAGTTTGTAATTGGTAAATGTTTAGACACATATTTATCTTTCAATATTATACATCCAACGAAAAGGTTTGCTACATGTTATCAAACGATTGTTGAAAAAGACGGATTTTTATAACAATAAAGTAAGCTCATACCTTGTACTATAACCCAACTAGGAACATTTAGTTTAAAAGGGTATTTTGTCGAACTCGCTGTACCAATTGGAACAACTGCTGTTAATGACAATTTTTCATTTGTTTGTTGCATTGGAACAATACTTCGTTGTGTTTGGGAGATATTCTTGGATTTTCTAGAGTTACTATTCTGATGACCTCGCTGAAATAAGTATTTCATGAGACTGTATACTGTATATACGTATACGTATATAA
The DNA here is from genome assembly GCF_041381155.1 of Argopecten irradians. Classification (NCBI taxonomy): domain Eukaryota; kingdom Metazoa; phylum Mollusca; class Bivalvia; order Pectinida; family Pectinidae; genus Argopecten; species Argopecten irradians. The sequence goes on along the minus strand of NC_091142.1, from coordinate 26,691,945 downwards.
TGTACATGAGCATTAATCAGCTTCCTAGATCATTTTGGCGGAAGTCACCCACAAAAATAAAAACGTCACCAGTACTCAATGTCTAACTGTCTGAAAATATCTTTTAAACATTTCTCTGGATAGAATTAGTCCTAATAATCGCTGCTCTTCTATCATTGCGGTCAGGGATAACTTTTTAACAGTTAGTGACACGTCAAGGAACATTACATATCATCCAGAAATATATAAGGTTTTGGTTTGATCAGGTATATAGTCAAAGCAATGTATGATAAGATATAGTCAAAGCAATGTATGATAAGATATAGTCAAAGCAATGTATGATAAGGTATAGTCAAAGCAATGTATGATAAGGTATAGTCAAAGCAATGTATGATAAGGTAGTCAAAGCAATGTATGATAAGGTAGTCAAAGCAATGTATGATAAGGTAGTCAAAGCAATGTATGATAAGGTAGTCAAAGCAATGTATGATAAGGTATAGTCAAAGCAATGTATGATAAGGTATAGTCAAAGCAATGTATGATAAGGTATAGTCAAAGCAATGTATGATAAGGTATAGTCAAAGCAATGTATGATAAGGTATAGTCAAAGCAATGTATGATAAGGTATAGTCAAAGCAATGTATGATAAGGTATAGTCAAAGCAATGTATGATAAGGTATAGTCAAAGCAATGTATGATAAGGTATAGTCAAAGCAATGTATGATAAGGTATAGTCAAAGCAATGATATGATAAGGTATAGTCAAAGCAATGTATGATAAGGTAAGTCAAAGCAATGTATGATAAGGTATAGTCAAAGCAATGTATGATAAGGTATAGTCAAAGCAATGTATGATAAGGTATAGTCAAAGCAATGTATGATAAGGTATAGTCAAAGCAATGTATGATAAGGTATAGTCAAAGCAATGTATGATAAGGTATAGTCAAAGCAATGTATGATAAGGTATAGTCAAAGCAATGTATGATAAGGTATAGTCAAAGCAATGTATGATAAGGTATAGTCAAAGCAATGTATGATAAGGTATAGTCAAAGCAATGTATGATAAGGTATAGTCAAAGCAATGTATGATAAGGTAGTCAAAGGTATGATAAGGTAGTCAAAGCAATGTATGATAAGGTATAGTCAAAGCAATGTATGATAAGGTATAGTCAAAGCAATGTATGATAAGGTATAGTCAAAGCAATGTATGATAAGGTATAGTCAAAGCAATGTATGATAAGGTATAAAAGCAATGTATGATAAGTATAGTCAAAGCAATGTATGATAAGGTATAGTCAAAGCAATGTATGATAAGGTAGTCAAAGCAATGTATGATAAGGTATAGTCAAAGCAATGTATGATAAGGTAGTCAAAGCAATGTATGATAAGGTAGTCAAAGCAATGTATGATAAGGTAGTCAAAGCAATGTATGATAAGGTAGTCAAAGCAATGTATGATAAGGTATAGTCAAAGCAATGTATGATAAGGTATAGTCAAAGCAATGTATGATAAGGTATAGTCAAAGCAATGTATGATAAGGTATAGTCAAAGCAATGTATGATAAGGTATAGTCAAAGCAATGTATGATAAGTATAGTCAAAGCAATGTATGATAAGGTAGTCAAAGCAATGTATGATAAGGTATAGTCAAAGCAATGTATGATAAGGTATAGTCAAAGCAATGTATGATAAGGTAGTCAAAGCAATGTATGATAAGGTAGTCAAAGCAATGTATGATAAGGTATAGTCAAAGCAATGTATGATAAGGTATAGTCAAAGCAATGTATGATAAGGTATAGTCAAAGCAATGTATGATAAGGTATAGTCAAAGCAATGTATGATAAGGTATAGTCAAAGCAATGTATAAAGGATAGTAAGGTATGATAAGTCAAAGCAATGTATGATAAGGTATAGTCAAAGCAATGTATGATAAGGTAGTCAAAGCAATGTATGATAAGGTATAGTCAAAGCAATGTATGATAAGGTATAGTCAAAGCAATGTATGATAAGGTATAGTCAAAGCAATGTATGATAAGGTATAGTCAAAGCAATGTATGATAAGGTATAGTCAAAGCAATGTATGATAAGGTAGTCAAAGCAATGTATGATAAGGTATAGTCAAAGCAATGTATGATAAGGTAGTCAAAGCAATGTATGATAAGGTATAGTCAAAGCAATGTATGATAAGGTAGTCAAAGCAATGTATGATAAGGTATAGTCAAAGCAATGTGTGATAAGGTATAGTCAAAGCAATGTATGATAAGGTAGTCAAAGCAATGTATGATAAGGTAGTCAAAGCAATGTATGATAAGTATAGTCAAAGCAATGTATGATAAGGTATAGTCAAAGCAATGTATGATAAGGTATCAAAGCAATGTATGATAGGTAGTCAAAGCAATGTATGATAAGGTAGTCAAAGCAATGTATGATAAGGTAGTCAAAGCAATGTATGATAAGGTAGTCAAAGCAATGTATGATAAGGTATAGTCAAAGCAATGTATGATAAGGTATAGTCAAAGCAATGTATGATAAGGTATAGTCAAAGCAATGTATGATAAGGTATAGTCAAAGCAATGTATGATAAGGTATAGTCAAAGCAATGTATGATAAGGTATAGTCAAAGCAATGTATGATAAGGTATAGTCAAAGCAATGTATGATAAGGTATAGTCAAAGCAATGTATGATAAGGTAGTCAAAGCAATGTATGATAAGGTATAGTCAAAGCAATGTAATGTAAGTCAAGCAATGTATGATAAGGTAGTCAAAGCAATGTATGATAAGGTATAGTCAAAGCAATGTATGATAAGGTAGTCAAAGCAATGTATGATAAGGTATAGTCAAAGCAATGTATGATAAGGTAGTCAAAGCAATGTATGATAAGGTATAGTCAAAGCAATGTATGATAAGGTATAGTCAAAGCAATGTATGATAAGGTATAGTCAAAGCAATGTATGATAAGGTATAGTCAAAGCAATGTATGATAAGGTATAGTCAAAGCAATGTATGATAAGGTATAGTCAAAGCAATGTATGATAAGGTATAGTCAAAGCAATGTATGATAAGGTAGTCAAAGCAATGTATGATAAGGTATAGTCAAAGCAATGTATGATAAGGTAGTCAAAGCAATGTATGATAAGGTATAGTCAAAGCAATGTATGATAAGGTATAGTCAAAGCAATGTATGATAAGGTAGTCAAAGCAATGTATGATAAGGTATAGTCAAAGCAATGTATGATAAGGTATAGTCAAAGCAATGTATGATAAGGTATAGTCAAAGCAATGTATGATAAGGTATAGTCAAAGCAATGTATGATAAGGTATAGTCAAAGCAATGTATGATAAGGTATAGTCAAAGCAATGTATGATAAGGTAGTCAAAGCAATGTATGATAAGGTATAGTCAAAGCAATGTATGATAAGGTATAGTCAAAGCAATGTATGATAAGGTATAGTCAAAGCAATGTATGATAAGGTATAGTCAAAGCAATGTATGATAAGGTATAGTCAAAGCAATGTATGATAAGGTATAGTCAAAGCAATGTATGATAAGGTATAGTCAAAGCAATGTATGATAAGGTATAGTCAAAGCAATGTATGATAAGGTAGTCAAAGCAATGTATGATAAGGTATAGTCAAAGCAATGTATGATAAGGTATAGTCAAAGCAATGTATGATAAGGTAGTCAAAGCAATGTATGATAAGGTATGATAAGGTATAGTCAAAGCAATGTATGATAAGGTATAGTCAAAGCAATGTATGATAAGGTAGTCAAAGCAATGTATGATAAGGTAGTCAAAGCAATGTATGATAAGGTAGTCAAAGCAATGTATGATAAGGTATAGTCAAAGCAATGTATGATAAGGTAGTCAAAGCAATGTATGATAAGGTAGTCAAAGCAATTTTAAGGTATAGTCAAAGCAATGTATGATAAGGTATAGTCAAAGCAATGTATGATAAGGTATAGTCAAAGCAATGTATGATAAGGTATAGTCAAAGCAATGTATGATAAGGTATGATAAGTATAGTCAAAGCAATGTATGATAAGGTATAGTCAAAGCAATGTATGATAAGGTAGTCAAAGCAATGTATGATAAGGTATAGTCAAAGCAATGTATGATAAGGTATAGTCAAAGCAATGTATGATAAGGTATAGTCAAAGCAATGTATGATAAGGTAGTCAAAGCAATGTATGATAAGGTATAGTCAAAGCAATGTATGATAAGGTATAGTCAAAGCAATGTATGATAAGGTATAGTCAAAGCAATGTATGATAAGGTAGTCAAAGCAATGTATGATAAGGTATAGTCAAAGCAATGTATGATAAGGTAGTCAAAGCAATGTATGATAAGGTATAGTCAAAGCAATGTATGATAAGGTATAGTCAAAGCAATGTATGATAAGGTAGTCAAAGCAATGTATGATAAGGTATAGTCAAAGCAATGTATGATAAGGTATAGTCAAAGCAATGTATGATAAGGTATAGTCAAAGCAATGTATGATAAGGTATAGTCAAAGCAATGTATGATAAGGTAGTCAAAGCAATGTATGATAAGGTAGTCAAAGCAATGTATGATAAGGTATAGTCAAAGCAATGTATGATAAGGTATAGTCAAAGCAATGTATGATAAGGTATAGTCAAAGCAATGTATGATAAGGTATAGTCAAAGCAATGTATGATAAGGTATAGTCAAAGCAATGTATGATAAGGTATAGTCAAAGCAATGTATGATAAGGTATAGTCAAAGCAATGTATGATAAGGTATAGTCAAAGCAATGTATGATAAGGTAGTCAAAGCAATGTATGATAAGGTAGTCAAAGCAATGTATGATAAGGTATAGTCAAAGCAATGTATGATAAGGTATAGTCAAAGCAATGTATGATAAGGTATAGTCAAAGCAATGTATGATAAGGTAGTCAAAGCAATGTATGATAAGGTATAGTCAAAGCAATGTATGATAAGGTAGTCAAAGCAATGTATGATAAGGTATAGTCAAAGCAATGTATGATAAGGTATAGTCAAAGCAATGTATGATAAGTAGTAATTATGATAAGGTATAGTCAAAGCAATGTATGATAAGGTATAGTCAAAGCAATGTATGATAAGGTAGTCAAAGCAATGTATGATAAGGTAGTCAAAGCAATGTATGATAAGGTAGTCAAAGCAATGTATGATAAGGTATAGTCAAAGCAATGTATGATAAGGTAGTCAAAGCAATGTATGATAAGGTATAGTCAAAGCAATGTATGATAAGGTATAGTCAAAGCAATGTATGATAAGGTATAGTCAAAGCAATGTATGATAAGGTATAGTCAAAGCAATGTATGATAAGGTATAGTCAAAGCAATGTATGATAAGGTATAGTCAAAGCAATGTATGATAAGGTATAGTCAAAGCAATGTATGATAAGGTATAGTCAAAGCAATGTATGATAAGGTAGTCAAAGCAATGTATGATAAGGTAGTCAAAGCAATGTATGATAAGGTATAGTCAAAGCAATGTATGATAAGGTATAGTCAAAGCAATGTATGATAAGGTATAGTCAAAGCAATGTATGATAAGGTATAGTCAAAGCAATGTATGATAAGGTAGTCAAAGCAATGTATGATAAGGTATAGTCAAAGCAATGTATGATAAGGTATAGTCAAAGCAATGTATGATAAGGTATAGTCAAAGCAATGTATGATAAGGTATAGTCAAAGCAATGTATGATAAGGTATAGTCAAAGCAATGTATGATAAGGTAGTCAAAGCAATGTATGATAAGGTAGTCAAAGCAATGTATGATAAGGTATAGTCAAAGCAATGTATGATAAGGTATAGTCAAAGCAATGTATGATAAGGTATAGTCAAAGCAATGTATGATAAGGTATAGTCAAAGCAATGTATGATAAGGTATAGTCAAAGCAATGTATGATAAGGTATAGTCAAAGCAATGTATGATAAGGTATAGTCAAAGCAATGTATGATAAGGTATAGTCAAAGCAATGTATGATAAGGTATAGTCAAAGCAATGTATGAATTCAAGCATGTATGATAAGGTATAGTCAAAGCAATGTATGATAAGGTATAGTCAAAGCAATGTATGATAAGGTATAGTCAAAGCAATGTATGATAAGGTATAGTCAAAGCAATGTATGATAAGGTATAGTCAAAGCAATGTATGATAAGGTAGTCAAAGCAATGTATGATAAGGTATAGTCAAAGCAATGTATGATAAGGTATAGTCAAAGCAATGTATGATAAGGTAGTCAAAGCAATGTATGATAAGGTATAGTCAAAGCAATGTATGATAAGGTATAGTCAAAGCAATGTATGATAAGGTATAGTCAAAGCAATGTATGATAAGGTATGATAAGGTCAAAGCAATGTATGATAAGGTATAGTCAAAGCAATGTATGATAAGGTATAGTCAAAGCAATGTATGATAAGGTATAGTCAAAGCAATGTATGATAAGGTATAGTCAAAGCAATGTATGATAAGGTATAGTCAAAGCAATGTATGATAAGGTATAGTCAAAGCAATGTATGATAAGGTATAGTCAAAGCAATGTATGATAAGGTATAGTCAAAGCAATGTATGATAAGGTAGTCAAAGCAATGTATGATAAGGTATAGTCAAAGCAATGTATGATAAGGTAGTAGTCAAAGCAATGTATGATAAGGTATAGTCAAAGCAATGTATGATAAGGTATAGTCAAAGCAATGTATGATAAGGTAGTCAAAGCAATGTATGATAAGGTAGTCAAAGCAATGTATGATAAGGTATAGTCAAAGCAATGTATGATAAGGTAGTCAAAGCAATGTATGATAAGGTATAGTCAAAGCAATGTATGATAAGGTATAGTCAAAGCAATGTATGATAAGGTAGTCAAAGCAATGTATGATAAGGTAGTCAAAGCAATGTATGATAAGGTATAGTCAAAGCAATGTATGATAAGGTAGTCAAAGCAATGTATGATAAGGTAGTCAAAGCAATGTATGATAAGGTATAGTCAAAGCAATGTATGATATGGTATAGTCAAAGCAATGTATGATAAGGTATAGTCAAAGCAATGTATGATAAGGTATAGTCAAAGCAATGTATGATAAGGTATCAAAGTGTATGATAAGGTATAGTCAAAGCAATGTATGATAAGGTAGTCAAAGCAATGTATGATAAGGTATAGTCAAAGCAATGTATGATAAGGTATAGTCAAAGCAATGTATGATAAGGTATAGTCAAAGCAATGTATGATAAGGTATAGTCAAAGCAATGTATGATAAGGTATAGTCAAAGCAATGTATGATAAGGTATAGTCAAAGCAATGTATGATAAGGTAGTCAAAGCAATGTATGATAAGGTATAGTCAAAGCAATGTATGATAAGGTATAGTCAAAGCAATGTATTAGATAAGGTAGTCAAAGCAATGTATGATAAGGTATAGTCAAAGCAATGTATGATAAGGTAGTCAAAGCAATGTATGATAAGGTAGTCAAAGCATGTATGATAAGATAGTCAAAGCAATGTATGATAAGGTATAGTCAAAGCAATGTATGATAAGGTATAGTCAAAGCAATGTATGATAAGGTATAGTCAAAGCAATGTATGATAAGGTATAGTCAAAGCAATGTATGATAAGGTATAGTCAAAGCAATGTATGATAAGGTATAGTCAAAGCAAATGTATGATAAGGTATAGTCAAAGCTCAATGTATGATAAGGTATTGTCTAAAGCAATGTGATGATAAGGTATTAGTCAAAGCAATGTATGATAAGGTATAGTCAAAGCAATGTATGATAAGGTATAGTCAAAGCAATGTATGATAAGGTATAGTCAAAGCTATGTATGATAGGTGATAGTCAAAGCAATGTATTCGTAAGGTAGTCAAAGCAATGTATGATAAGGTATAGTCAAAGCAATGTATGATAAGGTATAGTCAAAGCAATGTATGATAAGGTATAGTCAAAGCAATGTATGATAAGGTATAGTCAAAGCAATGTATGATAAGGTATAGTCAAAGCAATGTATGATAAGGTAGTCAAAGCAATGTATGATAAGGTATAGTCAAAGCAATGTATGATAAGGTATAGTCAAAGCAATGTATGATAAGGTATAGTCAAAGCAATGTATGATAAGGTATAGTCAAAGCAATGTATGATAAGGTATAGTCAAAGCAATGTATGATAAGGTATAGTCAAAGCAATGTATGATAAGGTATAGTCAAAGCAATGTATGATAAGGTATAGTCAAAGCAATGTATGATAAGGTATAGTCAAAGCAATGTATGATAAGGTATAGTCAAAGCAATGTATGATAAGGTATAGTCAAAGCAATGTATGATAAGGTAGTCAAAGCAATGTATGATAAGGTAGTCAAAGCAATGTATGATAAGGTAGTCATACCCAATGTATGATAAGGTATAGTCAAAAGCAATGTATAAAGGTGAACCTTTAACACACCCTAGAGTTAGAAGCCTTATGATAACGTAGTAAAGGACGATATAAAGGTGAACCTTTAACATACCCTATCGTTAGACGATATAAAGGTGAACCTTTAACATACCCTAGCGTTAGACGATATAAAGGTGAACCTTTAACATACTCTAGCGTTAGACGATATAAAGGTGAACCTTTAACATACCCTAGCGTTAGACGTTATAAGGTGAACCTTTAACATACCCTAGATATAAAGGTGAACCTTTAACATACCCTAGCGTTAGACGATATAAAGGTGAACCTTTAACATACCCCTAGCGTTAGACGATATAAAGGTGAACCTTTAACATACCCTAGCGTTAGACGATATAAAGGTGAACCTTTAACATACCCTAACGTTAGACGATATAAAGGTGAACCTTTAACATACCCTAGCGTTAGACGATATAAAGGTGAACCTTTAACATACCCTAACGTTAGACGATATAAAGGTGAACCTTTAACATACCCTAACGTTAGACGATATAAAGGTGAACCTTTAACATACCCTAGCGTTAGACGATATAAAGGTGAACCTTTAACATACCCTAACGTTAGACGATATAAAGGTGAACCTTTAACATACACCTAACGTTAGACGATTAGAACTTATACCTAAGGTTAGACGATATTAACCTTTACATACCCTAAGACGTTAGACCTTAACATACCCTAACGATATAAAGGTGAACCTTTAACACACCCTAACGTTAGACGATATAAAGGTGAACCTTTAACATACCCTAGCGTTAGACGATATAAAGGTGAACCTTTAACATACCCTAACGTTAGACGATATAAAGGTGAACCTTTAACATACCTAGCGTTAGACGATATAAAGGTGAACCTTTAACATACCCTAACGTTAGACGATATAAAGGTGAACCTTTAACATACCCTAACGTTAGACGATATAAAGGAGTGAACCTTTAACATACCCTAGCGTTAGACGATATAAAGGTGAACCTTTAACATACCCTAGCGTTAGACGATATAAAGGTGAACCTTTAACATACCCTAGCGTTAGACGATATAAAGGTGAACCTTTAACATACCCTAGCGTTAGACGATATAAAGGTGAACCTTTAACATACCCCACGTTAGACGATATAAAGGTGAACCTTTAACATACCCTAGCGTTAGACGATATAAAGGTGAACCTTTAACATACCCTAACGTTAGACGATATAAAGGTGAACCTTTAACATACCCTAACGTTAGACGATATAAAGGTGAACCTTTAACATACCCTAACGTTAGACGATATAAAGGTGAACCTTTAACATACCCTAACGTTAGACGATATAAAGGTGAACCTTTAACATACCCTAACGTTAGACGATATAAAGGTGAACCTTTAACATACCCTAGCGTTAGACGATATAAAGGTGAACCTTTAACATACCCTAACGTTAGACGATATAAAGGTGAACCTTTAACATACCCTACGTTAGACGATATAAAGGTGAACCCTAACATACCTAACGTTAGACGATATAAAGGTGAACCTTTAACATACCCTAACGTTAGACGATATAAAGGTGAACCTTTAACATACCCTAACGTTAGACGATATAAAGGTGAACCTTTAACATACCCTAACGTTAGACGATATAAAGGTGAACCTTTAACATACCCTAACGTTAGACGATATAAAGGTGAACCTTTAACATACCCTACGTAGACGATATAAGTGTTTAACATAAAAGTAACCTTTAACATACCCTACGTTAGACGATATAAAGGTGAACCTTTAACATACCCTAAACGTTAGACGATATAAAGGTGAACCTTTAACATACCCTAACGTTAGACGATATAAAGGTGAACCTTTAACATACCCTAACGTTAGACGATATAAAGGTGAACCTTTAACATACCCTAACGTTAGACGATATAAAGGTGAACCTTTAACATACCCTAACGTTAGACGATATAAAGGTGAACCTTTAACATACCCTAGCGTTAGACGATATAAAGGTGAACCTTTAACATACCCTAACGTTAGACGATATAAAGGTGAACCTTTAACATACCCTACGTTAGACGATATAAAGGTGAACCTTTAACATACCCTACCTAGCGTTAGACGATATAAAGGTGAACCTTTAACATACCCTAACGTTAGACGATATAAAGGTGAACCTTTAACATACCCTAACGTTAGACGATATAAAGGTGAACCTTTAACATACCCTAACGTTAGACGATATAAAGGTGAACCTTTAACATACCCTAACGTTAGACGATATAAAGGTGAACCTTTAACATACCCTAACGTTAGACGATATAAAGGTGAACCTTTAACATACCCTAACGTTAGACGATATAAAGGTGAACCTTTAACATACCCTAACGTTAGACGATATAAAGGTGAACCTTTAACATACCCTAACGTTAGACGATATAAAGGTGAACCTTTAACATACCCTAACGTTAGACGATATAAAGGTGAACCTTTAACATACCCTAACGTTAGACGATATAAAGGTGAACCTTTAACATACCCTAGCGTTAGACGATATAAAGGTGAACCTTTAACATACCCTAACGTTAGACGATATAAAGGTGAACCTTTAACATACCCTAACGTTAGACGATATAAAGGTGAACCTTTAACATACCCTAACGTTAGACGATATAAAGGTAACCTATTATAAAGGTGAACCTTTAACATACCCTAACGTTAGACGATATAAAGGTGAACCTTTAACATACCCTAACGTTAGACGATATAAAGGTGAACCTTTAACATACCCTAACGTTAGACGATATAAAGGTGAACCTTTAACATACCCTAACGTTAGACGATATAAAGGTGAACTTTAAATCTTACATACCTAACGTTAGACGATATAAAGGTGAACCTTTAACATACCCTAACGTTAGACGATATAAAGGTGAACCTTTAACATACCCTAACGTTAGACGATATAAAGGTGAACCTTTAACATACCCTAACGTTAGACGATATAAAGGTGAACCTTTAACATACCCTAACGTTAGACGATATAAAGGTGAACCTTTAACATACCCTAACGTTAGACGATATAAAGGTGAACCTTTAACATACCCTAACGTTAGACGATATAAAGTAACAGTGAACCTTTAACATACCCTAACGTTAGACGATATAAAGGTGAACCTTTAACATACCCTAACGTTAGACGATATAAAGGTGAACCTTTAACATACCCTAACGTTAGACGATATAAAGGTGAACCTTTAACATACCCTAACGTTAGACGATATAAAGGTGAACCTTTAACATACCCTAACGTTAGACGATATAAAGGTGAACCTTTAACATACCCTAACGTTAGACGATATAAAGGTGAACCTTTAACATACCCTAACGTTAGACGATATAAAGGTGAACCTTTAACATACCCTAACGTTAGACGATATAAAGGTGAACCTTTAACATACCCTAGCGTTAGACGATATAAAGGTGAACCTTTAACATACCCTAACGTTAGACGATATAAAGGTGAACCTTTAACATACCCTAACGTTAGACGATATAAAGGTGAACCTTTAACATACCCTAGCGTTAGACGATATAAAGGTGAACCTTTAACATACCCTAGCGTTAGACGATATAAAGGTGAACCTTTAACATACCCTAGCGTTAGACGATATAAAGGTGAACCTTTAACATACCCTAACGTTAGACGATATAAAGGTGAACCTTTAACATACCCTAACGTTAGACGATATAAAGGTGAACCTTTAACATACCCTAACGTTAGACGATATAAAGGTGAACCTTTAACATACCCTAACGTTAGACGATATAAAGGTGAACCTTTAACATACCCTAACGTTAGACGATATAAAGGTGAACCTTTAACATACCCTAACGTTAGACGATATAAAGGTGAACCTTTAACATACCCTAGCGTTAGACGATATAAAGGTGAACCTTTAACATACCCTAACGTTAGACGATATAAAGGTGAACCTTTAACATACCCTAGCGTTAGACGATATAAAGGTGAACCTTAAACATACCCTAGCGTTAGACGATATAAAGGTGAACCTTTAACATACCCTAGCGTTAGACGATATGAGGGTAGTTGGTCTAGACTCAATGCATCCAATATAACACTCAATTACATGAACTACGTGATTGTTGCTGTACAATCACAATCTGCTATATCTCTAACCTTTCATTTGTGGTAGTTTCGTTATGTCGACTTTGATGTAATTAACACGTTTGTTTTTGTTTTTCGCGATGTAGATGCATCGCCCAGAAAGTATATCGAGCCTTTTTGAATAATTTAATTACAATTGTTGGATTAAAATTTTGTACTCGATGTCTGATAGAGAAAAAAGCTTTAATTTTTGTGTAAACATAATATGCAAAGTTATGAAAATCTGATTATGTCATAACTCCTACTCTCTCTTATAAATTGCTATACAACTCCTATACTACCTGACCTCACCAGTATAAAACGTCAGTCCTAATTTTCTTAAAATAGCAAACTACTTTTTCTCTTGGTACTTGGACTGGGCAGCACGAGTCTTTAGAATATTGAAAACATCGCTAAAATTTGACTTGATGATTTTTGTCTCTGCTACATGTCTTACTCTATTGGAGATAATAGCAGAAAGTCTTATCATCAACTGAGCGACTGGTGGCCAGTCTTCTTAGTACTGCGTAGAATGGGTTTCCGTTGGCTCCATTCTGTCAAAGCAATCCTTTTCTCTTAAAACCGTCTAGTCAAAACAACAAAGGATTTCTCTGCGGACTTGTTTTTAGCATTGTTAACTGATAAGAAGTACAATGTGTAAGGTCACTCCGAGATAGCCTAGTCTTCATGTTAAGTGTCACGATAGACATAGCATTGTGGGTACATCTAGCCCAAAGTTCTCGACACCAAATGTAGAAATGACCATTGACCATTCTTATTCGGCCATATAGTAGCTACTTTAACTGTTCCTCATTATGTTTTTTGTGTGTCTTTATTAGACTAGTCCAACTATCTACCGAATTGAAATCCTGCATTTTTATTTGATGTGACTATTCAACTGACTTTGATAAGGATTGTTATTACGGTAACTACATTCAGAACCAAATACATCTAAAACATTTCATCTTGACTTAACAGTTCCGAAAAAACTATACAACTTTTCTGTTACCTTAATTGGCAAATAACAAGAATGTATATTACAAAATGCTTACGTGGAAATATACGAATTCAGTGAGAGAGAGGTAATTGAATGTTTGCCAAGTTCATTGAATTCTTTTTATTTTTAGAGCCACAGTACATTCATGTCAAGCTTTAACTTTTCCTGAAAAGTTTTTTAAAATTATTTTGACTTCTACGTACTTTAAGTTAGGTTTTGACTTCATACAAAGAGACAGAATTGCTGAAAACCGTGTCCTGCTTTGTGTAATCGTATATCATGGCATCAGTTTTCTGGCACAAAGAAATACATTAGTTTCCGGTTCTGTGAATGCTTTAGAAGAAGAAAAAACCAATATACACATGTACAATGAAGTCCTGAAAGATTCAAAATAGACACGAGACAATCGCAATTCACCTTTGTGAAACACCTGTTGAGATAACAGTCAGTTTACATACTTCACTGATTGAATAGCTCGCACCTGCTCTCACACGTGTCAATAATCTAGAAAAGGGCGGATATTGAATAAATTGAAAAGTTTTGGCTCGTGTCGAAATTTAGAATTTGCCAGACTCACCGCGTGCTGAGAGTGCTAAGACACATAATTATTCTATATTACTGAAGGTTAGAGCTAACAATGACGTCACGTTTGTGGAGTTCTGGCAGATGGTCGTTCTGTATATCTATTTAACTCGCTGGGTTTGCAGGGGGCAGAGAGGGAGGATGTGTGATGCAGTGCAAACACACTCTCCCAAAATAGCCGAGACATGGTCTGATATCTACTTTGCAGAGATACATATTGGCTCCAATGATCAACCCACTTCACATTCTCTCTCCTACTGTAGTGCAACCCGGTGACTCTTCGTTCTTCCTCTTCTTCTCAACTCTCTTTGGTGGTTACTAGGTGTCAAATGAAACCATTCAGAATGTCAAACCTTAGGACCAGGTGAGAGTATAGACTGTAGTTGGCTTATAGTGACTTGTCAATTCGGCTTGTTTAGAGTTGGGTAGATGTCATGGCTTGTCTCTGGCGCTTCATTAGTGCTCTCGTGTTTGTTAAAATTGGTCATATATTAGTTATGACTAGGGTAGAATGCCTTAGCTTGTCTCCGGTGCTTCATTCGTTTGGATCTGCCTTGCTATGGTTCATGCTCATATATTTGTTTTCCATAAAGAATTTGACCATATGACTTGTTAATTAATGTTTTTATACCCAGGGTAGAATGTTGTGGCTTGTCTCTCGCGCTTTAGTAGTTTTGTGGTCAATCCTGCTATGGGTAATGTTATGATTTGTGATTTCCATACAGAAAGTGGTCATATGACTTGTTAGATGACTTGTATACACTAGGATAGATTCCCATGACTTTTGGCATTGTTGTTTATAAAAAAAATCAAATATTTGGCATATACATTTACTACAGTGGTCCGTGATACCTCCTTTCTGTGAATGAAATGTAAGCAGCATATCTGTTCTACTACATTAATATTTTACTTCTGGGGAAAAGGCACCTCCGTAAATTTGAAATCATTTCAAAACGCTTCATACTGTTTGTTTACTGAACTACATTTGTGAATGTTGTCATCTTTCTTACATAAGATACATTGAAATGTAGCGCTGCTGATGTGTTCTGTTGTTGCGGTTTTCACGGTGAGGTGTATTTGTTTCTGTTTCAAATTTATTTACAGCTTCACTACACAAGATTTCCATTCTTATTTAAGTATACTTCTCGCATCGTCGGTACAGTGTATGTGTAGTTCAAGTGAGGGCGAAACAGTTAAATGGTTTAGCTTGACTTCCTTTTCACAGTACATTATGCTAAAGGAATAATATGTTTTGCACTACTCTGTGTTTGATTCATCAATTCTTGTAGTGTTTTTTTCAATATCGAGTCTTTTCATGTCCAGTCCTGATAAATGCACCGGTGCCAAACGATGTCTGGAAAATCACGAACCATTGTAATGCAATTATACCGGATCACTAAACTAAGTTATCCAAGCCTGTGCTTGGTACGAAACAATATTTTAAATAGTTACAGTATCGGTGTGAACGCCTGTCTGTCAGACACGCTTACTTACCGTAAGATAAGATTTACGTCAGTGAAGATATACACATCGCATTGGGCCATACAAAAGAAATAAGAACATCGTCTATCTGGCTTACCTGGTAGATATCGCCAAACGAGCTGATTTTTGAAAACATGTTGGATATAGTTTTTAATCTCTGTTCTCTCTGACGTCTTGACTTTATAAAACGAGAGATTGTGATTAGCTGTTAAATTTTCAATTCTTCCCATTTTTTAAATACAATTTTTCACCAAGTTTTTAGTTTACACCAAAGATTTTCCAATAGAATATGAATTAATTATATAACTATTCGATGTATAAATTAATACTTTAGCACAAGCAAGCTTTCTTATGTTCTCTCATACTTGTGCGCTTCAAAGGTTGATATTTGTCTGCAAATATTCCAGTCTTATCCAAAATGCCATCTTAGATAGATCCGCGTTGATTTTGTATTGTCACTTGATTTTGCTTTAAACTTCCTAAGTTTGGTATACTTTTTGATTCAATAAATTCAATTATGGTATCTCCTGTGTGTTACCATTGTCACTGTTGCACATGTCTGGCAGTTGTTATTGTCCACCACAATAGAACAATACTTGGCAGTAGCTGCATTATTATGACGTATTTATCTATTATCATTATCTACCAAAATACCTACAATGATAATGAGTTATATCCAGCATAATATTTTGGCAGGCGTTCCCATATAAAGACCCATGGCTAACTTTCAGGGGACAGTACTCTAATAATTTTAGGTGTCACGCTACCATTTTCAATATAATGAATTATGCCAGTAAAGCTAGGGTTCAATAGCTATGTAGACGTGTATCTGTGATTAATACAAGGGCTTGTATATGTCTAGGGTTGTTCTGTTAGATTATAACACTGATTAGTAGGATGTGTGTATTGGAACCATATGTTCGAACACAGGAGACGTATGATGCTGGGAAGGAGGGGGAGTGATAAGAGGGGGTCATCAGTCTATATAACCTTGATGTTTCGTGCTTGGTATTTGCATCTCCTGTTGTCTGAAGCAACATCCTTCCTCCATTATACGCTGTCACTGAGCGCACATGTGCTAATATCTGTGATGCAGAAATCGGGGAAACTGTTTTAGTTTATCTAATTACCTTTATACAGATCAAACAATTTTGACAACAAACTATATTCAAAATCAGTTTTGCATTGACCACCCCACCCGTTTAGTCAATATGTATGTTGTTTGCTCGTTTATTATATAGTTCGAAAGAGTACTTTTCAAGAGTGACAATGCCAAAAGGGGTGGATTTTTTTGTGTTATGTAAAATTTCGCCCAATTCTATATATACCTCCGATACAAACACTTTATATAGTGTGACGTTCAATTATATTGAAAGGAAACGCAGCTTCATTCATTTATATGCCATCATTTTCTTCAAAGCTTCAAATTTCTTAAAGTACGCATACAGACTATCAAATGAAACATATGTACATAATATATATCAACAATGATGTTTCAGATCTTATTTAATTTGTATCATGACGTCATTCCCCTGTCACATGATCTACTCACTAAAACTTTGAACATGACCTTCAGTGCTATTTATACCCTCGCCTGTTTCCTAAGATAGTACAGTGGCCATATGGTTTCAAAGATATAATAAACTTGTCATTATATATATACTTACACTATTTCAAGTTCAAAGATTAGTCTGACATTCAGCAATCCCAGATAAGATTTGTCAGGTTATCATAATAATTCATATGAAAACCAATAAAATGTATGGCGATCATTTCAAATAAAGGTCTTTTTGACATCCATTAAGCATGTTGATGATTCTGATTTATAAATTTGAGATTTTGGAAAAGGATTTAACTAAAATAAACAAGAAAGAAAAATGATAATATAAGTTTTGAAGCTAACAAGACTGAAACATATGTCTTAAACCATGATTCTTCGAGGGTTAGTCATACGGTAAGATGTAATGTAAAGTGTCTGTCTAAATGTTCCACATGGCCACATGAAACCATTCATACCACAATACTGTATGTGAAAGTCATTCATACCATCATACTGTATGTGAAAGCCACTTATACATAGAACATCAGATTTGTTTTCCATTGAAACCGATTTCAACAGGATGAACACGAGAAAACAAAAATTAACACAAAAATCAATATAACGTAATTAAGTAATTGGTATGATATTTAGTATGAGAAATCGTTGATGTTCTAAAAATGTGTTAGTTTTGCCCACATGTTCCTTAAGAAACATTTAGAAATGAAGTTAATTAAGATTTTAACAAGGTCACGTGGAGGTCGATATCTGGATCATATCTAACATAAATGTTTGACGTGTAAGCAGATGTGATGTCAATCAAGATGATCAAATTATTTTTAAACTGAATGGATCATTGTGGTAGTAAGAGTTACAGCAAAATCGAATCAATGTGGAATATTCGGGGAAATTATGAAAAAGACGAGTATCTCCCATTTCCTTCTTCCAAGCATGATACCCCAAACTTCTCATAATGGATAGCACTGATTAGCGTTTCTCCTCTATACATAGGACCCCCGGCATCATTAACAGTCATGCGTTATGGTATAATGTCAGCATGGTATATGACATGCCACTAGCGGGGAGATCATTACGCGATATCTCAGACATGTTATGTGAGCGGAAGGTTATATCGGTGGTACAGACAGTAACCTTGACAATGTGACGTCACAGGTTGCGTAGTAATACATGATGTGCAAGTGGCAAAGTTTCGTGTATGTCACGACACATCATTCGTAACCTTTTGTCTAAAGAGGTGTTCCATTTATCTGATTGGCATCACCGCTGGATTAGCCTAGTCCATTATAAAGTAGGACAAGTGCCTATAATGAAGAATGTTCCCTTCAGTGATGGGTACATGGCATGGTTAATTTTGTAGCTAAATGTGTAAAACATCAACATGTATTCAGTCATAAATAAATTCAATGCTGCAGATGATATGCAATACTGTTAAGATATCGAACTGGTTTGATGGTACACAAGCTGTCAATCAAATAACACGTGACTGTGTATTTTGCATTAAATATGCTACGGCATTTACTCCGACATTGAATAGGTATGCGAACACAAGGCGTGGCTACATACCGCCTGGCAATCCATTTGGCAAACCTAACTTGTTTTCTAGTTCGTGACAAGTGTCAGATCCTTTGTACAGAATAAGTAATAAAAACTGTTTCTGTCACGATGAAACTTAAAAAAAAACCGTTGATATCTGACAACTGTTGTTATTTAGTTGGGATCCAATAGAGTCGTCACAAGTGCATGAGTACGCGAAAATCAAGACACATTTTGTATAGGGTTTGGCTGCCTTGACTGCCTTTTATATGTCAATAGACCTCTTCACTTTAATGGGAGTAAGTATGCTAGATATGATCATTATAGAGTAAGCACCAAAGGATATAGACCGTCTACTACACGTAGGGTATATTACAAGCATAGCTACATGTTATAATCATGGGGATTTTGACGACAGATACTTATTCATCCAATAGTTTTAACGAATATTTTATTACTTTTTACGAATAGCAGATTATCGTATTTTAGAAAAATAAGAGCAAACACTTTTGAATTACTTTTTAAATATGTGTTGCTAAACAATAGCGCGGCTTCACTAGTCTATGTTTATGTCATACAGTACTGATAACATTGAATATGAAAAATCTTATCAATTACAAACGTCTTCGAAATGTAGTATATATGCTATTTTTAGTATGATGTGTCCAAACAAAACAAAAACTAACCAAT
Source organism: Argopecten irradians (assembly GCF_041381155.1). Classification (NCBI taxonomy): domain Eukaryota; kingdom Metazoa; phylum Mollusca; class Bivalvia; order Pectinida; family Pectinidae; genus Argopecten; species Argopecten irradians. The sequence goes on along the minus strand of NC_091142.1, from coordinate 26,672,535 downwards.
GTGTACAATTCATATGGATGAAATAGGGGACATTAGCCAGAAACATAAAATAATTATATAATATTGGAGTATTGCTGCTAGGCATAATTCTGGTAGCAGAACATCTTTTCGTGCGTTAGATAATAGCCATGCTACTAGGGTCATCTCGAGTCTATGGTCAGCAACACACAAGGTCATAATAGGTCAGACAATAGACTAAACATTGTGACCTTTTTGTTTGGCTGAAAATGGTTGTCTTTGTAAGTAAGCCAACTATTAGTACGGTACAACTAGTCCCATGATGAATGTGTCCACGAGGTCGTAGGATGGTGCCAAATTCTCTCTAGCTGAGTCTCTTCTTTGTTTTACTGCAGGGTAGGTTAGTACACAACTTCAAAGAAAGACGTTGGTAAAGCGCACCTATCCTACCCACTGGTGTGTACAAAACACTCTGTGACCCTAGCCTCTGTTAAACAAAAAATACAGAACATAACTTTTTTAAACCTGTCTTTGTGGCAACATCATTTTACAAATATGAATTGCAATTGTATTTATTCATCGAACTTTCATTAGTTTAATGTTCCTGCCCAATGTATGAACAGAGCATAAAAAGAAAACATTAGCGTGATGATGGTGCGGATTTATTTCCTGAAATCATTCCTACCACCCTCCTATGTGGATGGAACGTTAGCTCAATTATATTAAATCGATTCTAAGAAATTCAAGATAACCTTTGTATCCATGACTGTCTTTAGGTGGACAGTATTCAGTTCTCTAATTCTACGCTAAAAGAACTATTCAGTGCTTCGATGTTTCGACTGATTTAGCATGGGTCTTTTTCCATGTTTCTTCATATAACCTACCATAATTTGAGGATTTAAACATCAAGGCTGTCTACATTATAGTGAAAATTATTTTTGTACAGAATCCACTATGTATTGATAACAAATGCTGTGATTTGTGATCCCACCACCCTTGCCAAACGACTAAGAACACATGCTGTCGTCTTAGTTTCTCAATTGTGGTTACATCTTATATTTGGCAAATACAAGAATTGAATCGTAACTGGAAAGAAACGACGATATAAGTGAAGCGGGATTGGACTGAGTCGATCAACGGTGACCAGATAGCTCAATCTGTAGAGCGTCCGGCTAATGCTTGTAGGTCCTGAGGGTTCGAATTCCCGTCTGGCCACTACAGTTTCTCCTCTCCTTTTACATAAATAACACCAGAATCAAATTAATTTTTTCAAATTGTAAATACCTGAAATATCATTTTTGTCGATTTGCGTTTGAATTTTGATATTTCTCTTCAAAGTTTGTATGAGGTGTATAAGGAGACTGTGCGCCTCCTACATGTACCGGAAGACATGAATTATACAGGATTACAAGTCAGCTCCCCCACGCCTTCAAAGGTAACGATGCTATAAATAAATGTAATAGTTGTATATCATGTTTTTAAGTTACTAAGGAACAAACGTGCACGTGCCAGATTCATATTTTATTACTATGCAATAAAGAAATGAGTTGGCATAATGTCGTTAAAATCATAGAACTAAGAGACTGGCCACCAATCATAACTAAATATTTGGCCTTGTAATTTGTGAGCGTTGATATTGATTGTCTATGTTTATATTTCTGTTTGCATTTTGCACAATATCCCCCTTACACCTACACCAGAAGCTATTCATAACGGCATGACATAACCCGTCGGTTAATGGAAGAAAAGATCGGAGGCCAACAAAACTGTTCTCACATAAAAGAGGAAGATATTAATAGCAACATTCATTCCAAGATAAAAAAAAAAAAAAAAAAAAAAACATTTACAAATTTTCACACAGAGAAACATGGCGAAAGAAATCGCTTCCATGGAATATCATAGTGGGCGAAATGACCCCATCTGCTAGCTTAAACTGAAAAACAGTAAGCACGGAATACCTCTAATAAATCATCAAATAACGCGAATGATGTTGGAATAGAGATCAAATGAAAATGATGTTATGTGCACTCATAAACGTATACCGAGGTATTGCTTGTAGATACCTAGTGTTTGAACATAGAACCTATTATGCATTGTTTGGTGTGATGGTCGATATCGTCTGACCCCTTTAATGCAAAACAATGATGTTGATTGTTAGTGAATGATTTTACTACCTGGACCTCCAGGTACGCTTTAAGTGGAGAGTGCATCTTTCTGGTTTGAATAATAAGACCTTGTGATGAGTCCCGATCAAAGAGATTAGATTTGCACTTAGCAAAGAGACCGACTATTTGTGGTTTCGTAAAAGAATACAGGTAACCTCTCCGAATTATCTACGAAGACTGTGAGCAAGAGGGATCTGTCAATCAAATACAGCCTAATGAAACACTGAATCAACCAAGAGCATGAAGAGCAACACATCTTAGAATAAAGGTCATGATTGAAGTATATCCATGGTAATCAATAGTGTTCTTTTCAATTTCGTGTCTTTTCTCAAGCTTCTCGGTAGGCACAGAATTCGCTTGAACCTTCATTATACCATTCGCTGCAATGCCTTGTTCATTTAGTCTTTGGATATAATCTTAGGTTATCTTCCAAAATGTACATCCTTCTGAAATCTCCGCGTGATATATTTGTATGAAAAATCCAATGACCACCAAGATCGTTTTAATGTAAGTGATGCAGTAATAGACCTATTTTGTATACGAATGATATTAAGATGTCGAAACCTAGCTTCATGATCGTGGTTTACTTATCGAAACGGTGAGTATATATATATGCATATTTTTACAGTCTGGTGCACTGGTAAAGTTGGTTTATTTGAATAAGAATGAATCGAGATTTTCTAAACTCAATGCCAATAAAATATTAAGTCTTATGTTTTGATGAATGCAAAAAAATCCACTAAGAATGCTGAAGAAGTGTTGAAAGTGTTTAAAAATATACATCGTCTATGATGCCCTTCATATAGCCGGCCTCTATACAGCACTGCCGAGCTATTTCTGATCGAGGCGATGATTAAAGCCATCAGAACACATGTTTTAGTATGCGCACGTACGATGTGCACGGTAGGAGGAACTGATGTAGACATTATACTAGGGGAGTGGCCGATCATCCAAAACGTGCTGAGATATTAAAGGGGCACACGCCATATTTAATAAATTGTTAAAGAGGCGAGCACCGAATCGTCCTAATGTCTATATAAATCGTACAATGTGCTGTGTTTTTGAGTGGGGGAGGTCTGGAAGTAATTCCCATACTTTACCCCATTAAACTCTTGTGTTAACGAAATGTACAGAGAAATATTTATGTACAACCATAATTCTATCTTGCTTATAGCAAAAGTTTTCGCCACTTACACATTATGTTTGTTGCCACTAATGCATGAAATGACGTCACTCTTTGTAAGGTTGCTTGTTTGGTTAATACGTGAACACTTTTTCTCATAGACGAAAGTCAATCAATGAAATACATTGGTACATCAATTCTATATCAAAAGTCAATTATAACGAAATATTATGAATATGAATTGTTGGTATATGTATTGACTTTCAAAGAATGAACACATCGTTTTCCTACCATAGATCAATAACATTTAAATACTGAATTATTACTGTTATTGAAGTACAGTATATATTTGGTATCCATTATAATTACAAACGGATGATCGAAATGTATATAAATAGAATCAGGAGCTCCCGAACAGTGAATGTTTTCTGCCTCGTCGACGACAGCTTATTCTAGGTCAAGTCTGGATCAATATTTATTTTATATGAAATGCAACAAATAGAATACGTCTTGTTCCTAAATACAGTATGATATATTGTTTTTGGTGATACAGTCGGTAACATTAAGACATAGCTGATATCCACCCTCTGTCGCACGGGCAATCAGTCTGTATTTTAATTCCTGAACTTATCTCTTTTCGAGAAGTAATTGATAACCAGTTGGCGAAGCTTCTTGCAAATTATTGTTAGGTTTTAAAATAACTTCTTAATGTGGGGAATGTTGCTCCTGTTTTAAGACAAGTTCTCCTGCTTCAACATCAAATACCTGGTGTTTTTTTCGTCGAAGAACTTCTCATAGATATGTCTTACAACTCACAGATTTAATATGTTATAAACTTAAATTCCCCAAAACAAATTAGACTCTTAATGTTCTTGGCCTATACATAAACATGTTTCTTTTACGCAATTATTTCTTCGTCCATGTTTTAAAACCAAATCAAATAAAAACTTATGTTTCCTGTGAACTTGTGATATGCCTGTTGCTATATATAGATCTCTGACAGATTATGTTTGTTTAACATGGCACTCTGTCTGTGTTTATATCTGATAAGCATAACAGATAATTAGCAATTATTTACATGCCAGAGATGGGGATTCTGAGGTACTCCACGAGGCCCGTGTCCCCCTGCATATCCGTATGGTGTATTCTATGACATCAGTGATATATCACTACGCACGTATAGTCGTAATGCACCACTTAATATACATATGTTACTACACGAATATAAAGTAATCCATAGCTTCACAAATTGGTTACCTTTGTCAAGTAAATCTGTGTATAAACTAACCCTATGTTGTTAAGATAATAACGGTAAATCTCCACTCTAAAGAAGTTATTAAAGAGGTATTATTGTTTGGAAGAGATTTTGAGAACCATCTGTCAAATGGCTTGTAACTAGGATGTTTCATGTTAAAAACTACACTACAATAGAATAAAACATCAATTTTGAAAGCATTGAATTGCATGTGAGTGATTTAATCCTCACCCTACAACTCTACTCTAGAAAATTAAAAAAAAATATCACTAAAATCTGGCTTGATTATTTGTGTATTACATTTCTGGTACTAGGTTTAGTGGGAGATAATCTAGTATTAGAACTCTGCTGAAAAAATCTTATCAACTCAGGGTGTTATGGCCAGTCTACACTCTAGGTTTCATTACCCTTTTTGTCAATAAATCCTTTTTTTCAATAAATTATTTCATATAGCAATTGATGTTTTAGAACAACCGTAAATTATGGTGGTAGAGAAGCGGTCCACTATTACGCCTGTCTTGTAATGTCTTTTCTCATAGAGATTTTGAACGTCGTTAAGGCGTGTGCAAAAGGGATTTAACTATGTCACAACAAAAGGGGTTTAACTAAGTTACAACAAACGGGATTAACTATTTTAGAACAAAAGGGTTTAGAGTTGCTAATGAATATTTTTGAAACCCTGATTTATAATTTCCTTGTTAGTGAATAGCCATTGGTTAACCAGATGGATACGCATCATCAGACGGCTTAAAATCACATCAAGTTAGGCACACGAAATATACCGTCATTACTGATGAACAGCTGACTACGCCATTCTGGTCTTAAACTAGGCGATATACATAGATATACGTATTTTCTTGCTCTTTCTTCTCATGTTTCAATGCCTGACGCAAAATCCACCGATAACCTCCCGTCGTTATTTATCCGAAGGTCTTAGCGTAGCAACCGTTTGATATCCTTAGTTACCCTAAATCGTTCGGTACGTTCTTGGATTAACAACCTAGTTTGATCCAAAAGCCACAAAAATGCTAAGGTTCTGACCGTATTAACATGCTTCGTGTATGACGAATGGTTAATATACGTGCCCAGTATACACTGCCAATTTATCTAAAGCACGTGCCTGAATAATAAACAGATGGGTGAATCCTAACATAGAATCCTGACTTTGCGTTGTATACTTATAACTTATAATAATGAACAACATAAAATGTGATAGAGAAATGTGTTAGAATGACATTCATACACAAAGCCAGGAACACCCAGTCCTCAGTGTAAAAATAACTATTATTGTAATATTTTGCGATAATCTTATTTTAGCGCTTTTTGCGCCATAATTATTGCGCTTAAACATGATTGCGCTTATTGAATATTTCTGTGTATTGTCTCTACATATCCATCTTTGCGCTTATCTGCTCAAGATTACTTTTTGCGTAAGATTTAATTGCGACAAAATAAATATGTTTACAGTACACAGGCAGTTTTTTCTCTTATGAAATTCACATTTTTGTCCCGGTCCACATGAAATTCACGTGAAATTCGCACGAAGAAATATTGCATGTGTATCCTCTTCGCTTTGTGAGGTTTGACAAATAGCTCTTTTCAGTGTTTACGTCATACATTATGAATTTCCCTTCAAAAACACGTGTCCAGATGGATTCTTTTTTCTACAATAAATGTTCGCCGTTGTATTAGCTATACAGAAGCGAAGTGACAAACGGTGAATATTAACTCATTTTAAGCCAAATAGATAATTCGTAACGAAACCAAATTTCGCATGATCATGAAGTAAACCATATACGATATTCTTATACCTTGTCAAACAGAAGAAGCCGTCAAGGGCAACTAAGAACTTAACCATATGACGCGTGTTATAGGCGATTCATACGACAGGTGTTTTTTCCGGAGCATCTGATCTCATTATGTCTGTGTGTTTTTCTACATGGAACATCCACCTACATTCGCCCATTGCTTAATGAATTTAGCAACATTTTTTATTAAAAGTAATTTTTTAGAGTTTGGTGAACTTTTCATTTGCAAAGGACTATGTAGATATTTACATTCACTATGATCACAGGCGTCTGCATCTGGTTTTGGAAAAAATACAATGTCCTACCCCTACTATATGAACAAGGTAAGACACTCCATAAACCGGAAGTTGAGGGTACGCTCCAATTCACTTTGAAATTAGACCAAATTTGACGAAAATATTGAGTGTCCGCTCGTTCAATCAACGTACCTTAATTAAGAATCCTCTTTTTACAATGCATGCCAGGTTTTTGTCTCGAAGTTACGGTTATTTAATATGAAACAGGACAAGAAGTATCCAAGTAGCGGACGATGCATCAACTATGGAACGGAAGTTGATCTTTCAAGCAAGCAGTTTTGCAAGTTGCAATCCGATTGGTTAATCAAATTAATTGACAAATCAGATTGCTTCTTGCAACTGCTCACTTGAAGAGTTCCAATTCCGTTCCACAGTTGAAGTATCGGAGTGTCTCACCTTGTTCATATAGTAGGGGTAGGTTATTATATTTTTATCAAACCAGAAGCAGACGCCTGTGCTATTATTTTACTGTTCTTTGAAACGAACATTGAGGAACTCGATTTTTTGCGATTTTATAATTTTGATATTCTGGTGCTTTAAAGAGGCAGGTATAAGTCTAAAATGCATTACATTTAAGATAGAGCTGACAGTTCTGAGAGGAAGACCCTGACACAGAGATTACATCTGCCACACTCACGAGTTTTATAAAAATAGGTTTGAAGTTTCAACTAACAGGAAGACTTGATGATGTCATGCTGTAAGATTTTCTTTACGTGGCATTCCGTAGTCTTATTTTACAGCTAGATAGTCCCAGTCAAAAAAAATATATTTCATTGAGATACATTCTCTGAAACACCATTTAATATGATAAATTATAAATTTGATGATACGTAATTCATTATTATATAGTCCATCCATGCCTTTCAAATGGAATTGAAAACTAACAATACTTTTCATTAAACTCAGCAAACTATATTGTATCTGGCAGACCTTTCAGTATCGGCTACGTCAGATATAGAGGCTATAATTATAAAGCATTAAAGTTTCTGTTCAGTGAGTATATATATAACACAATGTGATTCAGGTTTCATCTAAAGAAAGACATTTAATGTCAATCCAAGAACTCCTGGGTTACGACTTCCTGTTGGCTATCAAGCTCTACCACACCCAAATAAAATGTTACAAATCCTAACAAGCGACGTCAGCATGCACACATAGCTTGCTATTATTTTAACTGTAAGTTACCGGAAATAAAATCATAAATACACTCCAACGCTGAATGAAAGTTGTATATTTAAGCGATTATTATTTAAAGACAGAGTATCATTGTCCATTATTGAAGGTCATACATAAAAGGTCAAGGTCACAAGATAGTATTATTCATTATATCATTTAATAATATATTTTCATGTTTCTATTACCTCTTGGACTTCACTGGCTGAATGAATAAAAAGAATGTCTGGTCGTAGTTACTGGATAATACGTGACCAAAAGAAATATATAGGTCACTGATGTTTCTGGTCATTTTCATTGAAATGAAAACAAAGGGAAAGCAAAAGAAGCCTTGAATCTCAACTACATCTTGGGAACATAACGAAACGCTTGTTTTGCATTAGCGATTTTATCAATTAAATGCAAGCATGCTTTACTAATATGATCGATGTAAAAAAAACTGTTGATATTGTAACGTATGTTTGAAATGCATATTGAAAAGTTTTTCAAATAAATTATAGTTTATAATTTAATACGATATAATTTGTATTTGACCTACAATAATGGTTTAATTTGTAAAATGTGTCCTATTGTTTCTGATATGCTCAAACAAGTCACAATGAATATCATTAATATTTAGCATGAAGAAACGGCACCACCTGACTTAAATTTATTGTTTTAAATACACATCTGTACATGACATTTTGATAGGAATGTGTTGATATGCTCGTTCATATATTGATAATCAACGTTGATATATTTGTCATTTATCATTTACAGTTTATACAAAAATAATGTACTTGTGTTTTCTGAGTATGACGTGTTTAGTAATGTCAGAATCTTGTTTATATCTTCAAGGTACCGGCGCCGGCTTGAGCGAGATCGATATTATACTACGTCCATTGACTACAACACACTCAACAGCATGACGAACCAAACAACTACCACAGGTGGAAAGTTAGCACAGGAAATCAACGATGAGTTCCTCACATGTAAGATATGCCTTGAAAGTTTCAAGAACCCGAAATGTTTGGATTGCCTTCATACCTTCTGCGAGCAGTGCATCGACAACCACATCATGTCTGAGTGTACTTACAAGAAGTATAGCGATTATCGAGAGTTTACCTGCCCATTGTGCCGAAAGCGGACTCAGCTTCCGCTAGGGGGCGTCAAGAAGCTTCCGGATAACTTCTTGGTGTCGAGTCTAGGGGAGGTGGTGGCGAGACAGAAGCCATCAAAGTTTCCTTTTTGTGACATCTGCAAACTTGTAAATAGAAAGCATCGCGAGGCTTCATCAAAATGTCTGGATTGTAACAAACTGTTGTGTAAAAATTGTGTGGAAATACATCGCGAAACGAAGGTGACGAAGAACCACAGTATATTTGATGTTGATATAGAGAAAGATATCGAATGTAAGGAGCATCAAGACGAGGTGGTAAGGTTCTACTGTGAGCCTTGTGAGGCGTGTATCTGTGTTCTGTGCACATTCAATGAGCACAAAGACCACGAAATCTCCCAATTTTCGGATGCCGTAGAAAAGTATAAGGAAAGCATTCAGAAGCTTCTGAACACTTGTAAAACTAAGCTTGAGGTTTACGATCGCCAGCTGCTTGCTCTTACTACTTGTGAGGGTACCATCAAAACTGCCGAACAGAAGATCCGTGACACTGCCATCCAGTTCATATCTGACATTAGAAACAAGGAAAAACAGTTAATCGATGACTTACATTTCGAATATGGACCAATGGTGATGGATTATGTTAACAAGCGTAGTGACCTACAAGTAAACGTCGACAGCCTAAAAAGTACATGCAGTTTGACCGAGCTTGTTTTGAAAGGAAAGGATATCGAACTTCTTCTCTTGAAGAAACAAGTTCAAGAGAAATTGTCGTGCCTTGCAGAAATTGAATTGAAAGATCTTCCAAACACCGTGTTGAAGGAAATTCATTTCGCTGCCGGAAACCTTGATTTGGGTCATCTACAAGATTCAGAAAAGCCAGTCGTTTCGAAACCACAAAGGTCTTACTCAGGAGCTGCTCCAACCCTACCCCCAAAGGTCAGCACCAGCACTGTCACCACACAGACAGATTTCGAAGAAGAAGTAAACGTTCCTCCGAAACCGGATATGACAAATCAGTATATACAGACTGTTGTATATGGCAGTGCCAGCAACAACTATGACTCAAAGTCTACAGAGACAGAACAGATTGAGACGATGGAGAAGGGGGTCAACACAAGATCCCGCAGTCTTCAAAGTCTGACGTCACAACTCCAGAGGACGAACTCGGAAGATGTGGCAAGTCCGGAGGCCACAAGTCCAGATCCTGTGTCTTCAGGACAGGAAGCGAGGAGAAATCGTCGCCGCAGGGAGAGACAGAAGGTTGAGGTTTCGTCCCGGCCCACGACAAACAACCCGTCTAATACCATGTTAGTAATGGCATCCGGTAACGGTGGTCCCCTCTTGTCCTATAGTAGTAGTATTGAGGAGCATTATTACTCCCCGGAGGGCAGCAATAACGAAACCTGAAAATAGCTATCACCAGTTAGTCAAACAAACTGTTAAGAAAAACGAACCAGGGTCGTTTATTCTTTAAAATAATAATTCTCTTACATTTATAAAATTAAAAACAACTAGATACAAAATAGTTGTGCTCATCAGTTAACATAGATCGTAACTGATTAACGGTAGTGTGCCTTTAATTAAACATCAAAGCTTAAACAATAAATATTTTCAAACGTACTTGAAAGTAAATGAAAGTTGGCACTGCATACTTTGAATACCAATTCAAAATTTAAAAATTCATTAAAAATGTGATGATCAAGGGCGAAATATGCTGTTTTAGTCAGGCCACGACGTCAAAGTTTTAAACAGAACAAAAGTAATAAAAAACGTGAACTAATGACTGTACATCTTGAAAACACTTTACACAGCTGTGCGCATATTTCCTAGAAAAATATAAATAACAGAATTTCACTAAAGCGGAAAAACAAATTTTCATAAAATGCAGGAGATGAGTAACGTATGTCTTTGTGGTAATCAGTAATGCCGAGGAATTAAAGATTTGTATTACAAAAGCATCCTTGGTTAGATTTTTAAAAGTATGAAAATGTATGCAGGAAATTAAATGCAACTCTTGCAGTATGATTATAGTGATACATGTATAGAAAGTGAGCTGTGTAGTGTGTACATTCCTTATGTGACACACTGAATAGATTTGTATATATTTAATGTTTGATGAATATGATATATATTTAATGTATTTCTTATGTCCACAAATTTTCGTTTTATAGCGAGAAATGTCCTAATTGAATTTTTTTTCTTAAAATGATTTTTCGATACAAAGATAGAAAAAAAGCATCGTTAGTGATAATAGTATTATATTGACAGGAATGTCAATTTATTTATTGATTTGACCTTTGAATGTTTTATTTACATGTACTTGGATAGAAGTATATCTCTCTATATATTACATTTGATTTACATCGATTGTTTAAATAACGAATATTAAAACACATAACAAAGGATTAGAAAAATAAAGATAAAAAAGAAATAGTGAAGAAATAATTCGGAAACATTGATGTACACTTTTATTTTTCTCAGTTGGCGTTTGGTTAACAAATTTGTAGAAAAGAGAATTTCTAAATCATCGTGCTCATTAATGCTTCTCAAATGCCTTTTAACATCATTGCCTTAAATCCATTCATTTGTTCACTCATTCCGAAATGACTGCTCTATGTGCATATTTTTCTAAACGGATTTATTCATGCAATTTTCACTAAACAATTGTTAACTCATTTTTAGAAATCCCAAATATCTTGTTTCCAAATGTACCTTTTTCAGTTGAATCCCATGGTACTTCTGTTTGTGAGCCACAATCGGCTTTCTCTCCTTTCAGACTCCACGGTTCAGCTCGTCTCGGTGTTGTTTTGTTCGTACTATGTCGGCGTGTATATAACAGAATAATTGAGATCATTATCAATTTATCCACCTATGCTAAATATAGAATGTTACCGCACTGACCATACCATCATATAACCAGATTAATTTTCGATTGTCTATACCGTCTTTGCATATTACAGAGTTAGCTCCCTTGCAGATTGATATCCATTGTGACGTCACCATTAATTTTGTAAGCAAAATTTACGTCACTTTCTCTAAAAAGTATGACGTTACGCTCGCAAACAAATGACGTCATAATCAATGCATTCCCGCAAGGCAGATAATCATGTAATATGTAAATACAGAACTCATTTAACATTTATTTACCGGGCGTAGATAACAGAAATACGATTGCGTTTTTTAGCATAGAGATAACGTAATGGATACTCATAACTAAGTAATTAATTTTCATTCTCTATAATCAATCATAATTTGTAATCCCTTTGAATCAAAACTATCATCCTGGTGTGAGCATTTGCAAACGATGTGTCGTTTAGCATTGGAGACATGATAACGGATGTCCATCACTAATTAATTACCAGTTTTCATTCTTTATAGTCAATCATAATTATAGTCTTCTTCAAATAAAACTATATTCTTGGTGTGAGCATTTATGAACTACACCCATCATGCACTATTTAAACCACATTTATGTCTAATTCATTTCACAAGATGCCTAATCATTGGTTCCTGAATTTATCCACTACAATAAATACATTTTGCAAAATAGATATAGGTAAGCATTAATTGATGACTTTAAAAGGGAGTTAAATTATTATCTTGATAAAATCATTGTCTAGATAATATTCGGATATGATATCTAAAAAAAGAACTGCAAATAACGCGTGATATTGACATATTCGTTAATTAAGTATCAAATTTAAATACTTACTCCTATTCCGAACTTCACTACGTCAAACAAACACTGTGATACACGTTTTCACAATAACTGAGTAAGAAATTGAATTAGTGATATTATTCAATTCAATATAGCAACAGTGAGGTATACTGAATACATCACATAAATTAACGAAAACAATTGATAAACCCTTAATGCAGCAAATCTAGAAAATTGTTTTACATGAGATTTTATTTATTTATTTATGTTATTATATTTATCTTGTTTTGATTAACCAGATTATCTACATACATTTGTACATCATAAATATATACTCCGCGGGTAGAACCAATGTCATAAAGATCAATAAATAAGCCTCAAAAGACTTGTGTTTAAGTCAAAATATCAAGTGCTAAGCTGGATTTAAGAAGTAAAATTAATATAAAGGTAGGATCGTAAATATTAGAAAAAATGTACAATACTGCAAGAAACCTTATCCGAATGTTCTATTCATCAATTTCCATTCCATTTTAGTATGTGTATATAGTACTTATATAATTAATGTGATAAGAATGTCCACTCAGTATAAATGCCATTTACTAAAGATTGTTACCCCTACTAACACTCAACATCACCTCCGTTCGTAAACGTGTATGTGATAAAGATGTTTGTAGTATTACGTGTGTGTACGACTATTGTCTGTTGGGAGATTTTCGCGCCATTTTATTGTTTGAAATAATTATGTGAAACAATAGTTATTATAAAACGAAGAAAGCCCGCTTGTTTTGCCTGCAATCTTTCAACAGAAAATTGTAGTTCTTCGTATGTACAATATTTTACCTTCAGTATTTTGGTTTCACTTTAATATTACATAATTGTCAGTGAGATAGACAATGATAATATCGATGTTCATTTTTATTATATCAATTTACGAAATCTCCCTTCTACAATAGTGACATGTGTGTTATATACAAAAGAACCTTGGTAAAACAAATTTGTCAGATATTGATTTCAAATAATTTTATTTAGTTTTTGTTTGTTGTGCAAAATATACTTACTCGAAAAACATCTGAGTAGAAGTTGTTATTAAGCTTTTTTTAATATTTGATTGATAAAAACCAGGTTCGACTGTATATCTATAGCTACACTAAATGCATAAGTTAAGAAGAGGAAAATTATATGTATTATATGTAATGTAATAGACATATTTTATAACATATATAGCATCACATTTTCTAGATATATGATATATTCTTACTAAAGTAAATATTTTTCCTCTATGTTGTTATATATCTGCACACCGTTTTACATTGTATAAATTCCAATAATTAATATTCGTATGAAGTATTTATTCGATGAACACTGTTAGATTCCAAAACTTTTGTGACGTTGATCTTCACAGGAAATTGTATCTTGTAATTCCATGCTGATATTAATTTTCTAATATTGAGTAATGATATGAAAGGTGTTGTAATCAAATAATCCATCGTTTCCTGTGACGAATTGTCAACATATCATTTTATTTTATTTTTTAAATTTAATTTAATTCTTTTTGTAAAACTAAACGAACGTGTTACATTAGAATACAATCTATGATGAAAACAATCACATTTGCTAAATATTTTGAAATTCCATCGTATGGATTTGATTAGAACACCTGAACAGCAATGTTGTTTTGTTTTATGATAATCCGAATTAGAACTTACCTGTCGTGTATTTTACTTCCAGGTGTATGCAGTAGAATCTCCGACTTATTCAAGATATATACCACGGTAGCTAGGACCGCCCAGGATCTGTCCCTGAATCCAAAACGAGGTCGTGGCACGTGACATTAGAACGTCTGAGACCAACGTAAATTTTGACCTTCAAGATGGCGGCGATGAAAGTGCATGTGATAGGCTGGAGTTACCGGTAGTTATGCGCATATGGCGGCACGTCTATTTTTATTCGTGACGCATTTAATACCAATGTGGTACGTATAACTGCCAATAACTCCAGACTGCATTATCTTTATGACCAAACTGCATTATAATAATTCAGTTTTATTTTGCCTTCGTTCAAAACACTAGTTTATTCCTGTGAGACAGTATTCAGCTTATATATATATATATATATATATTAATTATTTTTGCTTTATTATTCTCAGTCATGTTTTGATCTGCATATATAAATCCCAATAGATAGAGGCAAATTGTAACAGATTTTGGCCATATAAACACACTTGAAATGTTACTGCGGCTATGTCTTCTTGACTACATTTCACGTCAAAGTTTATTTGGGAACAGACGTTCGGAGCATGTCTTTTTTCATTAGTCTTTATAATGTATTACGTAGTGGTTATATCAGTATGAGACGTGCTAGATCTTGGGACAGATCCGATGATTTAACACTCCAGCATGATTCCCCGTTAATTATTTCATTTTACTTTTCTGTCATTCTAGCCTTACTTGTTTGTTGAAAGACTAATTTACAATAACATTCACCACAATGTAGATGAATTATTGTTTGGACATCTCACCTATCCAATAAAAAAATCTGTGATGACCGACCTATGTTTTCTGGTGCAATTCTATCCGTAACTAGTTCTAATATATTTATGTAGTGCACAATAACTCTAGAGGATTTCAAATAGATCATGTTAATCTTCAATCTTAATGTTAACATCCATAACTAACAAGGACTCAGCCTCGAAGTCTTTGACTATACTCTTCATGCAGACGTTGCTTAGACTAAATCACCACATATGGTCACCAGGCTTATATCCTAGAAAACGCAAGCTGGAGATACTCCTTCAATACGCATGACTGTACTTCAGATGCATGCTGTTTAGATTTAGAATCACGTGATTTTCGAAGTTGGCGGACAATTGCCAAGAATAGGAGTTCCTCTTTACCATAAAACCACTTCGTCATGCATGACTGCATACAAAAACTACACAAATGGGGTGGAGATGCGATCAGATATGTATTCCGTAGTTGATTATCCTTTAGTAACATATACATATGTCAGTTATGCATGTTCCTTAATATCTAGTATTTAAATATCATTCTTTGGCATATTGTTAAAGTTTCCATAAGAAATATCCATCCTAAAATATGTAGAATGGACATGTTTTCTGGACTGAATATTGTATGAAAATTTTGAGTGAACTTGCGATGTGTACATCCTACCTGTGTTCCGAAACTGAGTGAGACCAGAGTGAGACCATTTCATCGTCAAATCCGCATTGTTTATCTGGACCTGGTGTACCTGTTTCGCAATTGTCGCCCCTAATGTTCTAAAATGATGGAGTATATGGAAGCTGTATACCAAGTGGCATTCGTATGTCGTGTAGATACGGGGTGTATTTACCAAACCTTTAATGTATGGAGACAAAGTATTTTTATGGAATCACACATATGACTCAATACACAGTGTTCAAACTACTACAAATTGTCGTATTTATTTCCTTTCGTTGACATAAGCAACACAAATAATGTTGTGTCAACACACGTACACTACAAAGTATCGTATAAAAGCAATACATTAAGAATGATGCTATGATAAAACCATCACCGACTGGTGCTGTTTATGCATTGCGGAACACTTTACCACTTGTGAAAGCTGCACATGAGCATTGGACTAAGATCATTCAGCATCCGTGTATTTTAAATCAGAAAATCGTAGGACTTATTTTATTTCGTTTTATCGAAATGTTATTTCATTTTAACGAATTACTATTTCGTTTTATCGAATAACTATTTCATTTTATCGAAATGTTATTTCGTTTTATCGAATTACTATTTCGTTTTATCGAAATATTTTATTTCGTTAAAAGATGCCCAACCGCCGACAGAGCATAAAGGATACTCATTATTTGAACAATAATTCGTGTGTGTTTAATCGTGTATATATGTCTAATTCACACCAAAAATAATATTAAATAATTTATTTTGCTTTTGGTGCTTGCGCAAACAGTGCTTCATTCCATATAATACATAGTTCCACAGGATTTTGTTCGGGTAGCAATTAATCAGATAACTTGTATAACACAAACAAATAAATCGTTCTAACTATAAAATTTTATAGAGGATGTTTCCCACTTTTTCTTAAGTTTCGCGCTACATACTGTAACAACTTCATACGGTTTCCGTAAATCATGCAATTCTATGAATATCAGCCAATGATGTAAGTTGTATTTTACTTTATTTATATGTGGTATACAATATTAATTTCATTTCAACAAATTTTATTGACAAAGATGTTACAAGTCAAATGGATTAAATAACAGGCAAAGCCTATATAAATTCTCTCCAATGGTGGCAAAAGTAATAGTTTAAACTTACATCAATTATATATATTATATTTAAGTTTCGAAATGAAATTTTACAACAGATAAAGGGAGATAACTCTTTTGCATACTCCATTCACACAACACACATAATACAAATACAGCTATTATTTTAATACAAGAACATGTTATATTACTAATTAGACCAAATGTTGCTCAGATATTGACAGACAATGACCAACAGTCCATATGTATATACACTTGTCATTGCTCTCTTCATACTGTTAAATTTCCTGAAAATAATTGAAAATATACATGTATATTCTTTTAATAAGATAAGTGTATGCTGTATATAGAATAAAACAAAGTAATCGTATTAAAACAACCATGCTCAACAAAATACTCCAAGTATATCTTTATCAGAGGATAATTAGAGTAGAATTTATACAACGTTATTCAAATGTTGTTGGGTTTTTTTTTTGTTTTTTTTTTTTAAAAGAGAATCTTTAAATTTCAAAAGCTTATTTCAAAAACTTATGTCAAAAACTTATGTCATGGCTAATTTAAATCATATAGAGATTAAAACGTCTAGATTTACCTATATATAGGTGAACATCGTGAAGTAACTGTCTGTTTATAGTTTTATCACAATATTAATACTATTATTATTATTTTGGCTTCTTCAGAAGAGCAGAAGAGACAAAAAACATGATATAATGTCAATGACATGCCCATTTAGACATCACATCCCTTACCATTTTATGCATTTGAGAATGGCAACCTTCATGAATACGGGCCTAGGGCCCTTTCAATCCTCTTGGTATTAACTGATCATTTGGGCTTAAAACAAATGAATCATCAAAATGATAAAGTGATAATCTCAATATTATTTCGATAAAACGAAATAGTATTTAGTTAAAACGAATTAATATTTCGTTAAAACGAAATAACATTTCCATGAAAAGAAATAATATTTCGATAAAACGAAATAAAATAATTGTGTGGCATATCAGTCAGTGAGCTCCATACAACACAGGTAGTCAATTATTATAGAAATAATAGTAAATGTATAGGCCAATAACAACGGAATCAATAGATGCAATTAAAACTACAATAAGACCATTAGACATGCAAGAAAAACAACGGGAAATAATACAAAATTAACAAATATGCGAAAAGGAATACGACAGTAATAGCAGACATACAAAAACAAAACGGTACCCTACCCTTAATCATAAGAACAAGAACGGTCCAATACACAGACAAAATAACGGAGCTGTTAGGTATACAAAAACATCAACAGGCCAATAAATATACAGAAACATCAAAAGCTAGAAATACAGAAAACAAAAGAGACACAATAGATAAACTAAAGTAACGACGGTGCCAATACCAATGGTAAAGGTAGACATACAAATGTATGCAAAACAACTGAACATAATTTAATAGAGACTACAAGGCAAATTAAAACAACAACTGAACCAATAGATATATGCAAAACTCCAATCGGATCAACAGGCATACACAAACATAAATTACATTTCTTTATTTGTACAGATATTGTGATTCATTCTACTATGCTTTTATACCATCCCTGATTTAACCAAAACATATATATTGAAGTCTATTAGTTTAAAGTCAAAACTCGTACAGTCGTGTATTCTCAAGAACGATATTCTCAAATTACCACCGACATGTTTTGTTCTTTGCTATAGCCTCGTCTAGACGTCAAATAAGGAAAGACAACTCGAATCAATTTGGGTAAAACTAACACCGTTAACAATCTTACTAAAATTTACTGTCGGCATAAAAAAGGTTGGGATATTTTTCGTTCTCTTAGCTATAGACTTGTCTAAATTTTAAATAAGGAAAGACAACTCTAATCGATTTGGGTAAACCGACAGCAACCTTACTAAAACATATTGTCGGCCGGCAAGACCAATGATTTTATTTTCATTCCGTTTGATATAGCCTCGTCCAAACTTTGAATAAGGAAGATAACTCAAAACAACTTGTGTGAAGTTACCAAAGTTTGTTATATTACGACAGTGGGTATTTAGATAATCATATTTAATAGCAGACAAGTAATCATTACGTTGCTATGGTGACTCAATCAGATGTTTGATTGATGTGAATAAATCTCAGCCTGACAGATTATTTGCCATGCACTGCGTATAAGACACATCGAATGACTTTGGAAACGTTTTAACTGTAACTGCAAGCATCAAGATGATCACAATTGATAATACAGCAGCAAAGCGTAAGTTATTTATTGTGAAATCTTCTACGTATTTCCACACCATTATGATTTAAATTAATCACAGAGATGGTATCATATGTAAGTGGTTCTTGTGTCGATTATCGATTAGTAAGGACTTTCGAGATCAGTTTCCACTACACATACGCCTCGTACTGCTAACACCTAATTGATCGTGTTTGTGATTTATCTTAACTAAAACAAACTTTAACAGAGAATAAAACTGCAAACAAAGTTAGTAAACTTACATTAAATTTCGAATGTTAAAGAATAATTGACGTCTATGTTTAATGCAAATGGTCACACACACGACGTATCTCAGAAGATCACATACGTGATCTACATGAACCTCTTTCAAACAAATAAATTAAGATACATTTGCTGTCGTAAATAAATGAAGAAAAAATAACGTTCATATTGAATTGTTGACAGCGTAATGCGCTCTCTTCTTATTAATCATTGATAGTTTGTAGTATTGTTAATAGACAATGGAATTGACACTGTTTAAACTATTACATAGGATATTTATACATAGTAACATTAGGCGACCTAAACTAACAGGATATTTTAATCGTTATGAAGTTGAAACTCTATGATCATTAAAGAAACCAAAGGAATATAAAATGTCAATTATTTCAAGTTAACAATAATCGATTTTTAAGAGTTTTTATAGTTCTGACTCACTGAACTATCAGTACTGTGCTGTCAACACAAACAAATATGTGTATATCTGAAAAACACACGTAACAAACTTCCATATATCACAGTTTGCATCGACCAAGGAATAACAAGACTTCTATCAGAGGGACAGATCCTTTATACAATAATGAAATCAATTTCAGTTTTTAAGCCGGAAATTCTCTACTCCGCTCGATTCCTGTCAATTTTAGTTACGGTTTGTAACCAGAAGTTGGGATGAATTTCAATTTCTGGTCAATTTCATGTTAGGAAATTTTACCCACAAATCAATCAATGAATAGAATCTGTTGTGGCGTCATTACATGCGAGATCTGTTTCGGAATAGATACGACTATATATTGTCTCCGACCGTGATTTGGAGAGAGAAGGACTGAAATCAATACCGACAGACATCTCCATAAAAAGACATTTCTGCAATGACACCTATATCTCATTTAGTCGCACAGTCTGCAGAAATAGATATGATATCACCGAACACACTACTAGAGTCTTGCACCGAGCAGTTTCCGATAATGTGTATTTGAAAGCGGAATGAGCATGTATCGTTAACTTGATAATGACCAAACTGTTGTCCATTAATGAGAACAACGTATTGGATATACTGCATCAAAACCCATGCATACATATTGGGAAAGCGGGTTTTTATTTCGTTCAAAATGGATTTCTAAATATATACCACTAGAGGGCTTTGTGTGGATAAATGTCATCTGTATTTGTATATATGTTCATTTACCAACAGTATCAAGCATGGTATACAAGAACAATGTAATGTTGGAATGGAATCCTAAAGACGTGACGTGCTCAGATATTATGTTATAATAATCAATTACCATTTATGACATATTTCTTGATACGAGGTATTAGAAACACATATTATCACTAGAAATTGCAGGACAGAAAGAGGCACAACAACACATAATCGCTCTAGGAGTAGAGTGAGGCAATATCTTATGTGGCAACATGACAAATCTTATCTATGAGATTGACTTACAGTATAGAGACAAGAGCAGAAACTCCTAAAATATATAGGTACATTGTGTCCAAGAGGTGCTGAGTCCATATGTCACCGGTACCAGCACATCTGACTGGTAAAGCCAAGTTGCCGGATTACACAAGGGTTAATTACAATGAATTACGAAAGAAAACGTCCAACAATTTCGCCGGAATACACATCTATATCTGGATAAGACAAGGGCCGATTATGATGACAAGTTGTACTGTACTACAGTGTTGTTAAACATTGGATAACGGATAAAATACTACCATAATAGTGTTTTGCTATTTGATACATTATTTTTTATTTCTTTTTTCATAAATGGTAGACATATCGACTTCAATAGCGGGATATGAATGTTATTTCAACCTTCCCGTATATATAATAAGATGTGGGTATACTACTACGTTTATGAGAGGATAGCTATTTATAACAGTAATATTGTAATGTTGGAGCTAGTTTTCTGATGTTGTCGTAAATCGACCCTTTCTGTGAGAAAAATATGGTTATCATTTTAGCCAAGGCCGTGTTGTATAAAGACATATCTGTTTTCTAAATGATATATTCTGCATTCTAACTAAATCGATTTTCGTTATCATAAATTATAGCATGTCAATATTTTTTGGGGGGTTTTCGGAAGCTGAAAAAAACCACAAATTATAGAATTTGGTTAATATCCAAATATATGTGACAAGAATCAGTATATATATTTTCGCCTGTCTTATATAACTTTATTTAATATCAAATGCCAAATGCTAGGATAGTTAAAAACAAACTTTAATAAAATAAATAGTATATAATACTTGAAGTATGGTTTCAAAATTTACCAGAAATATGCCAATAAAATTCCACGTCAACGACAATATTTTTACATGACAGAAATGTCATTAAACGATTATTCCTTTAGAATTCCGTGGATGTTTTAGGAAATGGTTTATTCTCCATGAATGATCCATATAGCAGATATGGTTAGAGTTAGAGTTATTGTATCGATTCTGATATCGCTAGGTGGACATATCACTGTCCAATCAGGATTTAATCGGATTTAAGAGGACGACAAAAGAATGCACAACAGTTTGTTTAATGCATACGAAATGTATCCTTTGTTATCGTTAAGACTTGATATTACATTAGTGTAATACCATCCTCTCTGAATGGGAACTATATTTCCTGTTTCAGTGGTAGGGTTGTTCCAGCTAAAAAATAAATCCAGTTATTCGAAATCTGATCAATAATGGTAACATCATTATTACATATAGGGAGTGTTGATCTGCTATTCATGTAAATGAAATTAACAGAAAATGTCAAAGGATTATTCTGAGTCTGCATACAATAATTGCAGAATAGGTCAAAACTCCACATGATTTGGATGAAAGGTTATTATTATGAAGTGCATAAAAATGTCATTCAATAGATTCCATTCACAATTCTAATTTCCCTAAGCGGACATATGGTTTATTCATAACATAAAAACCTGTTAATTGCATTTGGCGTTGGTTCAATTTTGTCACAACAGGTTATTTGCTGGGCATTATACCTACTCTCCAAATGACAATATCTCCTCTAAGTATGAATATTTGATGAGGTGTTGGTACATACTCTGTATGTAACGTCCCCAGTAGAATGTATCAGTCATCCATACAACCACTAGTTTGATGAGATGTAACCGACGATAATAATTGAAATGCAATATTCACCACCGAGGAGATGCTCTGTACTGCGATTGTGGTAATGAACTGTGTGCGTTGACAGATACGTGTGATCAGCTGAACTGGACACTCGTAAATAAGCTACAAAACGGGAGACAGCGAACGGTTGTGAGTCTGGATCGACTCAGCTGAAGTCCTCCTTTCCATAGAAGGTATGTGCAGCTGTTAGGATTATATTTGTATGATTTTATTTTATAATACGTATATACCGTATGGTCGGTTATTTAAGCGGAGTTGATATTTTCGCGATTTCGTGGCACATTGCAATCATCGCCAAAAAATATTCTCCGCAAAACACACTTGTATTGAAATTAGTTTGAATCATATATATCATTAAAACAAGATTGCGAAATTTTCATCTAATTGTTCCTAGCTAATATTGCAAAAGTTTATCAAAATCAATAATGCATCAGTACTGTTAACAAATAAATTCAGCCAAGCATGATATAAACAATTGCGTGACGTAAGGAAACATAACATGATGTCATAATTTGAAGAAAAATGCTGATCTCCGATTTAATCTTGTCAAATGTCTTTATACAAGAGTCCTAAAAACACAGGTTGTCGGTTATGAGATAAAAGTTACCCTGAATTGTGTTAATCATATATGAAATTTTATAACCAAATGTCTCAAAATTTTAAATATTACGAGCCAAGGTTGACAGAAATGAAAGCAACTCTTATGAATCGTTTAACAAAATCTCATAACACTAACTAAATATATGTATTTTCAACATCTAAGTGCATGTATATGTGAGGCCTTACTGTCTGATTTTCTAATCGTTACTTATAAGTAATTGGGAGTAGATTAGTACATTTACAAAGTACATTCGATTCTGGGTTTTTTTCTATGGCAATATTTTTTTTTGAATACATGCATTGTAGTTGTGCCAGATGGGAATAGTTTATTTGATACTTTACCTTTGACAGTCATCTAAGCATTTTTTAAAAGTTCTTTCTTTGTGACTGTAATGTTATGCTCCCAAAATAGCCTTAAAGCTCTGTGTACAACACAGACGCATGAATAAGTAATGTTCACCACATTCTTGTCCCATGCATAGTGTCATAACTGAAGCAACTGATATCATACAATCATAAAATACTTGTTCTTCCTTTTATTTTCGTGATAGAGCCACCATTAAAAGCATGGCGTCAATTTCAAGTTCGGCACCAATTGCTACGCAGGAGGAATTCGCGGAGTTTGTGTGTGAGGTGGATTCCGTAGGCAAGTCAGAGGATCCGGACCTTTCACAGTCAGGATCATTAGAAAGCGAAATCATCCACTGCGGTGTCTCCAACTCGTCCGATCGTAATGCTAGTGTAAAAAATAATTCAAATGCTACGCTGCAAACATCAAAACAAAATTCATTTTCAACCGTACATACCGAAGATGAAAGCTACGGCTTAAAAGACAATACTAACGTCAACAGACCTCATGATAAGAAAGACGTCGATGTAGATGACGAGGAATGTATTGACGGAACTGGAAGTCAATATTTCTTACGAACTGGTTCCTATAGCAGTCAATTTAAATCTCCAAAAGGGAGGTTTATTTACTCTAAATCTTGTGATGGTAGTCCGCTGAGATTGGGTCCTGAAAGCGTAATTCTGGGCTATGTTGGAAAACGTTGTAAAGAGTGTGACACCCTCTCTCACGAGCAAGGTAAGCATTCCTCGGAGACGCTGTTTCCTGAGGAACTTTACGGAAGCTGCTCCAAAACGAATTCATCAAAGGGTGGTACATTAGAGAGTCTCGTTGTTTTTAACACACTTACCGGACAAAGACTCCTGCCCGATGGCTGTGAAGAACAAACGCCCCCACACGACGACAAACATAGTACTGAAGCCGACAGTAAGAACGATAACTCCTCGAATACAAAGAGCAAATTACATGATACTTTCATGTTGGTATGTAAAAATATCTTGGTGTATTCTGTTTCAAACGTAGGACTAGCATGCATAGTAGTAGGATACGCCATCCTAGGAGCCATCATCTTCCAGAGTCTAGAGGCATGGAATGAAAAAGAGACACGGTCCACTATCAGTGAAATTCGAACAGCAAGGATGGAGGAACTTAGAAATATCGTGAACACACTAAACCACTTGGATAAGGAACCATGGAAAGAAAAGGCAGAAGTAATAATGAAAAAGTTTCAGCTAGACCTTTATACGAAGACGAAGACACAGGGATGGGATGGTGTGGATGATGTAGTGCAGGGTGAACGACAATGGACATTTGTCGGGGCACTGCTCTACTCTGTCATCTTGATTACTACTATCGGTACGTATAATGCTATAAAAAATTATATATTAAGTTTTTATAAAGTTAAGTTCATTTAACGATATAGGGTCTAAATAGAGATCCTCTTTACCTGACTCAAAAACAATAACAACATATGTGGATATGAAGAAAAGGGTATTCACCAAATAAAAATTGCATGATATTTAAGCGCAAATACCGTTGTTTTCATCTTTTATAGAAAAATCAGTTTCTGAAAAAGCTAACAGTTTACCAAGCAAACAGTAATTGTGTTGATGCAATGACGTCACAAGGCTATATTACATGGGTAACCATACAGCCTGAGACGACACGAGTAAATTGCATAATTTAATAAAACAGTGTTACACCCGTAGGTATGAGAGATAAAACAGTGTTACATCCGTAGGTATGAGAGATAAAACAGTGTTACACCCGTAGGTGTGAGAGATAACACAGTGTTACACCTGTAGGTGTGAGAGATAAAACAGTGTTACACCCGTAGGTGTGAGAGATAAAACAGTGTTACACCCGTAGGTATGAGAGATAAAACAGAGTTACACCCGTAGGTGTGAGAGATAAAACAGTGTTACACCCGTAGGTGTGAGAGATAAAACAGTGTTACACCCGTAGGTATGAGAGATAAAACAGTGTTACACCCGTAGGTGTGAGAGATAAAACAGTGTTACACCCGTAGGTGTGAGAGATAAAACAGTGTTACACCCGTAGGTGTGAGAGATAAAACAGTGTTAAACCCGTAGGTGTGAGAGATAAAACAGTGTTACATCCGTAGTTGTGAGAGGTATTTCTCGTCCATCTTTTATGGCGAAGAAGTAACAGTTACACTCCGTCAACAAGGATCATTCGCACAGCAATTCAGTAGTTTTGTCTTATGGTTTCAACATTGGTTATTATGGATGTAATGAATGGCTGCATTTAGCATAGAGGCATTGTGATGAAAAACCTTTTAAACATTTTGAAGTCTTTAATTTAACTTCATTTTGAAATATTGTTTTCTTATTATCTCCATATAACATATACATGTGTAATTACCTCAGTGTCAATTTTGATAACTCCAATCGATGATACCTTAATGTTCAATATTGTGTTTAAATATGTTACAATGCAACTTTTCTATGATGAACGATGACATATCAATCGTTTCATTTTTAATGGTTTTAGTATTTCGTCCTAATATTTTAATTTTTGATACCCATTAAGATGAAGACTTTTTCCATAAAGGCGAATGGAAATAACATTAATTGAGATTCTCTTTGTACTAAACATGATATTAATGTAAAATATGTTTGCTCACAGAAACAAGAACAGATTGAATGATATGAATAAGCTCCTTCTCCACAGTTATCGGTAATGAAAGTGATAAGTATGCTTAATGAGAGGAGACGACCGCATGATATATAATACAACAGTCGGTCATTGGTAAGTGAGATTCCGTGTTGCTATAACTGCTAAATAAATTTGACAAACGACGCTGAGTAAACATGATCAATGAGTTTTCACGATGACGACTGGGAATAGGAGATAGTATATTCCAGAGAGCTCTGTTATATGTCGGAAATGACGCTACTAAAGTGTCGTCGAACTCATTTTTTCATCTATCTTCATCTATCTGACTCTATATAACACAGATAATGTTTAATGTCAAAGAAAATGCTATTACATATGTCATAATTTGATAATATTCGGTCGATAGATTGCTTTTTCAAGACTTTTGTGCCATTGAAAAATAAATGTATAATTAAATGTTTTATGCTTCATGGAGGTATGTCAATATTGTGGTTGGTTTTTTTATGAGAAATATTTCTCTTCCGGGTTATGGTAACTAAAAAGGCCTCTCGGAAATGTTTATAAATACATTCTTAAATATATTGCAAACGAATTTGTCAGAGATTGATACAGTCATAGTTATAAGACATCATCGATACTCCAGGGGTGTACGACAGTGATAGTAACCCTTGGAGTATTGAGGATGGACTGTAAGATTGCATTTTTTTAAGCATTGATGTCACTATTTTTTTTTTTTATTTTATCGGAGTATGAAAACAACATTTGTTTGCAAACTGCGGATTCTCACAAAAGTTTGCAAACTTTTTTTTTCATAACCCAATGAAATTAAAAAAAATAGTGACATCAATACTTATAATTAATTTTATACTCTATTTGATAAAATGAAGTATGTTTAAATGTAACATTATAGTGGTTTTTAAATGGGTTTTTTTCCGAATCAATACGCAACGTCAATGTCTCTATTGTGACCACACGATAACGTCGGGGTTTCGCGCCATTCTCGGATTTTTTTTCATAGTGGTATGCAAAAAAATATTGGCCATTCAAAAAGCCAGATTTGTTATGAAAACAAAGAAAAATTAATTATGTATATGTGAAAACACTGCATAGACAATTTTACATTAGTAATTTATCATCCGACATTACGTAAAAGTTCGCAAACTCCAAGTTCAAGTTTGATCACGCTCAAAAATTTCCCTAGACAAATTGAACATGGTGGGTAGTGATACGTAAAAGTGCACCAGGATTAAGATCACAGAAGTGGATGACTGAGTACGAGAACAGTATTTTAGTTAATGTTTTAGTTGTCTGTTAAAACAAAGAAAAAGAGAAGTACACTTGTATCATTTATCGAAGAAATTTCAGAAAAAAAGGTTCTAGAATAAATTGTATAAAGAATGCATTATTTTCACTCATATTTGCTAAATTGTTTCAAAAGTTATATTCTAGCTAAAACTTTAATTAAACATAGATGACTCAACCTCAATATAAGGGGTATGCCAAGAAGTAAGAGCCATCCTGTTGTTAAATGTTTATTTCATGAAAATTTGTGCAAAAAAGTTCGAGGTATGGATCAAGAAGCCTTGCTGTACATGTATTAGATATTCCGTCTTTGCATATCACAGAGTCATTACCCTAGTGACGTCATTACTTTTTAAGAGAAATTCATGTCGTTTTCTACGTAAAATATGACGTTACATCCATACAAACACGACGTAACAATCAATAACTAACCACAAAGACAGATAACTCAGTAACATGCATTTGTAAATTATTACATTCTTTATCAGGACGAATATAAATATTTTGTTCCGTTCTTTGTTGACAGGGTATGGTGATATCACCCCAAAGACAGCTGGTGGACGGGTCGCCACCATGTTCTACGCCATGGTCGGGATCCCGCTCACCCTCCTCTGTCTGGCCAATCTAGGCAATGTTATGGCACAAGCATTTCGACAGTTATTCTACAGACTCGAGTTCAAGATAGAAAATCTGTTTTCGTACCTGAAAAGACGGTACATTGCATCAACACATGGGAGAAACAGTAATCATCCCTTAATCAGGTTTTGTACCCGTCTTATCCAGTGCAGAAACAACAAAGATAGTGAACCTGAAATGGAGCTTGAAGAAAGACAAAGTGAAAATGATCAAGATACAAAATGTGTGTGTTGTCAGGATGTTTGCGAAAAGGTGTGTTCATGTGATTTCGCTAAAACACCGAGTGCTGGAAGTTCTATAGGCAGTCGACTGAATCTGCCTATTGATAGTGAAAAGGCGTTATGTAATCAGACCTGTCAAAACGATAACCATGGTGATGGCAACTTAAAGAAAGATAATCAAACAAAATGTGTTGGAAGTTCACATGTTGACTTAACATGTTCTAATGAGGACATTTGCACACATAAAGAGAATGGAACCATACCTGTTACTCCAATGAAAGAAAAGACCTGTAGACCAAAAACACTCCATAAGGGCATGTCGGTGAAGCAAAAGAAGAAGCTAGCCAGGGATGTTCCTATATGGGTATGTTTAATCATTGTAATTATTTATAACCTGTTAGGGAGTGTCCTGTTCGGTCTGTGGGAGACAGGATGGGGCTTCCTCACTGGATTCTACTTCTGCTTCATCACTCTGTCCACCATTGGGTTTGGTGACGTGGTACCAGGCCACAGTATCGAGTCATGGCAGAGTCAGGAGAAGCAGATGATCTGTACCATATACCTGCTGGTCGGTCTGGCCATGCTCGCCATGTGCTTTGATCTAATGCAAAGACAGATTCGAGAATGGGCAAAACACTGTGCTATATGGATGGGACTTCTGGACGAAAATGAAAGCGAGAAGATAACTGCGGTGTAAATGGATTGTGGCTATTTTTACAGAAATCTTGGTCATTTAACATATTTCTGAATTACGTATTTTGTATTCATCATCCAAATATTCTACTGTAAACCAACTTCCATGGTTACTAAATTTCACGATTTCAGTTTCAAAGCATTATCGAGGAAATTTAGTTTCGCGAATTAGAATGGAATTACTTTTCAATTTAATTGTGGAAGAATTA
This sequence comes from Argopecten irradians, assembly GCF_041381155.1. Lineage (NCBI taxonomy): Eukaryota > Metazoa > Mollusca > Bivalvia > Pectinida > Pectinidae > Argopecten > Argopecten irradians. The sequence continues at coordinate 26,643,445 of NC_091142.1, read as the reverse complement.
TTATATTGATTTCGCGAAGAATGTTGTTTTATATTATTGATAACATTGAGCTTGATAATTTCTCTAAACAACATGTAGTATGTAAAGCATTAGTGTAAACACATATTTACACGTCTAATCAGCATTTATTTAACCTTCACTTTTTACAATGGTGTATGTGTAAATTGTAAGTGTTCCTTCCATCCAATGTTTGTAAAGACATAACCAGATACTTATTTTCAAACTGCACATGTATACAGTACTGTTGGAATATTTCATGTTGGATATAATTAAGGACCTGCAATAGTTCAAGGTCTAAAATGTAGGTTATATGAAAAAGTTCAAACAGAGGCTCGCCCTATGACAACCATTATCAAAGTATCGTTTGGACACTCAAAAACATCTTTTGAGGAAACATTGAAATATTCATAGAATCAAATAATATATCCATGCTAGTCGCATAAAATGTCTGCTAAATATATATGCGTTGTTTATAGTTTCGTCGGTTTTGCCATAGAGAGCATCTTTACGTGCTAAAGAAGTTGTTTTGATGAAATCACCTTTTGGCTTCATTCAATATTCTACAACAGTATTAATGTATCGCACCTAAAATCAATAAACAAAACCAACCTTTATTTCTATCTTGGAGTCATCACTAGATTCACTAAGATTCTGTATTTACGCTGGTCATGGTGGGGGTTATTTGAACTTTAACTGAATCATATTCTGGTTGTAAAAAATTGGAAGATAATGTACAATATATCACAAAAGGTATTGCTATCGATTCCGATCGTTCTTGAAGTGTTACATGCATGTCTTAATTATCAGTATACACTTGTACATGGACATGTATACATAGCGTGATAAAATGATAAAATGTATTATCGCTTCACACCGAATTGATTTTATTGCTCACATTTAAATCACATTTTTTCTGGAAGTCGCTTACAATGATTTTGCCGTTTAATTATTTCTTCAGTCTAGAAGGCGCTTAACCAATGGTGGTAAGTTGGCAATATAACACTCAATAAATTTTGTATTGAAAGTGCTATCATTTGTTTAAATCTTAATCGCGTTGCATAATTAAAATAGATTTACCCTTGTATCGATATGTATATTGGAGTGTACTATTAAATCAATGTTTCACGACATGTTGCTACTTAACGTGTCTGTTTCGTTGAATATTTCAAAAATTACATTCTTATTTTGATAAACTGTTACCAGATTGCCCATTCGCAAGAAGGATATAAATAAAACGGAGCCCGTTAGGGTGCCTTGCATATTTATATTTCTGACGAATGGTCTTCATATAAACTATATGTCCAATCTGGTAACAGTATATTACTTATATTTCCATAACGATCATTAAAATAAATAACTATAAGGGTTCTTTTTTATTTTTTATTTAGTGCTTGCGCTAGTGCTGACGTCACCAAGTTCGATGAACCATCAGCTTCTGAATTAAGTTCAATCCAAAAACGGTTTGAAACAAGCGAAGAAATGAAAACTTTGTTACGATATTTTTCAATATATGTTTTTTTTTTTTTGTCAACAGGAAAATACTATTGGAATGTAAAGACTGCACAACTTTAGAACCAATTTGCATTATTTGACCGTTATGTATAGGCGGAAGTATACATTGTATGCATTGCCAGTGACGCGACGGAAACGTTTAATATTCATACGCTTGACCAGATGTGAGTTCATAGCCTGATATTTCCCATCTGTTTTAACATATATTAAACGGGAAACTGAAAGTAGAATGGAAATATAAAAATTTGAAGTCAATATTTTATTTAAAATTAACCTTTTTGTGACGGGCTTGATGTTGATATGTTCACCATCAGATCTGTGATCATGCGTTGTCATTGCCAACTAAACAGTTTAAAGCCTGTGTGATAGCAGATCTAGAGGATTATTAATGCCATGTAGTCTGTATTATACATGTATAGTCTGTCTGACTGTTGAGTGGTTCTCGTTTAGGAACCTTAACGATGAGACCAGGTTCCAGGACCCAGTTTCACAATTATTTCTTAATTTTAAGGAATAAAACATTACGAAGTTAAAGAAATCATTAAAATTTCTGAAAGTTAAGAAATATTCGTGAATCTGTTCCAAGTTTCCATAACTCACATCTTTGAAAAAGAGGGGAGATTAAAGATTTGAGTGACGGAACATATTTTGTTTTCAGTTGGGGAGTTCGAAGGAGCATCCAACTAAATAAAACCATCCACTGCTGAAACATTACCAGGCAGATACACTGCTGTACCAAACTTGAAGGTGAGAGTAGATATCAACAAACGTTTTATCATTCCGCATAGTTATTTATTACATATTTCGCAGTAAAATATAAGATTTTACGGTGAACATGAAAAAGCGATATACTTCACTTGATTGTAACGTCTTAAGTCTTTGCGCGAAAATGACGTTATCCTCACAAAAATACGAAGTACAATGTAATAATCGTAAGGACATGAAACTCTGTACAATACAATGGCGGAATAACCTTTGACGGAACTTTTACTGATTGTCTTCTATAAATAGAAGCGAGAAAACAAATGTAATAAATAGAATATTCCTTGTTACTTGATGAATACCAGTTATATTTCATCTTGTGGGGCGGGAACTTTGATATTTTTCACTCGTGCTTTACACTCTTGAAAAATATCGAAGTTTCCATATAACCGATTTTTAACGGATTTGAAGTTTTTCTTTAACTTCTGTAATGCTTTATTACGGGGAAATCTAAGTTAAGGAATTCCTTAAAGTTAAGGAATGTTTATGAAACTGGGTCCTTGTCCTCTAAGGGGAAATCTGAAGACCCAGCCATGAAAGTGATTTATTTTTGACGCCTTATTTAGAGATTCAACAGTTAATAGCGGTAGCATGATGATCTAAGAAAGTGTTATGAGACTCATGCACGCATGTTGGTACAACCAAGTTTTCAGTCTCTGATCTAGGCTTATCAATCCTATTTGATTATTCATAGAAATTGTCCCTTTTAAACAAATGTCTACGATCTCTTTCTATAGATCGGATTTACCTACATGTATATATCATAACAAATATTAATCCCGTGCTTTTTTTTTATCTACAGAGCAATGCAACAATATCATCCTCAAGTCTTTGATGATTTTCCACATGCTATAGTGTAATTCACCTTTTCTCGATTAGTATTCTTCCGATGCATCAAATCACTGGTATTATAATATAAAAAATAATTCTGCTAGCAGCTTTTGTTCTGTAGTTCATTTGCTACTTGCCAAAAAGTTTCCGTCCTTGCACTGATGTAAAATATTTAACAGCACCATTAGGTTTTGCACTTGAAGCAACAATTCCTTAGATATATCAGTCAACAACAAACACACATATGCATTACATCTTGGGTTTTTTTATTTTCATTAAAAAAGTTTGTTATAAAAGCATAGTTTCCTCTTAAATGTTTTTGCATATACGTGTTTAACTTGAAATATTTTCTCTACACACATTTTCGTCATACCAAATTACAAGCAATTATATTATTCTTAAAAAATGCACGATGAGAAATATTCCTCAGAAGTTAAATCAAAGTCATTTGTCATTTTGTTACCTGGACTTTTATCAGTGACAGGGATAGGTATTACAAAACCAAGCAACAGTTTACATTAATTTCCATTAATAACAGAACAGGCCACTAGCAATAGACAATGTTGAACAACATTCTTCGAACATTATTACCTGCGATATTATATAAATCACATGTTTATTGAAAGAGAGTGAGACAGGAGAACAGTACTATATCAATTTTGACTGTATAGATAGCTTCTTTTCACACAAGAAATGAACTCTCCAGTACCTTAAGATACCGAGGAAAAGGCTATCACAAATATCAAATAATTAGCATCGTGTAACATCAGTTAAACTACAGCATGAAAAACAACAAAAATAGTTATACCATAATGCATTAGCACCTAATTCCTGACACCAGTTTTACCTCTCCTAAACAATGGACTTCAGCACAACACTGTGATGAAAATTCTAGATGGACAGCCGAGATGTATCCGAGATAACAACAGATTACTGTCATATGAGGATAGACAAATATTCAACATGATGACAGAGGTCCATCATACCTCAAAGATACTGTAGGGATCGACTTGACCAAAATCAATCAACACATATCAAAATTATAGAAATATAATTTAATCAAAACAATTTGGAATTCTTTTAAATATTGCCCCAGTGCTTGCCTTTAATGTTTTAACTTGATTACAAATATTACACAATAACACATTAAGTGCATAATGCTTTGATCAGTGACGCCAAAACAAACGGTATCATCACTTTGAATCAGTTTCCTAAAAGAATCTGAAGCAAAAATGTAAAACATATAACATCTTAAATAATTGGAAAGCTTTTCTTTGTTAAAATTTTGCTTCTGTAATAACAGTTCAATACAAGGGAGAAACATAAAACAACAAGTAATCAGAACATAGGAGATTTCAACACAAGCTGGAACATGTAAAGGTCCTTAGTCAATATATAAATAATCATAATATAACAATCTCAACTCATTGTCTGGCACATGCCAATGCAAGCCTTCATATCCTGCCCCGGGGGTGGGGACTTGGACAGTCATAAGCCTTGGGGACATAGCTATTTAATGGGAATTTATATATACTTCCCATGACAACATACATATTATAGATTAAAGGTAGCGATACTTCTCCGTCTTTTCCACAATGGCAGTATTTTTTTCTGTCATTCATGTTTGATTGGCAAAGTATAAATCTTCCAAGATTTTTTTCATTCTGAATTAAATTTCCATTTAGATTTTTCAATGTGATGATTATGTGTCTGATATTTATGTCCATTATTGCTGTATTTGCAGTGATTTGGTTGGAACTAATCAGATGACAAGTTTAAAACTGTATTACATCATATCACATTGCTATTCACTATATTACACTTTTGGTAATATATCTATAGGCCTCTTTAATTCAAAAATCAACCTTAACCACCAAAAGACATGAATTACCAGAATTAACAGTGGAAAATACATCATAGCAGTATCTGTCAAGTTACATTTTAGCTAGCTATAGTCTCTAGCAAATAGATATGTTACCCCTTCACACATTATCAATAACTAAATGTAAAAAAATAATTATACACAGTTCATTTACATCACACATTTTAAGACAGATGGTAAATTTGACAAGTTTACAGTTTTTTCAGTCAATATAAACATGATCACTTTAGCACAAAACTAATGATATATTAGAGACTTTCCATTATTTCATAAGCCCATACAACGTTCTTGTTTATTAATTTTGGTATAATTGTACATGGCAATTTTTCTACATTCTTGATTTTGAAGATTTCTGGGGTGGGGGGGGGGGGGCTCTATCAAGATTACAACTCAAATATAATGTTGCACTGCTGTTTAAGATATTCAGTTTCAAATTTCCAGGATTAATTTGTACGTGTAAACAAGGTAGATTATATTCTGATATAATTATACTTAAAATTACATTCCGATGGAAAAATTAAAGGACTTATTTCAGATTTATAATTTGGTATTAATGTAAAAAAAGGACGTAAAATTGTTTGTATCAAATCAAAATTAACCATTTTAAGAAATTTGATTAAACTAAAATTTTCTTAGTGATGTAAATCACATAAAAATTAGGCAGATATTGTATTAACACCAATAAATCACAATCCATCATTAGATACAGTACTTGTGACAAAATTTCTAAAATGAATAATAATATCATACCTATATGTGCCACGCAAAAATAACCGAGTGCCCTTGAAGTTAGTGTTGAAATGTCTCCTGTTCAGATAATCATTACTTACAGACTAAAGTTGGTAGAGGATTGGACACAAAAACAACACAGACAAATACAGACAAAAAGTACATACATATCTGAGGGCAAAGGTCGGACAAAACCAGCAAATGGTGATACAGCCATGCTTTATATGGAACACAGGTAGCTATAGATACTTACTTTTTTCACCAAACAATTTTTAACAAATTGATTTATATATATATATACTTAATGACAAAATGACCACTATCATCTTTTGAGTCAATTTGACTTAAACTGAACTCTTTTTTTCTCTCTTCAACTCATTAACTATATTAAAAAAAAAAAAAATTCCAAAATTTGGTCTTATATTTTAATATATATATACAGGGAACTAACTAAGTTTTTTTAATAGATGGTTGAAAATTAATTATAGGTGGTTGGGGGCCATAAGCCCCAGTGGTGGCCAATACTTATTTCTGATAAAAATAGCCGGTCGTAAACAAAGAAATATACAGCTGTTTTTGCCGGCAATCGGCTTTTAACGAGAACCCTGATATAGCATGGAATGTTCATCATTTGCTATAAGTCTTGTCCTAAGGTATTGCATTGATCTTTGATCAACGCACTGTCGTCATATCTCTGCTGGTCCCTCACCAACAGAATCAGACAGGCAGATAATTAGATAACTTAACGTACACAACAAACTTGATACCATCTATAGCTAACATAGCACTGTTACTTGAGTTACCTCCCTTACTCCTGCAGTTTCTATATTTCTACAATTTGCATTGATTTCCTACATGATTTGCTCATAATGATTTTTTCCCCTTTCACTTTGATTACTCATAAAATTTAAATTAGTTTCATGATTTTTCAACTTATATTTTATTGGTATTTTGCTATTTTGGTTCTTCGATCAAAAATATTTTACTACAAAATTGTGTTTCCTGCATTTGTTACATAAAAAAAATCACATCAAGGAAGTAATTGGTCCTAAAAATCTTATCGAGAAACATAATGTGTGAGAAAAAGTGAAAAGAACTAAATACATGCAAATTCAACAATACATGCAGCATATGGCACAATAATAATGTGCAATATCAACTAACAATATTATCTTCAAATTCAAAGAGATTGTTTTGGAGCTACCATGATTTTACCCAACATATAGAGATAGTGTTAAAACAGATTCCGTATGACAACATACAAACAATCCATTTCTTCATTATGAAGAGTTATCTGCCCCGATGAATAGTATTGGTTTATGTGATGGTAAATCATGTCATTTTCTTTTTTGTGATGTAACTCTCACAACGACGAATAAAAATCAATTCTTGTTCACAGGAACAGATAACCAGTTCTGGTATTGTTTGATGATAAGATTATGTTTCTTCCAGATTTTCTTTTTACATCTTTGCCTTTTAAAATATTTCTCCACAAGTCAAGCTGTTGGGTGTTTTAAGTGTTCCTTTCACATGTATCAAACATATAAAGGTTTAATTCCATAAGCCAAACACATTTCCCATGAATCTGCATTCTGAAAACATTCTATGGCAATTCCCTCCGGTAGTTTGCACTTCATACAGAAAGATTTGAATTGCTGATTAACACTATCTCCGAAACAGTTAGAAGTGTTGGTCCTGATAAACTCCACAAATGGCGAAGACTGGCCTCAATGATGCGATGAAATGATGACGATGATGGTGAATGAGAAGATGAGTTTAAATCTCTGAAACAGACCCTCCCCAGTGCACTTTGTAACGTTTATGTCTCCACTGAATAACACCGTTTTTATGGCTTCTAAGTGACAACCAAAATGCCAGAGCTTCCCTGGAAATCCAGGCAACAAAAAACTCAAATTTGGAAAAAGGCAACGGTCCATTCTACAAAAAGAAAAGAAAAATATGAATATACAGACAATTATAAAATGATAACATTCATATTTTAAATACAGGTTTTAGAATTATTTATCTTTATTGTAGGAAATATTGGTTATTTTTATGCTATTAAATTAACAGAAAATCTATCATCATAATAAAACATTTTATTACCTGAGAATGGTGAAGTAAAAAGCTGAAGACCAACTCTTGATATCTTCACAATTAAAACAGTATTATATCGCACTAATAGTAAAATGTTATGTAAAAGAAGACATGACATACCTCGACGATTCGGAGGAGACAGTAATCGCTCAGGAACCACATGAGGATGTGTAGCAGGAAGACGCCCATGGGACTGACGTTGAACAGGAAGTCCATCGCCCATGATATACAAACACCCATCAACATACACTCTGACAGTGGCTCTAGAAACATAAGGTGCGGCAACATGGCTCCTCGTAGCTGTGACCACCTGTAAATCAATAAGCAATCATCAAATTGGTTCATGGATACAAAATATCAGAAATTATGTATGTAACATTATGTATTTTCACATAAAGGTTATATAGATCTTATATGAAAGAGACAAAAAATAACTAAGCATTTATACTCTGATGCAAAAATAACAATTACAAAAATTTTTAATCTCTTTAATTTCCTTTTTTTTAATGCATCAATTAGTATCAAAATGATTTCATACTTGTTTTTATTAGTCAATCAAAATTACTAATGAATGACAAGAAATCCTTTTTGCCATGACAGGAAAACCTTACCTAATTAAGCGCTTGTGAAAGTGTTCTACAGAACAGTTGCCCGAGTTTTGAATTGCTGGCAAACTGCAAAGCACTGTCTTATAATTTCTGTAATTAATAATACATAACATAACATAAATTAGTAAACTGTAGAAGTTCATGGAAATAGAGCTTATTCATAATCAATAGGCATTACAGTTACATGTATAGTACAACTTGTATATTAATGAAAACAGAAATTCATTACCATATCATAGAAGGTTCAACATTCTTTCACTTCAAAATGACAAATGATTTAACAGATTTGGTTATTACCGGTGCATAATATTTCAAAAACACAACTAAACAATAATGATTAAACTATACATTACTACTTATTATAGACCTTTTACTTACTGTTTGACAATTTCTTTACAAATGAAATAATCCTCTGCCAAGTATTTGGAAAATACTTGAAGACCTCCTACGTTTTCTAGGAGTTCTTTACGAAACATGCAGCTCATCCCGGTGGAACAGTTTATCCCAACAGAATTTGCTGACAGACTATTTCTGGCTTGAAATGTACCGAAATATACCTGAAAATAAATAAAAGATAATATATTTTCTTTCAATATGACGTTAACTTAGATTCTGTCAAATAAGCCATGATAAGAATTGATGAAGATTATGAAAATTAGCTTGCACTTGTTTCAGTAGAAATAAAAACTCACTTGTTCATAAACTGAAGCGAACCCATATTTTCTGTGTGCTGTATAAGGCATTTGTAGAACAAGTCCAACATCGGGCTTCATGAAGCTGACCATGTTCATCAAGGTGTCAGGTCGCACTAAACAAATCAAAACAAAAAGCTTTAGCATACTGCACATGTGTTCCTGATATATATATAGTGTTTCAAACAGCACACAGTACATACTGACAACTTGGAACATTGGAAACAAAATATAACAGTAATCTACTATAGAGCAAATTCAAATTAGTAAACATTTTATCTAAATATAACAGACATTATCCTGTAAAAACTAAAAACAAATCTTGATTGCAATTATTCTTTTAAATATTCTTTAACTAATTAATTTGTCTTTGTAGATCCCCAACATTTCAGAAAGCCCTGAGCCCAGTATCATGAACATTCCTTCCGAAACAAAAGTTAAGTAAAAATCTTAAGCTCAAGAGGCTTCCTTAATAAATTTAAGGAATGTTCATAAAACTGGGCCCTGTACACGACGACAGTATATTTTCATTGATGTCGTCCCTAAGCAGTGATGAGTACTTACTACAGATACCACTGTCGGAGATGACTATCCAGTCATACTTGGCAGCTTCATATCCTCTCACCATGTTGTTTATTTTACCGTTAGGTCCAACATATCTTAAACCTGCACAAACAATAACAATAAAAAAGAAAATGTATTTGCTTGCATCAAAAATTTCAATTAAGAATATTTACAACCAAACAAACATAATTTATTGTCCAATTCCTGTATTAACTCATTCACCCCTGAGGACACATTTGAACTCTTCTAATCCAAAGACGGGAACAGTTCATTATGATTTTTCAGGGGTAAATGAGTGACATTTCACTTGCACACATGTGTATATAAACAAGTTTCACTATCCAAGGATTCACATCATGTATGCAACAGACATAGACAATATGATTTGTCGTTCTGTCATTTTATACTCCAAAACTGTTACATTAAGTGTTAATGTGTTGCTTGAACAACCAGACTACTATACTCACCTATAAATAATTTAGCATCTACTTTTGGGTATTTTTGAATTAGACTTTGAACCACCATAATAGCAGGATCATTTTCATCTTGGACAGAAAAAAGAAGTTCATACTGAAAGCGAAAAAAACACAACACAAAATTTACAAGACATCTCTGATATTTATCAATATTCTGATTTGAACACTTCTGAATTTAATATAATTTAATTAAATGGCAGCGTAAATTATAATTGGTTAAGTTTTTAATTTTGAGGTAAAAACAAGCTGACAATATGGCGACTGCAGGTGTCTAGTTGTTTTTCTTCATAAAACCATTTACATGTACTTATTATATAACAAAATAATAAATAGTTACAGTAATAACTGTATATGAACTTCCAGGCATGGTTATGGTATCATCTAGATTCACATATTAACAACACTTACTGCAGGATATTGTTGGCTGAAGAAAGTTTCTAAATTTTTGTAGAGGTTGGGATCAACCCCGGTTAGAGGTTTTAGGATGGATACCCCATGGAGGTTCTCGGGGTCTGGCTGAGGCACTGGGCGGTGCATAAGATATCGTCTACAACACACAAAAATAAACAGTTTTACAACTCATCATTCATATAATCAACTTCTTCTATAATGTATAATTATGGTGCTCAATTTGTATAATTTAAATGTTACAGAATTTTGGACAATATGTTAGGTAGTGCGAAAATACATGTATTTACATGTTTTTGTAAAGATTCAATATAAGCATAATATAGCTTGGTAAAAAAAATTTAACTTTTCTTGTCTTACAACTCAACCAGAAGAATCTATTCTTCTATAACTTTGTCTATCTGTATGTAGATTGAGACATCCCTAATTTATGTACATACAAGTACAACAATTCATGATCTCCACATACAAAGATAATTCTGATTATCAGTAACCATTCACCGATTTGATATAATGGTATTATACACAATTTATGGTAAGCTGTAGACTAGGGAATGTTAGGTGTATAAGAAAATTCAGGACAGCCATTCTGTTTTCAGTTGGCAGGGACTACCAATTTAATCCAATACACATTTCTTGTACTAGCCAAGTGCAGAGCGGCCACCTAACTTACCGGTACATTAATTCCATAAATAATGGCACAAAATAAATCGCCTAAAATTTACAGAACAATGATAAACTGTAGTGTCATATTGATAATAAGATGCATGTGGAAAAAAAAGTAAATGCATGGACTTAAAACAGACCTGTATGTACAAGAATTAACATAAACGGTACCATGTAGTGTGTGACCTAGACCTTATTGACACGATTCATAAATCGGCCACGTTTTGTATGAATGAGTGTATAGTAACACAGTACACATTGTCACACTCCAATAATCATAGAAGTCGGACACCTACCGGTATTATAATGAACATTCTTTTTTAGTCTGCAATGAATAGGGGGAGTGGTTGAGTAAAGACGGAGAATTCAAATCTATAGTTTACAATTTTCCAAATTTGATCAACCAGGAAGATAAAGAAGATACGGTTTAAAATTTTGACTTTCAATCTATCAATATCTTTACAAAATTAATGTTAACTGTTTTTTGTATCCTGACAGTAAAAATCCTACACCATGACCTAGATGTCACCATGACATTTACATGTAGTGTTACATTTCATGTTTGTTCAAATTAATAATAATTAATTGCCACATACTCTCATCATCAGTCTGCATGTACACCTATAACTTATCAATTTTTTCAAAGATTCTTAAAAATATTTTAATTAAAAGCATTAATTTTATACAGTTAACCCGATTTGGCCATGATATCATACATTTATTACATACAATGTATACATGTCCGTTATCATACGTCTGTAGAACAATTGGGTCACCATCACCGCACAACAATGTAAACAAAATGCCTACGTGAATAATATGTCTGGGCAACGACACATAGTTAGTTCAACTTAAGTGACCTTAAATTCTAGATTACATGAAACTGGCTGTCTGTTGTACAACTACCAGATAACAATGTTATTGCTGGGTAAAAACTAAACGTAAGGTACCCCAACTTATACAAATATTAAGCATATTTTTTAAAGTCTATATTTAAAAAAAAAAAATCCCTCGTTGAACTCCTCTAACGCAATGTTTCATTTTTTCATTGTGTAAAATATTTCAACTTGTTAAAATTGAACAATACCATAATACATTAATAATCATTCAAAATGTATGTAACAATGGCAAATGGGGCATAAGAGCTCAAGGCTGGACATCACTTACCAATCAAGGGGAAAATTTCATTACCAGTAATATTTGATATTTTGCCTTCATTTCAATATCTAGATCTATTCTACTGATATGAATATGAAAACATTGACTAATTTTGAAAAGAAATAATCTACAAGTTGTGTCTGAGAGCGTGACAGTTATAACCTTAACTGATAAACAACAGGACTGTCATATGTAAAGTGTAGGCACCTGTATAGCACATGATGTCCTGTATGACTCATGGTGAATCATTAAACCCGACAGTATTCATATTCCTGAATAGAACATTATAAAACTGCACCATATTGACTTTCATTATATGAATGCATATGATGCTCTCTTAAGATAATTTTTCCTTTTAATAAATGATCGGAGAATTGTCATGTGTGGAACCAAAAACTTGGAAATATCTCTCCTCTATAATTGCATGTTCAAACCACACCAACATGGAATAGCAAAATTTAAAGTTCAAAGATAACATTTAAATTATATATTGTTTAATTAACCTCCTTGAGACCAGAACTTCTATTATCATATATAGTTTGAGTATGTACAGTTGCTTTGATTTCCACAGGATTGTTTTAACTTTTAAATAATACAATTGTCAATGTAAGCTAGCTATAGACCTTTTGATGAGCCTAACAATAAATTGCAACTCAACACCATGTCTTCCTTTGCTTTATGTAAACATCTTTTTCAAAATTCAGTGGTGATAAAAACCTACTCTTACCATCCCTTCACAATAGTGAATTCAGATGTAAAATTTAACCCTAGAGTATTAGGTATCTTATGGGTGTAATAGATATGAACTGCTAATAGGAAGTATGTTTAAAATACAAAGCTAACACCCGCTCTAGTCACTCTATAGTCACGACATTTTGATTCATTTTCACAAAACCCTGTAAAATGAACCTAGCTCTAACGAAACGAATATGTTATCTACAAAACGATACCTAAAGGAAAACAACCTGAAACTTCTCCAGTTTGTATGCAGACAATAGACGGGGAAAAAGTTTTTATTGTTCATGTAACTACTCAACCTCATGTGACAAATACCATTAAAGTCACAAACAGGAAACACTTCCTTAGCTTTAACACTGCATACCATCAATGATATGTACATACCCTACATGTACATGGATCAGAACCCATTACCAAATTTAATGAATTTCAAACAAATATTCATCCTTATATACATTGTGTAAGTAAGACTAAGAGTCAATGCATTTTCAATCGAATGCATTTTTAAAATCTTTTGAAAATCAAACATTATTTTGAATTATAATTCAGTGTACCAATTAACTTGATTATATTATCTATAAGTACTACCAATGATCAATCCATATATTTTTTGTTAATTTGATCTGTAGCTACATGATGAAAGTGGTGATGAGTTTCATTATTTACCAGTATCTCCAAGTGAAATAAAAGTAATTAATGGTGCTGATGTAAAAAGGTAATCCCTGCTGTAGCATTAAATATACGTAGATGTACCTGACTGAATTTTGAAAAACTGACATTTATAGTTACTGTACTCATGTGTAATTAGATTTCATTTAGCAAATTTTGAGAAGAAATTAATTTGATTATATATAATCACATATGAAATCATGCTATAAAGATGAATTCTACATGTATATGGACACTTTTATTTCAAATTTTATATTCAATTGTTAAAGCTGACAATGCAAGTTAAAAAGTTTTAAATTGAGGTTAAAAAAATTAAGTAACTTGTATTTCAAGAATCGTTTATGAAACAACCCCCATTCGAGGTCAGCCATTTTTATTTTTCGCTCTGTGTGTATCCGGTGCTCTCACCGACCCCTATATAAAGCGCGTGAATCGACACACGTGCGCTCAGTCTATACACGTACATACACACCTGGCAGTTGTCCAGTGTGTATCACCTACCATTACGTAAACAAAACACTTACCTATACAGGTATGTGGGGCTTGTTTGGCAACAAAATACATCACAACCTCTAAGCTCTCATTTACATGTTTGTCAAAATAAAATTTCCACACCAATGAATAGAAATCCAAATGATTAACCGTCCACATATCTCCACGTATATTATCGTAACCGATGTACTCGACTGGCCATGTGCACGTGACTACCTGTCCCGAACAAGCGACAACTACTGTACCAAGGACACACACGTGTCGGTGTACGTGTAAAACCTAGTGCATATTGAAGTGTTTCATTAGCTCGTTTTGGATATTATTTGGGATTTAGCTGACAATACATTCATGTATTATTTCAATGAAACCTTGTCAGGTGAGTGAAGTGTTTATTTTCAGTTTGACATTGTTATTTGAAATATCGGGGCATGTCTATACGAGACAAGTTATGCTTGAAATGACGCACGTGTGTCTAGTTCCGTGCTTTATATAGGGGGTTGGCCAGTGAAGGTAACTAAGCAGAGCAAAAATAAAAATGGCTGCCACTTCCTTGGATACGACACTGCCTTAACTGGGGAATGTCTCAGAAACAATTTTCCAAAAAAAAAAAAAAAAAAAAATCATTATTTTTTTTTTAAATTTCCAATGCATGCTTTTTAACTTGCATTGTCAGCTTTAAGGCCAGTTCTTTTTAAACACATTGAAAATGTAATTAACTATGATTTATAATTAATGAAATTGATTGACAAATGTAAACAGATCTAGAGACACACTACACCTATAAATTACACACAATCTGATAACTGATATTGTGAGTTTAAATACACCTGTACAAAATTTAAATATATAGATCTTGGTTATCATAGGTTCACAACAGGTGACATATCTGCAGCAGATAAAAACGTCTGTGATAACCGAACCTACAAATTTAAAATGCTCTCTCAGTCCGATATATGAGTAATTACTATATAGAACCTCTCCAATATGTAATTTGCATAACAGCTATATCAAGATGATAAATTTCAAGTTTAGTTCAATAATTTGAATTTAATTTGCCATTCAGTCATCATACATACATAATGCGCTTACATGTATATAGTAAGAGTAGATACTGACACCAAGCTTAAACTTGAACTTGAACTTGGAGCATATCATGAACACTTTCATAATGGAGATTCATAAAATGTTACAACGTAAAATAAACCAATAGTATAATTTTAATACGTCATCTTCATTATCTTAAGTTGGGAGTTACTGGTACAGATTTTGATAATACACTGTCACTAATTAGTGTAAGCATAAAATCTTACATTTCTGAACAGACGCATGGTTAATTCAGGAATACGATTAGATTCATTCAGGACTCCGAATATAACGTGTATACAAATAAGATGCCCTCCAAAGCCACCAAGGCGTGAAGGGCTACATCTCTGCATAGTAAATGTGCAGTGGAGCATGCAAGATGGTTGTAGATTTGTAGGTCGATTCCCAGGTGTGGAAACGATGTTTAATGGCTTGTTTTCAGATTGAGCAATGTAGTTTTATTCGATTTTTCCACATCTCTTGACAATCTGTTACTCTTGTGATCATGTATTTTAAAAATAGCCAAATAATACCTGCATGCATACACGCGCGAACAATCAGTAACTAAGAGTATTAACAAGAGAAAATGGGCTTCGTCTTGTACCGGTGTCCCCGCCCATAACATTCCACTGTTTACAATACGTGGTCTATGTACGATATAAAGAAATAGTACGCATCTGATAATCTTTCTATACTGTAGAGAGGTTGTAAATTTCCAATTTTTGATTCAAATCACCAATCGTTCAATATTTTACATCCATAACGACCGTTGACATTTGCCATTCAATGACTTCCCGGTCAGCTTTTGGTTGTCGACTGCTTGACGACTGAAAATAATTCAAGAATACAACAGAACTATACTCACCCATAAAATAGAGCTACTGTATGCATTAAAAGAACGAACAACCATCCTAAAACTACTGCAATAGCGACGAAAAATAAAATAGTTTCTGCTATAGACATCATAACATCATGCCCTCGTTGAAGTTTTGCCTCGACTGCGAATCGAACAGGAACAAGTATTTTGTGACGTCACAGGTACATGCGCAATTATGTGAGTGTTCGTTATTTAGGTTTTTAATAAATGATCGGAAAGGTTTATCGGTCATTTTATTTTTTTAAAAACAACGCTCACTGGTAACAAATAGGGAGATAAGTATATATGTAGGACAGCAACAATTATTTGAAAGTGAGTAATGGCAACAGTAATATATAAAATAATCTTAAAATGTATGCTCCCCGTCGTGGGTGTGTATTGAAGTTTATTGACAGCGGTCTCCAAGGTTCAGTTTTGATCAACAGAGCTCATATACATGCAGCTTTGGCGTGAACGACAATATATCGAGGGGTACCGGCGTCATAATATACACAATAGTTAACAGGGTCAATATTTACAATATTTACAAATAACAACTGTATACATGGATCTGGATCTGCATTTTGTAGTTCCTGTGTAACTTAAAAGCTTAGTGCCAAAATCTAGTACGTGCATAGTGACATTGTCATTTGGACACTAGACTTTTAGTAGTATAGTTACTTAGTATAAGTATAAAGTTATGGTAAGAGATTAAGATGTCATTGTGGATGAGTACATGATTTCTTTTGATAATGGCTATTAATGCTGCTGCTGTTGTTGTTGCTGCTGCTGCTGAATGATTTATGATGCCGGATAATGATGTTACTGATGATGATTGTATGATGATAGTTATTGACACACGTCATATTTTTATGTGTTGATATAGGCCTATCGAGCGGTCAGACACTTCACGTCCACAACATTATCCGACAGGTCATCTAGGATACGATATATACATGCATGTATCTAATTATGAATTTATATATATATCTAAAAGTCACTAACCCAAAAGCTAACACCTCTGGACAGATAATGTTAACATAAGAACGTAACGTCCGTAACCAAGGACGTAGATGGAATTTATCAATCCTTGTCAGAAGCCGATGATTAGGCCATCTAGGTGTCGCTATTTTTACTTTTCTGAAAACTACATGTACCAGCCAACAAGGCGAATAAGAATTCATACAGTAATTTCCGTTGAAAACTAGCGCCTTTTTAAAGGTGATTTGTATTGTTATGAAAAGCAAGGACGTATATAAGCACTTATAAATCCTTATGAAAAGCTATTTCAATGTAATACATGAAGATCAGAGTTACAAATGTAGGGTTTTGTTTCTTTAAGACCATTACTCCACTGATTGTACATGACTGTTGTTGTACTGTTCCTGAAATTGTTTATTTATTTATTTATCTATCTAACTGAAATCTACCAACACGCCACGTAAAACAGAAAACAAAACGCACCTAGGGGCCATAGTTTATCCTTGGTTGATATTTTCAGAAACATACATAATATCAACTTCGCTAGCCAAGGGTATTAGTCCGATTCTCTTTCAATTACAAAGAGAATCGGACTAATACCCTTGGCTAGCGAAGTTGACATAATATATGTTTCTGATATTTTCGAGATCCTCCTGGGCCTATGAAAGGCGGGAAATTAAGTTTGATCCGTGCACAAGTTTCAATTTGATTCTAATTGATTACAGTACTAGTGCACAGCTACATTTACTATGACGCATGTATAATAAGAATTAAAAGCTTGCGCCTAGATCTGTATACCACGCAATTTTAAAAATTTTAAAATTACAACAAATGGACATATCAAGATGATCGACGTTGTCATCGTGTCACATATTTCTGATATTCAAACCTTTATAATACTCACGACCTACTGGTATATCCCCATTTTCAATTAAGCTCAATAATTAAGGCTCTAATGAAACTAGGCCCTGGTACTTACGTATTTCATCTCGACTGGATTTATAAATATGAATGTCAACGCTTCATCAGAAGTTTTTTTTTTTTTTTTTTTTTGTAAATTGCAAAATAAATCATATTTTGATAGAGATTGAACCTCATACAAAGTATCACATCACCAAATCAAGCGACACTCACGATCCACATTATTAGTACTTATATAGCAACTGCAAAGAAAGATGACAATTCTTTGTAAATAAAAAAATAGGTTGCTGGAGAGGTAATGCTTGTGTAATAAGTACTAAGACTGACGTGTTACATATATTGCATGCACTGTCCTCTTGATGGAATTTGATACACATGGGCACGTACAAATATATATACAGGTATTACGTGTACCACTGTGCTGTAAAGATAACTTGTATCAATAACACTTTTTGAAAGACGCATTGTATACTTGACGATAAAAAAAAAAGCTCACTAGGATATTTCTTTCGAATATATGGCAGAAACTTAAAATTCATTTGAGTATTTAACCAGTATAGTGTTTATACAGCATGTGTGTATAAACTACTAAAGTTTTCATATTGTAAAAGAAAATGCATGATTTACATTGGGTCATTATTGAAGTATAAAGGTGACACTGCTTGATATATCGAGCTGATGGTGGGGGTGGGATTTACCCAGACTCTTCCTTGCATGACGTATCGCCATTGTCAATTTTTACATAGGTAAATGGACTCTATAGGTGAGGTGTAAACATCTATTTATAGTTATTCGGGTCGAACAAAATCAGGTTTTGATACATCCACTATGTCAATGGGAAATCGTTACGTGTTTAATTTCGTACTATATATTCTGCTGTGAAGATTTTAGAAAAATAATATTGTGACACACCATTTAGTTTTTCAAAATATCTTTACGTTGCATTATATTAAAAAGAAGCTGTTGCATAATGTTATTATTTATTTATTTATTTATTATTATGTTGTTTTTGCTTTTGTTTGTTTGTTGTTTTTTCGTTATTTCAGCTTTCTATTTTTCTGTTAGAACGTATAAATGGTAAAAATTTGGTGACTCCCTCTAGTTAAATTTAATCCCGTCCTTTATGTGTCTCATGATAGCCTTATACAAACGACGAACTTGGTCAAAGGTGCATATAATGCTATTTCCAGAATAAATCCGTGATGTCTAATACAAAAAGTCATTGATCAATCTTAAAATATCACGCGGCACTATGACTAGCGCTATATAGTATAGTGTCTATAAACCAAAGTACAGGTAGTACGTATGACGTCAAATGTTCACGAAATATTGGTAGTCTGTGTCCTATTTTTTTACATTGTAGGGGACGAATTTCATTATTTGTTAAAATGTACTGTGCTTGAATTATTGGAATGAGAGAGAATAATACAGTGGATATTCCCCATCGTATTACTGTAAAATCAATCTATAGACAAGATGTAAAGGTTTGTCATCAGGTTGTCATCCTTAAAATGCATCCTTTGAATAAGCTTTAAAAAATGTTATAATCGCATGCATCTTTTCTATATCGTGTTTGTCTGTCATTTAATGTTCAATTGAACATTATATAATTCCTCGTGTTGTACATTTATATCATGTGGTGAAAATAAATTAACTGTACCATTTAACTTTTATTATACTTTTTCTCAATTACAGTGTATAAAGAAGCACATTTACATGTTTATTATATACTGTGCATGAAATGCAAATATTTATGCATCTCTGGTGCGTAAATATATTTCACATTATGATATATACGTGTATGTATATATATACATAGGCCTTTACAGATTAGTTATAAACTAAAGTTTTATATTGATATTTCTACTTCGTTAGTATCAGTTGAGTTAAACTTACGAATACATAACATTCCATGAAGAAGGGAATTTTTTTTGTAAATAATCCTAATAACTCCTGTAAGTTTTCTGAAGCCATTTCAGTGACGTGAATTTAGGATATATCGTGGTATTTGTTGAGTAAAAAGATGGAGAGAGAATACTTTTGAAATGAGGTCATTCTCTGGTTTCTTCGTCGACTACTTTCGTAGTGACAACTGAACTAGTTAGCTAGAAACCTTAAATAAACATTATTATAAATGAAAAGTATTTGCAAGCAATTTAGCAATGTTCACGATACATGCGTTTATGTTAAAGTCAGTGACTTTAAATGATAAGGCCTATCTAAGCTTCTTAAATTGAGTAAAACATTATCTGATACATGTAACATCTGTATTAGAGAATTGTCGATTATCTAAAGACAAAAAATGTAAGTCATGATTAGTAGGGATTTAATTAGCGTCTCCTGAGATGTATGTATTCGTCGGTTTTCTAAGGATATTCATGATCAACTGGGATTTAAACAACTTCTCACTTCCTGCTTATCAAGCTATTCGTGTGTAATTATCTCACCCGAAAAAGAAGATTATGCATTTCAATAAATGAAGTATTGTACACACATTAAGCTATTTTATACCCCTCCTCCCCTATTCGGTACATCAACGCGCACCTGTGCACACAAATGGTATTGTCATTGAAATGATAGAACGTGCTTCAAAGCATGCTGCTCTAGACAACAATCTATATAGATCATTTAATCACCCGTAATTAATAAATGTATCGCGTGGAATGAATAAGACGAAAAAGTCCACACTGACTGTTAACTAATTCATTAGATTAATACCTACACAACACATGCTTGGAAACGTCTTTTGACCTGAAACGCAAATTATTTAAGTGATGTATAAATATTTTTAGTAGATAAATTTTTAGAAGGTTTCGAAAAAGACAAACGTGTATGTTGATGAATAAAAAAGGTATTGTGGGTTAGACATACAGGACAAAGACACAAAAGATAGCCGTTTTGTTTTGATTTTATTTTTTCTTTATGAAGTGGTACATTGTAGTTTCTGCCCCAGCTTAGCGCTCAGTATGTAGAAGTGACAGGGGTTGGCGTGCTTGTTCTTTGTCCCTTTTGATTATTCTAGTGAGATAGCAGTATAAAGTGCATTAGTTCCACTATAACATAGAGTTACAGCACGGCCATACTGTAGTCTTCAAAAACACAGACGCACCTCACATGTACACAACACGAGCATTCTACAGACTCCCAAAACACACAACAACCTCACTTGTACACAACACGAGCATTCTACAGACTCCCAAAACACACACAAACCTCACTTGTACACAACACGAGCATTCTACAGACTCCCAAAACACACACACCTCACATGTACACAACACGAGCATTTTACAGACTCCCAAAACACACACGCACCTCTCACATGTACACAACACGAGCATTCTACAGACTCCCAAAACACACACGCACCTCACATGTACACAACACGAGCATTCTACAGACTCCCAAAACACACAAACACACCTCACAGGTAAACAACACGAGCATTCTACAGACTCCCAAAACATACACGCACCTCACATGTACATAACACGAGCATTCTACAGACTCCCAAAACACACACGCACCTCACATGTACACAACACGAGCATTCTACAGACTCCCAAAACACACACACACCTCACATGTACACAACACGAGCATTCTACAGACTCCCAAAACACACAGGCACCTCACATGTACATAACACGAGCATTCTACAGACTCACAAAACACACACGCGCCTCACTTGTACACAACACGAGCATTCTGCAGACTCCCAAAACACACATACACCTCACATGTACACAACACGAGCATTCTACAGACTCCCAAAACACACACGCACCTCACATGTACACAACACGAGCATTCTACAGACTCCCAAAACATACACGCACCTCACATGTACACAACACGAGCATTCTACAGACTCCCAAAACACACACACACACCTCACAGGTAAACAACACAGCATTCTACTGACTTCCAAAACACACACGCACCTCACATGTACACAACACGAGCATTCTACAGACTCCCAAAACACACACGCACCTCACATGTACACAACACGAGCATTCTACAGACTCCCAAAACACACACACACCTCACAGGTAAACATTACGAGCATTCTACAGACTCACAAAACACACACGCACCTCACTTGTACACAACACGAGCATTCTACAGACTCCCAAAACACACACACACCTCACATGTACACAACACGAGCATTCTACAGACTCCCAAAACACACACGCACCTCACATGTACACAACACGAGCATTCTACAGACTCCCAAAACATACACGCACCTCACATGTACACAACACGAGCATTCTACAGACTCTCAAAACACACACACACCTCACATGTACACAACACGAGCATTCTACAGACTCCGAAAACACACACGCACCTCACATGTACATAACACGAGCATTCTACAGACTCCCAAAACACACACACCTAACATGTACACAACACGAGTATTCTACAGACTCCCAAAACACACACGCACCTCACATGTACACAACACGAGCATTCTACAGACCTCACAAAACTCACACACAGCTCACTTCATACATGTACATGTACATTGTACATGAGAAACCTTGTGACCCTGGCTGATAACAGGACGTTAATTATATATAACCAACGAACCACCATCTAAAGATTAAATATTTGAACTTTAGAATATTCCATATTTTTGCCGGGACATGTCTACATGTCTAAGATACAGTAGAACGTATCGTAAACAACAATTAACCAAAAATGCTAGGCAGTTGTGATACGAGTAGGGAGGGGATACATACAATTGTATACTTATACCTTGGTCACTGTTTAGTTCTACATAGTTTCTAGTCTTAACACAGGGCATAAAATCGAGATTTATCATAATTACTCAGCTTTAGCTTTAAAGATGCGGCAAGTTCTACTTGACCTATCCATATTTCAAAACTCCCACACGACGATCAAACTTGTTACGTAAGAAAACACGACAATCAACCTGGGATATTAATATCCTTCAACATGTCTGCGTGTTTAGATATTACATCAGGAGAGTGAAGAATGCCAGCAATACACTTATACCTTGGTCACGAATTGAATATGCGTCATCAAACTTTAACAGTAGCCGATATTGTACAGCATACACTCCACGCTATCACTGGGTAGGCGACACACCTGTAACCTGAAATACTTTTGGGGTGTCTAATTAATCTACAGCTCATGCAGTTGGTGGTATTTGACCAAGGTTAACCAATTTTGAGTTTGACTCAATTCATTTCTTTTATTGCTATCGGCCTATCAGTCATACAATATTGAACATAAATTCTAGCATGAGAAAAGAGTATACATGTATTATTACAACATATACTATTATACAATAAATAAATACAATGACTACACATCAGTTGATACATTAATAATATCTTAATTCTGCTTAATTCTGTTGCCTCATATATATATTTCCTATCGAACGTAACTCCTTTATATTTTGTAACCGCAAATCAATTACTTAAATACAGATGGGTTATTTCAGTAGTAACTCTTTACATATGTTTCCTTGCAATATTTTATTTATTATAATGAAGAATAAAATTATATCCATCTTCAATTTCTCTTGAATCACACATACTACAAAATGTCTTAATCTTGGAATATTATTATATATCTACCAGCTTAAATAGCTAAACAATGTAAAGATGATCGTAACTTGGAAAGATAAACTCTATTATGACTCACAACTTGACCAAGAAATCTGTACTAGTACTTGTTATGGTGAGGTTTGACTAAGACAAAATCTATTTTAGGTAACAATTATTATCTTTGTCAGTCGTTAGAGAGGATTTATTATCTCAGATGAAACTATAGCAAAATATGTGGTCTTACAATTGGCGTTTGTCTTAGACTGTACGTTGGAAGCATCGAAGAGTTTCATCAAGTTTTCTGCTTCATTGTAACCTCTGCTCTTGCTTTCCTCTATCTAATCTTTGAAATTGAATTATGAGTTACAATCCTCTACATTAAAAGGCGTAATTCATAGGTCCATGACTGCTATACAAATTCACAAAAATTGAAATTTTTCTTTTTATTTCATCCAAATTTGAAGATTGGAGATAGAAAATGACATCTAACATTAAAACTGCAATAAGATATTAACAAAATATGTACATGTACACGTCTTACAAAATATTTATATTTTTAAATCTTATAAATTCTGAACTATTGACATGAATTCTATTCCAAAATTCAGATTGACCAACAATACCAGTTTTCATCACGAATTTCATTCTTTTGTCACAAATTGAATAAAAAAAAAATGATATGGGTTACACGGGCATTAAGTCCAATATTCCACGATAATGACATTATTTAATACGTTTTGATTTTCGTGAGTTTACACAAACATTCAATATACGATGTGCATGGCTATGCTGCTGTGGGAATGTTACAACGAATTTCAGTAGAAAGTGCAAACCAATGTGAGGATGAATACATTCAAATATGATAAAATACATATAAACAGACGTTCTAAACGTGATAGTTCTTCAAATTTCTGTGTGCACATGTATTACATGGATCTGGTTTCCGATGGTGTTAGGCACATCACTGTAAGTAGAGAACTAATTGGTTTGCTATTCTGTACTTGAATATTACAGAGTCATTTTGATTGTGACGTCATGTTTTCGCGAGCGTAACGTCATACGTTTCGGAGAAAATGACGTGCATTGCGCTCACAAAATAATGACGTAACAATCGATACAGGTCTACCTGCAAGGAAGCTAACTCTTTAATATGCAAAGACGGAATACAGACCTAGATTGGAATTATCTTTAAGATTGAAAATATAAAAATACACAAATGCGTGTAAAAATAACTCATTCATATACAATACTGCCTTTGATGAAAGAAAAACACCACCATTTGACAAGTCTTTAAAACTCATCGATGGGTCTTCTGCGTATTCATTGACTGACACAAGTTTTTTTTTCTTTGTAGATTCAGGGGGATATCCGTGATATAAAGAAAGTAAATCAGAGGTGTGTAAAGGGATACTGTCATGTTTCCAACTTCCTAAAATGGGATACGAAAATATACCATTTTGTCAGAGCAAAATGGTACAGAAATAGCTACTTTGTCATAGCAAAATGGTACAGAAATAGCTACATTATCAGAGCAAAATGATACAGAAATAACGCGTAACTACTATGAACGGATTGATTTGCTTAGAAACATCACTGCATTAATGCGTGTAACTCTGACGCAATTAAAACTTTATATACCAGTAGTGTTATCCCCGTTGTGCTTATACAAATTTACGGTTTCAAAAGTTCGCACAATACCCGACTCCAAACTGCACCTAGCTAGAGTGTATTGACGTCAACATAGGTAGGTATCAATATCCAGGTATATTAAAAGTAAATGTTCTCGTATATTGAATTCGGATTACCATTGACCTTCACGGATAAATGGGCAACAATGGTTATAAATAGTTACAGCTATTTTTTTCTCGGGGACAATTATTTCAAAGACTTGACGTCTAAGTGTCGATACGTATATGGCTTAACATTAAATTGCTTAAACCGTATGGTATGCCAATTTATAAATCACTTAATAGGCAAAGAAAATACTATAATTTCAGTTGGTACGTAAATGACATACTTTGAGAAGTTTAAAAGAAAAAATGTATGTTTCAATAACATTGGATAAAACATTACATACAAATTACATGGTGTAGTTTTACTTATCGATTGTCCAGATTAGCGTTATAGCTGTTAAAAGAACTCATTGAGGTCATACCAAGTTCCAATAGAGATAACGGGAAAATATTAATAAAAGATGTCCCTATTGAGGTCAAAAACTTGTCATGATTGAGTAAACACTAAATACTTAAGAGAATATTTACGCATGTCAAGAAATACAGGTAAGAATCAAATGAAGAATGGAATCACGACTACTTTATATAACTGTACTGAATATAAATCTATGACATAGTTAACACATAAATTAACCCTTTTCATCAATGCACTAACAAAAAAGCAACACGTTTCGTAGATTTTGCATTTTTTATTGCTACACGCGATATGATGAATTCATAAAATTTCAATTTAGATCTGTCTTAGATTTACGGATCTGGTTTGAACAACCATGATGTGCAATCTGATTAAAATAATATCTTGATTCTCACACCGTTCCTGTAAATGTCCTCTCTGATTTTACCGGACCGACGTGAAATCAAGATATGATTTTAATCAGATTGCATGATGTGATGCGTCAGTTCATTGGCATACATGTGTAACATCCATTGACTTTGAACAAAAATGATCAAACAGCTATTGAGCTATTCTGCATTTGTACTGTATATTACAGAGTGGAGCAATGGAGCAAACTCTGTAATATGCAAAAACGGAATTGGTCATTTTACAAAACTTATGTTAAGTACAGTGGAACCTCCCAAAACCGAACCTTCTCAAAACCGATCACCTCTAGAAACCGAACATGGATGTCATGTGCGGAATGAATTCCTCTTCATTAATAGTACATAAATAGTATATAAAACTTCCAAAAACCGATCCCTCCCAATTCCGAATACCGGACCGATTTTGAGATCGGAATAGTCAAATGTAACTAAAATACACTTCTGAAAACCGGCCTTACCTGAGCGACACCGATAGATTGTATTGAGGTCTGATCAACCGACTGTGAAATACACATGTACCTGTACCATAGTTGTCGCATGCCATGTCCTGGGGCATGTATACAGATGTGAAGGCTATAGGTACACGGTAATTATACCCGAGATAGTGGTGAAATTATTTAATCATGTAAAACGGTAACAAAATCAAGATTGTTGTAATCCATTCCTTTTAAACGTATGATTCTCTCTTTTGTGATAACATTCACATTAACAATCAATATCGGTCGGTTTTAACGAACACTAGGCATACATGCGGTACACTAGTGTAAAAAACGACTTCCGATCGATTAAATCCGGATCGTAATGATCGGTATTCGGTTCACTTCTCCAAACCGAACCCTCTCTAAACCGGCCGAAATTATGTGCACCGACCATGATCGGTTTCGGGAGGTTCCACTGTACCTTATTTACAAAATCTGTGTATAGTGACTTCTCATTGAAAATAAAAAACGCACATAACCATGACTCCCAACATTGCTGTGAAGTCTCATTGAAATTTGTCCAGTAGTTTTCGAAGAGTTGTCTGGATAAGAGTTACATCCAACTTATTTTCGCGACAATTTGATTTGATTTTTGAACCCTGACATGTATTGTTCTACATTACCTACGGTTGAAACTATCGCGGTGATGTATTTTCGCGATTTCATGTCGCCCGTGAAATGCGCGAAATTAAACCGCACGCGAAAATAAGTTGGTTAACAGTATTGGTTTTGATATGGATGATATGGAGATCTAAGAGCGACGATAAAATAACACGCCTCATACAATTATCGCAAATGAATTTCAACGGAAACTAGTACCTCTGTCGTAATCGAAATCTTAAGTTGTTAATCCTAATGACATAATGCGCCGATATTTCACTATACCCTTGTACAGTATATATATGTTGATATTAGTATTGGTCATGGACACCGAATATGTTACATTTTCTGCATTGAAAATTCTGTGTGCTGATTGCATTTTCGTGAAAATCATTAACTTTACGGATACTTCATTTTCTGTTTTGTTTCTCTTTTCGTTTTGTTCTATTATCATTCATTGTCAGCAGCCAGTTACTTGCACTTTCTTTATTTCATTTAAGTTTATCGGAATTGCGACATATATATATATATATGTATAGGACACAATGAATAAACAAATCTCCCGATTTAATCTGTGTTTACATTTTTACTGCTAATTAGCTTAAAACTTACAATAAACTGTTCAGTCTGTCCACAAACCCAACTCTTGTTCTCGACAGGACACGTCTACCTGTTTCTGTATATCGTCATATCTGTACTAATTTAAAGGATTCGTGGCACGATAATATTTTTTTCTTGTTATGTTTTGATAAAAGGACAATTCACTTCAGACATTTGTCATTTCTTTATCAACAGTGTTAGAATTACGTCAGTGCCTCAAAGAGTACACATACACACATAGATTTCCGCAAAACCTCGATCGTCAGTAACAGTCAGCTCCTTCATTTTATATATAAAGGCGACTAAAAAAAACTCCGTCATGATTTGTGAAAGTTTATTTAAATATAACTTGAGAATATGGTCTAGTATTAACAAACTTAAGTGTTTAATTAGTGTTTGAATGAGTCTAGCATATCCTGGATGAATTGTAGTTGTATTTACATAGTTTATGATCGATATCTCATTATATGGCTAAGGAAAAACACACTTATCCTATCAGACATGCATGTGCTACGGTGTATTCCCTAGCCTTGAATGCATATCATATGGGCATGTAGATATAATAAAATCATGTGTAGAACTCAATATGTATGCAAGTATACTAGCATATATCTTACCTCGCATTACCCTACCCGATAATCAATAGCCGTACTGCACTTAAATACACATCCATTATATCAACAGTTAAAAAGACTATAAAAAGTTGCTTCGTGTACATGGGCTTAAAGAGTTTAAACACCAGTACACGAACTGTTTAGAATTCGTGAGGTACAATATAGTAGCCTCACGATATATGCACTTAATGATAATGATATAATGTACTTCTTGTCAATGTTCAAATACATATGTATATGTACTAAATCATACTTGAATTTCTTTGGACTTCCAAATAGAATGGTATTTAATAAATTTGATAGATAGCAGTCGCTGTAAAGATGATGAAAAAATACAGCATGCTTTTTTTTTAAATATGTAATTTCAATTATTCTATAATTTCAACTTGAAAATTTGCAAACACATAATATTAATGGGTTGTGTTGGCGATTCATTCATTATGCTGAAAATATAATATAGGCTTCAAGCTGTTAGAGATGCCTGTTTGTTTCTCATAAAACTAGGAACGAGGGTTAGCTATCGGTAGACACACCCAATCTGACCCCTCATCAGAAACACCTAGAGATATTGCCTAATGGAAATATAGAGGAGTTGTGGTACCCCTTACCGAACCAACGACTTTCATCTTTATTACATTCCTTGATAACAACCTGAACACGTTATCAGTTAAATTATTTTATGACCTATCTAGGATATATGCCATTGCATTGACGGTATTAAGGATATATAAAATGTCCTGATTAAACTTTCAAATCTAGACAAGCAGATAGGAGTGACATTGGCAGCCATATAAGGTTGTACATTCACCTATTACGGCGGCGAAGAAAACCAACAAGATTCCGAGAATTACGTCGATTTTTCCATAACAAAGATGACGTTACGCTTGCAAACACCTAACGGCTAATACAGACAATCGCATATAGTAAGCTAAAATTGTATCAATGACTTACTGCAAGGTCAATCATACTATAACTTTTTGAACACAAACATTTACCTATATATACCCGCAATATTTTTTTCAGAAATATTGATATTCATGACAAAAACGTTCTACACCAATTGTACACTACATAGATATCAAAGTAAGTAAAACTATGAAACAATACACTTTTATGCAATGTAGTAAAATGTACAAGACTTTTTTTTATCCCTTTTAGGGAAATAAACTTACAAATAATGACGATCAAATTAATTTTTTTTTCTTTGTGTTTTTCATCATTGATGATTGCCATTACAATTAATAGATATATCCTTTAGATGCGTTTTAATTCAGAGATATTTTACAATCAAAGTACTGTAAGTACTGAACTGAAAAAGCATTGATGTAACAAAATTTTAGTTCAAAGAAGGCAAATATGTCATTAGTAACATTTTAGGGTGTGTATTTTCTTGCAAGTCCCATGTCATTATCAAGTTGGGTTATTTATCTTCCAAGTATTCATTTAATTAATTTTGGATAAATTGTTGAGATTGCAGACAACTATTCCTCCTCATATCAAAAGATGAATCTAAAAATTATGAGAAGATTTTAAGAAAATGCTAGAAAATTTCTTTTAGATTTGAACTTTGAACCTATCTTGAATTCAACAGTTTCAACAAATATTTACAGTCAGTGTCATGTGACCTTTTCTCTAATGTTTGAATATAATTGTCTGAATAACAAAATAAAGAAAAAAAAATTGTAGTTATGATTATTTGATAATTGATCTTGAGGACAAAGCCATGGAGACAGCTAATAACAATCTGCAGTAAAATGACAACAAGGGAAACATTAAGACTCCATTAAGAAGAAAGTATAATCTGACACATGGATATCCCTTGATGGCATTTTTACAAAGTTCATGGCTTATGCTGCAAATGTTGTTTACAGACCTCATTTATAAGGAACTATGTGCAATGCATATAATATACAAGTATTTTTTTCCGATGAACTATGTGGCAAAAGGCAATTAATTAGATAATTTTCAAGAGAAGAAATGAAATGACAAAAACTAAGGGTCAAATGTTCATTTAAAGAATTGGTTACTGCATCAAAATCAAAACTGAATTGTTTTGAATTATGTTTATTCAAAAATACTTTAATACAAACATGAAATAACATCACAATACATTATTTTTTCTAGTTCTCTTCTGTGATACACACAATGTATTCAGGCATATTATTAAGTAAAGAGCAGTTCTTGATACTTTGCTGCAATATTGAAGAAAAGTCATATCAAAGTTAGATTCAGTATGATACTGTCTCTATATAATGCATAAAATGGACACTGAGAATTCTTAACAGCATATTAAAACAACCATTCTCAAAATCAGTGTGTTATTTGTATACATTGACATGTACATTGGACCGTTGATAATCTGGAAACCTTCGTTCCCAGCCTAAACCGCCCAGATTACAAATTTTCTGGACTGCCGAATTTCGTGTACCCTAGTCAATTTTGAAATTGTCATGTACAAGTTACTCTCCTTGACCTTGTAAATCAATGATCGGTTTTTATGTTTATGTACTAAAATAAATACTTTTTTTGTTATGTTTTAAAGGTTTTTTTCCCCATTTAATTATGTTAAGAATATGAAATTAACGTACATGTAATCACACATTATTGGCAACTTGTTGTTAATGTCACATTACTTACAACTGTTTGTACATATATTGGTAACAAGATCAGAAACAGTTGTAAAAACATTTGATAGAGGCATCAACTAAATGGAACAACTAATGGGCTATGTCACCAGAAGCGTTAAACTTTGTGTCATTTTTGTGAACACACTGCACAAAGTCAACAAGTAAACTGTTTAATATGTTTCTGTTGTAGCAAATAAATGAATGTCATTCCATATACAATGTACTTATATGGCCGTGTCACAGATGTGAAACATTGAAATATACATTGTAGTAATGATAACTCAGGCGTGATGATGGGTAAATAAATTATAAGTTTATATTATAAATGTAGGATATTTCTATATATATCTAAATGCAAAGTTACTCGACACTCGCTAATTGTCATCACTTGATGTTTTGCAACATTACAGTCAATGGGACAGAATTGTAGTTCTGATAATGACCGTCTGTCAGAACATATATAGTGTGTTTCATTCAAGCCAAGAAAATTATTTTTGTTTGTATGAATTTTACAACAAAACCGAAAGACTAACATGTGAGTCAGTCTGTGAAGTTAAAAGTTTAAACACCTTCTATCTCTCCACAGATTAATAACAATCGGCAGTTTGTCAAATGGTGACAACTCTTTCCAAAGTTGCAAATATACTGGATTTACTTTTTTGTATTTTTGTGTTTTATTTGGCATTACGAAACAATGCGAATGAGAAGCGCCAACCCATATGCTTGTTGTCCAGAGCTACATGTATGCTGTCGCAGCTAGTTTAATATATGCCTGGTAGTCATCCTTAGAATCATTTCACTGCTTCCAAAGTAATCCTGATAATCTCCAGTCTTCAACAATTATGAATCTGCTTCAGATGACTAGCCAATGAGTCCTGTAATTATAAAATTTAACATATATATCAATATTCTTAATTTGTTATAAAAAAGTTACAGAAATCATCTAACAATGACAAAAGGAAGAAACTGGACTCATGTACACAAGTACTTTGAGTTAAAGATGCTCCACCGCCGACAGAGTATAAATGATATTCATCATTTGAACAATAATTAGTGTTTAATCGTGTATGCATAAGTCTAATTAACACAAAAAATAATATAAAATAATTAATTTTGCCTTTGGGTCAAGCGCAATCAGTACTTCATTCCATATAGGATATAGTGCTACAGAATTTTTTCGGGATGCAATTAATTATTTTATTTATATTTTTAACTTGAAGTGAAATTGGAGCTCAAACTTTTCAACGGCGGTAATGGTGTAAAGTAAGTAACTTTTGTAACTGAAGAAAAATACTAAATTGTCTGCTGCCATTTTTGATAGTGAAAAAATACCATTTGTCAGCGGTGAAGCATCTTTAATATATTAGCATCATAATTAATTTGTCTCCTATACCTGATACACATTGATAAAATACAATGTTTTTTACTGTTAGCAAAACTTACTTTAAACCAAATACTGTAATATTGATTGAGCAAGTGTAAATTTACCATGTATTACAGTGCACAGGTTATTGTTTATTTTGGTAAGTGTTATTATAAATTCTCTGAATCCATGAAGTTATATATGTAGTGACTGTTTAATCGATGTTTTAAGTTCATACCGCCAATTTCGAAATCCCAGATATCAATTGTCTTAAATAAATCTAGCATTACAATTCTTCTATTTATCTAAAGAAATTCTGTATTCACATGTGTATTACACACATATATACGTATTGTGTATGGATCTATATCATGCATTGTTTTGCCTACAAATAAACACATGCTTTGTGATGTTTATAGACATATTAACAATCTGGTAAATTGACTCTGTGCATTAATATTAAATTTGATGTCATCGCATTAGAAAATAATACCAAAAATGAATCTTGTCAACTGCTAATTATATAACAACAAACTACTTCAAATTTAAAGTGATATTCAATTTTGTTGCGTTGTAATAAAATAAAACGTCGATTATATGGATGTTAGCAGGAATTCACACATACTCATGATGTTGTAAGTTCACTTAATGTGCCGATGTTTGTCAAATAGTTCATATAATTATAATATACCGACCCATAGGCGTGATAGGCAAAGAAGCAAAACGAAATGAAACTTACGATTTTCACTGCTTCTGTCTCCAAATACGAAAAGAATTCCGAAGTTTACTAGCAAGGTGGCTTGCAACATGCAGTGTTCAAATATTCTTCGGTGTTTTTCTGATATGAGAATGCATTTTATTACGCTCGATAATTAAATGGAAAATATCTCTTGACTTGCAAGTTTACATCACAGGTCCGCTTTGCGTGATGACGTCTTTGTTTACATTCGGCCGTTTACACTATTGCTGAGTGTCACGATATTTCATTGTATCTGTATCCATGTATTAAATATTCCCTCGTTAATGAAAGGATGCGTTAGTTGACAATCCGTGCGAAATGATAAGGAGCCAGCGTAACTCAGAATTTATCGTGTTTGTTAGCTTCTGCATAGATCACCCAGACGCTTGATGCGTACGTAGTTAACAAGCGTCTGTTTGAGTGAGACTTGGTTAAAATTCAGTGGGCCATCGTAATGACATGATCACAATACGAACGTACCTGTTCTCCAAAATGACTATCAATATAATACATGTAAAAACAAACAACTTTTGTATCTTTCTTACGTCGGGATGAATTAAAAAATTGTCATTACATAATAGATTATGAATGTATACATCAAACTACAATTAGTTACTTACATACCAAAATCCTGACAATTCCTTTATTTAGTGTTACCCAAACCGGATGTTTACATATATATGCAAATACGGGCGAGAATTAGGCCACCGATCGCTACCACTGATGCAAATTATCCTCACTATTTTTCAATTATAGACGTTCATGTTATAGTTTTTGTAGACATGTTTGAAACTATTCTATTTAATGAAATACCATAGAAGTTGTTTAACTGCACTATGGCAGCATATTTGTTCTAGGAAGAGGAAAAGAGAAAAAATCGCATGCAAATGAGAGGTCAATCGCATTTAAATTAGTGGGTCATCCGGGCCGTAGCAATACTGGAAAAGCAAGCTTTTTCAGTAAAAAATGTTATTTGCCGTTGTTAGACTAGAAATAGGAAAGACAAGACAAGATAAGACAAAGTAACTATAGGTTGACATTATGTGAAAAGCCTTGTAATATCTACATGAAACCACGGTCGTATTGGCCTGAAGTAAATGTCAGAGTAAATGCATTTAGATCAGAACAGACTTAGTGATTTTTCCACATAGAGATCATACTGAATCCTTCTCCCAAATCCTTCTATTCCCAGTGGGGCTTAGCATTTATCAATACAGTCTGGAATCAATTCTGCCTCAAAATCTGCATTGAGAGCTAGTTTATCCCAAGTGGCCAGAAAGACATACTACATATTGATCCTAAAGAATTTGATGTTTCTCTTGTTAGAATGTATTGACGTGTCAGCAGAAAAAAAAATCTCGAGGGAAAATCTCTTAATTAATACACTTAGCAAACCTACCTGTGTATAGATCGATCGTTTTAACTAATGTACTGATATAGCAGTCTGATGCCATACAATCGTCTGAAGAAGTGAACTGGCGACCAACCAAAATCAATAATTAATACTTTAACACACTAAATATGATAGCTCTACGATTATAATGGTTTGGAAGTCATACAAGATGCTGTACCTTTTTTTAGAGTAAGAAATGGGTCAAATAACTACTTATATAAATGTATGTACGCTACTTAAACAACGTAAATACCGTCTCGTCATTGGTAACTGACCGGCTATTTTGAAGGGTTGGTCGTAACGTAATTCGAACCACAGTATATTAAATACAACAAAAGTGAGGGAAATGTTTTTGTCCAAACTTCAATTATTAGACAGTTTAAGACCAAAACTACTGCAATGTAAGGAAACATGCGAGAAAGGTACCCACTATAGAGACATATGTAATGGGATCAATATCAACACAGGTAAAACACATTTCTAATCATTTAGACTTGTATATGTATAATAAATTATTTACATGCTCCATTTTTATATCAAAACTTAGCTATCTGCTCTTGCAGGTATAGCTACTGGATATCACGTTATTTTGTGAGCGAGATCTGAGACGTCTTCTCTGCAGAAATGAGACGTTATATATGCTTGCGAACACAAGACGCCAATATCAAAGCATATCCCTTAAGGCAGACGACTATAAAATATATAAATACAGAACGCCTTATAAGGGATTAATAAAATCTTTTACCCCTTTGGGGTGAGACTGGAGAATCTCAACCCTCGGGGTAAGATTCTTAAGTTGTCAAACACGAGGCTCTGCCGAATGTTTGACAACTTAAGAATCTTATCCCGAGGGTTGCGATCTCCTGTCTCACCCTAAAGAGGGTGAATGATTCTTTTTCTCTTACCCCGTGTACCACTTTGTGCCTCTAATAAACGTGTCACTTATGCAAGCGAGGGTGATCTGACCCACCAGCTCTCTGTATGCCTAGTGTTTCCACTGTCATCACATACTTCACCAGGGGGCAAAGGGTCTCGAAGTAAAAACCTGGCCTGGTCGCTACGTTTGCTCCTCTACTAACTTCTCCGAACTTCGTCAAACTAAAACTTCACGGTAGATCAAATGGTAGAGCCAGTGTTTTGAGGTCCCGGGTTCGAACCCAAACCTAGCCGTTATATTTACTCCTCTTCTGAGTTAAATTTGAATATGATTTTACTCGACTGCGAGGCATTATCGATAAATAGAACGCTTACACTTCCGAGTCACCTGGTTTACGATTGGGTTTTAAAATCAAGGTAGGTGCCTTTGGAATTCATGGGTGAATTTTAGTTGGTCAATTTGAAGACTTTGGTTATCGATTGCAATTATAAGATGAAACGTATTTTGAATTTTAAAATGGGGAGGCAAAACGAGATTGATAATTTTGTAGAGTGGCAAAAGTTGTAAATTCACCGTTAATACTAGACATTACTCAACCATTGCCCAATACATAGTATTGATACATATCTCACTATCATAGCAATGTCCCGTACAATTGCAAACATATTATCCCCGAAGATAGCCGGCGACACCTTTTCTATGGCTTTGGATCAGATAATTTGAAATAGTTCCTCAAAGACACAAACCAAAAAACACTGAAAATAAACATAGCTTTCGAGATTTTTAATGTGCACACCTAACAAAATTCTGATAACTTGTATTACAATGGATAATAAAATAGAATTTGTTTCACACAACCAAATAGAAGATATAGTTTATTCAAGCATTGATGTTACTATTTCTTAACTTCATAGAAGTATGCAAGAAATTTGATTCACAAACTGTGTGAATCCGCAAAGCGGATTCTCACAAAAGTTTGCAAACAAAATTTATTTCATAACCCTATGAAGTTCAAAAATAGTTACTTCAATGCTTATTAATATTTTTTCAGACTACTTGATAACATGAAATACGTTTAAACATACGATTCTAATGATTTTCCAATGGATCATTTTTTTCTGAATAAATATGCAACGTCGAAGTCTCTATTGTTACGTCATGATTACGTCGGACTTTCGCGCCATTCTCGGTTTTTATCTTCATAGTATATGAAGAAAAAGAATCTGCCAATCAGAGAGTTGTATTTAGTATGAAAACAAATAAAAATTAATTATACTTATATAATGCCAGACAATTATTATAATAAGCCGCATTGGATTGAACAGAAAGGCGTACAAACGATTCTGGACTCTCCATGAATTACTGATAGCGGAAATATTTTTGCGATTTTGTGAGAATTCATTAAATAGCAAAAAATGATTTGCGAAATATTGAAAAAACGGTTCAAACATATACTGGTAACCCTGAAAGCCAAATCACGGTAGTTCAAAACAGCTTAAATTTCATTTTCTCGCGTTTATATAAATTACGATAACTTGACCTAAGTAAATAACCAGCTCTACGATAGATTCCAGGGTTTTCCTTTACTAATCTAACTTACAAAGCACAATACATACTGAAACAGACATTTACACACATAGATTTCAGTTACTTTCCTTTACCAATCTAACTTACAAAGCACAATATATACTGAAACAGACATTTACACACATAGATTTCAGTTACTTTCCTTTACCAATCTAACTTACAAAGCACAATATATAATGAAACAGACATTTAGACAGATAGATTTCAGTTACTTTCCTTTACCAATCTAACTTACAAAGCACAATACATACTGAAACAGACATTTACACACATAGATTTCGGTGACTTTCCTTTACCATTCTAACTTACAAAGCACTATACATACTGAAACAGACATTTACACACATAGATTTCAGTTACTTTCCTTTACCAATCTAACTTACAAAGCACAATACATACTGAAACAGACATTTACACACATAGATTTCAGTTACTTTCCTTTACTAATCTAACTTACAAAGCACAATACATACTGAAACAGACATTTACTCACATAGATTTCAGTTACTTTCCTTTACCAATCTAACTTACAAAGCACATTATATACTGAAACAGACATTTACACACATAGATTTCAGTTACTTTCCTTTACCAATCTAACTTACAAAGCACAATATATACTGAAACAGACATTTACACACATAGATTTCAGTTACTTTCCTTTACCAATCTAACTTACAAAGCACTATATATACTGAAACAGACATTTACACACATAGATTTCAGTTACTTTCCTTTACCAATCTAACTTACAAAGCACAATACATACTGAAACAGACATTTACACACATAGATTTCAGTTACTTTCCTTTACCAATCTAACTTACAAAGCGCAATACATACTGAAACAGACATTTACACACATAGATTTCAGTTACCTTCCTTTACCAATCTAACTTACAAAGCACTATATATACTGAAACAGACATTTACACACATAGATTTCAGTTACTTTCCTTTAGCGCAATACATACTGAAACAGACAAAATACAGTTCAATCATTACTTTCCTTTACCAATCTAACTTACAAAGCGCAAACATACTGAAACAGACATTTACACGCATAGATTTCAGTTACTTTCCTTTACCAATCTAACTTACAAAGCGCAATACATACTGAAACAGACATTTACACACATAGATTTCAGTACTTCCTTTACTAACTTACAAAGCGCAATACATACTGAAACAGACATTTACACACATAGATTTCAGTGACTTTCCTTTACCAATCTAACTTACAAAGCACAATACATACTGAAACAGACATTTACACACATAGATTTCAGTTACTTTCCTTTACCAATCTAACTTACAAAGCACAATACATACTGAAACAGACATTTACACACATAGATTTCAGTGACTTTCCTTTACCAATCTAACTTACAAAGCACAATATATACTGAAACAGACATTTACACACATAGATTTCAGTGACCTTCCTTTACCAATCTAACTTACAAAGCACAAACATACTGAAAGAGACATTTACACACATAGATTCAGTGACTTTCCAATCTAACTTACAACCTATATACTAAACAGACATTTACACATAGATTTCAGTGACTTTCCTTTACCAATCTAACTTACAAAGCGCAATACATACTGAAAGAGACATTTACACACATAGATTTCAGTGACTTTCCTTTACCAATCTAACTTACAAAGCGCAATACATACTGAAACAGACATTTACACACATAGATTTCAGTGACTTTCCTTTACCAATCTAACTTACAAAGCACTATATATACTGAAACAGACATTTACACACATAGACTAAGCATACTCCTAAACAACCTTTACTTTACGTCAACATTTCGACTTGTCTTTTAACATACATATTTTCTGAGTGAAGTTTCATTATCGATATTTTGGATTCTAAAGAAAATACATAGAGAGTAGTTTCAATCCAAAAGTGGACTGATAATGATATTCTTGTAACTTCAATAGAAACTAACAACAATGCCCTTGGTAACGTCAAAATGTAGCACGTACTAGGTATGAATTTCCTGAAGCAAGATTGATTTCCCACCGACTCTGGCCTTACACTATATCTATGAAATAAGATGTTCTTCAATATACCGGTAATTATTGTGTATACTTTATGGAGATGGATCTCATTATCTCGATACTTCGAATCTAGTTCGATTGTATACCATGAATATGCCTATAGGGTGGATGGAAATACCAACACTACACATTATACTAATATTTCATACATTAATTAAGTACTTCTTACAGAAGTACATCATGAATTCAGCATTGGTTATACCGACTGATCATCACTGCACAATGCAGGTTCTACCGGCTTATCCTCAAATTACAATGTAGTATTGTCTTATAATGGTTCTACCGACTGATCTTAACTGTACAATGTGGTAGTAATGTAACTTGACGGATATACAAATATCGGAGGAAATAACTTGACCTTCATAGTGAATGGGAAGTCAAAGATACGTATATGTCAACTTGTTTGCAATAATGCCTATCACCATCAACAACCATACTCTTTACCCAAGAAAAAATGTAGATCGATTTTGTCTCCTATGTTACATTTTGTAAGCAAACACCAAACTAGAAATAACCATAGAGCTTACTTTTGCCCTGTAGCATATTCATACTATATATATTACGATCAGTGACATTGACAATATAAATGTAAAGAGTGAAGTCCACAGGAAAGAGAAACTGGTGTCTTGGGCGTTATTGAAGCCATATTTTCTATACACATATCAAACGCAACAATTCACGATTCAATGGAATTTGCATTTCTATAGGTAGGCTTACACCTTTTAAACCTCGCTTTTCCAGCCGTCTGTTACATAAAAATGTCAATGACAGGTTTTGAAAATGTTATCAATAAATAAATCAAAATTGAAAAGTGACTTACAGATTCATAAAAGAAAGAGATACCATGGCACATGTCCATCGTTTTTTAAAAACGGTTACACGACATTTTCTGCCATATGCTATATTGAATATTGCTGTTGTATTAAGATAACCTTTCATCGCAATTATGAAATAAATTACCATAGGATCTAAAATGAATTGTAAAATTGTTTCATTTCATTTCATTTCATTTCAATTTTTTTTTATTAAATCATTAGATTTTATAGGGGATTGTAAAATTGTTAAGTCCAGTCGGTGGTACCAGGAGGCAATGAATAGGAAAAGACAACTGACTTTACTAATTAAATATTAGCATGAAATAAATTCAGCGTAAGGTATCATAAAATGTTGATTGCATTTAATTTTATTATAACAGTATTTACTATCATCTAATGAAATACTCAACGTACTGAGTTTGACCTAATGACATTTTAGCGCAAACTTGGCTGATTAGTGTAGTGATGTTTTTGAGGATGCTTCACTGCTGATAAATGGTATAAAAACAGTTCAAAAAGTTATTTACGTTTTACCATTATCATCATTGAAAAGTTTGCGCTTCTATTTTTACTTCAAGATAATCATATTGAAAATAATTAATTGCGTCCCGAAAAAAAACCCGTGGCACTATGTCCTATATGGAATAAAGTACTGATTGCGCATACACCAAAGGCAAAATAAATTATTTAACAGTATATGTTGTATTTATTAGACATCAGTTATTGTTCAAATGATATGAGTATCGGCTATGCTCTGTCAGCTGTGGAACATTTATAATAATTGTCAGAAAACACGTTATACAGAAAAATACACGCCATTGTGAAATCATAGTATTCCTGGTACGAAAAGGGGTAAAGTGTGATTAATGCTAATATACATACTTGTATAATTATGCTTACGAATATATAGAATAACAAAACCTGACATTAATATCTTACTTATGAAGCTAAATTTAAGATGATAGACCTAGACCTTTACATATAGAAATACAATATATATAAATAGGAAAACTAATATACAAATTGTATATCTGATGCTTAAAATAAAAATACATTTAAATATCCTTTTACTATGAACACGTAAAATGAAATCACACAGTGTAAAAGCAAACCTCATTCCAATTATTTAAAAGTATATATATATATAATATATATATATATATATATATATATATATAGATTCAATATGCCTAATATACCGTGAAGCATACAACTCCGAATTAATAACTAACCAAAGAACTTGGAACGACAATATATATACAACATGTATTGGATTATATTTGAAAATGGTAAAGTTAGAAAATATAATTTGTATGATATAGGCGGAAGGAAAAGAGATTACATTTGAAAACAATTGGCATATACTGTATAGTATAGATAACATTTAAAACGTGACGTACTACACGTCTACACGTTCTAATGAGATGTGGAATGAATGGCACGCCTGATGAAACAAGAAATACAATATCGGATGTTGTATCGCATATAAACTTTGCAACAATGAGAATATCGACTAAATTGTTAATTAATTTTTATAGAAAAACAATAACTGCATCAGCATTTATTGTAAGTGTTAAAAACACAAAACTATCTTAATAATTCTTTGATTACGCACAAGTTAACAACCTAATCGAAGGATGAAGTGGAAAACGTTTTAAAAGACTTCATAAGAAAAACAGATTACTGAAATTTCTTTATACATGGCATAAGACCTAAACCTTTTACTCAATATCGAAAGTAATTCTAACCAGTTGTATTATGAACAGAGAGGTTATCTTTAGAACCATTAATTTTATCGAAGCAAACTCGAATTAATTCAGTGTAAGTTATATGTACACAAAGGAGCACAGAGTGAGCGGTACTGACTGGAAACATATTTATCGTTATATGAAAACGAAACATAAATGTCACAACAATTAGCATCGATGTGGATGCTAAATATTATTATCGTAGTTACGGAATTAATGCTTGCATCATATAAGTCACAGCACACTGATGAGGAATTATACAGAATTAATCAAGCATTATAAAACACGAAATATGAACACGTAAATAAATATAAACGTCTCCTTGAGCAACGATATTTTGAATGAAAAAATGTTCTAGCTATGATTTAGCTGATCTTACATTTCTCATCCTTGTCATCTGATGAGAATTCGT
Organism: Argopecten irradians; assembly: GCF_041381155.1. Taxonomy (NCBI): domain Eukaryota; kingdom Metazoa; phylum Mollusca; class Bivalvia; order Pectinida; family Pectinidae; genus Argopecten; species Argopecten irradians. The sequence continues at coordinate 26,601,241 of NC_091142.1, read as the reverse complement.
GCATGTCCGCGCCTGCCATGTCGGTTCCTTGCTTTCCATCATCTCCACCTAAAATCTGATCATTCTGATCATCAGGGGAATCCTCTTCCTGTTTTTCAGACTGTTCATCACTAAGCTGTTCTCCTGTGACCTTGCCATGACAAGGAATCTCTGTTGCACCTTCAACAGTTTCGCTATGTTCTGTCTGCTTTGATGCACCTTCAGAAACCTCTGACGCACACTCGAAAGCTGTGCCGTCATCCTCAGACTCAATATCGTCGTTCCTTCCAATGTCGCTTTGAACTTCAGCGTTTACACTCTCATCTCCTGACTGAAATTCAGCAGAAGATACGGAGTGATGTCCCCTTATCTGCTCTCCGTTATCGTCATAGGTGACGTCACCATTCCCGTCAGAATCAGTCCCCTTCTGTTCGATGTTTCCTTGGTCTGGCTTATTAATTGAATCATTGTCTTCCTGTGTGCTGGAATCACACATGTCCGTATCATCATCGGTAGTTTCCCGTGTGTCCTTATGAGTCGACTCTAATGGAGTTTCAATCTGTTCATTCTCATCTATACATTCGTTTCGTGATTCCTCTGTATGATTGTCAGATATTTCTACATCGTTCTGATTTTTCTCCCCAGAAAGGTCTTGAATGGCCTGCATATACTCATCATACCCTCCGCTAGTTTCTTCCTGACCGTGCTCACCATCTGACGGGACTCCAGAATCCGCCTGTTCACATTCCGCCGCAAGTTGTTTTTCTAACGCAAGAAATTCATTTATTGATTCATCTACATACCGATGATCCAATTCATCATCCGCATTTCCATCCGATTCGTCGATGTCCATGCCATTGCCAGCTGCACTTCCTAATCCGTTGTTGTCTGACATGACGTCAAGTTGAGGCAACCTCTTTTGTTTTTCTTCAAATTCTTGCATTTCGTCTGTTTTTAAATCTCCTTTCACGAAATCTCCCTGTTCAATCAAGTCTTCGTCCGAAATGTACTGGGCGTCAGTATCTTCGGGCCTTAATAGAGGTTCATACGCATCCTGATCTTGATGTATCTCCAATTTGTCGTCATGGTGATGGAGGTCATGATTTCCTGTATCCTCTAACATTCTATGTTTCGACAAACTTTCGTCAGAGCAAGAAAATGTATCGACATCAAGATACGATTTGTCGGAATCTTCAGCATGGGTAATATTCACCTGTATTGGACTCAGGACATCATCGACTATACCATCTGGCAGGACACATGGCTCATGGAATTCTGGAAAAAACAATAATACAAATAAGCAAGATTAACCATGGTAAATGCAAATAATGATTAGGTGATATGTCTTTATCAACAATACAAAGTTCACATGCCTTATAACCTGTTTCAGCTAGTTTATTAAATAACATTGGACATGCATGTTACCTTGATGTAATATATTAAAACCAGTATCAACAAATTGTCTAAGTTGCCATTTTTAATAATATGCAACAAAACCATGCATAACATAAAGTTTGACATCTTGTTAGTGTTAGAAGACATTCACATATATAATCATCTTTACCTGATATAATAAACAAAACCATGCATTCATGAATCACAATCAGTGCTGAAGATTTGTTTCATCAATTGCTCCAGATTGATAGATGCAACTTCGGTAATACGTTTTGCATAGGATAGTGTCTCATCACTTCATCCACAAGACTCTTGTCGATAGTACCTGCGTCAACTCAAATGTTAATATCAACTCTGGGAAAATATGGATATTAGGAAAATAATACTTGATTAAATCTGATTCGGTTAATATTTTATTTAATCAATATTAAAGATTTACTAGGAACTTGGTGGCAGACATTGCCTATTTGAGGCTCCCCTTTCATTCATTCATTGTTTCTGCACCAAAAGAAATGTGTCAGTTATATCTCTCGGTCGGATAAAGTGATGTTTGGATGTTACAATGTAACCCCTTGTTGTATAATCTCGAAGTAAAACCGATAAAACAGCAAGAAAAATGGTTTGATCATATTTCCTACACACTTTTCAGTACTTCTACTCGTGAACCCTGCGACAGCTTCGCATAAGGTCAACGTTACAAGTGCGTCTATTTATAGAGATCGACTTCGTAAATAAATATTTTCATCACGTCTGGTTCCTGACACATGTTATTATCATGATTTTATATAGTGAGTTATGTTTGCCTTTATAGAATTAGTACATTTAAATATAACGAAGTCTAACTTTAGCACAACTGTTTACCCAAGTAAGCAACAGACAGGAATGACCGAGATCTATATTTTGAAGTGATATGTGCCATAACTAGGCGACAATTTTAAAGCTATTTTTTTTCTTCAGTAATCTATTAAAAACTTTCATAATAAGCTGCGGAAATCATTCAAATGCACGTACAAATATGTATAATACTTTATAAGCATTTGCAACAACACATTGTCTGCACTGTAATTGTTGTTTTTGTATGCGTATAGGAAAACAAATATGAAGAAGTTACTGTCACCGTAAACATGTAAAATTAAATGGTAGACCACTATACCTTTTTGGTTGGACCGTATGTACTCATTTTACTGTAATATAAACATAAAATTCCTCATGATTGTTTTGTAAAATTAAAACGTGTATTGTATTGTAATTCTCAAAGTGTTCGTAACAGCTAGCTCTTCTCGATTCAGAATGAAAATTAGGGCACATGTAACTTAATATTCAAGAGATTTTGCTATATAACAATGGTGAGAGAAAGTACTTGTATATGAAATCACATCTCAAAATTTAAATGTTTTTTTAATCCAAAAGAAGTCTCGAAATATTGTACGTGTACTTCAACTAGCGTACTCCAATTCCAGTGGTCCGACTATACACTTACATTTAAAGTTAGGATTGGTGTGCTGCAAGTCTTCATGAATTTTAGCGATTCGCATAAATAAGCATGATGCCAGAATGAACTTAATAGGATATATACAGTAAATTAATAATTAAATCATTATGAAGATATCGTAGATGTCTCTCAAATTTTCTTTCTTGAACGAAATTCAGGTCACATAAACGTTTATGCTTTTGTATATTATATTCCTAATGTAAACCAGTGCATCGACATGTGCCTCGTATCATTTAGTCTTGGCTACATTGTTGTGATGTACGTAAGTTGTTTTTTAGTTGACAATGATAAGAGAATAAATAACAAACACAAAGTCAGTATTTCAGATGATATTTTATGCATGGTGTATATCGCATGGTATATCATGCATCATTGCATGATATATATATGAGCGTTTATACAAATGCAAATGTCGCATTTACACCAATGAGAATATATACAAAACGAAATCCTACACACAAATGTTAGTCAAAATAATTAAAATACATTAATTTAAAAAAAAATAATATATATTGCAACACAATTCATGAGATAATATACCAACTCAATGTCTTCAAAGCGTAATATTGACTACATTCAATACAAAAGCACAAATATAACCCATCTTATACTTGTCATTGTTAAAATCACAGTCAGGCGATTACAAATGCTTACTAGTTATATCATCGATAGATCCTACAGCGGCATCAACCCTCCCATTGGACAACCAGGCAGAGAAATGACATCACCATGCTAACATATAAAATTCTTTTAATGAAAGGAAAAACACACACTCATGGATGTCGCATGCATTTATTAAGGTTCATTAACAAGTATCTCTGTTTGATATTTTCCAATTCCCAAAATGTGAAGTTTGTTTTCAATTTAAACGTGTAAAATGTAGTTCATATAAGACTAATTTATTTTGTAACAAGCATTTCTTGAAAACAGAAATAGGTATATTATGTATATTTGTAATTACTTCGATAACGTTACAGATATGTTTGAATTGTTTTTCAGTCATGTCAATTCCGACATCCGGAAAAATTAACGAAATAGATTTGAGTATTTAAATGTTTTGTGTGATGATGTAAAATGTATTATCTTTATTTAGGTCGCGATAACGTTACAATGTTAGACTTAGGATTATTTATAAAGAGAAAATACAACCAGACTTAAATATGTTTCTGATACAGCTATCACGGGCAAGTCACCAAACCTCACGGAACGTCGGCTTCCAGTACATTAAGTAGTCGTATTATTCAAACCTTTCATATATTTATTATATATTACAATCGTATAAAGTTGAAACCCTGATTATTTCAAATTGCACTTTATATGTACCCAAATGCTTTCATATGAAAGTAATTTAAAAAAAAAATTATTTCTTATTTTAATAAATTACATCAATAACTCAGTTTTCGATATAATTCGATTTCCCTATATAATACAGGAAAATTGATACAGCAAATTTTCTAACAACGATACACATATATTTTTTGTAATTATAACTAACTTGTATCTCACTACTACTGTAGTCGTATTACGATAACAATAATGTCAATATAAATATCAGAGTTACATGCACTTAGTATGACTACAATTAATGCTAGCAATTCAATATACTTGTACATACAGTATACATTTGAAAATATCGATTAGATGTATCGCTTTTTCTCGACATTGCATAGGGTTTCGCACAGGCCTGCCAACTGCTCATTTTAACCGATAGCTTTCAAATGCTTCATGAAGTAATGGTTTATTTTTGAAAAGTTAATAAAATAAATGTAGGTACTCTACAGTCCTGTAGCATTTTTTCTGCTATATTTACTTTTGCTTTTTTGTTACACTGTAAGTATCACTGATGAATTAAATTACACTACATATTATATCTAAACGTATAATTCAACAAGAAATGACATTAAAATCTATATACTTATTTCAAAAACACTTTAAATCTGCTGGTAAAATGTTCATGTAAATATGTCACACCCACAAAGCAGTAAGCCTAGCCTTCAAGGCATTAAATTGGTGGTAAAGGGAGTGAATCACGCCCTTATCCTTGAATATAAGTCTGACCTAATTCCGGATCCAACTATTTTCAAAGGTATTTACTCTTTTTGTACACCGGAGCCAGGATTAACCTCAAACTGATAAATCCTATACACCAACAGACTATAATACCAAACTCGATACCTCCCAGGTAAAGAAGTTTAAACATTTAAGGTACTAAGATCAATTACTTAAAATCAAAGATTCTTAAGACCAACTAAATACAAATACTCCAATTTGAGAGTTTACCCACCAGTATATGTACTTACTTACAGATTGTATTGTTAAGATTAGTTTCTAACCCTTTTACAAAGTGAATTGGGGGTAATTATAGACTATTATTTCTATGAAAAGGAAATGATTACTCAGGTTCACATTTCAGCATTTAAATTGGTCGTTAAATTCCAGTATAGTAATGAAATAATCTATGTTCGAATTTACTTTACCCTTGATTTGATATATCTAACTTTGAGTGAGATACAACTGACCTATACGAATCATGTTTTGATGATGAAATTTCATCGATTCACAAAGCTAGATATTAACATGCTCTAGTCGGAATGTAAATTCTAAACCGCTAACCCTAAGGCATCACAATGTGTTTCTGGGTAATAGCTAACTTATATACCATCACAGACCAATCATTTAGAAACAGTTTTGGTGACCATGCAGTTAATTCATTAATTGAACACGGGTAAGTCATGATCAAATATTAGTAAAATTCCGGTACAAAGAAATCAGCAGAGCACAGAGGTAGTATAAATCACTAGCTATGTACATAATGTTTTGATAAGTTAAAGCTATTATCAATAAGTCATCTTTAGATATATTATTTCAATAGATAATAACACCCATTATATGTAATGTAAAAATATTGTGAATGGTGAGTGTGTGCAAAATGTATTCCGGTAAGTATAAGTGAAGATTTAAGTGCATTTGTCAATCTATGTTACAGTAAAAAAAAAACTTTAGCTTTCACAATTTCATATAATATATAATTTTATATGAGGGGACCTAACAAAACTAATACCTAGTGTACATTCTTTACTGTATATTGTTTATCTACTTATTGCGTTTTCCTACATACTATACGAAGAACTTAATGGTAAGTTTCCATTTTATGTAACTTAATGTATATAAATTGTATTATGGTTTTAAAAGTGTTATGGTTTTAAACAGTGTTATAAGACAAACCTTTTCATAAATAGACCCCATATGACTGTTAAGCTAAAACAATGGAAGACTGATATACAAATTCAAGCATGTATCGAATACAAAGGGTTGTGTTCAAATCTATAGGTAACTAGTTTATAAATCATATAGGCATCACTCAGTCAGAAAATGCTATTTCATTAATTAATAAGGAGCACATAAGCAGCTACTGGCACATATATTCAATCGAACTAGACTCTTTCAGAAAACACATAATACATATACATCTATCACATTTCAATCACTATCGAAATCCAGTGATTTTTACTTTTCCACATACAAATTTTAATAATTTTTAATTTGCGATTACGAAGTTATTTTATAAATCAATTTAAGTACATACAGTATATGTTGTACTTGATTAAGCGATGAAAATTTTTGATGTGATGTTTAGTTTAATGACAACATATATATGAAAGATGCGATAGCAAAATCAGTTTGAAAAAATATTTTGTGTAAAAAATATAATGTTTGAAAGCATAGCAATACACGCGTCAGTCCCCAGTCCCTGCACAGTTTTACTAGGAATGAAGAGTTCATTTTCAATTTAATCATGGAAATATAATAATGACAAGAGTATGTTGAAGACAAGATAATATATATTTTTAATTACCATTCATCAACAAAATATTAAAACGTCCACTCCAAGAATTATAGCCCAACTTTCACATCGAAAATTATGTAACATTGATAGTGCATTAGAATGTCATGTTTTTTCTATCCGAGATGAAACGTTTTGGCTAACCTAAGGAGATTCCAATGCATACAATGATCAACTAATTTCAATACCATGAAATAGTTCCAAAACTATTAGATATGTAATAACCAAAATATATAGAAGCGATGCTATTTTATTCATAATTCCTTTCTTCTTTATTTTATAAAATGGTCTTTAGATTAATAAATAAGATTTATAATAATAACAAATAGTAGTATCTGTTGGTAGTTTCAGATAAATATCAGCTATATACAATCAGCCACATACCATTACAATACTGTCTGTATCCCAATGGAGGGTAACTCTTCTTAACTTTATAAATGCAATTTCCTTACAATAATTATACAAATAAATATTTAATTCAATTTTATTTTCAAGCATTCTATCTTTAAATGAAACGTTACTCTCTGAAATGCACATACATGCATACATTCTACTATTCCTGATTTTATAATTTTGAAGATTCCTTGAATATTACTAATTTTCACATGATTAAATAATCAAATATTTCTCATTTAACAAACATACATCAAGCACTTTTAAAGGCCACTCTTGTACAATTTATTTTCCTATTTTCACAACCTGTAACTTGTAGACAACAGTTAAAAGGTTACAATGGTTCAACCCTGTTTTATCATTTAAAGTGGTTGTCTTACATATAAATGCATTCCAGTAACTATAGTAGCAAACGAATTTTATATCAAAGAAGCTAGAAACTACCACTATTTACCGCCTAGGAAGTTATGTAGTCAACTTCCTCAGAAGTGCGACTCTTTAGTGACACAAGGTTAAAATTGAAGAATATCCAGAGCCCCTCACAGCTGCAGCCAAAGAAAGAGTTTATTATAAGCACACTCGCTTCAGAGTTTCTTAAGTCTACAGTAATGTGAATCTGGTAATTTATCATTGGAATGTTCTTAAACTTTTCAATATTGAGCCTAAATTGAATAATATATCTGAAACTAAAGCAAATAAATCACATGGCACTTTATAGATACATAAATAATTGAAATCACCCTTCATTAAATATAGACATATATTCATAAATATATTTTTCACAGTGATACATGCTGTTAATTATTCATCAGATAAGTACTTAAGCCAACAATGAATGATAGCAAATGTCAAAAGTCTGCAGGTTAATGTCAACTTGGGAAGTCATGATCGAACAGCACAAAACGCAGACAAAAAGTTGGCCTCGGATTTGATGGACAATTCACCAGGCAATCAACAGCCTGAACTTTTGTGTCGATTGCAGGAATTCTAACAATGCTGATTCAGGAAGATTTTAATTTCTCAAATCAGTACACAATAGAGATGCTTCCCTGATAGATCTGATTATCAGAATTTTACAAATAGGTTTTCTTTTATTCTTTTTCAAGATCCTCAATTTGGCGAATGCAACTTCACACCGGACATGGGTTCTCACACAGAACTACTAGGTGGCATCTTAATCATTCACCATAATGTTACTATTTCAGAGCAAGGACTAAATTTGCAGTTGAAGCTTAGAAGAATACATGTTGCATCCTCTAGAAGGCTTATTTTCCCTCACACAAACCATCCAATTAGACTGGAATCCTTTTTTTATTATCAAAGAATCTGATTGGATGAAAAATCTAACCATTCTCAAACAAACCATTTGATTGGATAAGAATCTTGCACACTCTGTAACAAACCATCTGATTGGATTAGAAAGTCTGTTCATCGTCACAATCTTCTGTCCAATGGCCAAACACTGAAAGGCAAAAAAAGTAGTAGGATATGCATGAATACCAAGCTAACATATGCATTCTATAAATCATGACCGTTCACACATGGCCTATATCAGTGATTTATATTATCTAATTCAAATGAACTGTTAGTGAATCATTACTTGGCATGTACCATACAACTGTTCTGATCTTTGAAATTAATCTTTGACATCTTAATTTGAAATCTTTTACAGGTTTGACATGAAGTGATGTAAAAGGACATAAATACGTAGAAATGGTGTGTATAATAACTTGAAAAGATAAACAACATTTAATATATAAAAATATTCTTGTTCTTTTAAATGGAATATAAACAAAAATATTTTAAATTGGTTTTTCAACCTGTCTATCTGCCAATTGCATTTTCTTTAATTTGGTGTTTTCCTTATTGAAATTTCTAATACTAAAATCTCTAATGCTATGAAAATATGAAAATTTCATAATCGTAGAATAAATCACGGAAATATTTAAGTAAAATCACTGATGTGAGCCTTTCCTATTAGTGTCTGTTGAGTGACTCTAGAACAAACCCATGCTGTCAGTGTGAGATGATAAACCTATGTACCAGTCTATATCTATATTTTCGTTATGTCAATTTGATGATTTTAAATAGGCTTGAATCCTCTCTTTAAAATATGTGGAAGAACTAGATATTGAAATAAAACAGTGAAACTGTAGAATCAAGATGTTGAAATAGATGGTACCCACAGGTACATTGCTGATACACATGAGCTGGAAGATATTCTTTTAGTAACAACTAACTTCCTTTATACTTAATGCATCAAAATACCTTGATTTTTTAAATTATCCATTATGAATTCATTGAACAAATCAAATCCGAAATCTAGAATGTAGATTAGTCATATTTTCCTTAATAATTCAGAGTTACAGTATTGGAAATCTTTAAATGCATTAGTCATACATTATATATATATGGTTGATCTAGAATATACTAATGAGGTATTACATATGCATATGATATATAAATGTAGCTATGCATACTGAATATAGCAGAATGTAATACGATATTATTCCTGTAAATAACACTGAATATTGATGATGGACGGTTAATCTTACAAATTATAAACATATATTATCTCCAGCTATTCAAGATAATCAAACAGATAAAATACCAGTGCACTCCCCATTCCCTGAGGACAAAATTAGCAGTATTTTATATTCATTTCTATGTATTCATTGCAGAAATGTAAAAGCCCCATCCCTAACCAACTCTCTGTTTGTAAGAGATTAAATCTCAAGTCTCCATATGTTAAAGTAAGATGTGATAGAACAGAAAATTGTCACTATGAGCCTAATCAAAATATAATTATCTTGTACCTAATTAACATAATTCTCTTGTGCCTAATTATCACAATTCTCTTGAAATAATTTAAGTCATACTAAATTTGATTTTAGTTTAGGAGATTTGTGTTTCAACTATCAATGAGAATTCTACAAAATTCAGCTAAGTACACAGAAGTGAACTACCAGGATAAACTTTACTGCTGAATTTTTGAGATATAGATACAGAACTTATCTGAACATGTACAATATCAGGAGTAAGTCTAGCTATGAGATGATAATGATGATGAAGGATAAGTATTGGATGCTATGGCACACCATGCATTATTAACATCACTGAGACCCACACTCCACATCATGCCTGGAAATCTACAGCACCAAGTTATAAACCTAGCTTTCTGATGATTTGTTTGGTTGTAAATTGAGGTAATTACCCAATAAACAAGCATTTTTTTTGGTCATTCTACTCAAAATTTATAGTGGTCAATTATAGCCAATCCATGTCACAATGGGTCCTTTAGTATTCTGTTCTGGACATGTAATTATGACATCAGAAAAGGTTGAAAACATTAAACTTGGGACTTGTAAACACTCACCTATTCCCCCACCTTATTAATGCAATTCTGAGCCATTTTTCTTTGGCAGATTTCTTCCAGATTGACAATAACTTAGTGTGACTTAACGGGTGAATATATCTAGTTAAATACATTTTTGTTATTACTTATTGTTACTGGTGAGAGGGAAATACAATTATGTGATTGCCTTGGAAATTATCTGTACTGTTAATAGGATAATACACATGTACTTTGTAAATTCTATTTAAAGGAGACTTGGTACTGAACTTTTTTTCCACCAAAAAAAAAAAAAAAAAAACAGTTTTATTTTCCTCTGTATGATTTATGTATTTCATTGTTGTCTTATTAATTTGAATAACGAAAGTCTGAACTAAATCTGCTGGATGAAATAGTTAATGTTATTAATGCCTTTTGACAATAGAACACTTTGTGCTGGATCTACATGCTTAGTAATTTATAGGGCCACTTGTACTATTAAGCTTATGTGGTATTATCTGTGTAAACTCTCTGTACTAAAATAATTTAATCTGCAAATCAATTTGAGCAAGTTATAAATTTGGCATCAAGTCTGTGACAGCGCAAGTGACTTCTTTAAATGAAGACAATCTTTACACTTGTATTAACAGTTTAACACTAGGATAATATACGTCATTCTCTTTACCTTCACAGATATCACAGTAGGAGCGCATGTGCTTGCGGTCACCATGGTGTTGGGAAGGCGGTGGTTCCTCGTAATCCATCGCCTGTAGAGGGCAGTCATCGGTCTCATGTTCATCAAACACATCACAAATATCACAGAACATACGAGGGGGCGCTTTAGCCTTTGGTGCTCTGACAATAACAAAGATAATGTTGTTGGTTTTTTTTTCTTTATTTTTGTGTTTTTTTAGTTCTACACTTTAATTTCATAATTATTCTTTCATTTTTGTGCTCTGCAAATTGACAATAACAAAGATAATGTTGTTGGTTTTTTTCTTTATTTTTGTGTTTTTTTAGTTCTACACTTTAATTTCATAATTATTCTTTCATTTTTGTGCTCTGCAAGTTGACAATAACAAAGATAATTTTTTTTTGTCTTTTTTTTTGAGATTTTAATCATTCACTTTGATTTTATAATAAAGATATCATTTAGTCTTTGTCATTTAGTCCTATAGCTTCAAGCTAGTGTTAGGACAATAAATGACCTTGAGGCCAAAGTGAGGGATATGAAGTCTACTTACTCCTCCATAGAATCATTATTGTTGCCATTGGTTATAACACCAACTTCCATGGCCTCGAGACGGATCTTCAGCTCAGAATTCTTCTTTTGTAGATCCACAATGACGGAGTTAAGGAAATCCACCTAAACAAAAACATGACAGGACTATATTCATGTATACTCATAGGGAAAAAATGTTCTTATCAAGAGCTCTGATGGCATGGTGCTAATTAAAGAAGTATAACTAGCTAAGAACTAGAACAACTGTAAGCCAATGTCTAACTAAATGTCCTCCATTATGTTTCCATGGTAACCGTTATTGATGTATGTGACATGTAAATATATTTTTTTCTCTTTCAGCCCTGACTTGTTTCAAGTCCTTTGGGAAAATGAAACCTATGGCATCAAAAAAGAATCTCATTTATCAACAATTTGACGGAGAACAAGTGTTTTTCTCTCTCTTCCAAACTTCACAGGCATATCCTGCAGTTTTTATTTAAAAGGTTAAACTATTTGATATTGACAGGGGAGAGAGCTACAAACAACATTGTAATCATTTATGTTGTGTGACCACAAAGCAATAAAACGTTTAAGAACATTTTCTAAAGCAAGATCCCATAATGTTATGAAAAGACTTTTATAGAAAGAATCAATCGCATGAATCTGGTTTTTTCCTAAGATGTAAGAATTTAGCTGATCAGCAAATTATGCTAATTTGCCAACAACTATGCATTAGGGTTGAGATATCATTATAATTAAATCTCATAAGCACAAACTAAGATAACCCCTCCTACTCACCTGTCCCTGAGCTTCAGACTTTTCCTTCTGGAGCTGTGTAGTTAGGGCATCACCTGTAGAAACGACACTGAGCCTATGTAGTAACATGAACATATAAAAGCTACATCAATTTCAATAAGAAACTTTCACAAAATTCTAGGACATAGATTTCATCTGTTTGGATAAATTATACGTTCAAAACAGGCATTAATTGCCTTCAGCAATTGCCTTTTTCACAGATTCTGGAAATCAATATATGATTTTTGGTCCAAAACTCTTAGTTTTAACATTTAATTTATACAGGTCTTTTTTGGTTTCTGTTGCATTACTTAATTGCATACTCTTATCAGAGGCTTTTTTTGCAATAGACATTTTATAGGTAACTTTTGAATATATAGTGATTTTAGATTTTGACTTCTGGCATCTTCATAAAGCCTTGAAGTTCGTATGTGTGTGACCTATGACCTTTATAACACCAAGTTTACCTGTGACTGGCACACTGTTTGCCTTGGCTGCAGCGGCTGCTTCTGCGGCTGCCACTTTAGCTTCAGCTTTTGCGTCTTTTACAGCTTGTTCCAAACCCTTGATGACATTTCGGAGCTCTATCCTCTCTTCCTCGAGGGTCGTCACGGACGACCGGTATATTTCCAGCGATGAATTCTCATTCTTCAGGTTTGCAATCTATTCAGAAAACATATATTATAGTTATTTTTGAAAATAAAATCCTCCATAGTTTTGGTCCTAATGCCATGCCAGAGATCTAGAATCAATGATGGATGTAGTAGCTCTGTGATGAAGTAAACATTTCAAAGATAAACTACTGCTATCTTTTGTACAATTCATTGTGAACAAGAATTTCCAAAAAGTGGATAAGTTGTCAAAACTTGGTCTTTGACTTTAGGATTTTACAAGGAAATCACAAGCTAGTACAAGAATAAGAAAATCAATAAACAGGTAAACTTGATCTGGGTAAGGGAACTAATCAGATGAATACAAATATTCCGTTGTTAGAAACAGTGACCTTGATATGTTTGATCTTTGGACCTTAACAGCAGTCTGAAGCATGCACTTTTGACAAGGAAGCTATACAATGTAGGTAGTTGTCTACAGGCCCTTAGGCAAATATTCAGAACTATTGCATATGAATTATATGCAAGCAGAAAATAAATTATCTGTTGTACAATTTATGCAAGCATAAAACAATACAATAATTATAGCATGAAGCCTGTAAAGAAACCCTGTGATTGAGTGAGCGAAGAAAATGTTACCTGTTTCTGATACGACTCTACTTCCTCACACTTCTGCTGTAGGAGTTGGGAGGAGTTGTCGAGCTCAGTCTGTAGACTAGTTTTGGCAGCATCATGTTTCTCCAGCTCTTTGCTAAATCTGCAGACATACACATGAACCGACAATAACACAAGGAACTAAAAATAAGTCAGCAATTTAAAAAGATTTTCATTAACAAGATATCCTAATTTCACTATATCTACTGCAGACTAACACCTTATATTTATTGGTGCTTTGTAGACATTGCAAAATATCTAATGAAATAATATTATCTTATATGGTGGAACAGAAATAATACAGATAGACCAGGTTTACAAGAATCTGATATGCAAACTAGAGTGATGACAAGATAATCTAATGATTTGTAATCTTGATCTAAGTTTCAGGTAATGCCATACTGGACTAAGATCTTGATCTAAGTTTCAGGTAATGCCATACTGGACTAAGACAACAAATAATGTAATCCAATCAGAAATGATGTAATGAAGTAGCAAGAGAAAATCAATATATTTGTTTTGTTTCAACAGATGGGAATTGCTGACAAAAATTTGCTACATGTGTGCAACCTCAGTTTTTTGCAGTAATCTATAATTACCGGTATTGTAAACCAATATTTTTTCACATATACTACGATCGATTAGAAGTCCCAAAAATAAATTGCCACTTTTTACCATTAAAGCATGAAATTCAATAGCCGTAGAACGTCATTAGGCATGAAAACACAACATTAAGTCGCCATGAAGACAAGTAGATTCACAGTACTAAAATATTTCTTAACTCTCTTATATGATAAATAAAAATGTTATTGAAATATTGAATATTTGATTCGTATTTATACATATATAATTATAGATTTTTTAAAGTTGAGCGACGGACACACTTTCACTTCAGAAATAGTTACAAGGGTATATGTTTTCTGTGCTATATTTCAGTCATACTTGAAAATATAACATATTAGAGTCTTGCTAGAAACTGAAGAAATACACTATGGCAAAATTTCATGCATGTCATAAATTAATCAGGTAGAAACACTGCATTAATATGGTAACAAATTATCTACATAATAATTGTTTGTCTTGTTTGACATTGATGGGCATCTACGTCAATGATTGAATCATTAAGTATAAATTCAATGTATCAGTGTAAGAACTTTTTCAATGATAAAATTTCATTTTTATGTTTAAACCCAAAAGCTGAAAATTGTTTGCTGTGTTTTTATATTTAAAACCAAAACTTGACCAGTTTATTATAAATTAAAATTTAAAGTAAGAGTAGCAAACAGGCAGACATTGACCTTATCAGCAAAGAGAGGAAATGTCTTGACTAGTAAAAAGAAACCTACCCCTAGTGTTTTACAAGGATCATTTTATAATGTTTTATGATACATGTATTTATGAGGAAGAATCCCATCCCTGCATAATGATTGAATGAATAATCTGCCATGCAACAAATGCTATGAACTGGCTAACGGTAATTTGGATAGAATATATATAGTTAGTAATCTGTCAAATGTTTACATCAAAATTATAAAGGTATAAGGTGGACAATCAATATCAAAATAAAGAAACAAAAGTTTTTTTCTTTACACAAACAGCATTTAAAATTCAAAACATGCTGAAAAATAAATAAAATGAATGATGAAAAACAGTTTGATGCATAAATGATAATAAAATGAAATAATTCTTTAAAATAATGAAACAAAAGTGAGGCAGGCATAGGAGCACTCGTATACAATATGTAGTGTGATCTTACCCGCAATGGAAGGGGAGAGATGATGATCCCGAGAAAATAGAACAGAAAACAAACATCAATCCGGTGAAATACTAAACCTGTGTGATCAACATGTTCTGTGTAACGCCAGTCACACTAAACCTGCGTGATCAACATGTTCTGTGTAACGCCAGTCACACTAAACCTGTGTGATCAACATGTTCTGTGCAACGCCAGTCACACTAAACCTGTGTGATCAACATGTTCTGTGCAACACCAGTCACACTAAACCTGTGTGATCAACATGTTCTGTGCAACGCCAGTCACACTAAACCTGTGTGATCAACATGTTCTGTGTAACGCCAGTCACACTAAACCTGTGTGATCAACATGTTCTGTGCAACGCCAGTCACACTAAACCTGTGTGATCAACATGTTCTGTGCAACGCCAGTCACACTAAACCTGTGTGATCAACATGTTCTGTGTAACGCCAGTCACACTAAACCTGTGTGATCAACATGTTCTGTGCAACGCCAGTCACACTAAACCTGTGTGATCAACATGTTCTGTGCAACGCCAGTCACACTAAACCTGTGTGATCAACATGTTCTGTGCAACGCCAGTCACACTAATAAGCTTGTGATGCAAACACCATGTTTGAAATCCAAGCATAGCCTTGTACAAATATTTCATTATAATTACATTGTTCTCTCAGAACTATTTTCTCATTGTTACATCTACAATTTAACAGCTAATTTTGTGTTCAGAATCTATTGAGTATAAGATCATATAAGCAAAATGCTTTCATGTTTTTGGCATCATAATATTTCATATATACAATAAATATTTTCGCTGGTTTGCTAATCAAACCAAATTTGAAATTTTGAATTCATGAATTTTAAAACCAGCAAATTCCGAATTGCCTAAAATGTTTAGTGTCCAAAAAGACACCAATTTAAAAGAATTAAATGGGACTTCTAACCTGGTGAAAACAAACGACCACAAAATTCTGGTAAGGCTATTGAAATTCAAACATTTCGGTACACTACAAATATCGCATTCTTGACCTTTAATCAACAGTCAAGTGTACAGTACTTTGCAATAAGGTGAGCAAGAGTGACGAAAAAGATGATCCACTAAGAATACCTTCACTTACGCTATTGAATATGCCAACAAATACTAACAATACATTCACACACATAATGGTGTTGTTAGCAACTGTACGTGAACTTAAATTAGCACACTCAAATTTTAGTGCACTGAGTGGGTATTGACTTAGCGTAATCATAAATTTGTGTAACAATCACATCTCACTATATAATTTACATGAATACAGAATGACACCTAGGACAATTTTTTGCACAGTACTTAAATTGGCACAATGGCGTGAGCGAGAAGGCGCCAAAATCAGAATAATGCTAAAATTAGAACATGTATAATACCATATAAACAAGATTCACCCATTGATTCAAGGTACTATGTGTTTACTACAACACATGTTTCTGATGATCACACCTCCAACCCTATACCAGATGTGTATTAATTAAGGTAATGTTGTTAATTACAAATCACATTAGGTGGATATATCATATGGACACAATGAAGCACTACCACCACCCTGACAGACTGTAAAGTACTGGGAGATTTAGAATTGTACTATATCATCCAGAAATCTGGGGAGTTCCCTCCCCGATACAGAACTAAGAGTAAGCAAATAATTTCTGTAGAAATGTGGGGAGTTCCCTCCCCGATACAGAACTAAGAGTATGGAAATCATTTCTGTAGAAATCTGGGGAGTTCCCTCCCCGATACAGAACTAAGAGTATGGAAATCATTTCTGTAGAAATCTGGGGATTTCCCTGTACAGACTAAGTTTGGAAATCATTTCTGTACTACAACAATTGAATGGTAAAAACCACAAAAAAAATAAAAAAAATAAAAAGTTTGTTTAATGTTATGATATGTATTATTAGTAAATCAAATATTTGATCATAATAGACTTAATTTTTTTTTTTTTTTTTTTTTTTTTTTACATTTTAAAGCAATGTAATATCAGTCCAGTAACTGCAAGTCAAATGGATCTTCAAAATCATGATCATTAGTTTACAGGCATATTTCTATATAATTAATATTCTCAGTGGATATAAATTATTTTCCAGGAAAAGATACATTTTCTTGTACATCAGAATTAAATTATACATTTAAATATCAAAATAATCTAAAGAGTAATGTCAACAAACTACCATAAACTCTAAGATTTATATTATGAATTTACCAAAGGGACAAACTCTCAACCAATTACAAACATTAATAGACTACATGAACAGTATCGCTTCTATTTTAAAACTGACATAAGTGAGTAGAGCACATCTTGTTATGTTATAGACTATCTAAAAAGGAGTATAGATAATTAGCATTAGTTTAAACTATTTGTAACATCATGTGTTATATTCTTAAAATACATCTAGTAACAAGCCACCAATTTTAACACACAAGGTTTACTCAAAATTTACTATTGCAGCTAGGATATAAAATCAACTTATTGCAATGAATTTTAAAGAAAGAAAGGGGTTGGGGTTCTTACTGAACATTTTCCTTTTTAGTGAATATAGTATTATTATTGTATTTTGTGACACATCAACTGTTATAATACATGTAACATGAAATAATCTATGTTTATATGAACCCAAACAATTAATGATTGAACGACCAACATAATGAGTTCATATTTTTATTATGGATACATATCAATCACACCTGTTGCCAGAATCTTTTGGGAGAAAGCATAATTGTTAAACATATGACAACCTTAAATGATATTTGGTACAACAGATTTCATTCTTTTTCAAAAAAAAAAAAAAAAAAAAAAACTCTCAGAAGACATACAACATTGTGCTGAAGTGAACTGCTCCTCTCAGAGGGTATTGGATGTTTCCACATTAATTAGGTTAGATACTGACACTGTTTTCTCACAATTGATTACAAATAAATGTTGAAACAACCAATACCAGCTCACTTAGGAACTCTTCATTACATGAACAGAAAAGGCAGTGTGAAATGAAGACGAGACTTGATTCTACGTAACATACCAAGCTTTTATATAGTAAAACACTACAATATGACAAAGGGAGATTCTCGTGTGACGACGTAGACAAAATACTTGATAATTTATGTCAGCATTTCATAACAAAATTTATAAAAAGTTGGAATTTTTTAACCTTTAGAATAACCAGAAATCAATTTTGAAGATTTTTAATATCTAAAATCTTATAAAGTCTGACATTTGACAATTTTTGTACATCACAGAGTAAATCTCAAGAAATCAATAATTTTAAGTCTGAAAGAAAAATTCCACTACGAAATATCCCTTTTGCAACACAGAAAACAGTCACACATTGACAGTATAGATGAATATGCACTATTAATAGGAACTCTCTCCTTTTTTTACCTTGAGAATGACTTTCTAAAACTGAAATGAATTTAAACTAGAAACTTAAAATCTTTAATCAAAATAGTGTAATCTTTTTATCTATTTTCGTCCAAGGGGACATAACTCTATCACAGAGCTTGGTTTCTTTTTTTTAATACTGGAAAAACATCAAAGTCCATTTCAATTTTTTGGGTCCATTTGTTTGAAATAACACGTTTGTGATCTAAACTACTAAAGATTCAAGACAGTTAATTACAATTTCTAATAACAATCAGCAAAAGATGGAATATTTGAGTTTTGTGCTTTACTAAAGTCATGTTTATACCAATTAGTCATTGTCAGTAAATATGTACCATTACACATTACTTTACCATGATAAAACATTATGCATACATGCCATATTTTTCTAGGGGTGGAAAGGGAGATTGATAACCATTTTAAGGGATTTTGGTCTCAAAAGAGGGAGGTATACGCGCAACATATATGAATAAATTAAATATCTGCTTTTTTATGATGAAAATCTGCATTCATATTGAAGTTTACTGAAATAAAGGAATGTGTCGTTTTGCAAAAGTAGTCACATCCCTATATACACCCAGTTCTGGAGCAGTTTTATTGTTCGAAATATTAGACTGGGCTTTTTAATAATCTTTTACTTAGATAAAGTTCTTAAATTTACAAGCACTAAATTAAAAAAAACAAGGAGAGCACTAGCCTAACATGTACAGAAAGTTTCGTGTAGCCAAATTGAACGGTTTTTGAGTTATAGCCCGGAATAGAAAGGAAACTTTAATAATATGGTATTTTTGAATAAGTTTCCATGGTAACAGAAAAAGTATCGAAAATGAAAGGTTCCCATTAGCAAAAGGCACAACTAGAGCACTAGCCTAACATGTACAGAAAGTTTCGTGTAGCCAAGTTGAACGGTTTAGGAGTTATAGCCCGGAAACGATACTCGGACGGACGGACGGACGGACGCACGGATGCACGGACGCACGGACAGAGCCCAAATCAATATCCCCCGCAAACGCGTTTCGCGGGGGATAAAAAAATCAGAATCGTTACAGTAGTATTCAAAATGTAATTTAATCTGAGAGAGAAAAAAAGTAAATTTCTTTTTAATTTTATTTATTTAAATTCAGTTACTACTGATAATTTTTTATTATTAATATTTTTTTCTAAAAATAAATTCACACAGAAATTCTAAAAAAATAATACTTTTTCCATTTTTAAAAACGTGGTTATTAGGAAATCCGGAAATTCTATAAAATCCGGATCATCTATTACAATTACCCAAAATGGCGGCCATTACGATTGCAAAGTTTGTGACATCCATCAAATACAGATAGGCCTATTTAACATTAAAAACGTGAGTAAATCATTCACAGTTGTAAGCAGTATTTGTTTTGTTGTAATGCTCACTAGCTGTAGTCATAAAATTTATTGAAAGGCCAGCTGATTGTTTTCTAGGCGGCCGATCGGCTGCTTGACTTCAGTTTACGTAATACACAGACGTGAGTGAAAGTGACACCACAAGCCAAGGTGGAAATAGCCCAAGGCTGCTAATTAGGGCCACTTGGGTGTTGGTCAGGGGGTCAGGGAGTGGTTACTCTCGTGCTAAAATTAACCTAGCATGTACACAAATGTGGCAACGAAATTAAAACGGAGGGGTTTATAGAAATCGGGAATTTAGACGCTCCTGCCGGGAGACAATAAAAGGCTTTAAAATACGGGAGGTTTTGCCTCACGCCGGGAGGTATGGCATGTATGATTATGATACTGAAATCTAATGAATCCAAATGTTCCAAAACCTAAATGTCCCAACTAATCTAACAAACAAATGTTTCCAAAGAGCATGTAGATATACAAACTGTACAACATTTAATGGCTATGCTGGTAGATGGACACATGAAATGAAAGTCCAGTCTAAATCAATATAATGATCTATTATTTTAAAGATGAAAATACACTTTATACATATAAGCAACATCATGCAAGCTACATGATAATGATTAAAGAAAAATCCCTTCAACACAAAAGATCAAAGTGCACAGATTATACAAATCTACTAAGTTCGTCAAGTTGATTTATTTTTTCTATAATAAATCTACTTATAGAGAAATAGACAGCTGAATATAGCAAATATTGTATACGGAAGACAACTTCATTTAACCATTATTACTTTTTCGATTAAACATTTCACATGAATTACTTCCATAATCAAGTGTCTCATTTTTGTCCTTTTAGAATGTTTTATTGTTGTATTTTTTCATTGTTTATGATATTTATTTTTTATATGTCCCCGAAAGTAAATGATAGTTGGTCTAACAGTGGAATGATAAAGTGATTTTTAGGTGCACACACCAGTAACCCAATACAATAGACTTCCGACAGATACATACCGTGTTTGCAGTGCCTCTACATCTTTGGACAGTTGGACATTCTGGTCCTCAAGCTGCAAATAAAACACATCATATTATCTTTCAAATTTATTTTTTTTTCTCATGAACTAAATTTTTCCTCATTATTTTCTCTCTCCCACGTTTTTAGCATGTTTTTTTTAAGCAACAGGAAGGATATTATTCTAGAGCATTCAAAATCATATTAAACCTCTTTCAAATTTATTCTTTCTTGCATGAATAGACTAAATTTCCTTTTTGTTAATATATTTTTGGTTTAAAAAGAACAAAGCCATAAATGTAAATTTATCAATTATAATATGTCTTTGCATATGATAGAATTATCTGCCCTTGTGAGAAGATAACTATTGTAATGTCGTCATTTTATGAGCAAAAATTATGTTGTTTCCCTTAAAAAATGAATGTGACGTTACGCTCACAAAAACATAACACCACAATTAATACCTACCTGCAGATATAGAAAATTGCCTGTTTTATAAGTTTATGTAAACATACCCGTTTGCGTTCTTCTGCCACAAGGTTGGAGAATTCTAATTGTGCCTTCATCGAGTCCCTCTCGCCTTCCATATCTGTGAGCTTCTTCTGGAGCTCGGCTACCCTCTCTTGATTTTCTTCACTGATAAAACAAATAAACAATTAAATTATAATGATTTGTAAGCAATAAATGAAGATTTTGATGAATTGTTCTAAAATATGATCATATCGAGACAACGTTTGCTTTTGCTTTTATGTTTACATATTTATAAAAATGCAAGCTAAAGATATTTACTGTGAATATATTAGCAGGACGATTAGGTGAATTAGAATTTCTTTCAAATTGTGAGTTTAATCAAGGTTTTTTTCTGTTAGGCTAAAGGTTAACACACTGGTCAAAGTAACCTATCCTTACCATATAACAAACAATCCCTTTTTTATAAATTAAGAACCCAAAGTGTGAAGATCTATGTCATTGGGGTATGTAGCATAGAATGGAGTTCTGTCACAGGTATAATGTAGGTCAAATATTAAAATGTGGGTCACAGTAACCTACTTTCATAAATGACAAACAGCCTAACCTAGGTGAATCTGTTACTTAAGAACAAACATAAAAGGACAAAGAGGTGATGGGAAATAATATCAATCAATGGAAAAATCAATAGACGCACTCCAAAACCAAGTCAATAAAGGTGATGAATGGGTACAAATAATTTGGTATTCTGTTTTTTAAAGCTATTAACCCATTCATCTCTGAGGACACAATTTGACTCTTCTACTTCAAAGACGGGAATACTCCATTTTGGAATTTCAAGGGTGAATGAGTTAAAATCCATGCCCTTACAGCTGTGTTTGTAATGCCCCTGTGGTAGATTCCTGTTCTGATAACTGTGATATCCTCTCCTCGTGTTGGCTCGTTTCCATCTTTAGTTTATCAGCCTACAACAAGACAACATTGGACTTAATGGATATTGATAGAAATGTATTTTCATTTCACACGTAATATCATTATCCTAATCTAGCTCAAAATAGATCTTTTATAAGAAATCAAAAAGGAATATAAATTTGTACTACAATTTAAGACATAACACAAAATTTTAATGAAGTTAATTCATGAATTCAAACTATAATACACAAACTAATTTTTATGTACAATTATATTGCATATTTCGCTTGGGGTAAGAATCCGGAAAAAGTAATAGCTTCGAAATTGTTCAAAGTATTAGGTATAGAACAATCGCAATATAAATTGTAAAATTAAATTGACGTGAAAATTGTGGGCATGAATATGCGAAAATAAACGAGTAATTTACTAATAGTAAAAGGACCTGTAACTTCTATCAATTTCATATTAGTAGGGAACCATTTACTAAAACAAGGACAAGATTATATATCTCAATGATTTGAAACCAAATTAACTATTCTACAAGCTATGACCTAATCTTGTATCTACAATGAAAATGACCTATTATTATTTATATGCCGTATGGCTTAATTTAATGATAAACACACGATACCAATTACCTCTCTTTGTAGATCGTCAGACTTTTTCTGTAGCTCTTCTATCTGCATGTCCTTCTGTTGTAATGTGACTTTACCCTCAATTACCTCCCTTTGTAGACTCTCTCGCTCGGTGATAGCTGCATCTTTCTCTGATTGAATGTTGTCTTTCTGTTTCTGCAACTGTAATGGAAAGTCTTCATGAATCTACTGCATGAATGATTTTTATACAAGTCCAAAGGAAAGATGATACTTTCTCCCCTATTCACTTCTTCCCTTTTTCATACAAAACTAAAAATGTGATAACACAGAAAACTTTCATTCGATTCATTAAATGGGTAACAAATGATAACTTAGTCAAATTTAAAAGTGAATGCATGTCTGCCATTTTTTGGAATCAATTTGTCTCAAAGTGTAAAATTCAGAGTTATAGAGTTAAGGAAACTCCTACCTCTTTTCTGGACTTATTTGACTTTTCGATCTCGGACTTAAGGTCACTGATCTGCTCCATGACGTTTTTATGCTCTGCTTCAAGTTTTTCATAAGTGGACTGTGTCTTGGTGACCTCTACGCGGGCGTGGATAAGGTTACCGTTCAGCGTCTCCTTCTCTGCCTCTAGTCGCTTCACTTGCTTTTCAGCCTTGTCTTTCTCAAACTGGAGAACACATGACAAAACCTCATCATACAATGTAAATATATCCCTTAGATCCAACAAGACAAGTCTAGAAAACAAATGGTCTTGCCTAAATATCAATTGAATGCACCAATGTAAATAAAGTCAGTATGACTCTACAACATAACATCACAATGACAGGACAGTCATGGGTAAATTCATGACATGACTGAGAAATTTGATTTTGCAGAAATACCTCTTTATTTTTATTATTTTCATTTATACTAGTTTTTAACACAACCTCCGATAATCCTAAACCTGTCTCTCCTATTCTATAAAAATGATGTCTCTCACAGATTTGACCTTTGAACCTGCCTTTACAGCTACCTTTTCTATAGAGCAGTATTCAAAACAATTTTGAGCTTTGACCTTACTTATAAAACACCCTTTTCTATAGAAATGATATTAAACACAATTTTGACTTTTTACTTTCAACCCTTCCCATAGAGCTTCATTTTCTATAATAGAGTTTTGACCTTTGACCTTACCTGTATAGCTTCCTTTTCTCTAGTTATGGTATCTAACAGTTTTGACCTTTGACCCTACCTGTAGAGCTTCCTTTTCTTTAAGGATTAAAGTCTCTTTCTGGTGGTTCTATCGAAGGATAAAGTTGAGTAGGGTATCGATATTTGGAATGGACCGCAAGCGGTCCATGAAACAAATATCGATACCCTACTCAACTTTATCCTTCGATAGAATCACCAGAAAGAGACTTTAATCCTTATATTTACAGTCTTAACTATTATTTTCATAGCTCAAAATTTAAATAGTGTTTATGGCATTTATAAGACTAAAATTGAATTATATCGTTTGGTTCCGACAGGCATTTGGAACAGCCACTCGAAGTGGCGGAAATTTCCGCCAATTTATCAATGAACATACAAATAAAATGAGTTCCGTCTGATAAGCATTTATCTGGGGTTTTCCCGGTATGAAACTGTAAATCTTTTTATTTATCTGTTGTTAAAAACACTGTGGTGCAAAGTAGTTTGGTTTTAATCTTTTGCTTCGTATGATTACATACGCGTACACAATTCATAACGTGGCAGGATATTTAACGTAGTTGTGACGCGGCGTCCGATTCAAACCACCTGTGTCAAGGAGGTGTGGCAAACAGAGTTTCTTCAATTTTGTGATCACTTACGTTCTACTTAATCAGTTCACGTTTGAAATTACTTGAATACACGGATGTTTACATAGTTCCATCTCATTATTTCCGGATTTTGGAGATTTTCAAATGTATCGGACGTCGTTTCGAGGAACATGTACAAACACAGGTAGGCCCACTACGGTAATCGTTTACTGCTCTCAAAATGTTAGCTTTTATTTATATTGTTGTTTCAAACACCTCAATAAATATTAAAGATATCTATTACAAGTATTGTAAAGCTACAATTGTAGGATTCCGTTTCATTGATATTTCGAAACATCCAAACGTACAATGTGTATGTAAGGCCTACTCTCGCCGATTCACAGTAGATAACGTAAAGAACTTGTCTGTCCCCCGAGGTGAACAAAAATACTTTGTCGTGCTAGGTCGTTTTGGATAAACTTATCCAACTCAAAGACTGATGTTGTCCTGACATATCTTATCCATTCGCGTACAACCAAAGATAATAAAAATACAAATAGGATGTAGATCTACAACACGGACTCGCCGACATACACCATGTAAACATTGCGTCGTCAGCGGAATGTGCAAAACTGTACATTGTACAACATTGTTTATTTATCATACGCACGGAAGCATTGCTCAAAGAGGTACGGTAGTAACATAAACAATGTAACTTTTCTACATTTGTATTTACACACGTACATGTATATGTGTTCAAACCTATTTTGATACATGTACATGCTCATCGAACGTACGTTCGGTACTGAAAACATCAAAAGTTTCTGATTTGGAGCATCATAAATTCATCCGCACGGCTCCAAATTGCGCGTGACATGCTCAATTTATCGAGAAATAAAGTTGAGTAGCCTTTGGTTGAAATCAACGGGGTTTATACTATCAATTCACCACTGACTGTATTATATGGTAAAGGTATCTAACACAGTTTTGACCTTTGACCCTACCTGTAGAGCTTCCTTTTCTATGGTAATGGTATCTAACACAGTTTTGACCTTTGACCCTACCAGTAGAGCTTCCTTTTCTATGGTAATTGTATCTAACACAGTTTTGACCTTTGACCCTACCAGTAGAGCTTCCTTTTCTATGGTAATTGTATCTAACACAGTTCTGACCTTTGACCCTACCTGTAGAGCTTCCTTTTCTATGGTAATGGTATCTAACACCCGTTTGTGTGCCTGTGTTTGGACTTCCTGTTTGTCGAGTTCCTCCTTATTTTGTTCCAGTTGTTTTTTAAGACTGTTGATTTCTCCTTGTTTACGATTTATGGCTTCCTCTTTTTCTTTTTCAAAATCTTCTGACTTTGTTTTCATTTTATTGTTGGCTTTATCTAAGGCTCTTTGCTACAAAGAGAAACATTCATTTTCATATTACATCTGAGCTGAGCATCCTATTAAAATTTTCTATGGAAAATTTTTAAAGATTTTAAAATTTATGTTTTCTCAGTGATCATCTTGTGGGACATAAATTTAAAGATTCATTATGTTAGGATCATTTATAAGAAGAAGGGAGGATTTCCATACTGTGAATAAAGGAACATCTGATATATATATGGTTGTCACGGTCATGACTTTGAATGGTGTTACTCTGAACTTTTGTCCAATAATTTTGAAACAAATTTCCAAGATGGAAGCATGATAATTGATTATATATAATTGCATGATTAAGCCATTAACCTCAGCGACACCTGTTTTCTTACCATGTCTTCAATTTGACTTTTAAATTTGTTAATATTGTCTTCATGTTTACTAATTAAAATCTCTTTCTCCCTCTCTTTCTCTGACTGAAGCTGTGTAAGCTCATCGTTAATTCTTCCCCATTTTTGAGTAGAATTCGACAAGTCTGTTTGTAGCTCCTGAATTTTTCTGAAAATAACAGCAGAAACAAGACAGGTTAAAATTCCTTTTCATGATGCAACATACTTGTTCATACAATAATTTACACAACAGTAAACAAACAAACATATATATGTTACAATTTTTATTATCAATAATGCAATTTTAACTTACCTTTACAAATGAATAATATGAAACACTTTTTGAAATTAACAATCCCCTTCTCACTATGGTTTCTAAAACAGCATTCTGTTTCTATAGAATAGCACCAACAAGTTCACTTAGACTGCATTATCAAAAGATATCAGTTAATCTTTCGGGCAAAATTTCACCAGAGTGCTTCAATATATATCTAAACACATTTCTATATTAAGAAAGTACATCCCATACTTATTTCATCTATTGGCTATTCTACCTGTGAGTATAGTTAAATACTTTTCATGCTTTCAACAAATATCTGTATTAATATTACTTAATCACAGATTAGCCATAACTCATCGTAATAAAAACTACCGTAGATCTCGTGTCCACCACATGGATTAAACTAACCAGTCAACACAATTGCTATCAAGGCATACAGAAAAACAACTTTGACAGAATATAACAGTTCACGTAATACTTCACAATAAGTCATAACTAAATCCCAGGTATGCAAAACCAAAAAGTCATACATTCCCGGCCCCTGGTGTAGGACCAATACACGCTGGTAGATGCCGTCCATTGTGGAACTGGTAAGGCCAAATATACTTTGACAGTGTGTCATAACCTGATACATATATATAACATGATCAGTAGGTAATCAAATATTACCTGGTCCAGGTAACAACAATCAATAACTGACCAATAGTGACCAATCAACATTAAAACACATTCTACTCCAACATTGATATATCTAGTTGAGGTTGGGGCCGTGGTAGCGGAGAGGTTAGATTTCCCTACATTTTACCACAAGCCCTTCATCTCTGGGTCGCAAGTTCAAATCCAATGTGGGGTAGTTGCCAGGTACTGCTAGCTTTATTCCGAGTACTCCAGTTTTCCTCTACCTCCCAACCTTAAATGAGCCTGATGTTAATATGATGTAGTGATGATAACTAATAAAACCAAACCAATACATCAGCATCAGGTGACAACATCATATTGACAGTTCAGTTTTACTATTCCTTTCGTAATCATATCTTGCCTTTTCTATTGAATCATTGTTATGTTATATTTTGCTTTAGATTCAGAAAAGTTCTTACATCTTTAAGACAGTAAGGTTTTTTTACATATGAGATTACTTTTCAAACGGTTTTACCAAAATATGAAGTACAAAAGTGTGCATTAAAGATATATTCATTCAGGTCTATTGTCTGCTATCAAACACTTCAATGGCTCCCAAACACTTATAGCTAACAACAGACCACAACAACTGTTGAGAAAATCAATGTGAATTAAATTAAACAGACATATGAAATCCCAGGTCCATCACTGTACTGAATCAGCATCCAGACATTAGATTTATAACGGTATCCATCTATATAATGGCACTGTACAAGTTTTTAAACTGCTGCTCAACTGTAATATATAAAGACCTTCTTTAGGGACCACCTCTGTATAAAGACCACCTGCTTAACAAGACCACTGTTTATATAAGGGTCCGGAATGACATGAATTTCCTTGGTCCCTTGGGTGGTCATTAGACAGGTTTTACTTTATATCACAATTTATACACTATTAAGAAATAAAGAATTCAACATATTCTTCCATATGTTCTAGACATCCTTGAGGAATCCTTTATGAGTTCAAAATACATAATCCTTGGTAGGGAGAACACTGACTTTTGAGATAAAGTCTTATTGAAGTCATGTAGGCAGGAAAACAGTAATAAACTAATTAATTAATCCTTGGTATACCTTGGTTATTAAGAAAGAATTTGTATCCAGCAGCTCCACTTGTTGAAAATCAATCAGCATTTGATTTAAATGTTACTGAACTTCCTGAAATCTTTAGTATTGTTATTATAAACTAATAATCCTTCTATCACCTCACACTGATGAATGCCAGTCCAACAGGCACTGACGAACGACAATTATACATATTAGACATTCAGCAGAATGCCATATCTTTTACTCAATTTAACAGCATTGAACAATTACGACCATGGTAACCAATTCTTTCCCAACAGATGGTAAATTCCATAGCGACATGTTTTATGCTACTACATCACATTATTTCCAATACCTTTGCTTTCCGTTGCTGTTGTTTTTTCACTCCAAACTGCGCAAGTTTCGTCAGTAATTATGTAATGTTGATTGATCAATCATTCAATGTAAACATTCATCGCATGCTACCAAGAGTAAAAAATATCCTTTATTCTGACTATTTCAACTGAAATGAAAACGTCAATCCCGAGAGATCACTGAAACTTTAACATAAGGTACGAAATAAAACCCAGCAATGATCTGAAGAGATCAATAGATTCATCAGCCCCATCTTCAGTCAGAAACCTCCACAGCCACTTCAGATTCTTACTTCAGATTCTTACCAGTCCAATTATATAGTGAGCTGCCTTCTCTTAATATCTCATCATTCAATTCATGAATTAGTGAAATGTTTATCAGGATTATTGGTGAAATTTACAAACCAAACCGTGATATCATCTTGTATTGTAATAGATTCATAAAGGAAATTAAAAATTAAATTTGTTTCAATAAATATATTTCCATAATTTCATATTTGAAATTGTGGTTATAAAACAAATTTTTAATTTTCTATTTCAGCTTATTTGGAATACTCAATATGATTTATGAATGACCACAGCTTACAATTTTCAACCTTGAAGTATTCATAAGAGATTTAGTGTGTGCCATAAAAATATCCGGTTTGAAAATTGATTTTCTTTTTCTTGTGAAGTTAAATTTTTGTGTAAAACAATTCAACACACATTAATAATGGTAGAATGTAGGGATTTGTATTAGATGAGAAGAAATTATATTAAAAACATTAGCTATTCGTGAAAATTAATTACAAAATTTTGAAAGAAAACAGGGAATATTTAAATTCACTTCATAGACTAATTCTGTTCATGAGAAGTGCACAAAAGTTTGAAAATTACATCTTCAAATAAGATTAAAAGAATATTAAATTGTCATCCTTAAAATTAGTTTATACAGCAAAATATGAAAGGAAGGGACTTATTGATCACAATTTCACCGTTTTAAGGAGATGGCACAGTATAATATCGTAAATCAAGACATCCTACCCTTGCTGAAACTGCTGTGCTTATTCTTGACCTGGAAAATGTGTGCAGAAAAATTCACAGCAAATTACTTTTACTTTGTTAATTTACTTTTACTGTGTTGAAGATGCAAAATTGTCACTTTTCAAGACCAAAGAGAATGGTGATATTTCCTATGAAAGAAAATTTCAGTTGCTCTTTGATTTTTCCCTTGTCGAACCTTTCTGGTGTTTCTTTAATATATATACGACATTATTTAATTTAATCAATTTGGTAATGTATCATTATGTAATTTTAGAAAATCCTTTAAAGGTTAGACATCCAAAACACTTTTTCCCTGAATGTGCAGTGTACACCATTTTTACATGACTGTTATAGTAGACTGGACCTAAGTTAAATTTAATCTTTCATGCAGTTTGACATCACATGTGAAACGGGAGGAATTACATTTCATTTCACAGCATACATAACAAATTCCCCATCAATATATAAATTTGATAAACAACTGAAGTAATTAAAGTTAATTTTCAACACGATTGTTCAAATGAACAACCCTTTTTCCCTGAATGTGCAGTGTACACCATTTTTACATGACTGTTAAAGTAGACTGGACCTAAGTTAAATTTAATCTTTCATGCAGTTTGACATCACATGTCAAAAGGGAGGAAGTACATTTCATTTCACAGCATACATAACAAATTCCCCATCAATATATATATTTGATAAACAACTGAAGCAATTAAAGTTAATTTTCAACATGATTGTTCATATGAACATAAGAAATTCAGAACAGTTATTAGTTAATCAGTATGTACAGCTAATTTCACTTAAATTATGAATCAGTTGTAACAAACTCTAATTCCGGTCTTTTCTAGAAATTCTGAAAATCTGATTGACAAGCTAGAGAAGTATGTATTGTATTAATTTTGAAAGCTCCAAATCAAACATTCCCGTTCAAAGATACCTCATAATCACATAAAGTTAAACCAGAATAACTCCAGAGAAATCAAAGTTCTGACAACATCCGTCCTTAAAGGAAGGACCTTTATTAACTTAAATCCCCTGACTGGGAATTAAACAACACAAACGGAGACTGAGTTAGCCAGAGCTTGAAACATCCGTCATTTCTTATGGACATTCATATTTAATTCAGACCTGATTTGATCAATAAAACTTTGAATCTTTAGTGAATTAAAACCACCTACAAATATGTGAAGTAACTACGTAGGTCCAAAAGTGTTCAAACAGGGTAACATACAAGACTCGTCATACAGTTATAAACCAAGTCAACTCTTTTTTGTGTGCGATTTATTATAACAAATTTTACAAAATCAAGTAATTAGCCAATGTTAATCTCCATGATACATCATTTATATAAAAAGCAATTTCCATTCCATTTTTAAATCCATGAATGTTAATCTATGTTAACTGTATTTGAAATGGAAATCGCGAAATTTAGTAACCATGAAAGGTTTAGAGTATTTTTGTAGCAAGTTCAGTCTTAATTAAGAATTTTGAGTTCATTATGTTGATCATTTTGATGTTGGAGCCATATTTTCAAATATAAAATTATTTCTGCTTTCAGGAGGATGCATTATTGTCTATATATATTTACAAGTAATATAGTATCATGCCAAATGTCCTACATCAGCAAAATGAAATACTATATTACATAAACAAATAATGAATATAGATTAACACGATTTCCTATCTATACTATATGTCTACATTGTGATATTGACCTTCATTTCCATACCAGCATAATAACACATACTGTATTTGACCCAATAACACATACTGTATTTGACCCAATAACACATACTGTATTTGACCCAATAACACATACTGTATTTAACCCAATAACACATACTGTATTTAACCCAATAACACATACTGTATTTAACCCAATAACACATACTGTATTTAACCCAATAACACATACTGTATTTAACCCAATAACACATACTGTATTTAACCCAATAACACATACTGTATTTAACCCAATAACACATACTGTATTTAACCCAATAACACATATGTATTTAACCCAATAACACATACTGTATTTAACCCAATAACACATACTGTATTTAACCCAATAACACATACTGTATTTAACCCAATAACACATACTGTATTTAACCCAATAACACATACTGTATTTAACCCAATAACACATACTGTATTTAACCCAATAACACATACTGTATTTAACCCAATAACACATACTGTATTTAACCCAATAAGCACCCAGGGTACTTATAACAAAAAATTAACCAAATTTGGAATAGCATTTCATAAAATTATTGCACAAAATAATAAGCCATCAATCAATTAATTCAATAAAGTAACTTCAAATTCTTCTATCTTTATAGTCTGCATTTAATTCAAGGTATAAAGCGAAATTGAGGCTTAAAAAAAAGAAGATCGGCACTTATAGGGAGGGGGGCGCTTATTAGGTTGATTACGGTAACCAGTTCTATTCTCTGCATGGTCCTTGCACGGAATGTTACATGTACCTATCTAAAACATCAAATATTATCTCCTGGAAAAAACATTCACGTCCCTAAACTATATAACCATCTCATCATCGTATGCAATTAACTTGACAATGTGATATGCTATTTTCAACAATCATTGATCGAAATAAAAGAATCAGGAGTAGACAATTGTCACCTAATTACATGTTTCTAAAATTACACTGCTAGTTGATTTCAAAACGTTGCAGCTAAATTGTGTGCACTCAATTTTAAAACTCTCTTTTTTGGTATTGCCTCATAGCAACTACTTTACCATTATATAGCACTAGGCCTCATGCTAGTAAAATTTGTAGACGATGCATGCTTTTTTTGTTAGAAATATCCAGCTCCAGTGATCATGTTCAGAAAACAGAAATAAATATGACAAAAGGCATTGAGAATATTTCTATTTTCTCTTCAATACAACTGTGTAATTACATTATCTTCTTTGAAATAAGAATACTTGTGTAATCAAATTTTAAACTAATGACTAGAGCTACACATCATGAATATCTAAATTCCAATTAAGAAAGTAACACAAATCCGATGCCAATTGCAAACAGGCTAAACTGAACCATCTTCGGCAATCACTAAATCTATAGGGTAAATTCAATTTCAATGTTCAAATATAATGACAATACACTTCATATCAAATCCCAATTCATAATTATTCTATCTATACATACAATGTCTTTGTAAACTTCAGCCTGTATTA
The DNA here is from genome assembly GCF_041381155.1 of Argopecten irradians. Classification (NCBI taxonomy): domain Eukaryota; kingdom Metazoa; phylum Mollusca; class Bivalvia; order Pectinida; family Pectinidae; genus Argopecten; species Argopecten irradians. The sequence continues at coordinate 26,567,898 of NC_091142.1, read as the reverse complement.
TATAAGCTAATTGTCTACATGCTGCAACTCTACAAACTCAGTCCTAAAAGCAGGTAGAGAGTGCCATTTTTCACTGTCTGTCCAGGAAAACTCAATCTCCACATTCCTTTGATTCAGTTCTCTCCAAGCATCATTAATGCCAACCCGACTAACATACTTACTATAGTTAGCGTGTTTTATCTCCCAAAGGTAACGTTAACTGTAAAGTAGGCATTCATCTGATTAGCTAACAACTGATATTAGAGATATACCTCTGGTATATAACACAGAAACATTCACATTTCTCACCACATACAGGCATCAAACAGCAGAAAACAGTCTAATGAAACTAAATTTATCTAATTCCAACAGTAAATGAGAATACACACGCCTCTATTTTTTTTCAAAGTTTTGACATCAATGTTTTATATATATGACATTATACTATATTACCCCACTACAAGAGAAATCAAGTTAACTTTTATTTGAATGGTGATGTCACTACAGAATTTAACTAATGGCTGATCAGATATTTAACTAATGGCTGATCAATATACCCCCCCCCCCCCCTCCCCACACACACACTTATTTGAAATCATAGAAACACCGATTGTATCTCCATTGTTTTTGACCATGGAAACACCAATTGTATCTCCATTGTTTTTGACCATGGAAACACCGATTGTGTCTCCATTGTTGTTTGACCATGGAAACACCAATTGTGTCTCCATTTTTTTTTATCATAGAAACACCAATTGTGTCTCCATTATTTTTGACCATGGAAACACCAATTGTGTCTCCCTTTTTTTTTATCATAGAAACACCAATAGTGTCTCCATTGTTTTTGACCATGGAAACACCAATTGTGTCGCCATCATTTTTGACCATGGAAACACCAATTGTGTCTCCATTGTTTTGGACCATGGAACACCAATTGTGTCTCCATTGTTTTTGACCATGGAAACACCAATGGTGTCTCCATTGTTTTTGACCATGGAAACATCGATTGTGTCTCCATTGTTTTTGACCATGGAAACACCAATTGTATCTCCATTGTTTTTATCATAGAAACACCAATTGTGTTTCCATTGTTTTTGACCATGGAAACACCAATTGTGTCGCCATCATTTTTGACCATGGAAACATCGATTGTGTCTCCATTGTTTTTGACCATGGAAACACCAATTGTGTCTCCATTGATTTTGACCATGGAAACATCAATTGTGTCTCCATTGTTTTTGACCATGGAAACACCAATTGTGTCTCCATTGTTTTGGACCATGGAACACCAATTGTGTCTCCATTGTTTTTGACCATGGAAACACCAATGGTGTCTCCATTGTTTTTGACCATGGAAACATCGATTGTGTCTCCATTGTTTTTGACCATGGAAACACCAATTGTATCTCCATTGTTTTTATCATAGAAACACCAATTGTGTTTCCATTGTTTTTGACCATGGAAACACCAATTGTGTCGCCATCATTTTTGACCATGGAAACATCGATTGTGTCTCCATTGTTTTTGACCATGGAAACACCAATTGTGTCTCCATTGATTTTGACCATGGAAACATCAATTGTGTCTCCATTGTTTTTGACCATGGAAACACCAATTGCGTCTCCATTGTTTTGGGCGGAGGATAAAAACTTGCATGCATACCTGCACATGGTTCCTAACATTGTTATCAAGTTACAATGAAATTGACCAAAGAGTGGAAAACTCTTTTTATTCAACAGACAGATCTAGACAAGCTGTTTCTTTTATATATACCCCCACTTTAAAATACGACATCTACGTTATCAAAGCCCCGTTTAGATAAGTACCACACATAGTGATTGAATTAAATGATATAGAAAAACTGTCACACCAATACTATTAAGAGCAAGATAATGATTTGATTGTAAAATGCTGCCATCCCATCTATATATTCTAACCCATTGATGTGGTTTTTATACGAAAGCTACCAAGACCAGGAGTCTCTCAAGGTATGTTTAAGTCAGGTGGCACTCTAAAGTTAGATTTCATTCTAGAATTTGAGAATTTAAGGTATACATATTGACACATTGAAACACTCAGTATTTTCTACTAAAGCCTTGGCCAGTGATATGACTACCAGTTATAACTACGGTAATATCAGGATGTCCCAGTACTGAATAAAGGACCAGGAACATTACTGTTTTAATTAAGAGCCTACTGCACATGATTTTTACTGTAATGAGGTCACATAGAGACAAACAGTCTGACACAGTACTGTTACACATACAGAGATTCTGTATAAAATCAATACACTGGTCTCTATAGTATAACATCCCTCAGTCCATTACAGTACATATCCTCACATGTATTCTATAACCAATTCATCAACAAATTGAATTTTAACAATAAAGTGGTAATGACTGACTCACAAAAAATCTATGATACTTAACCTTCAACATCAAAATCACAAAACTTGATGTAAATTTCAATAAGATCTTGACATCTCAATTTCAACAAGAACATAATACAGCTATAACATCCACAGAATAGCAGATTCCCAATATCCTTTATAAGTGTCAAAACTAAAGTAACTACAACACCAGCTTCTAACCATGTTAATTGTACTTCACCCAATAAAATATTCTCCAATATTTCCATTTATTATATTTTTTTCTTTCAGAAAAGTCTAAATTTTCATCAACACAATTTTATAGTTAACAATGTAATTCATATTTCATCTCAGCATATAACAAAGTTGTCTGCTTCTTTGAGGTGGTTTAAAATGCTTCATTACTTGATAGGATCGGAAGTTAAAATGGTATCATTTTGTACACAAACAATCACGAACTATCCCTCAAGGGCAGATAACTCTGTAATATGGACAGATAATAAAGTGCAGGAGAACCAGTCTCCAAATGATTTAATAATATCTTGGAACAACATTTTCTATGTCTGATGACCAGGTATTATCTTTGCATATTACAGAATTACCTCCCTTTCGAGTAGATATCCATAATGTGACTGTCTTCGCTTTTTGAGCAAAACTCACATTGTTTTCTCTGAAATGGATGATGTTATGCTCGCAAACACTACCATGTCACAATCAATACCTACCCGCAAGGGCAGATAACTCTGTAATATGCAAATACAGCACACAACAATTTCATTCTTACACATTAAATAGATGAAATATAATATCATTTCTTCGCAATATACCTTCACCTATTAATTATAAATGTATAGCATAGGCATATTAATATTTCAAGTCCCTGTTGACACAAGCAGTGCATTAATTGCCTATAATATTGTATATTTCGGCTTGAATAAATACTAATACATGTACATTTGTATACTATTATGTCAACTGCTTTTAATACACATCTTTTACCATATGTTATCAATAAATAAAATAATTTGTTATTTTGTGCAATTAATTTGTACCCATTATTTTCAATACATGCAATTTTTGCAAGGCAATGGAATTTCTTTTCATTTTCTTGTAAATCATAATTATCAAGATTTCTTCATTTGTGTCATCATGATAATTCCAATTCTAAATAGATAGTTAATCAATCCATACCCTAGCTTAATTATCATCACAGCAACATGATAAACAGTTTATCAAACTTGTAGAATTTGTAGTGAACACGTGGTTATGTTAGGAAGTCACAGTTAGGTATAGCTGTTAATACATTGTATCTATCTCATAGCAGCAAATGGAAGTAGTAAGGCATAATCTTCAACTGCATTAATTATTAGTCATATTGGTTATAATCTGTATCAATATAAACCAGCTGTTTCTGAAAGTCATCTGTTTAAGAAATTATTATGGGTTTACTAGGAAATAATGCATTTGTTACTCTATTTGTAAATATAAAATATATTTGGCCAAAATTTCTTTTTCCCTAATGAGAATTTGCATTTACTGTTTTTCAATATCCATTGAAAATGAAAATTTCTCCAAGTTAAAAACTTGCTTTTGCAACATTACTGTCAAGTTAATTTGTTAAATGATCAAAATTTTTGAAGAAAATTTATTAATATAATTATAGGACTTGGAATGGTGTAATGATGCGAAGCATACAAAATGTACACAAAAATCAATGACAAGGTACACATAAACAAATGACATCACATGCACTGAGCTGTAATATAATGCACACTACCATGCAGTATAACAGGCAAATCAGAAGGTGTTTTTCTAAATCACAAGCCAACACCCATATCAACCTTTGGAAAAGAACACAATATTGAATCTCCCAGCTAATCCCTGTCTTAGAACTGGAAGCTTAACTCTTTCTGTACCATAATTCCTGACCGGCTTCCAAACCAAAATTTACTATTAGGCTCCTCCCAGACATCGGAGCAATATGGCGACATGTTTATTGTGTGTTCTGATGAGGTTTGAATTAGGCCTAAACATCGTAGAAAAACGAGAACCAATGTTTGTGGCATTCATAATTTGTTCAATAACATAGATATCTTTATTTTCCAAGGTTTGTTTTTTACTGACAGTAGAATGATTGCGATTGTTGCCATGTTATTTACATTGGTGATAACAATGGGAGCACATCGCAGGAAATATTCAAACAATTTGGATGGCATGACACAAAATGTGTACTTTCCACCTATCAAAATGGTTGTTATAAACCAAGGAAGTTATTTTTGCTTAAAACTTTTTTGTGTTACTCATATGTCATCTGCTAAACACAATCAGGCAAAGCCAAATATCTTGTCGTTTGTATACAACAACGGGGATAAAATGTCATGTTTTCCTGTCGCCTGCATACGACAAGGGGATACAATGTCATGTTTTTTTTGTCGCCTGCATTAGACAACGGGGATAAAATGTCATGTTTTTCTGTCTTCTGTATACAACAACGGGGATAAAATGTCATGTTTTTTCTGTCGCCTGCATACGACAATGGGGATAAAATGTCATGTTTTTCTGTCGCCTGCATTAGACAACAGGAATAAAATGTCATGTTTTTCTGTCGCCTGCATACAACAACGGGGATAAAATGTCATGTTTTTCTGTCGCCTGCATACAACAACGGGGATAAAATGTCATGTTTTTCTGTCGCCTGCATTAGACAACAGGGATAAAATGTCATGTTTTTCTGTCGACTGCATTCGACAACGGTGATAAAATGTCATGCTTTTCTGTCTTCTGTATACGACAATGGTACAGAAAGAGTTAAGTAGATATAATTGTATGCCTGACTTGTTAATTTGAGGACTAAATGCCATAGAACTATTTTTTGTTCTCTTTGTCCAAATACCAAGACTTTTTTTTTTTTTTAAATAATTATACATTTCCCAAAGAAATTTCATTGATTTTTTTGACAATTATACATTTTACTATTTTACTTTTTTCTCTAAAGAAAGATTAGTGATGAAGGGGTAGCATATTTTAACCACTCAATCCTATTTATTAAATATTTTCCTGTAATATGTAAATCTTGACACATTACAAATTAGGTTTATTTTGAGGCATGAACATTACAAGGTGTACATGTTCTTTTGCAAAGGTTTAAAAACGTAATCAACACAGCAAACAAAAGAAACAAAACACCAACAGAGGTAATTTATAAATATAAACATAATGCACAAAAACAAGACTAACCTATTCCTTTCGGTGAGCTGCTCATTCAACAGAGTGAGACGTTTTGAGCTATCACCAGAGTTTCTCATCATATCGCTCATTTGTTGTTCCTTTCAACGGCAAAGATTGTTGGAGGAGAAACACAATGATAAATCATATAAAAAAATATATTGGAAATAGGATTAATAATTATGAAGATGAGATCTTGTGCCCAGACTGATGTTTAGTGAATATGATGGGTTAATTTGTTTATGACTACTGAGATCTGACAACAAAGTGAAGCTAGGAGAGAAATAGAGCGCTATTTGTCGAATTACCTGATAAAATGTCGCGTGGAAGGATCGTAATATGACTTTGGTTTCTGCTGATAAAGTGAAGAATCAGGTATATATGATGAATAGTAAATATCTACGCTACAGTCTACTATGATATTTCAGGAATAAAAATCTAAAATTAGATCTATGACATATATTTAAAAAAAAATATTATCAAAATATTATTCATTATACTAGGGGGGGGGGGGAATGTAATCAATAGTTTGAAGATTATCATTTAATGATTACTGTTCAGCATTTGTAGAATTTTAAACTTTATTAGTATTTATAGAAGGTTATTTATGACTTCTTATCAGTTATCAATAATGTTTAAAATATAAATAAACTGATTTAACTAATTCAATGGAAATTTTTTTCTTTTCTTCCTCTATGAAAATGAATTTGATACGAAACTTTACATTTGAAACATGTTTTCTATAAAAATGAGCTGAATACGAAACTTGACACTTTAAATAATTTCAATAATTTATATCTATGCTTTTCCACAGCAATTTAAAATGTCTATGAGTTTATGAAAACGATTTAAATGTAAATCATTGACAAGTGTGTGAAACCACTGAAAGCCATGATATAGCAGGAGGTGAAACAGTCAAAGGGGGACAACCATTCATGGGCACAGGAGCTCAATAAAGCTTTGCAAAATAAAACACCAACACTCAGGAAACTTTCAACTTAAATTTGAAGAAAAAAATAACAAGAGGCCCAGAGGGCCTGTATCGCTCACCTGGTTTGTAATGCCAAATAATTTTCTGAATACAGGTTCATTGTTTCTTTTCTGAAGGAATTTTAATATTAACCTCTAAATCCCCTATTGGGCCCCACCCCTCCTGCCCCCTGGGGGTCAGAGCCAAAATTTATACAAGTTCTGTTCCCCTTCCACAAAGGATGTTTCTGGCCAAATTTGGTTACAATCCATGCAGAACTCTATGAGAAGTAGCGATTTAAAGGATTTACCTCTATTTCCCCTATTGGGCCCCACCTCTCCTACCCCCAGGGGATCAGAGCCAAAACGTATACAAGTTCTGTTCCTCTTCCCCCAAGGATGTTTGTGGCCAAATTTGGTTACAATCCATGCAGAACTCTAGGACAAGTAGCGATTGATAGAATTTACCTCTATTTCCCCTATTGGGCCCCGCCCCTCCTGCCCCCTGAGGGTCAGAGCCAAAATTTATACAAGTTCTGTTCTCCTACCCCCAAGGATGTTTGTGGCCAAATTTAGTTACAATCCATACAAAACTCTAGGACAATTAAGTAGCAATTTATAGAATTTACCTATAATTCCCCTATTGGGCCCCGCCCCTCCTGCCCCGGGGACCAGAGCCAAAATTTATACAAACTCAGTTCTTATTCTCCCAAGGATATTTCTGGCCAAATTTGGTTACATTCCATGCAGAACTCTATGACTAGTAGCGAATTGAAGGATTTACCTCTATTTCCCCTATTGGGCCCCACCCCTCCAGCCTCCGGGGGGCCAGAGCCAAAATTTATACAAGTTCTGTTCCCCTTCCCCCAAGGATGTTTGTGGCAAAAGTTAGTTACAATCCATGTAGAACTCTATGACTAGTAGCGATTAAAGGATTTACCTCTATTTCCCCTATTGGGCCCCGCCCCTCCTGCCCCTGGGGGGTCAGAGCCAAAATTTATACAAGTTCTGTTCCCCTTCCCCCAAGGATGTTTGTGGCCAAATTTTGTTACATTCCATTCAGAACTCTATGACAAGTAGCGATTTAAAGGATTTACCTATATTTCCCCTATTGGGCCCCGTCCCTCCTGCCCCCGGGGGGGGGTCAGAGCAAATATTTATACAAGTTCTGTTCCCCTTCACATAAGGATGTTTGTGGCAAAATTTAGTTACAATCCATGTAGAACTCTATGACTAGTAGCGATTTAAAGGATTTACCTCTATTTCCCCTATTGGGCCCCACCCCTCCTGCCCCCGGGGGACAAGAGCCAAAATTTATACAAGTTCTGTTCCCCTTCCCCCAAGGATGTTTGTGGCCAAATTTTGTTACATTCCATTCAGAACTCTATAACAAGTAGCGATTTAAATGATTTACCTATATTTCCCCTATTGGGCCCCGCCCCTCCTGCCCCCGGGGTGTCAGAGCCAAAATTTATACAAGTTCTGTTCCCCTTCCCCCAAGGATGTTTGTGGCCAAATTTGGTTACAATCCATGTAGAACTCTATGACAAGTAGCGATTTAAAGGATTTACCTATATTTCCCCTATTGGGCCCCGCCCCTCCTGCCCCCGGGGTGTCAGAGCCAAAATTTATACAAGTTCTGTTCCCCCTCCCCCAAGGATGTTTGTGGCCAAATTTGGTTACAACCCATGCAGAACTCTATGACTAGTAGCGATTTAAAGGAAATGTTGACGGACAGACGGACGGACGGACGGACGACGGACGGACGGACGACGGACGACGGACGACGGACGCCGCGCCATGACATAAGCTCACCGGCCCTTCGGGCCAGGTGAGCTAATAACTAAAAGAACAGAGGATTGGTGTAGAAAATATCTGCAATATAACTGTTGATAATATGCTGAAAAGAACACAGGGAAAACACATTTCTGCTTCTGTAATCAAACAGTTATCGACTTTGAAAACAGTTTTGTACATTTCAGACACCCACAAAAGCATCTAGCTCTTCCAAACACAACAGGAAATTTCAAGCTTTGATATAGACTGTATAAACATACACCTATTACAGAAGTAGAAATGTGGTTTTTTTTGGTAATAAAATATTATATTATCAATTTTAATGAAAAATTTGTCAATGCTTTTAAAAAGAATGACAAAAATAATGCCAATGCTTAAAAAATTAATAAAATTTATGAATAACCCAAATGGGAAACCAAAATTTAATTGAGAGAGAAAAAAACATTCAATTTGGCAATCATTCTAGCAGACTCCACAAGTAAGAATACATATATATGACCACATCATACAAAAAAAGGCCATACAATAGAACAAAAGTAATACAGGTTTGCATTGTCCACAACACTGCTGACAACATCACAGGCAAAAGGTGTAGGTTGATCGTAACTTCACTGATGAAAAAACGTCTGTCATTATGTAGAGTTATCTACCTTTATCATCATGTTTTATTAGCATTTATGTCTAATCATAAATTCTTTATCTCACTCACTCCTAAAAACACATTTGAACTCTTCTGTTTAAAACATGGTTCAGTTCATTATGAAATTTCAGGGATGAAAGAGTAAAGATTGAACAATTGATATATTAATACTTGCTGATAAGGGTAGATAACTCCGCAGACAAAACAGACAATGATCTATGGATGATGATTTGCAACAGGTTATTTTTCTTTTTGTTTTGTTGTATAAACTTTATTCTTCTGCTCTCTAAATTTCATTTTTAAACATTAAATCATTGGTATTTTCTTAGTACAGTGCATAGCAATAACAAAGGTTAAATTGAGATAATTGAAAGCTAATTTAATTCATACTTTTACTGGCAAGTTCTTCAAATTACTATGAATCAATTATAATAATGGAGTTATCACATAATTTTTACTTGATGGTCAATTCACAAATGATTGATATGATTTTGAAGTTAACATATGAGGGTTTTGATCTCAAACCAATCTATGAAAATAGTGAAATGCTTTGATGATAATATGACTTCTAGAAGTATTGGATGTACAGCATTATGATGAATGATGTATCTGTCCCATATTTGTTGTACAATGTCAATAATATTGATCTCCAAACACATTCAAAGAACACAAGTAAGCATCCCATCTTACAATAATGATATAGGAACAGCAAGGAGGGAAGGAAAATCTACTGATTATATGAAATATACAGAATATCAAATATGTCCCTAAAGAATAGAAGAAAAAAATATTACCGAAAAAAATAAATCTATAGAATGATCGAAAATATTTTTTTTTGATAAAATGATTCGGATAAAAATGAATAAGTGCAAGTATAATACGGAGTACTATAGAGTCTTATTAAAGAAGTGCACATTAGATCGACCTCTGGCCTATATATATGTGGTGGTATGCTTGACCATAGCCCTACTTAGTATGACCCTAGCCATATATAGATACACAGGAGGATATCAAAAGTACTTACCAACTGATTCTTCTCGTCCGTCAGCTGTTGCTCTTTGTCCTTACTTGAGTCAAGTTTTCGTTGTAAATCTGCAAAAAGTATTTTGCACATAAAACTCAAGAATCGCTTAATAATGACAATCATACAAGTGTTCAGACTAAGACATGTGTCAAATTTTAAGGGGATAAAAAATCACGACAAGCTTTATGTTCATTACAGTTCAAGATCAAAATATAGGTTGTAGTGACCTATATATGGTATTCACAGTGACCTATAATATTCCTAATCCATACACAACACACCATCTTGCCATACATATGGTACCTTTGACCTATATAAAGGACAACCAATGAAGTAAAACACAGTCTGAACCAGGTTTTTCTTCAATGCACTTTGAAGGGCAAATACAGGTCACTGTGACCTATTTCAGAAATTCAAGTTTTTGGATTAAAACTTTTCACTTCAAGATTTTGAATGATGTACTTGACATTTGGATTTTTTGATTTTGTACTCAAGATTCAAATTGACAAACTTTGTATAAACAAAGTTAGATTTTTTTGTTCTCTATCTACCTGAAATTATAGTTTCTATTACAAATTTTTAAGACATAAGATTGAATTTTTTAACGTACATTATCTGAGATTAGATTGTTTTAAATTACATACCTGAGATTTTTGAAAATTACATACCTGATACTTTTTTTTTAAAATGAAGTAAATGTACCTGAGATTTTTTTTAATTACATACCTGAGATTTGAGATTTGAGTTTTTGTATCTCTGTGTTAAGACTGTTGGATGCATCTCCACTGTTTGCAAGTTGTGCTGATAAATCTGTAACAGAAACGATAATTAAGTAACACAATTAACTAGTATAATACTTCACAGAATAAAAAAATCTCAAATTTGACCGAAAATCAATAATGTCAAATTAATAAAACAATTCAATTTAAATACAGAACAATTGATGTTTGCTGAATACAATTCCACAGCCATATGATATATGACATCCAATTTATGGAACAAACATAACAATTAGTGAACCATTCATTACTTACTGTCAATAGTTTCCTGCAACTTTTGTCTGCGTATTGCGCTGGTTTTAACTTCTTCATTCTGCAGACAAAAAAAATATTAATTACAGTAAGAATGAACATCATAAAAGATTAATAACATGCAAACAATATATTGTCTTTCCTCCTATTATTGTTTTGTTACCAAACATTTTGATTTTAGTAGATACATTGTACAAAAGATATAGTAACATGCAACAAATCTAACATTGCCTCTTTATTGGTTTTTTCAGCTATAATAAGATTTATTCTTAAAACAAATCAAATTCAGATTCAGATCGTGACTCCATTTACTTATTCATATTCTTCTCATATAAGTGTTGAAGTTCTTGTTTGTTCTTTAATGTTGTTAAAAAATATTTTAATAATGTCAGGATTCCAACTCCATTTGATAACTAATTCATATTCTTTATTGAAATTAATAGTAGTTTTTCAGTTAAATATTCAAAAATATTTTAATAATGTCAGGTTTCTACTTTCTGTTAATTCCACTACCCTCTATCCATGCAGCCTTCATTCACACAAAATTCATGTACAATTGCACATGGAGAATTTTATGTGAATTTATAATTAATAAACATTGTTTACATCCTGATAAGTTTAAATATATTTTTATATGCTAGAACATTAAAACCTATTTAACTTTAAAGTTCAATATAAATAAACATTGAATTCCATATATTTAATTAAATATTTAATTCACACAAGTTACCTGCGATCAAATAAAGTTAATTGTCCACAAATGCGAAATTTAATTACATGCAAAACTCTCTTGATTTACAGTTGTTTGGTAATTCACCATATATAAAGATTGAACCAAGTCATATCAATAGACAGTAAATGATACAAACCAGCTAAAACAACTGAGCTCATTTCATACACTTTATGAAGTTAATGGCATATTTCTACAGAATTCATGACATTTTTGTATCTTGTTTCTTGATAATATATTATTTTTTTTAACAAAAAGTACTTTTATTTTGTCTATTTAAATCTGATTTCTATACATTACCTTACATTGTATTTGTTTGTTTGTTTTTTACCATAAAATCCACCCAAAACTGAATAAAAGGGATCAATTGAAAGCTCAGGTTACAAGCTAACTCAATACATTAATGATGAATGTCTGAATTTAAAAGTTTTATCTGAACACACATCTTCATATCGTTATTGGTCTCTGGACATGTTGGCCAAATTAAAACACACACAAATGTGTATAGATATGAAGAAGGGAAAAAAACTTGAACTGCAGTTAAAAATTTAGATTTTTTTCTTCTTCAAATATCAACCACAATGGTTTTGTATTCTCTGCCATACACCATAAACATTGATTTATATAACTTGGCCTGATCACCGACACCAATAATACATATTCCGTCATAGCTCCCTAATGCGGGTAATTATCATTTGTTACGTCATTATTTTGTGAGTGCAATTCTTCGAAAACTATGACGTTACGCTCGCAATACATGACGTCACAATGAAGACCTACCCGATAGGGCAGATAACTATGTAATATACAAATACAGAATTACAGCAGCGAGATTGTCTTAATTAAAGGCAAAAGCAGGTGACTATATACACCTAGGTATTACATACGGTAATCACATCTTTAGTGCTAAACTAATAAATTATCAAACTATCATAGTTTTTAACTTTTCTGAAATCAATAAAACAGGAAAATCTTGATACAGACAACAATTTACTTCGGGTTAATTCAATAACATATATAAATATTATCGACAAGCATTCTTTTAGTTAATTCAACCTGCATGGATGTAGAATTTGAATATTCCATATAAGAATTTAAGAATCTTTAAAAAATAAAGGCTTTGTAATTTTCAGTTTTGCAATTCAATTTAAAAAAAAATGCTTTCATGAGTAGATAACATGTTTTAGTGCAAGGCTATTTACTGTTTGTATTGAATATCAAATTTCAAATACATAAATGTTTTCATAAATAAATACTGAAAAATCCCCTTGTACCAAGTGTGCATAGTAATTGTTCAAACTCTGTTAGAATTACCAAAAAATAAATACTTAGTTTTTAATGATATTTTCTTTAATAAATGAATCATACTCAGTTTTCGATGATTTTTCCCCAAATATATGAATCATCAAAGTACTGAAAGTACTGTTACTCTTTCACACTGAAGTTCAAAGTGTGCTGAAGATTTATGGGTCAAGAAATAGGAATACACATTAACTAACTTTTAATGAAACATATGCATTCTTTGCTCACAACATTTTAAGAACTTTTCAACTGATTGATATAAATGAAGAAAAAATTATTGAAAAATTGAGAAAATTTGAACAAACACTATTTTTTTGCTTTTTAAAGTTAGTCATTTAATTATTGTGTCCAGAGATCATTAACTAAACAAAGAGGTTTTCAAATTTAAAATTAAAATGGAAACATCTGAATTTGACAAGAGCAAAGGTCAACTAAAAACAGTACATAGTCTGCTCTAGAATAGCATTACATGCATGGTATTTCAGGATAAGTGTACTAAATCCTGAAATTGTATAGATATAATTACAAATAATACAGTAATAAATAAATGTAAATCAAAAGATATAATTTAACGATCAACCGCCAAGTAGGCAATGTACAATGACAGCAACAGCAGCTGAAAATGGATTATTTGAAAAACATGGCAGTGAATACCAGATAATGTAACTGGAATACAATGCATTCTTCTTCTGTTACTTTGTTGACCTTTTGCTAGAAATTCTTTTCAATTACTTTAATTTACTTTTTCTTGTTCACACTATCACCTCTACTGTCATTTAAACTTATACACTTCCATCGCTACCGTCATATGAATTTTTCAAATAGCCCTAAACATTACTATATCCACCACCCCACTAATGTAACAAATACAATATTTGAACAATCAAACCTATAAATACTCTATTTTATTCCTATAACTAAATCTACCTCTAAGCTCTAAAATCAACTAAAAAATCCAAGGTTGGGGAATAATTGTCCCTTTGATAAGTTATGATCCTAGAACAGCATATTCTTTGTCATTATTTATGCAAGCCATACATATTGTCATTGCTTGACTAATTGGCAGAAGAAAGCAAGATTACAACACAACCAAACTTCTTTCTTGAGATTTCTTCAAATTCAGAAGTAAATAACTCAAAATTTGTCTGTTAACTTTTGATTCAGTATGTGTGATGAATACATGGATACATTATCATTTGGAAATCTTATTCATCTTTAAAATCTATCAGTCTTCTGAAGAAAAAAAAGTTTGGCTGTAAGAAAATACATAAATTAACTTAATATTAAAATAAAATCAGCATCCACCAAAAATTAAATGTAAGGGGAAGTTACTCCAAGCCAGAAGGGGATCTGTTTGAGTGCTGTGCCGTGCAGGGAAAGTGTAGTGTTCTTTCCCTTACCTTCCCTTTGTGCTGACAAAGTATTAGTATATACACACTTAGGGGCTAACATGATCCCAGTCAAGTAAAGCCTCCAGTCGACACAGACCATATCGCTATGGAGACAGGAAAAAAACACCAAGATATAATTATGATCATCCTCTTTCAGAAGCATTGATATGATCAGTCGACATTGAATTTTGAACAGTAAAAAATACTTATTATGAATTTATTAATCTTTCTTGTGGATTTATTAAAATGTTGACATTTCATTATACCATGCTGGTCATTTCATTGTCATTTTACCATATTATCTGTCATAGAATTTTTTTAACACAAAGTGCTTCTTTTTTTAAACTGATTTTTTTTGTGTGCGTGTTATATTTTTTTCATTTTTTTTTTTAAATATTTCACAAAAATGTAAATATCGAACTCAATTTTGCATTTAATGAGACCATTTATGGTATAATTTGAAGGAAAACATTTCACTTTAAGAAGAAGCTTTGATTTGACAGAGATCATAACAAACATGTACAATAGGTTGTGTAAGGAATGATGGCAAAATAAAAAGGTGATCCCATCAAACCAATACAATTACATATAAATCAGCTCAAAACCGCCATCATCATATGTCATTGGAATGTTTTTTGTTTAAAAGTTGTTACCAAAATGACAAGTTTTGACAATTTGAAATGTATCAATAATAAAATAGTTTGACACATTTAAAATTTCATAATGATTTCTAGCTGATTTAATATTCATTTATCACATCAACAAGACCAGAAAAATATCCTAACAAAATACTCTTTTTTCCCCTCAAGATTCTTATATCAATGATAGTGTTATTGACCAATGTTTTTTACATAATTAAGGAACATGGAATAACAATCATTTCATCAAGCAATACATCAGAACACTAATACACAATCTGGACCAATGAATTTAAAATAAGAAAACAATCAACACTGAACAGATTTGGATGTCTGATAAAAGGTTATAAAACTTTGGTTTGAAGAAATAAAATTATTCTATAAACAACTATAATTTTGTATTTACTTATATAATAATAAGTTTACCTATCAATATGTTAATGGGATCACAATAAACTTTAAACATGCATTTGAGTTAAAATCATTGCTTGAAACAAAAAATTGAACACTACAAAGCAACATCGCATATGAATTTACAATCATTTTCCTACGAATCCTGAAAATCCTAAAGCTAAAATCAACACAAAGTTCAGCAAAACTAAACTAGAAAATTATAAGTTAAAATCTACATTTAATAATTATTCAATAAACAATACCTAGACATAATCTGCACATTACAAAAGCAAAGCAAATTTATCCTTTTTGATGAGCTTGGGAAAAATCAAACATCAAGGAAATGAGAGGAAGAAATGCAGAGCAGCAGAGGAAGGGCAGACAACTCCAAAGGGAGATGATTCACTGTGATCTTTTTACAAACACCCTGACAAACATGTTATCACAATTGTGTCTAAGAGAACACCCTAGGACAAGTGATTTAGCTAGGTCTCCAGCATAGATACCTGTGAGAAATACTTATATTTCATCTGAAAATATTTAAACACCTGTCAGAAAGTTTACATCAACAATAAATGATACTAAATCAGTTGTTTTAATTTGCTTCTAGTTAAGACTAATATGCAATATTTTATTTGAAAAGTAGGTCTAGAAAGTTATCTATTAATGCAATTGAACCAAATAAGACTTGTCCATCATGCAAAACAGGTCATAATTTGTAAAGAAATATCAATCACCCTATTATATATTGTACCCTATAAATCTTATCCCTTACCATGAATATCATTCAAGAATAGAAAAACAAAATTATAAGCAGGATGTGCAATGCAGAACTTTATAACAAAACAAGACACAAACACCAAGCCTGACCTTGATACTGTCAAAACTTGACCTTTGAGTCAAACTCAGTCAACCAATCAAATAAAACATCAATAATACAAATAAATAATGACATACTTTTATTAGCCAATATATGTAAGCAATCAACCAAACATTTTTTTTTTCAATTTTGGATCAATTATTCAAAGGAGCTAATAATATTCAATGAAAGTCTTTATTTTGTAAAAAAAAAAAAAACAAACAAAAAACAGAATAAAAAAAACAACCAAAAGTAACAATCTCGCATAATGTTTATACATGCAAATCAGGGAAATTAAATATTCTTGAATAGATCCACGTTCCCTTTACTCAATATTTTTAATCACTGCTACTGTATATCTCTGTTTCTATTATACAACTGTAATATCAAGCATAAACAATAAATTACAACAGTTAAAGCTAATGTATAACAGCACTGAATCGACCTGTAATCATATATATAACACACAAAATTCTGTATGTAGCTGTAAACAAAAGATAGCCAAAAACTCACCAGTTCACTAAGCTTGTTCTGCAGTTCTTTAACTTCTCGGTTTCGTAACGATAGTGTGTCTTCAAGCTCGTTGACTTTTGTTGATTTTTCTTCTAATTCAATGCTAACTTGACTGGTCTGTAAGAAATACTCCAAACTTAAATCATTTATTCTTTTCTATTTCCAAATAAAAATATTCTTTCATTACCCTACGCAGGACATTTTATTCTACATATAACTTGAACTGTCGCCAGTGACGGCTATTACCCCCTGCGGCACAAATTTAGCTATACAGTAATAACTCCATTAATAGGAGACATTACAGAACCCTTAATAGCTTACTCAACTCCCCTTTACGTCAGGGTTCTGTGTATCAAATGTTATCAGAATCTGTCTAGTAGTTTAGGAGGAGTTGATCCACCATGTTGTGTCTACAGACAGACCAACGGACAACCCAATTCCAGTATACCACCTCCCCCCAAATTTGTTGTGGTATAATTATTGTAAAAACTTTAAATCATAGGTTTGTGTTATTTCCAAATCACAACATGTTTCTTGTACCTCACACTTTTTAAAACTTTTGCAACAGTAATAAATTGCAAAAAGCAACGTAAGAATAATGGTTTAACTAATTATTGACACATAAGTCTTCTTCATATACATTGTACTGCACTGATTGATCTGTAATTTTCAAAAGGGTCCTATTTTGATTTATTACCAAAACAACAGATATTGTAACATTAATTTCACTTTTCCTAACAAAATTCTATTGATTCTTTTGAAATTCTAGGCATACAGGATACTATATGCTTACAGATTTTACACACTGAGTTCAGTGTTCCCAATCATGCAGAAACGTGCGTGAATCACGTACAAATTGTGTCATGCACACATAAATTTGACAACCTGTACGTGCATGCACACTTAAATAATTTCCATTATTTGGTGAACATTGTTTCTATTATCTCTGATTTTGATTGAAGAAATCATAAGTGTGTCAAAACGTGTTTTGCGATACCGGAAGTATTCCTTTCAGTAAACATTAAATGCAGCGCAACAAGCGGCAGATGTGTTAACTTCTTATCTGCATTGTCCTATGATAAAATACAAGACCATACCCATGACCATCGGTAGTCTTGGGACTTATCGTTATATCGCTCAAAGAGCATTTGTTACTGGAAGCAATTTACGATGCAGATTTTAATTGCACGAAAAAAACTAGAGACAAGAGTTGTGTCTGTCCAGCACTATCATAGAGTATGAAAATGATCTTCAAATCCACATGGTTCTCTGAGCAAGACAATTGTTTGTGATACCAATCATTACAGAAATCAGCTATAAGACAGCGATACATTTTACATGCCTTTTAGGATTGGCACATTCATGGATCGGGAGGGTGAAAAATCTGAAGAGATCTATACAAAATATTTTGAAAGTTGCTTTTCAAAATGAATTTGTAAATTGACTGCAATGTAAGATGAATTTTATGCATATTGAGAACATGATTTTTGAGTGAAGAAATTGACACAACACAACAAACATGTACCGTACGTCTGTTTATATTTTAATTTTGATTGAATAATCTGCAGACAAATTAAAGAAGCAAAAATGTTGTTTAAAATCAATCAAACAAACAGATATATATCTAAAACTATTTTCAATTGTGGTTTTTTTCCCTTTGGTCAAATTTACGTTACACTTTGTCTTTATTTTCTACCTAAGAATACACATGGGGATCATACGCAAATATAGTGTACCCCTTAAGTATGGCACTGTACCCCCATTTTGCGAGCTATGGGGGTACAAAAACCCCCATTCGAAAAAAATGACCGGGAATACTGAAAGAAGATACAATATTTACCTTCGCCCCTTCTTCTAATCGAGATGACTCGAAGCCTTTAACCTTGTTCTCAGCTTGTGATAATTTGTGAGTGAGTTCCTCAATCTGGTCCAGGAAGACAATGTTCTGATCCTCAGTTTCTGTCAGCCTTTCTGCTTTATCCTTCAGCAAGGCCTGGAAAGAAAAAAGGATGAAATACATACTGCAAACTAAATAGTCTGCAGCATCTTAATGGGAGGTTACCATATGATACCCAATAACGTTTTTGAGGGACTAAAATCTCCAGTAGTGTTAGAATGTTACTCTTTGTAATCTTCCCGCTGGAAATGACATTAGCGTGGAATAGGATCTTTTGACGTTATTTCATCACCAATAGGAACAATAGACCCCCCACAAATGTTATCAGGTATCACGTGAATGAGTCACCCCCCACAAATGTTATGAGGTATTACGGAATGAGTCACCCCCCACAAATGTTATCAGGTATCACGTGAATGAGTCACCCCCCACAAATGTTATCAGTACAGGTATCACATGAATGAATGAGTCACACAAATGTATCAGTATCCACCCCCCACAAATGTTATCAGGTATCACGTAAATGAATGAGTCACCCCCCAACAAATGTTATTATCAGGTATCACCCCCACAATGTATCAGTATAGTGAACGAGTCACATTTTTTTGTAATATCATGTCATATGACATTTTGCAAAGATTAAATTTCACAACTTTAAGTCGCATCAATTTTACAGCACATGTGATTGTCACTATTTTAGGGTAGTTATTGTTTTTAATATTTTACCACTAAAATATGCAAAACTTGATGAGGAAATGAGAGGTGAGGTATTAGACATAAGCTAGGTATATGTTTGTTTCATTACTGTAAAAACAAAGAAATGCTTGTAGTTAAAATGCCTTTTCATTAGTTTAGCTTCTGACTACTGATCAGAAACAGAAGAGATCTGTTTTTGAAAACAAAGACATTGGCATCTAGTCATTTTCAGAGTACTATTTGAATAGGAACCTTCAAACCAAAGAGTTCTTGTTCAAACTTGTCTGCCCTTTCCTTCTCTCGCCGAAGAGACTTCTCTAGATCCTTAAGTTTGGCTTCCTCTTCTTCTGTCCTGGACTGTAGATATAGCATGTCATGATAAAATTATTTTGTTTGTTTTATAGAATATTTCAATTTATCATTTCCGATTATTGTATACAATTTCACAGTCTTTTTCAATTTATATTTATCTATTTCCTTCCAATATCTTCTACATAATTTCCCCCCACCTCCCTGTTTTGAAAATTATTTCTTCTTGTAGAGAGCAATTATTCAATATTTAATCTTTAAACATTATTGATAATGACTTAAATGGCTAATACGTCGGTTTCAAGACACCAAAACAATGTGGTTAAAGTGCAGAAAGTGGGACTAATTAATGGTGAATCATACTCTATCCAGATTATTTTGGGGTCTCAAAATCCCCCGTATTGACAATTAACTTTTCTAATGAGAAAGGAAAATGTTCCCCCCCCCCCTTTCTTTGGTGAATAAGAATTTTAATTAAGGCATGTTTTGTTTTAATATTCATTTATATGGCTGCATACCTCAAGGTCATCTTTGGTAATGGCTTCCTCTTCTATCTGGAATTGAAGGTCCTCTACTTTCCTACAGTACAAAAGATATAAATGTAGTAATAATTGATTAAAAAAAAAACAGTTTAAATATAATATTACAACTCACCAAAATGTTTCTATGAAAATTAATGACCCTCGGCAATACATAAATAGTATGAATATTTCGAAGATCAAACAACCAAATTAAAAATTGTCTTTATTCATCAATTTCTTAACAGTTAAATTCACAATTTCAAACTGTATTCTTCAAAACTAATCATGTTAGTAAAAAGCTTTTTAGAACCACAGATGGTGCCTCGTTTTTTAAGTTTAGGTTTTGAATGCTAAAGAGCAATATTCACTGGCGATTTATATTTCTGGAGAGGACCTATATAGGCTTTGCCTGTTGTCTAATCCATTTATCAATACAATAATTTAATATTTTTCTCTGTAATTCCTGTATAACTTGTACTGTTTAATAAAATATTTTGAAATGAAAAATATTCACTGGCTTTCCCATTAAATTGAAGCATAATAATTTTACCTATAATTATATTAAAATGTAAACTTTGTTATGAGATAGGAGTTTTCATTTTCTGTATACCTTTTCTCATCCTCCAGCTTACAGAGAAGGTCTGCTTTTTCTTTCTCTAATTGCTGTATATTTGCTTTCAGTTTAATAACAGCATCATCAGTGTCTTCTCTTAGTCGCTCATTCTGGACACGCATGGATGTAAGTTCACCCTCAGCCTGATAATAATACAAAATTCCATAAAAGACTACACCATATGAATTTTGATACAACATACCAAAACTGTTCCAATGAGAACAACATCTTAAAGGCCCACCTCGTTTCCAAACCGGACTTGAATTTATACTTTTTAACTGTAAAACAAAATTGATTTGTTTGAAGGCTCTCAAAAGTTATAAGGTACCATTAATACTACATTTATGATCACTTCCTGAGCAATTTTAAACAGATAAATCAAACATTAATTTCCATAACGTGAGCCTCTTATGTAACTTGGCATCATCCAAAATACAGCCCAACACAATTGACTAACACTACGCCACACGCCAAATATCCAGGACCCATTACAAGGGAGATAACTCACCTCGTCCACATGCGCTGCAGCACGAGCGACCTCTGCCCTCTCTAAATCCCGCTCCCTAAGTAATTGTTCTATATGTTCTTCCTTTTCCTTTAATGCTTTCTGTAAGTTAAGTCATGTAAAATGTATAAAGCATCCAGGTTAGGTCGTCCTTATAATGTCTCAGAGTGTCGGCCACTGTGTGACAGCGGTGAAAGGAAAGGATGAAAATATTATCTGGTAAACCACAGTTCAGCTTTCACAAGATACATATATTTATAATATATCTGAAAATAAATATATCATTTAAGCTTTAAAAGATGTTTTAAAGAAAATTATAGCTAATAATTATGATAGATGAAAATGGAAAATGCCATATGATGATTATTTTACTTAAAGATGCTCCACCGCTGACAAATGGTATTTTTTCACTATTTAAAACAGATGCAGACAATTTAGTATTTTTCTTCAGTGACAAAAGTTACTCAATTTACACCATTACCGCCATTGAAAAGTTTGAGCTTCTAATTTTTCTCCATGTCGAAAATATAAAAAATAATTAATTGCATCCCGAAAAAATTCCGTGGTACTATATCCTATATGGAATGATGTACTGATTGTTCATGCACCTAAGGCAAAATAAATTATCTTAAAAATTTTTTTTGTGCTAATTAGACATATATATACACGATTAAACACCAAATATTGTTCAATTGATGAATATCATTTATGCTCTGTCGGCGGTGGAGCATCTTTAACATTACCAAGTTGGATGGAAATAAATCATTAATTCTAGATCTCCATTCAAGACATTAGTCATTACACTGTACTAAAATAATACTATAGTTACAAGTAGTACAGTCATTCATTATCAGCACACAGCTCGTACAACTTACAATAATGTAAATTGGTTTTCAGTAATATGTAATTAATTACAAATACATGTACCATCATGCACTTTAAAACTACAAAATTACCATAGGAATACCACAACCATTCCAAAACTTCCTTATTTCTAATTCTAATGTATATACGCTAATGACTGAAGTTGTAACCATTCTGAATTCTTGTGTAAATATTACCAGGGTAACAACTCTGAAATATTGCAATATTCCACATAGTGGATCACACAAACAAAGCTCTCAGTTATTATCACTTATTGTACATGTTGTGACCCTATAAATAACGGTAATAGTGTAGGGCCAGTCATTCAATGTCAAAATAAAGGCCGTGTTCATACATAGTGAAGTCTGTGAGGTTAAGAAAATCAAACAAGTCATTAAAAGCTTAAAGATGCTCCACAGCCAACAGAGCGTAAACAATACTCATCATTTGAAAAATAATTGGTATTTAATCATGTTTATATATGTTTAATTAACCCAGACAATAATATAAAATAATTTATTTTGCTTTTGATGCTTGCGCAATCAATACTTTATTCCATATAGATCATAGTACCACAAATATTTTTCGGGACACACTTAATTATTTCTAATATTTTTATCTTGAAAATAAGAAGTTCTAACTTTTCAATCATGGTTATGGTAAGTAACTTTTGTAACTGAAGAAAAATACAAATACATCTGCTCCTATTTTTCGTCAGCGGTGGAGCATCTTTAAGAAACCCAGGCTAATTTTAACTGATAGTTCTAATTCTAAAGATAACTCAACTACATGTACTTAGTTATCATGCATCAGGTGAAAAAGCATTAGTGATGTTACGATGATCAATTTGTAACTGATGATCAGTTTCCATTTTGTATTGTATAATCCTTCCAATTCTAGACAATCAATAGCAAAATTTCATAATCAATGAATTGGGATACTATCAGCTAATTTTCCTTTGGAGGTAACTCATTTTTTTATGATCTCTATTTGAAATAATGTTCCCAAATATTAATTTTTCTCGGCTAATAAGCCTATTAAATTGAGATACATTTAATGTAACTCAGAATAATGTACATATAATTTTGCAGAGAAAAACTTTCACAACTTTTCCTTGGTCACAATAGTCATGAAAGTAAATCTCATTGAAGAGAAAATTGATATACTGCAACACGAGATATATACTTTTTTTTTTTTAACTTCTGATAATGTCAATGAATTATATGTCACAGATATGCATTCTTCATAGTAGATTAAAATTTAGAGAAATTAAGAAAACAATCTTAAGTCTAAGAAACTTTTCGTAACTTCTCCGTCACTTCTGTAATGCTTTCCTATGGGAGATTTTAAGTTGAATTTCCTTGAATTTAGAAATGTTTGTGAAGTGGGCCAAATTAATAAAATTATCATGTATGTATATATTTAATACCAATAGGAAAAATGTTAATGACTGCAGCATCTAAAAGTTGATAGTATTTGTTCAGATCATACTGCGATAAAATTGACCTTTAAAATCTTCTCTTACCAATTAAACACTTGGATTCAAATACCGGTATACATATCTATCTAAAGCCTTTTCATCGGAGAAATTCAAGACTAAGACTGAAAATGGAAGCCTTATATTCAAGCCTTAAATTCATAAAGAATTTTCATCACCAACATGCACGATAAATTCCTTTTGATAATAAAATTTAGTCATTTCCCAATTTTCAACCTTTATAAAACTACAGGTTTTCCATGGTACATTTTTTTCAAAAGGAGACATGCATCGGGTATTTCAAACGATCGTTATCATTTAATATAGTAACTACTGTAACTGAATTAGTCCTGCATGTACACAATATTCCTGTATAATACAGCATTAAACACAAAACCAAAGTAAAATGGACACACACAACATGCAGCTTATACAATACATCCGAGTCAAAGCTTCATTATCTCAAAATCTGATACCCTGAAGTCACAACAAAACTCAAATAAAGAATGCACCAACATTACACATGAGCCCACTGACTTTGAGATAACTTGTGTTGCTGTGTAAAATAAAAGGACACCGATCTGACCTTTGACCTACTTACCTGCAGAGCTGCGGTGGTAGCAGAGAGGTTAAGTGTGCTGGGTCTCTGGCTGGTTTTGGCCTGTGTTAATACCAGAAACTTCCCATCAGACACCAAACATTAGTAGCAGTGGAATTAATATAAGTGGCAGAGGGCAGGTCAAAGTAATTACCTCCCCTTGAGAATAAATAGTAGGTGGCAAAGGGTATGTCTATTCAAAATACAGTTATCTACCTTTAACGATTATCTCCCCTTGAAGAAGTAGAGTAAAAATGGCTTGTAAAAATAGTATCTCCTTTTTATAATTAACTCCCTTTTAATAAGGCAGATTGTAGTAAGAGAGTATTTTATTGCCCTAAGGTAATTTAGAGTAACTAAATATCGAAATAAAAATGGCAAAGGGCATGCCAAATTATTTTCTTCCTTTAAAGATATGTAAAATAGGTATCGCCCCTTCACTAAATAGTTTAAGCATTTTTAATCAAAAAAAATTCTTTGATAATTTTCTTCTTCAATATTTTTTTTTTTTTTTGGTAAAAAGAGTTTATGCTCCCATTTATTTCTTGTCTATACTTGGATTCTGTATTTGTGTTTCTGAAATTTACCTTTCTAAAATACTATTTGATTTTTTTTATTTTCTTATTGAAGATGATGATTTTTCACTTACAGTGGGCTGAAAATACTGTAGCTACATGAATTTACATAAACTTGGGAAAAGGGTTTTTTTTTCAATTGAGTGGTGGTTTTAAGTTAAATTCATGCATATATGATGAGTTATAAACAGTTGTGAGTATACAACCTAATTTGAAAGTGTCCCTAAGCAGTGCAAAAGTCACAAACTATCAGCTATTAAGAAGCATTATATAACATACAATAGCTAAACATTTTAAAATTTCTTTAAATATAACTGCATATATTTGCATGCTTCACTTTTTTATTCTAAAAAAAAATCAAAGAGATTAATCACAAAACATACTTGTATTTTGTTAACATGGGATATTTTTTTATAATTTTCTTTCTTTTCTTCTTTAAAATTCCTTTACATCTTAACAGGATAACACATTATTTTTACAACCATTTTCTGTAAATATCTTAACCCTATTGATTTTCAGTACTATTTTTCAGTACCCTAATCAATGCAATTTCTTGAACTAGCTACCTGATTTACCGACAATATCTAAAGCTTTAACTTTGACATTTTACTGCAGCCTCTACCACCTACAGTTTTATTACAAAAATCTGTAAAACTCGAAATAAAACATCAGTTTGTTATAATACACAGCAATAGTCCACACCTGTATAGAAAGAGCATCAGATCGATACACGTTTTTGTGTAATAATTTGGCAAGTTACCATGGAAACTTGGAATATACAAAAACTACAGAAACAAAATAGACAGAAAGATGAAAAAGAACATCACTGTATATCCTGACTTCATTGTTTTCAATGGAATCTTGTGTTTAAATATAAAGTTTTTGATTTTCTTTTAATCTGATTAGACTGCCAAATCATAAAACAATTTGAAATCAAAGATATAATTCAAAAGACTTATACGACTGATTAGAAATTGAGTTTTGTGGACAAAATTCCCTCATTCCAAATATAATTCAAAAAGTACAAACTAAAATGAAAGTAACAGGAACATGAGAATGAGATAACACTACAAACTTCACAAATCATTTTTTCTTTTAAGTGGCATAAAATTATTGCATTGTTATAATATATATATATATATATAAGTATAATTGAATTATATATTTTGTACTCTTGAGTAAATCAAGTTTTGAATTGTCCCTATAAGTTTGTCAACAACGCTTACTTAGATAAATAAATGTAATTTGTATATTTCTATGTTACATATAAACAAAATCAAATGTCAATATGCATGCAAACTGAAAGTTAAGTCCTTGATATCTTTGTTTAAATTGTCCAGCATTATGAATAAATACATACTCAAAGTAATTGCATTAAAAGGAGTTTGCAGAGAGAAAAAAAGCTTTTTAGTAGAATTGTTCAATGAATGATCTATGAATTGTTCAACTCATGAATCATTTTCCGATGTTTGCATGTCACAATAGTCAGCTAGACCAATGATCTATATGGGTACGTTTGTTAATTTTTTATTTCATCCACTAAGAATACTTTAACTGCAATAAAATGTATATAATTGAACAATTCCACTTTGTATAACTGATTATATAGACAAGGAGTATAAGAGGGTGAGGATTATAAAGTCAGTGAAGCGTAGAGAAAGCATCAGGCCAAAACACATACACCATGCCAACAACATGTTGTGTGGATACCAAACAAAAATAATGACTTTCTACTATATAACTATGAATATTAATCTTGATAGATTTGTTGGAAATCATACAAAATTGTCTCCTTTCAAGGTATATGCACAATTATTAATCCAGCTTGATAAACAGAATCGAAGTTAAATACGTAATTGTATGAAAACCATTATATTGATCCGTCTTACACATCCATAAGATATTCATTTATATGGACATAAATGTGAAATAGATGCATGTTTCTTAGCTCATGCATGAAAATTAACTCTGCATGTGCTATTATAGATAACTCTTTCAAGAATCTTCAAGTTCATCGTTGAAAGCTCTGGGTACATACATATCTTTCCCAGTAACACACAAAGCCCTGTAATACAAGAGCAGACTGTTTAACACCATCAGTGATGAAGCAGTGCCTGGTATTACAGCAGGGAGAGAGGCCTCTGCATGATTCATGTTCTGAATGTCAAAGACGCAGATAGAATCTGATGATTTCATTGATTTATCTAACAAAGTATCAGCTCATCAATGTCATCACAGATTTAGTGCTAGCAGATAATCCAGTTTTAATGTTGAATGTAATACCATTAAGACTTCCAACACAAGGTTTGGTACTTAAATGTATAACAGGATGGTACAGGGTTATCTCCCCCTGAACATACAAATAAGATGATAACAGCGAATTGAGGACTGTGGGAGGCTTTTAACTTAATTGGAGCCTTGATCAAACGATTTCTCATGTCATGCTTAGACATGAAAATTATACAGATAAAAAATATGAATTCTCATAGTTAACATCATTGCATACATAATAAACTAAAAGCTTCAAAAGTAACATTGAAAGTATATCTATGGAGGTTGTATTTGATTTTTTTTTTTTTTTTTTTTTTTGGGGGGGGGGGGGGAATATTTGGGAGGATTTGTTGTGGAGAGGGGAGAGGGTGGCTGGAGAGAAAGGTATACATAGTTTATGTTAAGACTAATGTAGTATATATATAATAGTGTTAGAACATACCATACATATATAATCATAATCATATTTTATATGACCTTATTCTGCACTCTGAACAGCAATTTTCTTATAGAGCTCATTAGAAATGACTTATACTTTTTTATCCTATATAGTTCCTTTTGTTTTGTACAATTACGTAGTGTAAAGCCAATACCACAATGGCCTTAGTCTTATACCTACAAAGATTAATATAATGCCAGCACACATTCCTTACACATACTTCACATTTTTACAGTCTCCCCTATGTAAATGTACACTAGGTTCTGAAATGTGAGCCTTTCACCGTATGTTCCATTACAATAGAAATATGTATCACAGATAAGACATCTAATGATAACATCTTGTACCTACTGTTTTATTGTCATTCAATGTTTTCCACTATAAGGTTCTATAATTACTAATAAATGTTTGAGTTTGAAAATTGACATATACACATATACTACAGCTAAATTTATAGCTTTGATGCTTGATATTTTCTTAATTTTTTTTTGGTGGGGATATATGATGATATTGTGATATTGTTATTTTAAAGTATAATTTATTTATTACCGTATTCGACCCAATATGCGTCCATGTCCCTATAAGCGCCCCTCCCCCTTTTTGAGGCCTCAATTGCAATTGCCCAGACATAAATAAGGACCAAAACTACATAAAACGGTATAAATTTGCAATAATTTTGACTTATTAGCACCTTTTCATTTTTATCAATTTTTTAAGCGCCCTGGGCGCTTATTTGGTCGAATACGGTATGTGTGGTTTGAATAAAAGTCTGTTCAATATTATTTGAGAAACAGCGAATTTGAGAAACAGTGAAGTGATATTTGTAATTACTTTTCCTGATGATTAAGCTGAAATCTAATTGCTCCAGGGGATAATTATATTTTGATAACTGGTACAGAATAATCAGGAGAACAACTGTGTAACACATACAATCTAAAGAACAAAAAACTTCAGTTCAAACTAAATGTTCTGTTAATTTCATATCAATATTCTGTATTTGCATATTACAGAGTTATCTACCCTTGCAGGTAGGTATCGATTGTTATGTCACGTGTTTGCGAGCGTAACGTCATAGATTTCGGAGAAAACGACGTAAATTGTGCTCACGAAATAATGACGTAACAATCGTTACCTACCCGCAATTAAGGGAGCTAACTCTGTTATATGCAAAGAAAGAATACCACTCAGTATTGGTCCTTTAACTTCTTTCAGGTGTTATATAAAAAAAATATATATAAGATATAGCTGAAAAAAGTTTATGTGGATAACTACCTTAATGCTGTGACTGGTCAAAGGTCAACCACATATACACTTAATCCATTATTATTATATATAGGTACTACCCTTGTATATACAGTGAACCAGTTGTTTAAATGCATAATTTTATTGAATCCGTGCACAAAGTCACTATTATCACATCATTTTTATTTTGAAAGCTGAAGGGAATGTCAAAACTATTTTAAAAAGTTTCATAATCTAGATAGAAACTTTTCACTCTGTATGATATTAACTCAATGTATATCATACAGATAGAAACTTTTCACTCTGTATGATATTAACTCAATGTATATCATACAGATAGAAACTTTTCACTCTGTATGATATTAACTCAATGTATATCATACAGATAATAAAAACTTTCACTCTGTATAATATTAACTCAATGTATATCATACAGATAGAAACTTTTCACTCTGTATAATATTAACTCAATGTATATCATACAGATAAAAACTTTTCACTCTGTATAATATTAACTCAATATAACTGTGAGGCTGAGGAACCTGTTTGTAAATTGAGTATCCTCAGACAATACTTTAAGTACCACTAAACATTTAGTGATCTGTAACGAAAAGAGATAAATCTTGATTTGTGTGGAGATATCAAGAAACTTTGTATACACCAGATACGACATTGGTCAAACCAATACTATCCACATGGGGAATTTCTTTCAACTGGTTCACAAATAAATTCAAATGAAGTTTTCTCAGTGACTGCTAGTGTAAAGTTTTTATTTACAGGCCAGTAGCTAGACGATTATACACAAAATATCAGTTCAATAGCAAGTGGTGTTTAAGCCAGCAAAAATAAACTGGATTATAGTTAAAGTCTATCCCCCCTGGAGCAAACCTTGTTACAGGCACAGGCCTTGTCAGCTTAACTAGAATACTTATATCAAACTTTATTTTGCATAGCACTCTAAAACTGTTTTATATCCAAAATCACTTGCTACAGGTTTTATGGAAAGAAGAGTTCAATGTCATTTCATGAAGCGTATATGTATATTTATCAAGAATACTTATGTGGCTTACATGTAGAAACTTTCTTTTAAATGTGTGCTAACAAATCATAACATTTGTAAAATAACATTCACACCCCCATATAGTAGTTTAAATGTTGTTTACAGTACCTTAAAGATCAGATTTCAGACAGGTTTATTTGGAAATCCTGGCCTGAACTAACTGGCTGATTTTAGAACACAATTGGAAGAAACAAAGAGTAACTAACAATAGAATAGAACCTAAAAAAATTACACGAATGAAACTTTTATCAAGAATTTCAACAACATGGTAGAAACATTGAAGCATGTACATGTACTGTAATGTACAATGTTTTTGACTGGAGACTTTAACGCTTTAGCACATACAGAACAAATCAAAATCTGCAAAAAATCAAGGACATGTGAATGCAGAAAATAATGGAGACTGGTATATATATACACACACAAGTATATTTACAGAGAATGAAAAGCAGAAATTTCTGTGTGTAATCTTTTTATATTGGATAGGAAATCTATACATCAAAGTATACTGGAGACACTGCGTATTTACCACAGAGAATGGAAAGCAGAAATTTAGGTGTCGTTATTTTTTATTATGGACAGGGATATGTCCTACAAAGATAAACAAGATTTATACTGTGTATTCAATAGCAGCCCTGGTCTAGATCTGTATGCTAGCAGCTGAACTGGCAACATACATTCCACCATAAAAAGCAGAACAAATAGCTTATAGCTGCCATTTATATGTCTGTCCTAGACCGACAAAGGCGAAATATAGTAGGACCTGCCAAGGGCACCTGGCAATACAGGATTGATAAGTAACCAATCAAAGGACGACATGCAGAAGTAAGGATACTGTTGTGGTCTGTACCATACAAAACATCGTGGAAGAATGGTATTTATCATACTTTTTACAAACTTGAGATGGGGCCAAGGTTTTGGAGAAGAGGTTCTTAACTCGAGATTTAGTTTCAGGCTACTGAAATTGGTGTTGACTTTTAACAATATAAAGATTTGATATAAGAACAAAGTGTATGACAAAATTAATGCTAAGTCTCTTAATTTACTATTACTTCAGCTGCTAATCATTTCAAGGTGTGAGGGGGCAAGGAGAATGGGATAATACATCTTATTTATATCTGACAATGATCAAAGGACATACCAAATTTCATAATTTTTTCTTCCAAGTTTTGAAAATGAAAAAAAAAAATACTTTGGCATAGAGTAATGAACTCTGCACAAGTGAATGAGAATATTATCCTGGTGAACAGATATAGAGTTGGTAGTTTGTGATCACAATGAACATATATAATGTTTGGATTTATAATAGTGTACAGTATAATATACAGCTGATGGTAGGGGAATCGTGTATTGATGTCTGGCAGTTTATGTCAGGCCCATTTATTACGTAGACAGACAGTGACTCAAGGGCCAACACAAGTTTCCTACTACTACAGATACCAACATTCAGAGTCTGAACTTTTTTATTTCAATAATCTAGCCACATTTTGACATGATGCCTTGTCTGGGACTCAATTTAAGGAGAGTCAGTCTGTGTGTTCATGTAAACCATTGTCTATGTGGAAACCTATTACATTTGCACAGCTGTGTCGGTCTCGTAGCTTGTGTCGGTCTCGTAGCTTGGCAGAGTTCACAAATATTCTCATAAATTGTATCGCTAGTATGCAGTAAGATAGGCTCCTATACTGTGAACTTGGTGCAGCACCAAATTGATGTCTGATAGCACTATTACTGAACAAGAAAGACTAGTACAAAATGTCCCCAAAAACTTTTGGGCTACTATAGCAGTACAATATGTTGGTGTGTGGTGGTCAATTCAAACTGATCGAAAATCATAAAAGTTATTTTATTTTATTAGAGACTAACAAAATTTTTGAATAAAACTAAAATTGTAATAGTCTTTGCACTATTGATACCTTCCCACAAGGGAAATAACTCAAATTTTCAAAGCCGAAATAACGGCACTAGATCAATGAAGGAAAAGGGCCAGGAGGTATCCCTATAGAAATCTTAACTTGGATCAGATAGAGTGAGATTACGTATGTTTATATGCTGAATATTGTATGAAATACAGAACATCACAACAGTATCCTTATCAGGCTTATTCTTAATAAAAAGAAGCAGGCGGACCAAGACAGCAACCAGACGAGAATAACAAATAAAGTATAAACTGTTCCGTAGGAAACCACAAAAGACACATTACCGGAGAACTCGGTGATGGTGACTTTTTTTGGATACGGCGTAGAGGCAACTGATTCATAAAACAGAAAACATTCATCAACAAAATATAATAAGCTGATATGCATATTGGTTTGAATGAGTACACATTGCATGGCAAGTTTACAACTACAACAACTTACAATACCAGAATATAATATAAATGTAACAGATTTAAGTGTATATGCTTAGATCATACAAACAGTGAAATTTAATAGTTTCATCACTAAATCTTATTGATTATTGGTCATTTATTAACACATATTTATATACAAATTCTACAGTCTATAGGTCTTTTTCCTCTAAGGACAAGCATAAAATTGTTCATCACCTAAAGTATATTACAGCCTATATATAGCTATTGATTACCAATCTTAGGGGAAAAGCGAAATGTAGTGCAGATTATTTATCAGAAGTCTGACTTTATATTCAAGATTTGAAAATGAGTATTGAAAGATGTGTATAAGTAATGGATGGTGGGTTGCAGGTTTGTCTTCTCATATATATTCATGTCAGGTCATACACTACAATAACAGAATGATCACATTTACATTATAATAGATTGGAAAGTAGTTATAAATGCAGAGTTATGCTATATAGATTTGGAAAATATGACGAGCGATATGTGTATAGCAATGTTTTTATATGGCATAAACTTCAGTAATATACAGACTTAAACAAAGGTAAATGGTTTTACATATGATATATGTAATGCATCTTGAGTAAAGATTATGAATATTATATATTGCTAATTCCTCTATAATACCAGTACTTCATGCATTCTTGATCTGCAGTATATGTCTGGGACAAGTAAGAAACTTTTTTCCTTCACATTTCTTGAGGATAAGCATGATTTTTGCATTAAGTTCCAGCTATGTTCCAAAAGAAATAATTTCTGCATATGCATAAAAAAACCAACTTGAAGTTTTTGTTGTTTTATTTTTAATCTTTGTGGAAGTTTAGTAAATTATTAATTCTAGTTTTATTTAATCACTGGTGTAATTACCGTAGCAACTACCTGACCTTGGTTGGAGATCATTGATACAAATAAGAATGATTCTTATTGATAATAGAGTCTAAAAGACTACAATAAAGAAACAAGCCAGCAGTTGATCTAGGCACTTAAGATTAATGAATCCTGAAACATAGTGCACTAGGAATTTGAACTTAGGAATCAATGGATTATCAATTATACAACCAGAGGAGAAACTAATTCGGAGGTTTCGAGATCCCAAAATGAGGTGTGTAAATTACAATTTACCGTCAATTAGTCCCACCATCCGGTGATTATGACGTCACAAGACTCACATCAAATGATGACATCATAATCACCGGATAGTGGGACTAATCGACTGCAAATTGCAATTTACC
The DNA here is from genome assembly GCF_041381155.1 of Argopecten irradians. Classification (NCBI taxonomy): domain Eukaryota; kingdom Metazoa; phylum Mollusca; class Bivalvia; order Pectinida; family Pectinidae; genus Argopecten; species Argopecten irradians. The sequence continues at coordinate 26,534,384 of NC_091142.1, read as the reverse complement.
CATGTCATTTTGGGATCTTGAAACCCCCATATTGGAAGTATCTCCTTTGTAAATTGAGTTCAGAGAGAGGTTTTATATACTTCTGTTTTCCCCCTCAAAGGCTCATAGCTATAATTAGATACAACTGTAGTATATACATATATCTTGAAGTAAATTGAGTATACTTGGAGAAGAAATATGTGCTTCTTTGAATACTGCATAATGAGGTGGCTTATTGCCCGCTTTAGATGATACCGGTATATCATACACAGTACATATAAGACAATATACACAGAACACACACAAGGCTTTGGAATAAACACAATTTCGAAACCAAATTTTCAGAACAGTGTACAATACAATAGGACAACACAAATGCCATGCAGCTTACTAATGCAAAAGATAGGAAAATAGGCCAGAAGTAGTGAGGAAAGTCATCTGCACACTCCACACAACGTCATTTCGCAAATCAAAATTTCATAAAATACGTGTCAGGAAGGTTACAATTGATTCCAATTAATGAATTCTTAATAATTATAGGGTTACAACATGTATATGTAGAAGTAGAAGTTCGGATCGGCAAGTTGAAGGCATGAAACAAACCACTGATTATAGCAGTGAGGATGGAACACTATATATGTAGTGTTAAAATATGAAACCATGGTCAATTTAGTACATGATATATATACCAGTGATGAAATGTGATGATGGCTATCAAGTTCAGTGTAAAAAGGAATAATTTCCTTCCAGACTTGTTCTATCTAAATTCATATAATTTGATTTTGTTTCTACTTTGGACAAATTTGCAATACTTTAATCAATAGCTAATTGATGAAAATAGAGGTGAATAACATTCATGAACAGAAAATTAGTCAACTACTATTACTGGTACTCGAATTGCATTACAGGTAGATCAAGAAAAATAATCAAATATTTTGTAAGCAGCAAAATTTGTTTCTGAGATCTTTTATTTTACCTGCGAAATATAATGAAGACATTTCATACATATTTGATTATCTTTAACTTTAAAATGTCAAACCATTTTTTTTAAATAAATCTGGTTAGTTTTCAACCAGTATAAATCCAGATGGGGAAAATATTAGTAAAGTAATTTATTGTGAACAAAAAGACATCCAGCATGAATAATTTAGCTGCAATGTAGGCAAAGGACTACCATATATATAGCTATAAACAAATAATAGTGATTGTTATATACAATGTATTATCATATATTGGTACAAATTACACACACATGTAGGTTAATCATATGGGAACAAAAATGAAATCATCAACAAAATGTTAACTTACGTAACATTGATGAATTATAAATGGGGGGTTTTTTTTTTCCACAATTACTTATGGTGTACTATTTAGATACAGATTATGAAAAAAATCCCTAATTCCAAAATAAATGCCCATAAAGTGAAAAAAAAATTCTGATTTTAATTTTTTTTGTTTAATATCTTTTCAGTAGGCCTAGCTTCTAGAGTGAAAATTCAAAGTTGAAAGGGCAGGTTTAAAAATTATTAAAAAATTCCATGAAAATAATCAAGAAACATTGTAGCAAACAAAACTATTCGTCGACCCATGAAGAAAATGGCCAAGATATTGTGTTAAAATGATACACTGGTAAATATGTTTAAATATATTAGCCGTGGTACATCAGTGTGGAAAAAAGGACCTTTTCTGTCATGAAATGATGATAAAGAATGTATACATGTAATGCTACATATGATGATAAATGACATCTAAACACCAAAACTGTGATTAAAATGTAATACATTCTGTTACATGCAAATATAACACACATCAGAGCAGCTACAGGTAAAACATATCTCTGTTGAATACAAGCGGCAAAACCTTCAACTGTTCAGATCCGAACCCCTACTTCCACATTGACAAAGGCATATATATTAGAGAATAAATATTTTGTGTTGTGTCAACAAATAACGAAACCCGGGGTCGTGTGAGGTATAAATTTACAAAATCAATATGATCTAGTTATGACAACCCAATGATGTCATTACAGATCCTAGGGTAAATTTTCGAGATGTTTTTGGAGAATTTTGATAAAGAGGCATCAGTAAAGCTGCAACCTAGATGATTTAACTAGAACGCTCTCACTCCATAGTCATATCCCCTGTACCACGACTTCTCGTGATACACATGGAGGCAGGACTGAAGCTGTAAGAGAGACTGAAACGAGCACTCTCCAGGACTACCCACTACCACTGCGGTTCTCCGTGAACAATCCGTTAGAACTATTTGTTTCTTAAGAGAGACGTGCATCATGAGGTGCCATGAGCATTGGTTTCTACCTGTGCCTACATCCTTGGCCCTTGTACGGGATCCTGATGAAAGGTCTGGTGTGTTGGTTCAATGTGTACTATGATAGTCAATGGGAGTCGAAACAAGTACCAAACGTTGACATAGAGGTCGGTAGGCAATTCAAAATAATCTGATGAAAACACAAGTACACATGATATTGCATTCAATATTAATGATTATATTGATTAATTCAATTTGAACATAATCTGTAATGGGAAAAAAAATAATATGTTTAGATGAACAAATCAGTATTTACCAGAGGTTTATATGTCCACTCTGTAAATTTAGAAGTAGGCAATCTGAAGAATAAGTATAAAAGACATTCAATACTTTTAAGTTACCTTAAGCATATGACCTGTGTGAATTTGATCGTTTAGGAATCTTATGGGTATATTAGCAAAACGAGTTCTCACACAGAGTTCACTGACTAACTACCTGAATTTAAAACTCCTGTTAAAATTTGCTTTTTTTTCCATATCCATCAAGAGTACCTGCCCAAGAAATCTATATTCATACGAAATCCATATTTTATTCGTCTCGAAAAATATTTCCTGGTTCATTGGAAATGTTTGAAATAGTGCTATTATTTATAGATGGATAAATACTTTACATGTAAACGATACCTTTTGCTTGCCACAGGTCTCCCCGTCACTTTTATTACCCTTGCTTTTTCGTCCAGCTCTACGCCATGTACCACATCCCCCCCTTTAGCCCAAAGGTCTGTGGGTAACCTACAATCTATAATAAGTCCCATCTCTTGAATCCACGACACTAGCATCAACAGAATCGCCCGATACTTATAACACTGGTTGTTACTCGCTAGCAAGTACGCAGGGCTGTCCACCTTGTGACGATATAATGGTGCCTTTGTTGAGACTTGATTGTAGAACCCTAGATGAGCCCTCTAACTGGCAGTAATGTCCTAGATTTATGGAGTTGTTTGGTCACTACATATGATAATCCATTCGGCAGTAGTTCCATTCAACTGAATTCCTGTACGGACTCTGGATATGTTAATCATTCTAGCGATTTTGGAGAAGCGTGGAAGATTGCGATGAGATTTGCGTTTAGATAGTGGTCCGAGCCAGTTGAATAGTTTGAAGATGTCGGTTTTTTTGTTTTTGTCTTTTTTGCTAGATTGGTATTGGGGCAAACCACACCGCCGTTTAGGCTTCATCACACTGAAAGTAATCTAAGAACACGCTGGTACATAACCGATCATTTTTTTTTTCCCCTCGAATGTATGGTCCAGACACAATTCACAGCCCATATCCCTCCCCTGGGCAGAACTCGTGATTTACCCCGAAGGGAAAGCAGCAATGAATAATCGAGGGCTTATAGTGCATGGCCCTTGTGCGCCTATAACCCGAGATTTCTATCTCCAATAATGAAGTCCGATTCATTTGCGAAGGGAAGGAGGGGGTTTTATTGTATATTGCTCTGATGACACTTTGCAATCAAAAACAAAAGCATGGAGAGTTAAAAAATTTTTTCCTGAACAATATGTTCACCAAAATTTACCACTAGCCACTGTCTGAAAATATCTGAAATTAATCAAAATTAAGACTGATGTCACCCATACGCCAACCATTGTAGAGTAAGGGGGTGTCATTGATTATGTTAGTGAATGCGAGCAATTACACTATCGATAGTTCAAGAATTTCTCATGTGTTACCTTTTGTAGTTTTGATTTAAGCTAGGTGTTTGAAAATAATAACATGGCTTTCCCATTTTTGTTGTCTACAAATTATAACTTTTACAGCTGTGATATTTGCAAATTTTTCAACATACGGAACAGTGAAGCCCGATCTTGTACTAAACCGACGCTTAAAAAAGGGCTTGCTCATGTAATACGAACATGGCTTATGGTTAGAACTAGCGGTTATTGAAAATAGATATTAATATATTGATAGTCAGTTTTGATATGGCGCTAACATATGTCTAATCTGTTTGTTGTGTCAGATGTCGAAGAGACCAGGTACTAGCCAGAACAAGTAAACATGGTAGTTTTGTCACCCCCCACAAAATGTATCAGGTATCACGGAATGAGTCACCCCCCACAAATGTTATCAGTTATCACGTGAATGAGTCCACCCCCCACAAATGTTATCAGGTATCACGTGAATGAGTCACCCCCCACAAATGTTATCAGGTATCACGTGAACAAGTCACATTTTGTAATATCATGTCATATGACATTTTGCAAAGATTAAATTTCACATCTTTAAGTCACATCAATTATACAGCACATGTGATTGTCACTATTTTAGGGTAGTTATTGTTTTTAATATTTTACCACTAAAATATGCAAAACTTGATGAGGAAATGAGAGGTGAGGTATTAGACATTAGCTAGGTATATGTTTGTTTCATTACTGTAAAAACAAACAAATGCTTGTAGTTAAAATGCCTTTTCCTTAGTTCAGTTTGACTACTGATCAAAAACAGAAGAGATCTGTTGTTTTAGAAAACAAATACATTAGCATCTAGTCTACTTTAGAGTACTATTTGAATAGGAACCTTCAAACCAAAGAGTTCTTGTTCAAACTTGTCTGCCCTTTCCTTCTCTCGCCGAAGAGACTTCTCTAGATCCTTAAGTTTGGCTTCCTCTTCTTCTGTCCTGGACTGTAGATATAGCATGTCATGATAAAATTATTTTGTTTGTTTTATAGAATATTTCAATTTATCATTTCCGATTATTGTATACAATTTCAGTCTTTTTCAATTTATATTTATCTATTTCCTTCCAATATCTTCTACATAATTTCCCCCACCTCCCTGTTTTGAAAATTATTTCTTCTTGTAGAGAGCAATTATTCAATATTTAATCTTTAAATATTATTAATAATGACTTAAATGGCTAATACGTCGGTTTCAAGACACCAAAACAATGTGGTTAAAGTGCAGAAAGTGGGACTAATTAATGGTGAATCATACTCTATCCAGATTATTTTGGGGTCTCAAAATCCCCCGTATTGACAATTAACTTTTCTAATGAGAAAGGAAAATGTTCCCCCCCCTTTCTTTGGTGAATAAGAATTTTAATTAAGGCATGTTTTGTTTTAATATTCATTTATATGGCTGCATACCTCAAGGTCATCTTTGGTAATGGCTTCCTCTTCTATCTGGAATTGAAGGTCCTCTACTTTCCTACAGTACAAAAGATATACATGTAGTAATAATTGATTTTAAAAAAAAACACAGTTTAAATATAATATTACAACTCACCAAAATGTTTCTATGAAAATTAATGAACCTCGGCAATACATAAATAGTATGAATATTTCGAAGATCAAACAACCAAATTAAAAATTGTCTTTATTCATCAATTTCTTAACAGTTAAATTCACAATTTCAAATTGTATTCTTCAAAACTAATCATGTTAGTAAAAAGCTTTTTAGAACCACAGATGTTGCCTAGTTTTTTAAGTTTAGATTTTGAATGCTAAAGAGCAATATTCACTGGCGATTTATATTTCTGGAGAGGACCTATATAGGCTTTGCCTGTTGTCTAATCTATTTATCAATACAATAATATAATATTTTTCTCTGTAATTCCTGTATAACTTGTATTGTTTAACAAAATATTTTGAAATGAAAAATATTCACTGGCTTTCCCATTAAATTGAAGCATAATAATTTTACCTATAATTATATTAAAATGTAAACTTTGTTATGAGATAGGAGTTTTCATTTTCTGTATACCTTTTCTCATCCTCCAGCTTACAGAGAAGGTCTGCTTTTTCTTTCTCTAATTGCTGTATATTTGCTTTCAGTTTAATAACAGCATCATCAGTGTCTTCTCTTAGTCGCTCATTCTGGACACGCATGGATGTAAGTTCACCCTCAGCCTGATAATAATACAAAATTCCATAAAAGACTACACCATATGAATTTTGATACAACATACCAAAACTGTTCCAATGAGAACAACATCTTAAAGGCCCACCTCGTTTCCAAACCGGACTTGAATTTATACTTTTTAACTGTAAAACAAGTTTGATTTGTTTGAAGGCTCTCAAAAGTTATAAGGTACCATTAATACTACATTTATGATCACTTCCTGAGCAATTTTAAACAGATAAATCAAACATTAATTTCCATAACGTGAGCCTCTTATGTAACTTGGCATCATCCTAAATACAGCCCAACACAATTAACTAACACTACGCCACACGCCAAATATCCAGGACCCATTACAAGGGAGATAACTCACCTCGTCAACATGCGCTGCAGCACGAGCGACCTCTGCCCTCTCTAAATCCCGCTCCCTAAGTAATTGTTCTATATGTTCTTCCTTTTCCTTTAATGCTTTCTGTAAGTTAAGTCATGTAAAATGTATAAAGCATCCAGGTTAGGTCGTCCTTATAATGTCTCAGAGTGTCGGCCACTGTGTGACAGCGGTGAAAGGACTGGATGAAAATATTATCTGGTAAACCACAGTTCAGCTTTCACAAGATACATATATTTATAATATATCTGAAAATAAATATATCATTTAAGCTTTAAAAGATATTTCAAAGAAAATTATAGCTAAAACTTATGATAGGTGAAAATGGAAAATGCCATATGATGATTATTTTACTTAAAGATGCTCCACCGCTGACAAATGGTATTTTTTCACTATTTAAAACAGATGCAGACAATTTAACAGTGACAAAAGTTACCAAGTTGAATGGCTTCTAATTTTTCTCCATGAAAATAAACCATTAATTCTAGATCTCCATTCAAGACATTAGCTCTGTCGGCGGTGGATTAACATTACAAGTTGTGAAATAAATCATTAATTCTAGATCTCCATTCAAGACATTAGTCATTACACTGTACTAAAATAATACTATAGTTACAAGTAGTACAGTCATTCATTATCAGCACACAGCTCGTATAACTTACAATAATGTAAATTGGTTTTCAATAATATGTAATTAATTACAAATAAATGTACCATCATGCACTTTAAAACTACAGAATTACCATAGGAATACCACAACCATTCCAAAACTTCCTTATTTCTAATTCTAATGTATATACGCTAATGAATTAACTTGTAACCATTCTGAATTCTTGTGTAAATATTACCAGGGTAACAACTCTGAAATATTGCAATATTCCACATAGTGGATCACACAAACAAAGCTCTCAGTTATTATCACTTATTGTACATGTTGTGACCCTATAAATAACGGTAACACTGTAGGGCCAGTCATTCAATATCAAAATAAAGGCAGGGTTCATACATAGTGAAGTCTGTGAGATTAAGAAAATCAAACAAGTCATTAGGAGCTTAAAGGTGCTCCACAGCCAACAGAGTGTAAACAATACTCATCATTTGAAAAATAATTGGTATTGAATCATGTTTATATATGTCTAATTAACCCAGACGATAATATCAAATAATTCATTTAGCTTTTGATGCTTGCACAATTAATACTTTATTCCATATAGATCATAGTACCACAAATATTTTTCGGGACACACTTAATTATTTCTAATATTTTTATCTTGAAAATAAGAAGTTCAAACTTTTCAATCATGGTTATGGTATAAAGTAAGTAACTTTTGTAACTGAAGAAAAATACAAATACATCTGCTCCTATTTTTCGTCAGCGGTGACGCATTTTTAAGAAACCCAGGCTAATTTTTAACTGATAGTTCTAATTCTAAAGATAACTCAACTACATGTACTTATATTTAGTTATCATGCATCAGGTGACAAAGCATTAGTGATGTTACGATGATCAATTTGTAACTGATGATCAGTTTCCATTTTGTATTGTATAATCCTTCAAATTCTAGACAATCAATAGCAAAATTTCATAATCAATGAATTGGGATACTATCAGCCAATTTTCCTTTGGAGGTAACTCATTTTTTTATGATCTCTATTTGAAATAATGTTCCCAAATATTAATTTTCTCGGCTAATAAGCCTATTAAATTGAGATACATTTAATGTAACTCAGAATAATGTACATATAATTTTGCAGAGAAAAACTTTCACAACTTTTCCTTGGTCACAATAGTCATGAAAGTAAATCTCATTGAAGAGAAAAAATTGATATACTGCAACACGAGATATATACTTTTTTTTTTTTAACTTCTGATAATGTCAATGAATTATATGTCACAGATATGCATTCTTCATAGTAGATTAAAATTTAGAGAAATTAAGAAAACAATCTTAAGTCTAAGAAACTTTTCGTAACTTCTCCGTCACTTCTGTAATGCTTTCCTATGGGAGATTTTAAGTTGAATTTCCTTGAATTTAGAAATGTTTGTGAAGTGGGCCAAATTAATAAAATTATCATGTATGTATATATTTAATACCAATAGGAAAAATGTTAATGACTGCAGCATCTAAAAGTTGATAGTATTTGTTTAGATCATACTGCGATAAAATTGACCTTTAAAATCTTCTCTTACCAATTAAACACTTGGATTCAAATACCGGTATACATATCTATCTAAAGCCTTTTCATCGGAGAAATTCAAGACTAAGACTGAAAATGGAAGCCTTATATTCAAGCCTTAAATTCATAAAGAATTTTCATCACCAACATGCACGATAAATTCCTTTTGATAATAAAATTTAGTCATTTCCCAATTTTCAACCTTTATAAAACTACAGGTTTTCCATGGTACATTTTTTTCAAAAGGAGACATGCATCGGGTATTTCAATCGATCGTTATCATTTAATATAGTAACTACTATAACTGAATTAGTCCTGCATGTACACAATATTCCTGTATAATACAGCATTAAACACAAAACCAAAGTAAAATGGACACACACAACATGCAGCTTATACAATACATCCGAGTCAAAGCTTCATTATCTCAAAATCTGATACCCTGAAGTCACAACAAAACTCAAATAAAGAATGCACCAACATTACACATGAGCCCACTGACTTTGAGATAACTTGTGTTGCTGTGTAAAATAAAAGGACACCGATCTGACCTTTGACCTACTTACCTGCAGAGCTGCGGTGGTAGCAGAGAGGTTAAGTGTGCTGGGTCTCTGGCTGGTTTTGGCCTGTGTTAATACCAGAAACTTCCCATCAGACACCAAACATTAGTAGCAGTGGAATTAATATAAGTGGCAGAGGGCAGGTCAAAGTAATTACCTCCCCTTGAGAATAAATAGTAGGTGGCAAAGGGTATGTCTATTCAAAATACAGTTATCTACCTTTAACGATTATCTCCCCTTGAAGAAGTAGAGTAAAAATGGCTTGTAAAAATAGTATCTCCTTTTTATAATTAACTCCCTTTTAATAAGGCAGATTGTAGTAAGAGAGTATTTTATTGCCCTAAGGTAATTTAGAGTAACTAAATATCGAAATAAAAATGGCAAAGGGCATGCCAAATTATTTTCTTCCTTTAAAGATGTGTAAAATAGGTATCGCCCCTTCACTAAATAGTTTAAGCATTTTTAATCAAAAAAAATTCTTTGATAATTTTCTTCTTCAATATTTTTTTTTTTTTGGTAAAAAGAGTTTATGCTCCCATTTATTTCTTGTCTATACTTGGATTCTGTATTTGTGTTTCTGAAATTTACCTTTCTAAAATACTATTTGATTTTTTTTATTTTCTTATTGAAGATGATGATTTTTCACTTACAGTGGGCTGAAAATACTGTAGCTACATGAATTTACATAAACTAGGGAAAAGGGTTTTTTTTCAATTGAGTGGTGGTTTTAAGTTAAATTCATGCATATATGATGAGTTATAAACAGTTGTGAGTATACACCTAATTTGAAAGTGTCCCTAAGCAGTGCAAAAGTCACAAACTATCAGCTATTAAGAAGCATTATATAACATACAATAGCTAAACATTTTAAAATTTCTTTAAATATAACTGCATATATTTGCATGCTTCACTTTTTTATTCTAAAAAAAAATCAAAGAGATTAATCACAAAACATACTTGTATTTTGTTAACATGGGATATTTTTTTTATAATTTTCTTTCTTTTCTTCTTTAAAATTCCTTTACATCTTAACAGATAACACATTATTTTTACAACCATTTTCTGTAAATATCTTAACCCTATTGATTTTCAGTACTATTTTTCAGTACCCTAATCAATGCAATTTCTTAAACTAGCTACCTGATTTACCGACAATATCTAAAGCTTAACTTTGACATTTTACTGCAGCCTCTACCACCTACAGTTTTTATTACAAAAATCTGTAAAACTCGAATAAAACATCAGTTTGTTATAATACACAGCAATAGTCCACACCTGTATAGAAAGAGCATCAGATCGATACACGTTTTTGTGTAATAATTTGGCAAGTTTACCATGGAAACTTGGAATATACAAAAACTACAGAAACAAAATAGACAGAAAGATGAAAAAGAATATCACTGTATATCCTGACTTCATTGTTTTCAATGGAATCTTGTGTTTAAAAATTATAAAGTTTTTGATTTTCTTTTAATCTGATTAGACTGCCAAATCATAAAACAATTGAAATCAAAGATATAATTCAAAAGACTTATACGACTGATTAGAAATTGAGTTTTGTGGACAAAAATTCCGCTCATTCCAAATGATAATTCACAGTATAGCAAACTTAAAATGAAAAGTTTCTCATGAACATAAGAAATGTGATAACACTACAAAACTTCAACAAATCAGATTGTTCTTTTAAGAGGCATAAAATTATGTGCATATGTTATATATATATGAGTATATATATATAGGAGTAAAATGTGGCATTATTTTATTATTGTAACTCTTTATTAATTCTAAGTTTTGAGAATTGTCCCTATAGAGTTTGTCACACCGAACGCATAACTTAGATTAATATAATGTAATATTTTTATAATTGTATAGTTTTACATATAAACTAAAACAAATGTCATCCTATGAATGCAAAAACTGTAAGTTAAGTGTCCTGATATACTGTGTTTAAATGTGCTTCCAGCATTATTTTTAAAATACATTAACTCAAAGTAATTGCAGGAAAAAGAGGAATTTGAAGAGAGAAAAAAAGCTTTTTTGTAGTAAATGGTTATCAAAATGAATTGACCTATGAATAGGTTCAACTCATGAATCAGTATTTCCGATGTTTGAATGTCACAATAGTCAGCTAGACCAATGATCTCATATGGGAACAGGATTTGTTGTATTTTCTTAGATTTTAAAATAACTCTAAGTATACTATAACTGCAAAAACAAGGAATATAATGAGTAACAAGTTCCACCGGTTGTATAACGGATGTACAAAGTACAAGGATTACTATGAGGGTGAGGATTTTTAAGTGCAAGTGAAGTGTCGAGAGAAAGGTGCATTCAGGGCGCAAAAACACATACTCCATACCAATCAACTATGTTGAGTGGATAACAAACGAGAAAAGGAAATGACTTCTAACACTATAATAACTTATCAATATAAATCTTAAGCATGATTGTTGGAATTATCAGTGACAAAGAGATGTGGCACTTGGTGGCCTGAAACGAGAGATAAGCACTAATTATGGTATAGCCAGCGTATGTATAAACGAGAAGTACGTGAGAGTTTAGGAGAATACGTAATTTGCCATGAAAACCATTAGGATATTGTATACCGTTCTTACACATCCTGTTAAGATATTCATAATTGTATGTACATAAATGTGAATTAGATGCATGTTTCTGCTCAACATGAGTGAAAATAAGACTGCTGCATGTCTTTTTGATAGATAAGCTCTTTCAAGAATCTTCATGTTCCATCCGTTGACAGCTCAGGGTACATTTATACTTTCACCAGAGACAACACAAACAGCCCTGTAAGACAAGAGCAACCTGTTTAACACCATCGAGTGTGGAGTGAAGCTGTTGATGGTAAAGAGTAACAGCTGGGCAGAAGGGCCTCTGGCATGATTCATGTTCTGGATGTCACAGACACAGATAGAATCTGATGACTTCATTGATTTATCTAACAAAGTATCAGCTCAATGTCATCACAGATTTAGTGCTAGCAGATAATCCAGTTTTAATGTTGAATGTAATACACCATTAAGACTTCCAACACAAGGTTTGGTACTTAAATGTATCACAGGATGGTACAGGGTTATCTCCCCCTGAACATATACAAATAAGTATGATAACAGCGAATTGAGGACTGTGGGAGGCTTTAACTTAATTGGAGCCTTGATCAAACGATTTCTCATGTCATGCTTAGACATGAAAATTATACAGATAAAAAATATGAATTCTCATAGTTAACATCATTTGCATACATAATAAACTTAAAGCTTCAAAAGTAACATTGAAAGTATATCTATGGAGGTTTGTATTTGATTTTTTTTTTTTTTTTTTTTTGGGGGGGGGGGGAGGGAATATTTGGGAGGATTGTTGTGGAGAGGGGGAGGGTGGTTGGAGAGAAATGGTATACATAGTTTATGTTATGACTAATGTAAAATTTATAATATGAAGTGTTAGAACATACCATACAACATATAGGGAGTATAATAATCATATTCATATGACCTTATTCTGGCACTCTGAACAACAATTTTCTATAGAGCTCATTAGAAATGACTTATTACTTTTTTATCCTATATAGTTTCCTTTTGTTATCGCTACAATTACGTAGTGTAAAGCCAATACCACAATGGCCTTAGTCCCTATTAGCCTACAAAGATTAATATAATGGTGCCAGCAGCACATTCCTTACCGGCGACGTACGTTCACATTCTTTACAGTTCCTCCCCTAAGTAAATGTACACTAGGTTCTGAAATGTGAGCCTTGATCACCGTATGTTCCATTACAAATAGAAGATATGTATCACAGATAAGACATCTAGATGATAGAACTTCTTGTACCTACTGTTTTATTGCCATTCAATGTTTTCCACTATAAGGATTTCTATAATTACTAATAAATGTTTGAGTTTGAAAATTGACATATACACATATACTACAGCTAAATTATAGCATTGATGTCTTGAATATGATTCTTAATTTTATTTTGTGTGGGATATATGATTGGAAATTGTGGAACGTAGGTTATTTTAATTGTAAGGGAATTTTATTTATTACCGTATATTCGACCCAATATGCGTCCACTGTCCCTAATACACCGCCCCCACCCCTATTTTGAGGCCGCAGATGTGCCATTGCCCAGAACTTAAATAAGGTGACGCAAAACAACAATCGACACGAGTGAAAATTTTGCTAATAATTTTAGACTTAATAGCACCTATTCATTTTTAATCGACTTTTTTAAGCGCCCTGGGCTCTTATATAGGTCTAAGGATAGCGGATTAAGAGGTGGTTTATGAAAAAAAGGTCTTATACAATTATTATATGGAAAACCGTGAATTTTGGATGAAACAGATGTGAAGTGATATTTGATATAGACTTATTTCATGATGAAATGGGGCTGAAATCTAATTGGCTCCAGTGGATAATTATATTTTGATTACAGTGATACATGAATAATCATGAGAACGAACTGTGGATGACACAATAACAATCTAAATGTAGACAAAAAAGTGTCAGCTACAAACTTAATTAATCTGTTAATTTCAATATCAGAGTAATCTGTTTTTGCATATTACTAGTTTAGTATCTCTACCCTTTGCAGGTAGGTATCGGATTGTTATGGTCACGTTGTTTGTGCGAGCGTGGTACGTCATATGATTTACGGAGAACGAACGACGGTATATAGTTGCGCTCACGCATAAAATGACGTAACAATCGTTGACCCTAACCCAAATTAAGGGAGTCTAAATCTGGTGACTATTGGGCAAAGAAAGAAGTCACAATCAGTATTGGTCCATTTAAATTCGTGATATCTGGTGTATATTTAAAAAAACAATATAGTAGTAAGGGCAATAGCTTGAAAAATGTTTACAGTGGATATAACTACGCCTAATGCGTGTGACTGGTCAAAGGACAACCACATTATACACTTAATCACATTATTATTAATATATAGGTACTGCCCTTGTATATACAGTGAACCAGTGTTTTAAATGCATAATTTTATTGAATCCGTGCACAAAGTCACTATTATTCACATCATTTTTATAATTTTAAAGCTGAAGGGAATGTCCAAAACTATTTTAAAAAGTTTCATAATCTAGATAGAAACTTTTCACTCTGTATGATATTAACTCAATGTATATCATATACAGATAGAAAAACTTTTCACTCTGTATAATAGTAACTCAATGTATATCATACAGATAGAAACTTTTTACTCTGTATGATATTAAACTCAATGTAATATCATACAGATAAAAACAAGAGGCCCAGAGGGCCTGTATCGCTCACACTGGTTTGTAAGTGCCAAGTAATGTTCTAAATACAGGTTCATTGTTTCTTTTCTGAAGGAATTCAAATATTTACCTCTAATTCACCTACTGGGCCCTACCCATCCTACCCCCGGGGGGTCAGAGCCAACATTTATAGAAGTTCTGTTCCCCTTCCCCCATGGATGTTTGTGGCCAAATTTGGTCACAATCCATGCAGAACTCTAGGACAAGTAGCAATTTATAGGATTTACCTTTATTTCCCCTATTGGGCCCCGCCCCTCCTGCCCCCGGGGGGGTCAGAGCCAAACTTTATACAAGTTCTGTTCCCCTTCCCCCAAGGATGTTTGTGGCCAAATTTGGTTACAATCCATGCAGAACTCTAGGACAAGTAGCGATTTATAGGATTTACCTCTATTTCCCCTATTGAGCCCCGCCCCTCCTGCCCCCAGGGGGTCAGAGCCAAACTTTATACAAGTTCTGTTCCCCTTCCCCCGAGGATGTTTGTGGCCAATTTTGGTTACAATCCATGCAGAACTCTAGGACAAGTAGCGATTTATAGGATTTACCTCTATTTCCCCTATTGGGCCCCGCCCCTCCTGCCCCTGGGGGGTCAGAGCCAAACTTTATCAATTACAGTTCTGTTCCCCTTCCCCCAAGGATGTTTGTGGCCAAATTTGGTTACAATCCATGCAGAACTCTAGGACAAGTAGCGATTTATAGGATTTACCTCTATTTCCCCTATTGGGCCCCACCCCTCCTGCCCCCGGGGGGTCAGAGCCAACATTTATAGAAGTTCTGTTCCCCTTTCCCCAAGGATGTTTGTGGCCAAATTTGGTTACAATCCATGCAGAACTCTAGGACAAGTAGCGATTTATAGGATTTACCTCTATTTCCCCTATTGGGCCCCGCCCCTCCTGCCCCCGGGGGGGTCACAGCCAAACTTTATACAAGTTCTGTTCCCCTTCCTCCACAGATATTTGTGGCCAAATTTGGTTACAATCCATGCAGAACTCTAGGACAAGTAGCGATTTAAAGGTATTTACCTCTATGTTGGCCCATATTGAGGCCCCGCCCCCTGCCTGCCGCCCGGGGGTCAGAGCCAAGAATTTATACAGATTTCTGATTCCCTGTTCACCCAAGGAGTGTTTGTGGCCTAAATTTGGGTTACATCCAGTGCAGCAAAAAACTCCCGCCTAGGACAAGTAGCGATTTATTAGGATTGACCTTATTCTCCCCTATTGTGCCCCACCGCCGTCCTGCCTCATGGGGGGGTCATGGCCAAAAATTTATTACAAGTTCCTTTTCCCACTACCCCCAAGGATTTTGTTGGCCAAATTTGGTTACAATCCATGCAAGAACTCTGAGGACAAGTAGCGATTTATAGGATTTAGCGCTCTATTTCCCCTATTGCGGCCCCGCCATCATGCCTCCGGCGCCGGGGTCAAGAGCCGAAACTTTATAGCAAGTTCTGTTCCCCTTCCCCCAAGGATGTTTGTGGCCAAATTTGGTTACAATCCATGCAGAACTCTATGACTAGTAGCGATTTAAAGGAAATGTTGACGGACGGACGACGGACGACGGACGCCGCGCCATGACATAAGCTCACCGGCCCTTCGGGCCAGGTGAGCTAAAAATTCACTCTGTATAATATTAACTCAATGTATATCATACAGATAGAAACTTTTCACTCTGTATGATATTAACTCAATGTATATCATACAGATAGAAACTTTTCACTCTGTATGATATTAACTCAATGTATATCATACAGATAAAAAAAATTCACTCTGTATAATATTAACTCAATGTATATCATACAGATAGAAACTTTTCACTCTGTATAATATATTAAACTCAATGTATATCATACAGATAGAAACTTTTCACTCTGTATAATATTAACTCAATGTATATCATACAGATAGAAACTGTTCACTCTGTATGATATTAACTCAATGTATATCATACAGATAGAAACTTTTCACTCTGTATGATATTAACTCAATGTATATCATACAGATAGAAACTGTTCACTCTGTATGATATTAACTCAATGTATATCATACAGATAGAAACTTTTCACTCTGTATAATATTAACTCAATGTATATCATACAGATAGAAACTTTTCACTCTGTATAATATTAACTCAATGTATATCATACAGATAGAAACTTTTCACTCTGTATGATATTAACTCAATGTATATCATACAGATAGAAACTGTTCACTCTGTATGATATTAACTCAATGTATATCATACAGATAGAAACTTTTCACTCTGTATAATATTAACTCAATGTATATCATACAGATAAAAACTTTTCACTCTGTATAATATTAACTCAATATAACTGTGAAGTTGAGGAACCTGTTTGTAAATTGAGGAATCCTCAGACAATACTTTATGTACCACTAAACATTTTAGTGATCTGTAACGAAAAGATAAATCTTGATTTGTGTGGAGATATCAAGAAACTTTGTATACACCAGATACGACATTGGTCAAACCAATACTATCCACATGGGGAATTTCTTTCAACTGGTTCACAAATAAATTCAAATGAAGTTTTCTCAGTGACTGCTAGTGTAAAGTTTTTATTTACAGGCCAGTAGCTAGACGATTATACACAAAATATCAGTTCAATAGCAAGTGGTGTTTAAGCCAGCAAAAATAAACTGGATTATAGTTAAAGTCTATCCCCCCTGGAGCAAACCTTGTTACAGGCACAGGCCTTGTCAGCTTAACTAGAATACTTATATCAAACTTTATTTTGCATAGCACTCTAAAACTGTTTTATATCCAAAATCACTTGCTACAGGTTTTATGGAAAGAAGAGTTCGATGTCATTTCATGAAGCGTATATGTATATTTATCAAGAATACTTATGTGGCTTACATGTAGGAACTTTCTTTTAAATGTGTGCTAACAAATCATAAACATTTGTAAAATAACATTCACACCCCCATATAGTAGTTTAAATGTTGTTTACAGTACCTTAAAGATCAGATTTCAGACAGGTTTATTTGGAAATCCTGGCCTGAACTAACTGGCTGATTTTAGAACACAATTGGAAGAAACAAAGAGTTACTAACAATAGAATAGAACCTAAAACAAGAGGCCCAGAGGGCCTGTATCGCTCACCTGGTTTGTAATGCCAAGTAATGTTCTGAATACAGGTTCATTGTTTCTTTTCTGAAGGAATGAGAATATATACCTCTAATTCCCCTATTGGGCCCCGCCCCTCCTGCCCCTGGGGGGTCAGAGCCAAAATTTACACAAGTTCTGTTCCCCTTTTCCCAAGGATGTTTGTGGCCAAATTTGGTTACAATCCATGCAGAACTCTATGACTAATAGCGATTTATAGGATTTACCTCTATTTCCCCTATTGGGCCCCGCCTCTCCTGCCCCCCGGGGGTCAGAGCCAAAATTTATACAAGTTTCTGTTCCCCCTTCCCCCAAGGATGTTTGTGGCCAAATTTGGTTACATTCCATGAAGAACTCTAGGACAAGTAGTGATTTAAAGGATTTACCTCTATTTCCCCTATTGGGCCCCACCCCTCCTGCCCCTGGGGGGTCAGAGCCAAAATTTATACAAACTCTGTTCTTATTCCCCCAAGGATGTTTGTGGCCAAATTTGGTTACATTCCATGCAGACTAGTAGTGATTTAAAGGATTTACCTCTATTTCCCCTATTGGGCCCCACCCCTCCTGCCCCCGGGGGGTCAGAGCCAAAATTTATACAAGTTCTGTTCCCCTTCCCCCAAGGATGTTTGTGGCCAAATTTGGTTACATTCCATGCAGAACTCTAGGACTAGTAGCGATTTAAAGGAAATGTTGACGGACGGACGGACGCCGACGGACGACGGACGACGGACGACGGACGCCGCGCCATGACATAAGCTCACCGGCCCTTCGGGCCAGGTGAGCTAAAAATTACACGAATGAAACTTTTATCAAGAATTTCAACAACATGGTAGAAACATTGAAGCATGTACATGTACTGTAATGTACAATGTTTTTGACTGGAGACTTTAACGCTTTAGCACATACAGAACAAATCAAAATCTGCAAAAAATCAAGGACATGTGAATGCAGAAAATAATGGAGACTGGTATATATATACACACACAAGTATATTTACAGAGAATGAAAAGCAGAAATTTCTGTGTGTAATCTTTTTATAATGGATAGGAAATCTATACATCAAAGTATACTGGAGACACTGCGTATTTACCACAGAGAATGGAAAGCAGAAATTTAGGTGTCGTTATTTTTTATTATGGACAGGGATATGTCCTACAAAGATAAACAAGATTTATACTGTGTATTCAATAGCAGCCCTGGTCTAGATCTGTATGCTAGCAGCTGAACTGGCAACATACATTCCACCATAAAAAGCAGAACAAATAGCTTATAGCTGCCATTTATATGTCTGTCCTAGACCGACAAAGGCGAAATATAGTAGGACCTGCCAAGGGCACCTGGCAATACAGGATTGATAAGTAACCAATCAAAGGACGACATGCAGAAGTAAGGATACTGTTGTGGTCTGTACCATACAAAACATCGTGGAAGAATGGTATTTATCATACTTTTTACAAACTTGAGATGGGGCCAAGGTTTTGGAGAAGAGGTTCTTAACTCGAGATTTTGTTTCAGGCTACTGAAATTGGTGTTGACTTTTAACAATATAAAGATTTGATATAAGAACAAAGTGTATGACAAAATTAATGCTAAGTCTCTTAATTTACTATTACTTCAGCTGCTAATCATTTCAAGGTGTGAGGGGGCAAGGAGAATGGGATAATACATCTTATTTATATCTGACAATGATCAAAGGACATACCAAATTTCATAATTTTTTCTTCCAAGTTTTGAAAATGAAAAAAAAAAATACTTTGGCATAGAGTAATGAACTCTGCACAAGTGAATGAGAATATTATCCTGGTGAACAGATATAGAGTTGGTAGTTTTGTGATCACAATGAACATATATAATGTTTGGATTTATAATAGTGTACAGTATAATATACAGCTGATGGTAGGGGAATTGTGTATTGATGTCTGGCAGTTTATGTCAGGCCCATTTATTACGTAGACAGACAGTGACTCAAGGGCCAACACAAGTTTCCTACTACTACAGATACCAACATTCAGAGTCTGAACTTTTTTATTTCAATAATCTAGCCACATTTTGACATGATGCCTTGTCTGGGACTCAATTTAATGAGAGTCAGTCTGTGTGTTCATGTAAACCATTGTCTATGTGGAAACCTATTACATTTGCACAGCTGTGTCGGTCTCGTAGCTTGTGTCGGTCTCGTAGCTTGGCAGAGTTCACAAATATTCTCATAAATTGTATCGCTAGTATGCAGTAAGATAGGCTCCTATACTGTGAACTTGGTGCAGCACCAAATTGATGTCTGATAGCACTATTACTGAACAAGAAAGACTAGTACAAAATGTCCCCAAAAACTTTTGGGCTACTATAGCAGTACAATATGTTGGTGTGTGGTGGTCAATTCAAACTGATCGAAAATCATAAAAGTTATTTTATTTTATTAGAGACTAACAAAATTTTTGAATAAAACTAAAATTGTAATAGTCTTTGCACTATTGATACCTTCCCACAAGGGAAATAACTCAAATTTTCAAAGCCGAAATAACGGCACTAGATCAATGAAGGAAAAGGGCCAGGAGGTATCCCTATAGAAATCTTAACTTGGATCAGATAGAGTGAGATTACGTATGTTTATATGCTGAATATTGTATGAAATACAGAACATCACAACAGTATCCTTATCAGGCTTATTCTTAATAAAAAAGAAGCAGGCGGACCAAGACAGCAACCAGACGAGAATAACAAATAAAGTATAAACTGTTCCGTAGGAAACCACAAAAGACACATTACCGGAGAACTCGGTGATGGTGACTTTTTTTGGATACGGCGTAGAGGCAACTGATTCATAAAACAGAAAACATTCATCAACAAAATATAATAAGCTGATATGCATATTGGTTTGAATGAGTACACATTGCATGGCAAGTTTACAACTACAACAACTTACAATACCAGAATATAATATAAATGTAACAGATTTAAGTGTATATGCTTAGATCATATAAACAGTGAAATTTAATAGTTTCATCACTAAATCTTATTGATTATTGGTCATTTATTAACACATATTTATATACAAATTCTACAGTCTATAGGTCTTTTTCCTCTAAGGACAAGCATAAAATTGTTCATCACCTAAAGTATATTACAGCCTATATATAGCTATTGATTACCAATCTTAGGGGAAAAGCGAAATGTAGTGCAGATTATTTATCAGAAGTCTGACTTTATATTCAAGATTTGAAAATGAGTATTGAAAGATGTGTATAAGTAATGGATGGTGGGTTGCAGGTTTGTCTTCTCATATATATTCATGTCAGGTCATACACACTACAATAACAGAATGATCACATTTACATTATAATAGATTGGAAAGTAGTTATAAATGCAGAGTTATGCTATATAGATTTGGAAAATATGACAAGCGATATGTGTATAGCAATGTTTTTATATGGCATAGACTTCAGTAATATACAGACTTAAACAAAGGTAAATGGTTTTACATATGATATATGTAATGCATCTTGAGTAAAGATTATGAATATTATATATTGCTAATTCCTCTATAATACCAGTACTTCATGCATTCTTGATCTGCAGTATATGTCTGGGACAAGTAAGAAACTTTTTTCCTTCACATTTCTTGAGGATAAGCATGATTTTTGCATTAAGTTCCAGCTAAGTTCCAAAATAAATAATTTCTGCATATGCATAAAAAAACAAACTTGAAGTTTTTGTTGTTTTATTTTTAATCTTTGTGGCAGTTTAGTAAATTATTAATTCTCGTTTTATTTAATCACTGGTGTAATTAGCAACTACCTGACCTTGGTTGGAGATCATTGATACAAATAAGAATGATTCTTATTGATAATAGAGTCTAAAAGACTACAATAAAGAAACAAGCCAGCAGTAGATCTAGGCACTTAAATTTAATGAATCCTGAAACATAGTGCACTAGGAATTTGAACATAGGAATCAATGGATTATCAATTATACAACCAGAGGAGAAACTAATTCGGAGGTTTCGATATCCCAAAATGAGGTGTGTAAATTACAATTTACCGTCGATTAGTCCCACCATCCGGTCCGGTGATTATGACGTCACAAGACTCACATCAAATGATGACATCATAATCAACGGATAGTGGGACTAATCGACTGCAAATTGCAATCTACCCACGTCATTTTTGGATCTTGAAACCCCCATATTGGAATTATCTCCTTTGTAAATTGAGTTCAGAGAGAGGTTTTTTATACTTCTGTTTTCCCCCTCAAAGGCTCATAGCCATAATTAGATACAACTGTATATACATATATCTTGAAGAAAATTTAGTATGCTTGGAGAAGAAATATGTGCTTCTTTGAATACTGCATAATGAGGTGGCTTATTGCCCGCTTTAGATGATACCGGTATATCATACACAGTACATATAAGACAATATACACAGAACACACACAAGGCTTTGGAATAAACACAATTTCGAAACCAAATTTTCAGAACAGTGTACAATACAATAGGACAACACAAATGCCATGCAGCTTACTAATGCAAAAGATAGGAAAATAGGCCAGAAGTAGTGAGGAAAGTCATCTGCACACTCCACACAACGTCATTTCGCAAATCAAAATTTCATAAAATACGTGTCAGGAAGGTTACAATTGATTCCAATTAATGAATTCTTAATAATTATAGGGTTACAACATGTATATGTAGAAGTAGAAGTTCGGATCGGCAAGTTGAAGGCATGAAACAAACCACTGATTATAGCAGTGAGGATGGAACACTATATATGTAGTGTTAAAATATGAAACCATGGTCAATTTAGTACATGATATATATACCAGTGATGAAATGTGATGATGGCTATCAAGTTCAGTGTAAAAAGGAATAATTTCCTTCCAGACTTGTTCTATCTAAATTCATATAATTTGATTTTGTTTCTACTTTGGACAAATATGCAATACTTTAATCAATAGCTAATTGATGAAAATAGAGGTGAATAACATTCATGAACAGAAAATTAGTCAACTACTATTACTGATACTCGAATTGCATTATAGGTAGATCAAGAAAAATAATCAAATATTTTGTAAGCAACAAAATTTGTTTCTGAGATCTTTTATTTTACCTGCGAAATAAATGAAGTCATTTCATGCATATTTGATTATCTTTAACTTTAAAATGTCAAACCATTTTTTTTAAATAAATGGTTAGTTTTCAACCAGTATAATCCAGATGGGAAAATATTAGTAAAGTAATTTATTGTGAACAAAAAGACATCCAGCATGAATAATTTAGCTGCAATGTAGGCAAAGGACTACCATATATATAGCTATAAACAAATAATAGTGATTGTTATATACAATGTATTATCATATATTGGTACAAATTACACACACATGTAGGTTAATCATATGGGAACAGAAATGAAATCATCAACAAAATGTTAACTTACGTAACATTGATGAATTATAAATGGGTTTTTTTTTCCACAATTACTTATGGTACTATTTAAATACAGATTATGAAAAAAATCCCTAATTCCAAAATAAATGCCCATAAAGTGAAAAAAAAATTCTGATTTTAATTTTTTTTGTTTAATATCTTTTCAGTAGGCCTAGCTTCTAGAGTGAAAATTCAAAGTTGAAAGGGCAGGTTTAAAAATTATTAAAAAATTCCATGAAAATAATCAAGAACATTGTAGCAAACAAACTATTCGTGACCCATGAAGAAATGGCAAGATATTGTGTTAAAATGATACACTGGTAAATATGTTTAAATATATTAGCCGTGGTACATCAGTGTGGAAAAATGGACCTTTTCTGTCATGAAATGATGATGAAGAATGTATACATGTAATGCTATATGATGATAAATGACATCTAAACACCAACTGTGATTAAATGTAATACATTCTGTTACATGCAAATATAACACACATCAGAGCAGCTACAGGTAAAACATATCTCTGTTGAATACAAGCGGCAAAACCTTCAACTGTTCAGATCCGAACCCCTACTTCCACATTGACAAAGGCATATATATTAGAGAATAAATATTTTGTGTTGTGTCAACAAATAACGAAACCCGGGCGTGTGAGGTATATATTTACAAAATCAATATGATCTAGTTATGACAACCAATGATGTCATACAGATCCTAGGTAAATTTTCGAGATGTTTTTGGAGAATTTTGATAAAGAGGCATCAGTAAAGCTGCATGTACCTGATTATTTAACGACGTCACTCCAAGTCTTACCCGACTTCGTGATACACTGGAGGCAGACGAGCTGATGGAGCTGACCGATTCCTGACTACCACTGCGTTCCCGTGACAACCGTAAACTAGTGTTCATAAGAGAGCGTGCCTGAGGGCTTGGAGTGGTACTACCTGTGCCTACTCCTGGCCCTGACGATCCCGATGTAAGTCGTGTGACTTTGTGTAATGGAGCAAACAGTCCGTACATAGGGCGGCAATCAAAATATCTGTAAACACAATACACAAAGCATTCATTAGTAATGTTATATAATTAATCATTTGAACATAACTGAATGATTAATGACAAATCTGTTACCAGGTTATATGTCACTTGTAATTTTGAAGAATAAGTATAAAGACATTCATTACTTTAAGTTACCTTAAGCAATGACCTGTGGATTTTGTTTAGAATCATATGGGTATATTAAAAAAACATTCTCACCAGAGTTCAGACTAACTACTAATTTTAACTCCTTAAAATTTGCTTTTTTTCCATATCATCAATACCTGCCCAAAATCATATACAACGATACCAATTTTAAATTCTCGATAAATATTTCCTGTTCATTGGAATGTTGAAGTGTTTTATTTTAAGTTGATAAATACTTGACAGTAACGTACCTTTTGCCTGCCACAGCTCCGTCATTTTTACCCTGCTTTTCGTCCAGCTCTACACCAGCCCAGTCCCCCTTAGCAAAGTCTGTGGAACCTACATATCTTAAAGTTCCCATCTTAGTTCCACTAACTAGCACACGATCTCCGATCTTTAACACTGGTTTACTCGCAGCAGACGCTGGCTTTCCACCTAGTGACATAACTGGTGCCTTTGTGAGACTAGATGTAGACCCTAGTGGCCCTCTACTGGCAGTAAGTCCTAGTTTTGGAGTTGTTGGCCTCATATGAGATCCGTTCGGAGTAGCCTTCACTGAATTCTGTCCGGACTCGGACATGTTATCATCAGGTCTTGGAGCGGAAGATTGCGTTAGATTAGGTGTCCGTGATAGTTTTGAGATTCGGGCAAACACACCCCGTTTGGCTTCACACTGAAAGTATCTAACACCCTGGACAGATCCATCATTTTTCCCCTCGAATTTGTCTAACACAATTCCAGCCCATTCCCCTGGGGCAAACTGTGTTTCCCCAAGGAAAGCAATGAATCCAGGCTTATTGCCCGATACCCAGATTCTATCTCCAATAATGAAGTCGTCTGCGGGAGGTGGGGGGTTAGGAAGCTCAGGACCTGCATCAAAAACAAAAGCAGGAGAGTTAAAATAGTTCTAAAATATGTCCAAATTTTACCACTATCCTGTCTGAAATATTGAAATTATCAAATTATGATGCCATACCACCAAAATATTGTTTTATAACCACAATTACCATCATGTCAAACTTACCTTTTTATTTATCATTTGAAATTAATACCATGTCATTCCATTTTGTTGTCTACAAATTAAAACTTTTCACTGAATTGTAATTTGTCAACATGCACATAAGCCAGAGCTTGTACAATCCACCTTTAATGCTGCATGTAAAGAACATGGTATGAAATAGAAATATTCATTAGCTACATCTAACTTTGTGTCGGGCCGTAATAGTACCAGCATGTAACATGTAACACCTGGTGACATGCTTCTATTTATAGTAATCACAAAGAAGATGGGTGCACGAAATATCTTTTCTCTCCATTGTCTTTCATTTTATAGTGTATACAAATGAAGTATCGTAATTAACATTATCAGTTCAGATATTTACATGATACGGTCATAATGAAGGTGAGGGCAACATTATAATGCTAGGCCTTCACTAGATCCCTTCTACATTCATGAAGAACATGCATGGTTGTTTTGAATTTGCTTTCCCCAAATATGCCATCCTTTAATGACCTTAGAAATGTTAACAGGATGTTAACTCATCTGTCCTTGAAAAGTCTTAATGATCTATTCCAACTTTTGAATTGGAAGGGTTCAAATGTGTCTCAAGGAGTGAATGAGTTAAGCTGAATCAACCAACCAACCCCAAATAATTCAATTTTGTTTGTTACGAGCATTTTCACTGGCTTAAAAATTTACTTTATCAGCCCATTAAGGAAAAAAAGGCCACTCCGTTTGTGACGTTGCTCTGATTGGCTGAGATGATGGGGTAACGATTTCATAGTCAAAAGAGTCCCAAAATGAATTTTGAGTATTGAAGAGATTATCTTTAGTAAATTGAATTATAAGGATTAATTTGAATAAATTTTTATGCTATGGAGATATAACACAAAAATCTGAGTGTACTCTAAATAAACCGCTTCAAGTTAATCCTTAAATGAAGGACAAAGTGGAACAGCAGAAATAAATCTTCACAACATAAAGATATTGATATTACATAGTGTAAACTTAGAACTTAGATGATTAAACAGAAACCCCTTAAAGGAATAAAACTATCTAGCATTTGTCTAAATACTAAAATCATTTGAGAATTGATTTGAAATTATAGTATCTTGGAGTCAGTTACTGTACTTCAAAACTTTGAATATCTTTATATATCTGATACTGTTAACCAACTTTCTTTTGTGGCTACTTAATTTCAAGATTTCCATTTCAAAACAAGTTCGCAAAGATTAACATTCGCGAATTTAACATTTGAATGAAAATTCATACCAATATAAATCATGAAGATGCTTATTCGTGGAGATAAGACATTTGCGAAATTTGCATGGATCGCAAAAAAGTGAATCACATGTGAAAGTAAGTTGGTTTACAGTATTTTGCTGCCAGCATGTTGTACGTCACTGCTAGAATACTTTGAATTTGCCTCCAAATTAGACTTTGGATTCAATTTTTGCATGGGAAAAAAATATTACAAAATAAATTATAAAATGATGAATTTAAAGTATGATATACAACCATGCACATGCAATGAAAAATTAAATTCTTGCCTATAAAAGAGTCACAAGATCAAGAAACATTTACAAGCACTTGTAATTCAGTTGACTGGCAAGCTAAGACAGCATTATAACAATTTCAATGGAAGTCTTAGTGCAAGGAGTAAATAATAAATAAAACAATAGATAGAACGATCAATTGTAGTTGGTAACAAAATTTTCTTATTGGAAAGGTCGGTTAAGAACATATAACATAGAGAAACGATACATTGCCTAACAGCAAGTTATTTACATTAAATTTCCTTAATATGATGACCTGCTATAGCTACTGTTCCTACATTGTTAAGAAATCTGCTAACATAGAGTTATATAAACCATTCACAGTATTGCCAATTTCTGTTAATAAACATCAAGTGAAGGATCAAAACAAGGGTCATGTGCATAACAATTTAGTGTAATTTTTAAAGCATAAATAACCAAAAACACAAAAGATTTACTTTTTATAATACCGGGTATTATGAAGGTGAAGAAATTAAAATCAAAACCATTTTTGTGATAATGTTAATTTACGTTTGAAAACTATTTTGCAGTTAAAAAGTCTTTAAAATAGGGCCGATATGCCCTGAAATGCAATTAATATTACATTGATGACATGGCTTGATCGGTACTTGACATGCCATTTTTTGTGATATTTTTGACGCTTTACTCCTGGTCCTCAAACCCAGGTTACTTGATGATCTGAAGCGCCATTCAGGTTAATTATGTATTCTAAAATGTCCAAAACATGGATCTACCCGGGGAAATTATAAGCGTTGGCAATACTGCATTCAGTACAATTGGGTGATGTGCGTCAATATAGAGGTATGTAACAGTGTGTCACTTTGATGATACACACTATATATATATATAGTATACCTATACTACTTTCTACCTGTGATGAGGTTTTACCTTTGAGAGTGTGTAGGACATCGGCAGCGTACTTTTCAGCATGACCAGCACTAATACCTGCAGCGCGAGCACTCTTAGCTATTGCACCTGGATTAATCAAATCAAGCAACACACATATACAGCAAGGGTTCACCGCAGACAGTTAGAAAGACACAGCTACTGCAAACCAATTCTGGCAAAGTCTCGCATCCATTATTTACTACCCATGTAGAAATTTTTAGCCATTAAACATTTTAGTACTAGTCTACATGAAGAACATTCACAACAGCCAATTGCAAGTTTACTCTCTCTCTTTGTTTCAAAGAAATAATTACGATTTTGAAAAAAAAAATTGCCTGTAATTTCCATTTTCTAGCAGAATTGCTGTAAATGCTAACAAAGAGTAGCAGAAGCAGAGAGAGAAATTCAAGAAAACAGCTTTTACTTTCTTTTAAATCTAATCAATCTTACAACTTTTAAACATATTGAATGGATTTCTTAAATTAACTCGTCAGTTTTCTGAGGTTGGTAGTTCATTTTCTCATATTTTTTTTAAACATTGAAATAAAAAATGAATTTAGACCTTGATAGAATGTGGTTTCTGTTTAAATCAGTATGGGAGACTGCTAAAAAACTTCAAAATCAAAGAGACTGTTAAAACGACAAGTGTTCATGCACAACTGCAATACAACATGAAATGCAACACTTAGATCTACCCACACGGAAACATTTGTGCAAAAACATGTATCATTAATTTTGAAATTATCACCGACTATATTTTTCCCATTTTTGTGCAGTGTTCACATAAATATACACTTAACCAATGCCATAACTGTGGATACACCAACCCATCTCATATTATTAAATAATCCATTTATTATCCAATTAATAGGACTCAACACGTACACAGCACTGGTTAATTGGTTATAACACATTTTCCCATAAGATTAATTACAGCTCCTAATTAATATAAGATCAACAAAATTATCGCATCAACAAGTTTCACTGCAATTTTACAAAAAACCTAGTTAGCACAACAAACATATGTACTTACACCCGTAATAATGCCGTCTGATCACTTATTGGTGAACGAAAGTGGTTTTAATTATAATTCAATAGATAATGTTTAACAGAACAAATATATTTGAATGTTAAGGATGTTACATGAATGGCTATGTAATATGAAATTTATCAAACAAGTTCAATAATTTGATATGCCACAAGCCTTTAGGCAAGTGGCATATCGAATTATCTAACGAGTTTGATAAATTTCATATTACATAGTCACGAGTGTAAGATTCTATTTATCACAACTTTTGTTAATAGAAATATAAGTAAAACTTTTGAATTTTGTCACTATATAAAACAGTAGAACTCCGGCTCGGATGTGACTTTTCCTTCTACTGAGACAATTAGGCAACGTCATAAAAAATATCATAACGTCAAAACTACCTGTGACGTAATAATAGTGTTATTACACATGTGTCTTACGATATTTATGACATGGCGGTATGACATGGCTTGACGGGCCTGTTATGTGATAATTTCACTTCTTAATTTGGTATATTTATAGACAAATGGTCATATCTGATTGTCTGTGCAAAACTTTGTGTTCAACTTCAACGCTGCAGGAGGCGAGCAACATAAGGAATGGATGT
This sequence comes from Argopecten irradians, assembly GCF_041381155.1. Taxonomy (NCBI): domain Eukaryota; kingdom Metazoa; phylum Mollusca; class Bivalvia; order Pectinida; family Pectinidae; genus Argopecten; species Argopecten irradians. The sequence goes on along the minus strand of NC_091142.1, from coordinate 26,504,995 downwards.
GCGATATGTTATATTGACATTATGTACAGTAGTAAATGTATGATAAGTCCAATTTACCACTGTTCATATATCGTACTATATACGTATGGTAGTACTGTTTTTATCTTAACAATTTGTTAAATTTACAGCCAAAATAATATAAGGCAGTTAATATTCTTCTGAACTGCAAATTATTTCTTATTGAATGCATTTGATTAAAGTTGTATACAAAATTCAAGTACTTTTCCGTGGGACAATTAGATTTTTTTTTATTAAAACCTTAACATTCTTATTCAAGAACTACCAGAATTATTCACTAACAAGTACTTTTCATTTCTGTGAGAACTGTCATCTATATTTATAAATTACAACTAGTAAAAGTTATCATCAATAATCAACGATTAGATAATCCATATCTGACATTTTAGGAGAAAATTGGTAAAAAAAATAAATTCATATGTCAGAATCAGCTTTGTACAGTGATTATAACAACAAAAGGATTGACACACAATACACACAGATGGATGCATGGAACAAAGGAAAAAAACAGACAATCGTGAGAGGAAAGAAAGACGGAAGCATGAAGGAGCAAGCTTACTTTGCACTTTGTGCACAGAACCAGGAGTTGGAATGCTTGTACCTGGTGGACGTGGAGTTGGCATACCCGAGGGTTTGCCGATTTTTGAGGGCGCTTTTAGCCCCGATGGTCGAGGTAAACTCATCTACAAAATAAAAGCATTCAAATCATTTCAATTTCATATCTGGATCTTCAATTAAAACTTTTAACAAAGTTGCCCTCATTCATCAACAAAATTTTAATGTACCTTCAATTGACCCATGGGGTAATTAAAACATAATTTCAGATATACATTATTATTATGTAGGACAAATAATGTCTGCATAGATTAATAAATAGATCTAGCAAACTCTAGTTAATGCTGTTAAATATTTATCTAAGAACGTTCCAGAATAATGTATTTCAAGTGTTTTTAATAAATCAAAAGACATAATATCATTGAAATATACATGTATTTCAAGTATTTTACTAAAGTCAAAGAAATAATGCCATTGAAATTTAAGTGCCATTTAACAATTTATATCTTTACTAAATTTAGAAATTATGTCCAAGTCAAACCGCGAGGTCAATTTTTAACCAATTAAGGTAGACCGTCCCTTCTAGTTTCCTCTCATGGATTTCGTTAATTTTTTGATATTTTGATTTTAGGTATACCCTGATCACAAAAATCACATAAAAATAATATGTCACCGTGTTATTTTTTCTTCCGTGGTTGCTTAAAGATATGTATTAACGACTTAATATTCCGGATTTTAGGGATTTTTAAATAAATAATATTTCCTCCTTGTAACATCACTTAACATATACAGGATATGCTCGTAACATCTTCATACATTCAGTAGGTGATATATAAATTCATAACTATATCAAATAAGCTGGGTTTTCCACATTAAAACGAAATATCGTTATTTTAAAAGTAATTCCGGACCCAATTTTAGTGAAAAATTGCATCAAAATAGTAATGTTTTCTTTTATTCTGAAAAAATGATCTCATGAAAAATCGATTTTTCAAAATTTCCATGAAGATTGACCTATTTGCAATAAGAAAAGCCAATAAAAACTATACCTCACCGCATTATTTTTCAAAATATGACCGATTTGCTTTCTAATACCCCTTAAATTTTGGCCTGAAAACGTTAAAATAGGCGAATCCCTAGCTAGCACTTTTCAATGTTTTATGTTATTCATTTACCCTTGTTAATTTTCTATATCTATTATATTATTGGAGCCTACAAGATAACACAATAATTACATATCTTAATGATTTCATTTATCTATTATATAAAATATAACAAACCAGTTTGCAAGCTACATGTAGGCCTGACCTCAAACTTTCAAAAAGAGTCCAATTCAGTAAGAAATATATCAGTTGAGACAAATATTTTGCTCTGTGTGATACTGTATTAAAATGGATTATTTTCCGTAATAGCATCTTTCATATCATCAGTAAACATTTTAACAAAAAATAAAATGAAAATATGTTCCAGCAATTTTAATTCCGTATATTGTTTGTCCGTTTCCGGACGAAAATTAGTATACCGGTATGTTACGATTCGTATCTATCGAAGCTCAAAACTCGAATGTTTGCATTGAAAACACCGCTAACTTCCTTCAGCATTGATATACTGTGGTAATGAAGTTCTATCCTGCAAAAACATAGGTACATAGCATGACGGTCATTCTTATGTTCAGTCAGTTACTAGGCCCAACTGATGCGAAGTTTTTCGTTTTGGGTCCCCGTCAATCCATGTGAATTCCATGTGATTGTTTAACGACCATTATGATTATTGGAATTACTTCATGAACGAATCTTCAAAATTATACTACATTTACCGATTAGCACACAGTTCACAACTTTAGATTGGTACACGTCAAGTAAACACTCGGAAAGCTGGCAGACGAAATATTTGCGGATATCCGAAGCGAGTTATAATAGGTGGGTACGGAGAAATAAAATATGTTTGCCGGGATCCGGAAAGCGACGTTACAAACGTATGACGTCACAGAAGGGACGGTCTACGTTAAGTGGAAGACTGGTTAGTTATAAAACAAAAAAGTACTTTATATTACCAGGTATATATAACAGAGTAGATATAGACCTTGTCTAAACTGCATGTCACTTGGACCATCCCAGCATGTTAGTTATCTGGCCGGTATATATTATGGCCTGACTTTTGAATTAATCAACAAGGAAAATGCCATTCAATTATATCTGAATACACAGAAATCTGGCTTAGACAATACAGCTGGTTTTGACAAGTAACGCTGTAAATATATATTGATAATCATATTGTAAAGGGTCTTATATATAATTAATTCATTTCGACATTTGATTTCAAGTTTAACAAGCTGGTTATACTGTATAAACTCCTATAAAGACTTTACCTTTTTCTGGTTTGGGCTTTACTCCATTATATCATTAACATATCCTGTTCTCAGGTATGTGTATGGGATTCCTTCTCAGGGATGTAGATGGCAGGTCAACAGGTCACTTCAATCTCAGATCCTCTTCATACAACTACTGATATACATGCATAGTCACTGGTTAATTTTTCCTATTTTCGTAATATTAGTAGGGCCTTCTATTTCCTCCTTGTAGTTTTCCATCTAAATCATGATATACTGTAAACAAATTATATTCAAAACTGAATTGATTATAGGCATATAGGTACCACGGTATAGATCTACATTTTCTTTTACAATTAACTTTTGTTTCTTAAAATAAATAATCAATATTGCTTAGATTTATCATAATCTTTACGACTAGTATACCTTTAAATTTCTATTTCACTGACAATGATTCAATCCTTCTCAGATGGCAGTCAAGACAAAGTGACTGGGTAGAAAGATATCACCACAGTTTTATATATTTATAGTAGGTGTTATCACATTAATTATTTTAACAATGACAACTGACAACAAATCTGATGTTTTCGACAGGCGAGGCAGCACTGCAGCCAAATACAACACTTCAAATCAGAAGGTGTTAACATTGATCACTCATGACCTTTAAGACCTCTGGCTTATTGTGTCATTAACAAAATCATTAAACATTTAAATTATAATTGAGTGTCACATGCCAGGGATTTGCTTATAATATTTACAGAGAAATGTTCACTTTTGTCTACATGTAAGAACAAAATAATGAATGAAAACATATTTAATTAAATGATTAATTAACACACTTGAACTTTAATTACCACAAAAATGCAAATATATATTCCTAGATTGATCAATCACTGTACAGTTTACATGTGAATATGTTGCACATGAATTTTTTCATTGTGTGCATATCTAATTTGCTGTATTGCATATGCTGCACATGTGCATTTCTGAGGAATCATTCTACCCTATTGTTTAGGATAATTAAACCTAGAGAGTAGAGCTGAAGAAATGCAATACATGTATAGACCCAGAAGTATATATGTTAATGTACACATGTGAGTGACTAATGTGGCTAGAGTGCTTCCAGCTTTTGTACTCTCCCACATATTACATCCTCAATTGACAGTGTATTCAGCTATACACATATCCCAGCAGACAGAAACTTCTGATGAACTAAAATGAGTTTGACTCTCTCAAAACACATGTAGTACTTATTCGGCAAATACATGTGTGAAATATTTATTTTTTAGGACAGAGCCTCCTAGCATCTGCTATGAGGTTAATTAATAAACAGTGCCAGGGACGTTTTCTCAATGAATGGCATGCTTCCTGCAGAAACATCATGCCTGGGGGCACCACAAGGGAAAATTAGGACTGCACGTAAAATGATGGGTCGAGCTCCAGGGGATAATCAGACATTAATTAATGAACAGGTGTATATATAGGCATGGTTGTTACATTACATCCACTCACGATACAAAGGTAATTGGGCTGGAATGTTCGGAACTTAGTCAAGATACGTTTTTGTAGGTCGCTTTCACGTCACACGTTCACAACTGTCACTTTGCAATTTGTTTACATTGTGACTGTGTCAACCAGTCTAATGATATGTATAATAGCTAAAACAAACGCTTTCAAACTGTGTTACATCTTATCACATCAATTTTTAATACAATTTGACGATGGTACATATTTTAATGTAATACCACAAGATAATGTTTACTGATTGACCTCTCCCTTTGAACTTTGATGGGACCGTTTCCTCATCAAACCTCACATCTGCAGAAAATGTTCGTCGCTTTGTCACGATTTAGATTCATATGGATTTGTGATCATAATAGTAATGTTGAATATTATTTCAAGTTGTCATTTTCGCTTAGCTCGTGCGTTGAATTTACTCACCTATGAGTTACGTGGCTGTCTAACATACCTTCACCCTGCTACCGAATTTACCACGAATCATGGCTGCAAGAGATGAAGTAATCACTGCGCATGTGCAGATATTGAGTTCCGGTGTAAACAAAAAGTTTGTTTTTGGCACATGTGTACCTTATAATTTATATTTAGAAGGGTAAACGTTCTTTATATTGATCAAAAAAATAAATTATGACATGTTTAACGTTATATCCGCTTTTATTGAGACTTTAAAGAAACATAATTTACATTCTCCTCGCTTGTAAGACCTATTTATGTTAAGTTACTCATTTCAATGAGTCAACTCATGATTGCAATGCAGCTTTTTCTTGTTGGTGAGTCATATTAGCATGCACGGAATAAATGAAAGTAGATTCGGGATCATTCGTTAATAAAATAAAACACATGGTATGGTGGGATTTTGACGCCATCATTTATACATTTATACCGGATTACACATTTGTAATTAGGCTTCGAGCATATAAACAACTTTACAAGTAACTCGAATGAAAAAATTTTCAAATTAAATAAAGTGCATGTTGTGTAAGTTTATAAATATATATTATTGTTGGTGTTGGTTGGTTTTTTTTTCGTTTGATCACAACCACGTGGGGTCAGGTAGTAAGTAAGGTACCGAGGCTGGCACAGCATGAGATCAATTTAATTGAATGCTATTTAATGGACCCCCTGGGAAAGAATAGGTAAGGTAGCAGGGGTACGGACAGAAGCCCCCCCCCCCCCCCCCCCCCCCCCCCCCCCCCCGGACAAAAGCCCCTTAGAACATAAACCCCTACCTAGGACAAAAGCCCCCTTGGGCAAAAGCCCCTCCATACTATTTGAAAAAGAGGACAAAAGCCCCTTCATTTTTCCAAAAAGATTAAATTCAAATATATATATATAAAAAAAAATCATTTTTTTCTTCAAATACATGTAGTTCAAAATAAGACACAATGTAATAATTTACTGAATTATTGGGATTTTACTAAAAAATTTGATAAATTGAATTAATGATTGATAGAAAAATGTAAAAAAAAAATATATTGATGTTAATATAATTATGACACTATATGATAGAAATATTTTGTAATAAAACATACTTTCCTAATTATCTATATATATAATCAATGCAAACATCAAGCTGTTTGCCTGGTAGGTGTGTTATTAGAAAGTCAACATTAATGGCTTCTTGTATATATAACATTCTAATGTTTATTATGCTAATTTTTACATATATACCCCAAGTACTTCTCAATATTACACGTACTATAATTGTGATGTATTTAAGGAATTGGAATCGTTGATTTTGGAGGCTTCTGCTTCCAAGCAAATAATGTTATTAGGAGATTTAAATAGTCGAACTCGTAATATGGATGATTTTATTAATTATTCACGGAAGTGTCCGAAATCACCTTGAATCTATATTTAATTATGTATGCGATAATGTTGACAAAAATCCCCCCCCTCTTAGATATAACCCTGATACAGGTATCAATGATTATGGTTCCAGATTAATTAAGTTGTGTAAGTCTACCGGTCTTTGTATTAGAAACGGCAGAGACAATGATGGTGCTTCCAATGATTTCACTTTTTGTGGTCATAATGGTATGAGTGTGATTGGTTATTTACTGATGTCTTTTTCATTATTTCCAATTGTTAAATCTTTTATTGCTTGCAATTTTACAGAATATTCAGATCATGCTCCTCTACACGTGCAACTTTTTACTGATAATGTTAGTGTATTAAATAACTCGACAAAAGAAGATGAGGTGAATCGTAATAGGAAACCTAATTTCAGGTGGAATGATAATTTCAAGTATCAGTTCATAGAATCTTTAAACGTCAACTCTGATCAGCTTAAAGAACATGTCCTAATTAGTGGAAATTTAAACCAGGAATCTATTGATGTAAGTGTCAATCGTTTCACCGTTGAATTACAAAATATTATGGAGCCTTTCTTTAGAAACCTGTATATACTGATTTTTGTAATAAAGACAGGGCGGACCGAGCTCAGTATCAAAATAGTCAATCTACTGAAGACCAGCCATGGTTTAACGATGGAATTAAATGTTTACGTAGGCAATATTTAAGTGCTCTTAGCATCTTTAACAACAATAAAAATGCAGTGACGCACGCTGAGTTGATTGCTAAGAAAAAGCGTTATAAAATCATTGAAAAAAAAAAAAAAAAAAAAGACAATGCATGTTCCACGAGGGTGTTAGGTTAGAATATCTTCGTAAGCATAACCCAAAATATTTTTACAAAAAAATCAGAAAAAAAAATTCTAACTCACCCCAAATTTCAATTAATCAGTTGTTTGACCATTTTAATAATGTAGCTAACAATGGAGTTAACTCCGCTTCTACAACCGAGAACGAGGCTGTAGTTGATGACTCGCGGAAATTTTTGAGGAGTTAGACACGTATTTTTCTATTAATGAAATACAATTCTGTAATTAATAATCTTAAACGTGGTAAATCGCATGGTCTGGACTGTTTGATAAATGAATGTTTTATCGAAGGTAGTGTTTTTATTGCCTATGTTGCATACATTATTTAATAACATTTTAAACTCTGGTTGTTTTCCGTCTGAATGGTCTACTGCAGTTACTGTACTGTAAATTGTTTACCTCAATTCTTAAAGGGACAATTCACTCAGGCTAATTCTTTAACATAACCAAGAAGTGAAATATGGTATAAATGTATTGTTCTATATTTCTTATGAAACAAATAACGTTAAACATTGACAAATTCCACGTCATTGTTAAGTATTTTAATTAATATCGTTGAAATATCAAATCGTTGATCAATACGATTAAGCAGGTAGAATATGGGCGCTGTACCTATACCCGAGCCAAAGTTACGTACATTAAACAAATGAACTACATAACCACTGCGAAGGTGATAAAATTATTTTGAGGCAAGATAATTCACCTAATAAGGTAAACAAACTATAGTCAGAGCGATTTGAGCAGTTATAGACAAAAGTTGCAATGCTCTACGAGCAAGGGACAGGGTTCGGCATACAAGAAGTTCGACCACAATGTGTAATGGCTGACAGCGAGCGAGTTTGAAAATTTCACACACATGTCACCACCACGGGCTTTTCAGGCACATCACAGTAAAACCGACTGATCTAAATTCCATTAGAACTGGGTTTTTCCGATATATGTACAAATTTTCATGTTCTCTTAGAATGAATTGTCCCTTTAATAAAAGATTATTAGATGTATGTAACAGACATGATATTTTAACGGGCGCTCAATTCGGATTCAGACCTGGGGTTAGTACAATTGATGCTATTTTCGCTTTACAAACTATAATTGCAAAAACTTTGTCTAAAAGAAAACGTCTTTAATATTGTTGTTTTGTAGATTTTCGTAAAGCTTTTGATTATGTAGATAGAGCAAGTCTCTGGTACAAGCTGTCCAACGGTCAAATCTCTTTACACATCTGTTAAATCTTGTGTTTTAGTAAATGGAAACTGTTCAATTTTTTTCTCTAATAACGTAGGTTTAATGCAAGGGGAAATATTGTCCCCCCTGCTTTTTTCTCCGTTTATAAACGATTTTGAGAATAGCTTTATTGAAAATGGTGCTCCTAGCTACGAGTTTGGAGAATTGAGTTTATTCCTTCTTCTATACGCTGACGATCTGGTATTGTTTTCTGAATCGGTTGAAGGGTTGCAAGGGCTTTTAAACAGTTTGAATACATATGCAGATAAATGGAAACTAACAGTTAATACAGAAAAAAACTAAGATTGTCGTTTTTCGTAATGGCGGTATAGTTAAAGCAAACGAAATTTGGACTTTCAATAGGGAACAGCTTTCTGTAGTTGATCAATTTTGTTATTTAGGCGCCCTCTTCCGATTCAACAATAAACTTAGTTTTATGTCTAAACATGTGGCTGAACAGGGACGTAAAGCTCTATTTGCTCTTCGCTCCAAATGTAATAATATGAGTTTGAATATCAAAACTATGTTGCACCTTTTCGATTCATATGTTTGTAGTGTTCTTTTCTATGGCTGTGAATTATGAGGAATTAATAAATAGGTTAAGGTAGAAAAAAAATTTTCTTGGTGTAAAGAAATCCACGTGTAACGCTATGGTATTGTAACTTTTCGAGTCGGGTTGCGTATTTCAGCAATCACCAAGTAAAAGTAATATATAAGGGATTCGGTTCCAGCCTAGCACTACTCCATAAAAGAACAAAGTCAGGAATAAAAATCAACTTATGATTTATTATAATCACAAATCATCAAAGTACAGGTACTGGATACATCGAGATTTACAAAGGTTATACAAATATTCTACACTAAACACTGATCTATATCCTTTAATAATTCAATTTTGCTTGTTACGAGCATTTTCATTGGCTTAAAAATTTACTTTATCAGCCCATAAAGGAAAAAATGGCGTCGCCGTTTATAACGTTGCTTCTGATTGGCTGAGATGACGGCGTAATGATTTCATAGACAAAAGAGTCCCATAATGAATTTTGAATATTGAAGAGATTATCTTTAGTAAATTGAATTATAAGGATTAATTTGAATATATTTTTTATGTTATGGAGATATAACACAAAAATCTGAGTGTACTCTCATCATAAACCGCTTCGCGGTTTATTTAGAGTACACTCAGATTTTTGTGTTATATCTCCATAACATAAAAAATCTATTCAAGTTAATCCTTAAATACATTATTGGAATATGGAACATTTCCATAGATGGAGGTGCTTCCATCTATTACTGGTATAATGCTCCGAATATGGAGAAATAAATACCTACTATATAAAAGCTATTATAACAAACATTAATTATTAGATAAGAATATGTAATGAGTCTATAGACAGAGGTGCTTCCGTCTACAAATAGTGTTTCCGAATACGGAGACGTTTCCCCGTTTTCGCCAACGGACAACACTCATATTCTTAGAGCTTTGTAACTTAACTCTATAAGAGTTACTCCCCTTGGAACGTTAAGTTCCCTTTACGGAGAAGTTCTCAAACATTTTGAACCACTATTATGTCATTGGTTTGAGAAGACTCAAGGCTTTCCAAAGTTTAGGGCCAGAAGAGGCGACCACTCGTTTGGGAGCTCAAATGAGTTCTGACTTTCGTCCGATTTCACCCCCTTTTATATCCTGCGCTGGTGATCATCCGACGAGTCCGAGCCAATCAAAACGCTTGTTACATAGCGCGTGCGGAATCCGCGAAATCCAACCATAACAAATGGCGAAATACACGGAAAGCAGGCTGTCGTTTACAGAGACGTGATTTGGCTAGAATACGACGTTTTATGACATACTAATCTTGCAGCATGGTTCAGGTGACTTCCATGAACATAACAGAACATATTTATACATGTTTCCTGATAAAAATATATGTACTTTGTGTCATTTTCGTTATCTGTCGAATCTTAATACTTTACTCTAACGTTAACGCTACAGATTCAAATCGTCAGATAGTTCGACAGTTATTCGTCGCACAAGTAATTATAATAATACAACATACATTCTATTAATCATGTCAATATCAATAATGAATATAATTACGACTCTCTGTCTTTTAATCACATTGAGTGAAGCTGAGTTTATAACCATTCTCAGATCGGGGCTAGGCCTCCATTGTTCTGATAGGAAAAATGACGATGTCATGAATTTACATTCCTGTGTATAATATTCGCCGTTACGGATCGTAACACTACCCCCCTCCTTCTTAAAGGCCCACTACCTTTCCGAAGCGGCTTTTAATTTTTGAAATGGGAATGTAAAACGAGATCGATAATTTTGTAGGGTCGCAAAAGTTATTAACTTACCGTTAATACTACACGTATCATCACCTTCTGAACAATTTGATTAAAATAAATAAAACGTTAATTTTCATAACGCGGGTCGTCTTATGTTTCCCGCCGTCGTCCTAAATACCTCGCGGTAGTTGACTATCACTGCGCCAGACGGCAAAACAGCGAAATGAATCTCCACTGTTATCGTACATTACGCAGGAAATCTTGCATGTGTTTGGTGTTGTAACCTCATCTTAGGCCATCGATATGTATTTTCTGATGTTATTAATGTTTTAATAAACCTTTGTATTTTGCTCCGGAAAGGTAGTGGGCCTTTAAAAACATTCGTCCCGAATGTAATATCATAGGAGATTTCAGTAGTTCACTTGCGAATATTTTCATTTTTAGGAATTAAGTCATGGCCTGCATGTCATGTTTACTCAACCAAAGATATTGGAGCTTGTACACAATGTACAACACAGGTGCTTGACTTCAGAAACAACCAATTAGCAGCTATGGGTCACACTTAATAACGACAACAAACGACAACACGTTAAATATAAGGAAAAGTTAGTGACAACACAAGATATGTCATTCAGTACATTAAAATGAATATTTCTACCAAGTTTTATGAAGATTGGAGCAAAAATGAAGGAATTAGAGCGATTTTAATATTCTGAAATCGGCCGCTGGTCAACGATAAATCGAGTGACAAGAGGTTTGCCGTGACGGTATACCGACAACACGTTGAAACATCGAAAATGTTTTAAAAACCTAACGACAACAGAAGATATTTTATTTGTCATACTATATTGCATCTATGTACAAAATTTCATTAAGATTGGGAAAAAAAATGAAGACTTTATACCTGTTTTAATGTTACGAGATCGGCGACTGGTCAGGTTTACTACCGACAACAGATCGACGACTCACACACGCCTGTACACGCGTGTGTACGAGTGCATAGGGTCTCGATACTGTTTGTCTAAGCCATTATTGTGTAAACATCATTATAGTCGGTGTAGAACTCTAGGCCATACTCAATACACGAACACTTTTGAAGATAATTGTAAAAAAATTTCTTACATGTGGTTGAATCCAGATTTTTTTCTTAACATTCCACAAATAGATGCTTTTATTAATAATTTCATGATTTGTTTACTTGTCAGCCCTGTGTTTCAGCAGATTTGAGTACCCAAAATGGAACACCTCCTAAATAATTAAAGTTTGATTAATAAATGTCCAGGCATGAAAAAAAATGTTTGAATTCATTTAAAGAAAGTTCAAACATATTTTAGTTTATTCAGGGCACATGTCTTTCAAAAATATTCCATTCAGCATTTATTTTCTCATTTTAAAATATATGGTGTTTTTAGGGGTGTCGCACGACGTCGTTTCCCTGAGTTTTTCAAAATTTCATTATTTTCATTTTTGAACACAGATAATAAGCAACTGGAAAGAAAATTGTCACAAAATAGTCAGCACCTTAGTTTTTGTTCAGGACTGTTATTGTTAGTTTAGATTGCAAACTGAAAATTCTGTATCACATATTTTAAAAGTGTTTCATTTTGGGTAGCGTTCCAAATTGGGTAGCGTCACGTTAGTTTTTTTTTGTGTGTGTGTATTTTTAGCTGCGTAAATATTTTTATATTAATTCACTTTTTTTATTAACGCGGTAACTTTATTTAATACGTTTTATTTGAAAGATTAAGTTTAAATATCTTGAATCCCGTCTTGCGGGCACACAAGATTTCGCTTGCGTATCGTAAGTTTTAATTTCGGGAAGCTTACAAATATTACGTTTATTTAACACTTTTTATTACTGAACTTACACATTTTATTTATTGAATGATTTTTACTGACACATACATACGTGTAATTCATTTGAAAAGTATTAGAAGGTCAACGAATTTGAACTGTTATAACATCTTGAATCCCGTCTTGCGGGCACACAAGATATTTCGCAAACATATCGTAAAATGTCCAACTGATAATTTCGCAAACTTATCGTTTAAAGTCTAAATGTTTAAGAGAAACACAATCCTTAAATATCTTGAACCCCGTCCTGTGGGCACACAAGATTTCGCTAAGACATTTTTTCTGTTTAGACGGACCGTGCGATTCTGTTCATTTCCACGTACACGTTTTCGTGTATCCGGTTTTTTCGCGATGGCTGATGTTTTTGTAATAGTTAGCATTCCATTAGTGGAAGATATAAGTTCCTTTTCTGCTTCACAAGTTTCAAAAACTTGTGCACGTTCCGTTGTCGTTGTCTTTGTCTTTGGCAGTGTTCTCCAAAATACTGAACTTATTTTTAAATGTTGCGCATGCGGAGCTAATTCGTACTCTCCTATTCCGTGACGCGATCTGCGCACGTGGTTGTACTTCGTGTTTTGTATGTGCTCTAATCGTTTTTCGAAATTTTCCAGTCACCAACAAGCTTTATGATGTCATTCATTGATTCGCAATTGTTGTTTTTCCAGCCTTTGGGTATATGGGGGCATCGTACTCGGGCCTCAACCACCCTGCGCCGGATAGTTGGTAAAGTTTTTTCAGACCAATATGTACCCATACGTTCACCATACATATTGTCGATTTTGCTTGATACTGAATCAAATTCTTTGATAGTATCCGAATTGATCAGTCCATCCTCGCCAAAGATAGACGACATTATCGGCGCTTTTTCTTTGTCGTTCATTCATGCTCCCGAAAATATACGCAAATATTTTATACAAAAATGTACAATAAAAAAAAAACATATAATAATGTATTTCTTAAGATAACATATGGGAAGTATATATACACACCATATGTTTACATAACAATAAATACAATCGCGAACTGTAATCACTCTGATAATATACACACGTGTGTGCTTCTTCTATGTATACTGTATGCAAGCCGTCGTAGACATTTCAATGACCATTACTCATTCAAATCTTCATCAATAGTCATTACAATTGACATGAATTACTTTCTTTAGATATAGGTTACATATATTATTATTTGCGGTAACATTACTGCGTAATTTCGTAAAATAATTTGTGTTGTCGGTCGGATCTAGATCTCTACATGTAAGCTTGGCTTACACACATGTATACACTCTGCGTCTCTTCATATTTGAAATCGTCATTACTCCGGTATTTTTACTCCAATCTTAATGAATTTTTGTACAGAGATGCATTATGGTATGACAAACAACATATCTTATGTTGTCGTTAGGTTTTTCTAATTTTTTTTAATGCTATGATGTGTTGTCGGTAATACTGAACATACACACTCGCGATATAAATCTGACCAGTCGCCGATCTCGTAACATTAAAACAGGTATAAAGTCTTCATTTTTATTCCAATCTTAATGAAATTTTGTACATAGATGCATTATAGTATGACAAATAACACATCTTCTGTTGTCGTTAGGTTTTTAAAACATTTTCGATGTTACAACGTGTTGTCGGTATACCGTCACGGCAAACCTCTTGTCACTCGATTTATCGTTGACCAGCGGCCGATTTCAGAATATTAAAATCGCTCTAATTCCTTCATTTTTGCACCAATCTTCATAAAACTTGGTAGAAATATTCATTTTAATGTACTGAATAACATATCTTGTGTTGTCACTAACTTTTCCTTGTATTTAACGTGTTGTCGTTTGTTGTCGTTTCTTGTCGTTTATTGTCGTTTGTTGTCGTTATTAAGTGTGACCGGCAGCTATTATGCATGTATGGTTAGTACTGTGGTAAGTCTTTGCAGCCATAATTTACTCACATATTATTCCAATGTAATATAGTACACGCTGTGAATTTATAAACAGAGATTGTAATACTTTTAAAAAAATATGTTCAATATAATACACAAAATAATTCCTACATCAACATCTTATATACGTATACTTACATGTATAATTCAATGAGGAATATCACTTCCTTAGTATCTATATTTATAAATAATATAGTTATAATTATTTATAATTTCTCAATAATTATGAGAAAATGTATATTAATATAATACTCTATAATTTGATTATTACTAAATTAATATTTACAAAACTTTACATTAAAGCGAATAGTCGGGCAAGTGACTGTAAAATCGGTAAAAATGGTATTAATATATCCGGTATAATTTCTTATGAATTAGAAAAATAAAACTTTCCGTCAAAATCGCTGTACATGCGAAGAAAATAATAATATCTATGGGAATCCTAAAAGTCCTCCCGACCGGCTATGAGTACAGTTCACTCTTAACGCATGCGCAACATCCACCACTCTCCGTATTGAACCAAAAGGTTTCCGCCAAAACAACCAACTGACTCACCTAAAATGCGAAAGGAAAGGCAATGGAGCAGCGACAATCCCAACAACTGACTCGGTAAACATTACGACGCATGGAGAGTGTTAATACAACTTGTTATAGTGAAGAGAACAGTTCAAACGAGCACGCGGCTCCGGACCGCTACTGTACGTACCTAGGCCTACTAACGTCACCGTACCCCATTTGGTACACGACCCCTTTTGGTACAAAATTAGGGTTTTCCCCTCTAAAATCCTAGTTACTGTGTTTTGTTATTTATACTATTGTGATATGAAAATACAAGTATAAAATGACAATTTAAGCTCAAATTTGACTTCGATCGTCTAGATTATATTCCTATACGCCTACATCGAAATGGGCGAAATGGCCGTAAATGTTAGCAGTGGGTGCCGTTGAGCCATTCGACGGCTATTTTATGCTACATTGTTATCCGTTTTCATCTAAAGTAAACGCATTAAATAAATCTCTATATCACTAAAATTCTTCGGATATCATTTTCATAACGATACCTCTTTTATTAGCGCAGATACGCCACTTTTCTTAGTGTAACACCGCAATTCAAAAATCCCGCTTCGCCATTTTTGTTTTTACTACCAATGCGCATGCCTCAACGTTGCTGACTAAAACGATCTACCAGGCCAGGTGCTCAGTTGGGGGTTTAATGAGATCCGGATTTATAGCAAGGATATGTATTATGTGTTGGTGTCAATTATTACTTTCTGTCTATTAATCATTAAGATTGTAAGATAACCTACATGTACACCATATGATTTTTTGTCTTAAATAAAATGAGATAATCAAACAACAGACCATTGACATTTCCCCAAGACAATGACATACAAATGTACTCAGTACAGATACATGTAACTTAATGTAAGCAGTATCTCAGTAGATTTTTTTAAAGTGGTTCCTCAAAATTATAAAATGACTTAATCCAGATTTGCAGGCAAATACTATTTCATTGTTAATAGAGTTCATTACACAAAAACAGCAATAAACTGGATCAGTGTTGAGAATCACCATGGGGATTTAATGTCACATGCAGTCATGGAAAAAATATAACATTGAACTTACATGTACATCCTAGATCTTTCATTATATAGAAGACATTGCTCACAAATATTTCATTTATTCTCTCTCTACATCTTTTCTATTTACATTAAAAAGGTAGTTGTATTCTTGATTTAAAGTTGCAATGTTATAAAATATAATATATAGATATAAAAATTCTTAAACAGGTATGACAAATTCTGCATTTCTGAAAACTGTGTTTAGGAATCAATATTGATATACCAACCAAAATATGGTCAGTGCATAGCATCAAAACTAATATCAATGTGAGGCCATGTATACACATACATGTATAGATAATTCATATTCCAATTGCAAGTGATCCTGAATTGAACAAACGTGGATCATTTATTTTCATCTGTAACTTGTAAGAAGATATTGTAAGAATTGTAATTGTGTGTTCAGTATTGTTGTGTTTAAATGAAACTGTACTACCTCCTTAGGCCCTATTGCATCCATTTTTATCCACTAATGAACTTAATATGCAATTATACAGTGTACCTGCATGTATTTGTACCAGGTATATATTGCCTGTACCTATACTATTACCATGCATACTCTATATTGTGATTCCCAGTATTATAACTTTAAAGAAAGAACAAATTGATATATTAATGAGTGCTGTAATGTATTTACTGAAAATTAACAAGCATAATTAGGGCAATTCCAGTTATAAACTAGATCTTTTTTCTTTAAAATCATACTTAATTTCACAGTAAAAACCATTTTCTGAGACATTCACGTCTTCATATAGGTTTGCATATGGCAATATGTTCCAAAATTATTGTGCTAAATGCTGAATGCTGCAGTTTTCCAATGAACAAAAGAAATTTTGTAACAGATGATAAACTCAGGAAATAAAAAAAAATATTATGGTTTCCATGAATTTAATACTGTCTGGTTTTTACATATAGAAAAGGTATGTGTAGCCTCAAGAAATTCTTCTTATATTATGGGGGTTTCCATACCTGCAACATAAACAAAATAGAAAATTAGACATGAAAAATTATACCAGGTACAGAGCTATTGATTATAGGGTATCTTTGTTCTATAGGGAACAAAATGCACCATGTACAGGTAAAAATACAATATTATTGCATTGACATGACCATTATGAGGACTTTTCTTAACCTCTTATTTGTGGTCTTCCAGTAAAAATGGACAGGATATATTTATATATATCATTCCCTGTATAATTTTACCATTTTACAGATAAACTCCCAGGTAAAAAATGATTTACATGTAGATAATTAATTACATGTCATAAGTTAACAGAAGGAAGGATATCTAGTCATTGGTGATTTATATACCCAGTAATTGAATAGAATGGTATTTGTTTTACCATAAAAATATCTATATATGCTATAAAATAATTATACATGAATCACATGTATTTGAATCCTCTTAATAAATTAATATGGGAAAATTTAAATATGTAATGTTTTGTAATGCAAACCTTTTAAAAATAAAAAAATGGAAGATTATAACAAAATTGAGTTGTAAAAAATTAAAACAGAAGAGTGTATAAATTCATTTTGTATTGTAATTTATAAAATTATTTCTAAATATCATACATACATAATACACAAAAACATTTTTAATTACCCAATATACCTACATGTATCTATCTATGATTTTGTTTAATTTTTCATATAAATAACATTTATTAACAAGTTCTTCAACCTCATGATACAGTTGCATAACAAGATTTTCAGCAAGTATGTACTATTATGCATTAGCTGTGTATTGAGGGCTAAATGAAGTCTTATCAAATTAAATACATGCACATTATAAGGTTATATACATTTTACATACAAACAGTTCTGAACAAGCTCTTTTTTCACAATATGTAATGTACACTACATGGTACAATTAATAAAATCTTATAAAACCAGATACCATATCTTATAATTATGTTCTATTTGCTTTATTTCTAATGCTTCATTTGGAGAATGGATACTGGATAGATCTATAGTATAGGCCTAGTTATAATATGGACTGTTTAGGCATGTTATTTCAAATTTTATATGCAAATGAGCAGGTGCTTGTTTCGTTTTGATAACATATTTTAAAAAGTTTTGAAAATTGGTATTTACCGGGATTATAGATTGCAGAATATTCTGAAACAGGTATGTTCTATTTTAAATCAGTTTATATGAAGAAGTGTAGTGGATATTCCTCATATTTCAATTGTAACACCAAACCGTCTTTCAATTTCACTGAAAAATACGGGAAATGACTCGCCAGATTAGGTAGTGTTTTGAATGGCGGTACTTTTTAAATAATCGTCGGTAAATATCAAAGACAGTCACACAGAATGATGAATGAATACCATACCTTTCCATCAAAGTGCATAAATTAAAATTTCAGCATATAAATCGAGAATCTCAAAGCAAAACGTCCCGTGTACCAAAAGGGGTCCGCTCGCTGTATCAAAACCGGAAGTGACGTAGTGAGGAATAAAACCGGTCTATTTTTAGCTTGCAGTTACGACGATAATTTTTTTTATTGTGGACGTACACCCCAGAGGCAGTCCTTGTCAGAAACTGACAAACATTGAATCACAAGGAATGCATATTAAAAATATCGCAAAAAAATATGTCAAATTTGTACCAAATGTGGTACGGTGACGTTACCCGGTACTCCCTGCTCAGCTGATAGTGAGTGAGTCTTCGTATTTTGATCATTATGTAAATAGTCCCTAGCAGTATTTTTTCATAAATGAGTGGTCACATATGGTCACATGTTTCATACCTGTTCCCCAATCGCGTAAAACGTAACCCTGGGGTAAATAGCGGTTCTTTCGTGGGGCCTCTTTAGGGGTAATGAATGCCCTGTATATTTATAAAATGTACCGTTGTAATGCATGTACAGTTAGAATGTAACCGCTAGTGCATTATCAAGCTAAGATTTGTTTCAATTAATCTATAATATTATGCTACCGTTCAATTCATACAGTTCTGATGTATATATTTATAGATTTTTAATTTGTAAATTTTTGTTCTGTACATGTTCTGGTAGTGTTATACACATACATTGTATATAGGATTTACATTGTAGGTTAATTGGTAAAATTGTATTGTATATGTTCTGATATACACATATACATATGTACATGTAGGTTTTATCTTGTTCTTTAGATATATTTGGAGGACATATACAGTATTATTTCTGGTCATAATAATAAATAGTGTTTGTATATTTATTACAACTGTACCTGGTTCATGTGTATATGACAAACTTTACAGAGTTGAAATGTACTGCAGCCATGTATCATTTATAATTATTCTGAATTTTTGTTGGAACTATAGATAATGAATTTTGTATCTTTTTTGAAACAATATTTGATTCTATCAAATGCATCAGTGACACATTCACAACTTATAAAATGTTTTCTCTAAAATAAAAATAAAAAGAAAAACTGTAGAATATATGCATAATGAACCTACATTTATTCATTTATATATATTTGAAATTGATCATTTCAATTTTTGTCATATTCAACAGATATAAAAAAATTGTTGGTTCTTTTTTTCAGGCACCATGCATGCATAGTGACATGAATACAGAAAGTTCATCCCTTGGACCTGTATACAAGTGTATGTATACATATACATACAATTAGCATCATAATTATGAAGACTGAAGAATGTTGATTTGAGTGCTCTTGAAAGTAAACTTTTCCAATATGGACCTAGAAGATCATGAACAGAACATTTAAACAGTATTAATTTATTAAATGTTCCTTTCAACTGTAATCATTAAATAAAATTATGATGCAATACTTTTTCATTGTTTAACTTTGTAGAAATATTTGTTTATATTAGTCCTCTAGATCCAGTGATTATAATTCTTGAATCCATATGCCTGCCCATTTGTTTGTCAGGGCTTGTGAGATAGCTTTTCAATTACTTTTAAAATATAAGGATTTTTTTTTTACATATAGCAATATAGATACCATTGTCTTAGGATTTCTAAATTCTACTTTACAAGAGAGTAGACTCAACATATAAATAAAAGCATAAAACTAGCATGTTATCTGAAATGTTAAAAATCGTTTTGTCTGAACCAAATTTCACATTTATTATCTATGTGTAACTTGTACATAGACCATTTATGTATTAATACTGTAGTAACAGTGATTACAAACACATAGACTAAAATGTAGTATGTAGTACTATGTACATCTGTATTTGATTTGAGTTCTAAACAAAAAAGTGGTACCTATTGGGAAGTTGTGACTTGGGCGGAGGGTGAAATACAGAAGAAATAGCTACACATGGAAAAAAGAAAGATATACAGTACCATATGGATTCAAAGTTGCTCCAAAATCAATGAGACTAAATAACCAAAAAAAGCCATGTAAACCCCAAATATGCAATGACCAGATCAATGATAAAGCACCCTTCCACTTCCAGTTATCTGTAGCTATTTCTTCTATATTTCAACCCCCCACTCAAGTTACAACTTCCCAACCTCATGATTCTTCTGTCTTTTAGCCCCCCACCCCCACCCCCACTCCCCAACACACACATACCTGATTGATTGTCATGTTATTTCAGGTTCCTATTCAGGTATTATTCCTAAAAACCAAAAAGGGTATACACACTGTGTACTCTCAAAGGAGGGGAACCACTTCATTCAAAAATGGAATTTACAATTTCATCTTAATTTTGAAATTTTCAATTTAATTATTAATTACTGGACTATTAAAACAGTATAGAACCCCTCGGCTACAGACAAAGTACTGTGGTACACATTTCTCTTAATTAATTACTTTTCTTCAACTCAATCATCTTTTTCTCCAGAGCACAAAAAAGAACAGGAAACAACAGAAAAGGAAAGTAACATACATGTAGGCCTATATGTTTTCTGGAAATATATATGATGTGTTAATTCTCACAGCATAGGCCTACATGAATGTGAAGAATTAAATATTATCAATGTTTGAGAGAATTTCCTAGTTGTAATTCTATAGCAGCTACATGGAATGTACGTTTACATATATACATTGTACGATACATATACATCATAAAAGTTTCTTTCCTTCCAGCTGGACATTCATGTCATCTCTCTCCAGAACTCAAATATTGTTTACAAAAAAAAAAAAAAAAAAAAACAACCAGAGACATAGATAATTTAATTAAATCTCTGCAAAAAACTACACGAATAATTGAACACATATATTGTACTTGTAAAATATTTATGTATGAGCTAATTTATTTTCACATCTTTGACAGCTACATGCATGGACGTTCTATGGAACGTTTTCGTATGGTTTTAAATGGGAAATTATGTTACGATTATTTGTATTTAACCTTCATGATTCGGTTGATGTAAAATACGACGAATGCGATGCTGCAATAATTGCCCCTTGCCGGGGCCCCATCTCTGCATCGGCCGAATATTTGTGTCGATTTCCATGTACAAGATGCTTTTATCGAAAAATGATTGCAAAGCATTGTCATTAATGTAAGAATACTTCATTTGCATCAAATGTATCATCTCAAAACGACAATTTGCATACCGCATTAGTGGTTTATCACACGAAACGAAACCGACACGACTGAGAAACACATGTCCATGTTGACATTTCCACGCAGCCTCGTTTTCAAAGAGTTTGGCGAATTTATAATTTAGAACTGTGCTAAATTTACACGGGGCTTCCCCAAAATTTCAATGGTCAAAACTGGACACCGTAAGCAGAACTTGACCATCATTATGGCATACAATGACTTTTGGAAGGCCAAAGAACGCATTTAGACTGGTTTCCTTTGCCCGACTATTCACTTTAATATCTTGATATAATTCAATAATTATTGAATAATTGTTCATGTTTTCCACAGTTCACTTCCTTCACTGGAATTTCCTGGCGTCCGGACACGTCCATTGAGTTCCATATCCCCTGGTGTAGCCTGGTGCTTGTATCCTGTCATCCCGTCTTCCGAAGGTAGCTTTACAGGTGGTACACTGGTATACTGTTTTACGACTTCTTTCCAAAATCCATATTGCAGAGAAAGTGCAATTATATTGTTCAGATATCGCTGAGACAGAACAATAATTGGAATAGTAATTTAGACAACAGTCTACATTTATTTAAAGGACTATTCTCCTAATTCTTGAGCCATTTTGGTTTTTCATCACCCTCATATGATTTCAAGTAATTGTGATGAACTACCTTAGGTCTTGACTTTGGAGATTTTTGGATTTTATACACCACATCATTTATTTTCTCAATAACGACATATGGACCTTCCCATGAGCACCGTAATTTGGAGCCAATACCACTTTTTTTAGGATTTGTAACGCCAAACTGGATCACCTCTTTTGAATTGATTGAGTTGAGTGTTTCGGTCATGTTCAAGTTTCATTTTGTTTGTTGAGAGTGTAATTTTATCTCTAGCAAACTCATGAATTTTATCCATTTGCTTCCTTAGTGTTGTTGTGTAATTAGTACACGTGTTCATTTCAGGTACAACCCGTGCCCGAACAAGATCAACAGGAAGATTTATGTTACGACCAAACACCATCTCACAAGGCGAGACCCCGGTGCTTTCATGAGAAGATGACCTGTAAGCCATCATGAGTAAGTTAATGTGTTCATCCCAGTCCCTTAAATTCTCTGCCACAAATGAGGAGAGCATATTTCCAATTGTTCTGTTGGCTCGTTCAACCATTCCATCAGACTGCGGTCTATATGGTGTGGTTCGAGTCTTCTCAATTCCCAAGATTCTACACATTTCTTGGAATACATCTGATTCAAAGTTTGTCCCTTGATCAGAGTGAAGTTGCATAGGCACACCGAAAATGGTGACAATTCTATCTATGAATTTTTGTGCAACTGTTGTAGCTTTCTGATTACGCATGGGTATTGCCTCAACCCATTTAGTAAAGTAATCTGCTACTACTAGGAGATAAGAATTCCCCTTATTGCTTAAAGGCAATGGTCCCAATACATCAATGGCCCATCTCTCCATAGGGAGACCCACATTGTATGTATGTAATGGACCCTTCGGCCATTTTGGTGGTGTTTTTCTAGCTGCACATTTGTCACAGCTTTTAATCCACTGTTTGATATCTCTCGACATTCTGTCCCAGAAATATCGCTCTCTCACTTTTGAGAGTGTTTTCTTACTCCCTAAATGACCTCCAGTCACACTATTGTGTAACTGCTTCATCACATAGTCTGTTAGGGATTTGGGTATAACCATTTGGTACAAGGGTTGTCCCCCTTGGATGGTTTCCCATTTGTGACATAATATGTCATCTCTTATAGTGAGGGAATCAAATCGCATCCAATAAAACTTGGTGCTCTCACCTAAATGAGATATATCAGGCCATTTAGGTCTTTCCCCACGTTTAACCCAGTTCCATACAATTTTAAGGACTGGATCATTTTTCTGACTATCTTTAATTTGTAGGAGATTAATAGTCTTTTCTCCTGTTTCAGATACATCCGGATGTCCCGGTGTGGAACCCTTAGCTGCTGCTTTGGGTATATCAGACATATCTTGGTTTGGATCAGAACCCTTGGATCTTGACATTGGAGAGTTGTCTCCCCTAGAGTCATTGGCATGGTTTGTTTTATGAGATCTTGTTGTAACTCTACAAATAGTATCTGTAGCCTCATCAGAACAGGTTTTATTATCATACCTTTGTTCTGCTTTATCACAATGGCTACAATTTCTCTCTAAACAAGGTCTCCTAGATAAGGCATCAGCATTGCCATGAGCTTTACCTGCTCTATATTCAATTTTAAATTGATAAGCAGATAATAATTCAAACCATCTAGCCATTTGTCCTTCAGGGTTTTTAAAATTGATCAACCAAGTAAGGGCGCCATGATCACTTCTGACCAAGAAATATTGCCCATAAAGATAGTGGTGAAATTGTTTAATAGAGTTTACTATTGCCAGTAATTCTCTACGTGTCACACA
This sequence comes from Argopecten irradians, assembly GCF_041381155.1. Classification (NCBI taxonomy): domain Eukaryota; kingdom Metazoa; phylum Mollusca; class Bivalvia; order Pectinida; family Pectinidae; genus Argopecten; species Argopecten irradians. The sequence goes on along the minus strand of NC_091142.1, from coordinate 26,481,042 downwards.
ATATTTTCTCTCAGATCTGCTGAACATTTTACTATAGTAACATATGACCTTCTCTTTCCCATCTTGTAGCTGAGAGAGGACTGCACCTAAACCTGAGTCAGAAGCATCTGTATCCAGTATGAATTCACCTTCAGACCTTGGATATGCCAGTATCGGCGAGCTTGTCAATGCCCGTTTCAATGTGTCAAAGGCACTTTGACAATCCAAGGACCAGGTAAACCTTTGGTACTGCTCCGTCAACTTATGTAGTGGTTTAGCTATGGTAGCAAATCCTTGGACAAACTTCCTATAGTAGGAGCATAGCCCTAAGAATTGTCTCACCTTTTTAACAGAATTAGGAATAGGCCAATTTTTGACTGACTCTATCTTTTCTGGATCGGTAGAGATACCCTCTTCACTAACAATGTGGCCCAAAAAATGAAACCTGTTTCTTACATAGGAAACATTTCTTAGCATGCATCTTAAGATTAGCTTCCTGAAGCCTCCCAAACACTTTGTCAAGGTTATTGATGTGTTCATCAAATGTCTTGGCTAGTACTATTATATCATCCAAATACACCATGCAAATATCATGGGAAAGATGAATAAGTACTTTTTCCATTAACCTTTCAAAGGTTGCTGGGGCATTACAAAGACCAAATGGCATTGATACAAATTGCCAAAGTCCTCCCCCTGGTATGGAAAATGCTGTTTTGGGTCGATCTTCAGATGCTACCTTAACTTGCCAGTAGCCACTTTTGAGGTCAATGGTTGAAAACCAGTTGTGACCTGATAGTGAATCAAGAGTACTATCAATCCTAGGAATTTGATGACTATCTTTGATAGTTGCATCATTCAATTTCCTATAGTCTAGGCAAAATCTTAGGCTAGAATCCTTTTTCCGTATTAAGACCACTGGAGTTCTCCATGGACTATCGGAAGGTTCAATTACCCCTTTTTGTGCCATTTCTTCTATCTCTTTCTCAACCTCCTTAACCAATGCTAGAGGAACCCGCCTAGGCGGTTGTTGGATAGGTGGAGTTGAGCCAGTATTTATTTTGTGTTCAGCAAGATCTGTCATACCCAAATCATGGGATGATTTTGAGAAACTATCTTTGTACTTTATAAGTAATTCTTTTAATTGACCACTTTGATTCTCATTCAGATATTCACAAGATTGCTCATAGAGGGACTTCAAATGTTCCGGAATAATATGAGTTTGTGGTTTCCCCACAGTGACTTCATTAACTTGCACATTCTCGTGCTTTTGATCCACAATTTCATCAATAGTATCTATAGTCGCCACCACAGAATTCTTATACACTTTGCGTTCATTATCGCTAAAGTTCAGAATTCTCAAAGGGACATAACCCATACTAGGGTTTACAACAGCTTTGGCCACTAACACCTCATGTTTTGACATGAATCCTGGTGAAGGCTCTATAACAGCTGTATTTTGTCTACAAATTGGATCATTAAATTTTCCAGTAACAATCATCTCACAATTTGGAGGTATTATAATATCCTCTGATAATGAGACTCTACAACAAGCTGGCTTTGCTGCTTCAGCTTGATATCGGAAACATTGAATTTCATCTCCTTCTATTTTCAAGCAATTCTTGTTTAATAAGATATCAATAGAATGCGTGGTCAGAAAATCTAAACCTATGATCCCCTGTTGTTTAATGTCTGCTATCAAGACTTCTTGTAACAACTTCTGTTTCCCTAAGCCAATAACAAGCTTACATTTTCCAATAAATGGTGTTTTATCTCCAGTAGCGGTTATCAAATTTAATTTGACCGGTTCTACATTGGAGTTCTTTATACCCAATTTTTGGAAGCAGTTATTGCTTAGAATGGTTACAGTTGCACCTGTATCCACTAGTAGCGGAAGTGCAAAGTCTTTAATTTGTGCACAAACAAACAAACCGGTGTGATCATCATTATTTATGCTGCTCACAACAATATCTGTGGGTCTCTCCACCTCTTCTACTGAATTCCGACCCTCGAAGTCAGTATCTAGTAGTTTCCCTGAATCGGAGGTGACTGAAAATTACCACCATTTGACTGGGAAATGTGGGAGGGGTTGTTGAAGTTTGACCTTTGTGTGACATTTGACCTTGACCTCTGCGTTTGGTTCCAATTTGAACCAGTACTTGTGCCATAGTCATGTGTGTCAAATCTGGAACTTTTCCTATTTTGGGAATCAAATCTTTGGTTACCAACATTTGGAACTCTATTTTGATTTGTGTTTTGGGTAAATTGACCATTTTGTGTTTGTTTTCCATAATATGGATTAAACACTCGGTTGTTACCATTTCCATTCCCATTCCACCTATTCCTAGGTTTAGGATTTTGTCCATTTGAAGTGAAACCTGAGTTTCTTTGATCTACCAAATTTTTGGTAGTTTTGTGTAGGGCTTGTATGGACTTATTCAATGTCGCAATATCAATGCCCTCTTGATCTGCCATTTTAGCAGGATATAGCATTTGGGTGTGGCACACAGTGCGATCTTCCTCAGAGATCATGTGTATTGCCTTACTCCTTTGCTTATCAGCTAACCTATGAGCCTCGAGCCTGATGGCATGCGTTTCGGCTTCATTAAGGTTCTTTGGTCTCAGTTCCCTGATCCGTAACCGGGTATCAGAGTCTGGTATAGCATCGTTAAAGTAATCCAATGCTAGGATATTTATCATTGATGCATCAGCCATAGGGTATGCTTGGCGAGTCATTTTTCGGATAGACTGAGCCATCTCAGAGAGTGTCTCATCCTTTCCTTTAACTCTTGTTTGGAGTCTAGCTCTGTAAATTTCAGAGCGTTCCAATGACCCAAACCTTACATTAAGTAACCTAACTAGGGTATCAAAATCTCGGGTCTCCTTAGCATTGAGCTCTGTGAGGATGGCTCTCGCACTTCCACTTAGGCTTCCAGCTAGATAGAGAGATTTTGTCCGATAGTCCCACCCATTTATTTGTGCTACTATTTCAAATTGGGACAGATATTCTTCTAGATTTTCTCCACCAGAATATTGTTGAAGTTTTAAACTCTGTCTTGTATTGTGTGCAGTGTTTCGTGTGTTCAAATGAGGTGATCCACGACTATTGTCATTTATGTCAGCCACTGGTGAACTACAAACATTAGCACTCTGGTGTTCATGAGAAGGATTCCTTTCCCTATGACTATGATTAATTCTATACTCTAAAGATTCTACATGTTCATGTATACTATTAATTTCTTGTCTAAGCTCTCTATTGAGTTCCCATAAATTCCTTCTATTGTCTTCTCTAAAATTATCAAACTGTTTGTTTATATTCTCCATCAGAATATTAGCTAAATCTTTGCTATTTTGTGTATTTTCAGAACTTTGAACCATTTCTGGAGAAGCTCTATTATCAACCTCTTCATTCTCGGTATCCAGACCATCATTCCTAATCCGGAATGTTACTTCAGAATCTGAATCGGACATCTCTACAGATTTTTATGATTTCAGTAAAGATTAACTCAATATCTCAGATTCAATTTTGTGATTTTTTTTATATACCAGTTTTAATTTTCTTTTTATGGATTCACTAGACACTGGAACTCAGTTTATCCCACTTCTGACACCAATGTAACTTTTCGAGTCGGGTTGCGTATTTCAGCAATCACCAAGTAAAAGTAATATATAATGGATTCGGTTCCAGCCTAGTATAATATAATAAGTTTTATTTCATAAGATACTGATATAGACTTACAGCTATTCGTGTGTGTCCCAGGTCTAAACGTATATATACTATCAGTTATCAGTGCCATGCGATAGCTGGCCAGGTCTGTACATAATAGTCTGGGTTATAGGTATAAGTTTCTCGTTGTTGTGTAATGGTATGTGGTGCCTGAACATCTTATATGTAATGCTAATTATGAAACTGGTCAGTATTAATTGGTTCAGCGTGTTACTTATGTTATGCAGTAGCTATCCATGTATCAGATGTTTCAGGTGTTGGATATCATGGCCAAATACTGATCCCCATGCTCTCGTTGTTATGTATAAATAGAGCTGACCACTTATTGTAGAAGAGAGAGGGAGAAACACAGAGGAGCACACACCTTGTGTGTGGCCCCATTTTGGACTCCTGATATAATGTACAATGTGTATTGCCTGCATATTGTAAAATGCACCAAGAAAATAAAACGTCGACACAATGTTGGTCTCCATCATCATTGAACCACAACAAAGACACCATGCCGGACAATTACAGTAACAACGCCAGCATCACCAGAAACAAGCCGGACATCTGTATACCAACAATTTTCAAAAATCATTTTATTATACTGCGAAATACAATCTAAATTGATACAAGACTTAATCATTATCATATGAAAAATCTATAAAAAGCTTGATAATTATAGATTATGTACTTAATAATTATAAATGATGTACAATGTAAATCAACTTGAAGAACGTACAAGAACTGATTCTATATTTGTAGCTAGAGTTTGTGTAAGCAAAATACGAAAATAATTACAGGACTTTGACATATTCATGATAATTATGCTGTTATTAAAATAAAAATGAAAATGAAAGCAAATGAATAGCGCTAGGTCAACGTCATATCGTTTTAAAACACTAGCATGATGCCTCGTCTTTAATTAGACTAAGACTGGTAAACAATTAATGTAATGATTCAATTCACAGGAAGTTCTTTGTTGTTGTGCAAGTAATAAATGTAGCAAAGTTGTGTAAATAACGCAAGAGGAACATATTTCAACTTATGTGAACCCAGCATAAAACTGCATTGGGCATTCCCCAAATTATTCTAAGTTAATGTGTTTGTATATCTTACATTATGTTTAAGTGAATATGAATATCATATGTATTAATGTCACAATATAAAATGTTAAAAGAACTTCCATATGAAAAATTATAGTACAACAGCATAACCATGGATAAGTCACAGAGTATATAAAAATTTAGCAATAAATTGGTACATTGCTTTAAGAAAATCTGTACTATTAATAAAGTGGAAAAATATTCTCTGAGTAAACATAGGTATATATACGATAGGTTGTAGCTACATTAGAACATAATATGTTTCTTGTTAGTTATCAGTTATAAATGTACATGATGCAATATATTTAATTGAATCATTTGACCTGGGACACAGTTTTTTTGTTTATCTGATAAATGTTAGTTGATAAATCAGTTATAAAATGATCAATATATAGAAACTACCAGGTGCATGGTTACAAATGTATTATGAATGATATTTAAGTATTAACCAACCAGTAAAAATTGAAAATGCTATAAAAAAAGTAATTGTACATTTGCTCAGAGTAACAACATATGTAATACAGAATATTGTTGTATTGTATTTTAAATATCTTAGACTAATAGTAATTGTTAAGAATGTTTAAATATCTTGATTTTGTAAAATAAAGGATGATAGAGTTCATAAGCATAGAAATTGCATTTAGTTCATAAATCCAAAAAGGATAAAAAAAATGATTAACCTGAACTAGTACTGTTCAAACTTGTGCTATATAAAAATGAAGTTAATGAAAAGAAAAAAAAATGCTTGTGCTGACGTCATACCGTCTTAACAATCAAGCCGTGAAATCTTGCACTCCAATAAGGCTAAGATCTTATAATAAATAAAATGAAATTAAAATCATCTTACAAAGAAAGTTCCATGTTGTGTATTTGTATAGAAACGTTGAGAGAAACATAAAAAAACTTGTGTATGCCCGGCATTAAACTGCATCGGGTATTCCTCCCAACGTGAAATAATATACATAAACGTAAATATGTCATTAATATCGAGAAAATGGGCCTTAATGAATTAGCTCACCACCCTATTGTTCTCAGACATACTGGAAGTTCCAATTACTTTTAAAACTGCATGTTAGACCATGTCAGCAGAACATTTCCAGACGTTTAAAGATATGTTTTATATTATGAAATTGTATTTGTGTCAATAAAAAATAGTTTAAAACAAAAAGTATGTTAAGGAACCTTCTCTGAGAATGATGAAAATGAAGAGCACAAGTCATGAACGTATCAATATAATTAGTTTAACATAATATAACTTTAGCAAAAATCTAAGTTCAGGAAAAAAATGATATTACAAAAATTATAAATTACAGAATTACTGAAATAACAACTTGGTGAAGTAAAATAAAGGAGTGTATAGTTAACATACAGAATTTAGAATAGTATGTATTACACTACATTATTAGATAAATATTTGCTTAGAACAACTATCATCCTTTTGCGTGTGTGTACAAATAATAAACTTAGTTTTACATTGTTTTTAAAATTTGTAGTAAAAAGTAACGTTAAATTAAGATCTTATAAAAAATAGATGAAGAACAAATTAAGAATTAAGAAAAGATGTAAATATAGATTTAGAAAAAAGATAAACATAATACATTACCGAACACTAAATTCCAATATCTCAAAACACTGATCAATGTGCAAATTTTTTTAAGAAATCACAATTATTATACAGAGTTCATTTTCTTTCTTCTTTCTTCTTTCTTCGTTCTTCTGTCTTCTTACTGGTTGGTGTATGGTGGTTGTGGTCATTAGCGTTGGTTCCTTGAAGATTCTTATTGTAAGTGTGTTCTGTGTTCTTGTGGCACTGATGATCGTAGAATGGAATGGAATATGGCTGCTGGTCGAAAACTTGTTGTTGATGTGTTGTTTGTAGCTGGTGATCATTTAGTGGAGTAGCTCCGCGAAGTGTCCAATGGTCTGGTATTCATAAAGTGGTGCCCTTCTGCTTAACCCAGGTCCCATCGCACGTCACAGCGCCAGTATAATAAAATGATTTTTGAAAATTGTTGGTATACAGATGTCCGGCTTGTTTCTGGTGATGCTGGCGTTGTTACTGTAATTGTCCGGCATGGTGTCTTTGTTGTGGTTCAATGATGATGGAGACCAACATTGTGTCGACGTTTTATTTTCTTGGTGCATTTTACAATATGCAGGCAATACACATTGTACATTATATCAGGAGCCCAAAATGGGGCCACACACAAGGTGTGTGCTCCTCTGTGTTTCTCCCTCTCTCTTCTACAATAAGTGGTCAGCTCTATTTATACATAACAACGAGAGCATGGGGATCAGTATTTGGCCATGATATCCAACACCTGAAACATCTGATACATGGATAGCTACTGCATAACATAAGTAACACGCTGAACCAATTAATACTGACCAGTTTCATAATTAGCATTACATATAAGATGTTCAGGCACCACATACCATTACACAACAACGAGAAACTTATACCTATAACCCAGACTATTATGTACAGACCTGGCCAGCTATCGCATGGCACTGATAACTGATAGTATATATACGTTTAGACCTGGGACACACACGAATAGCTGTAAGTCTATATCAGTATCTTATGAAATAAAACTTATTATATTATACTAGCACTACTCCATAAAAGAACAAAGTCAGGAATAAAAATCAACTTATGATTTATTATAATCACAAATCATCAAAGTACAGGTACTGGATACATCGAGATTTACAAAGGTTATACAAATATTCTACACTAAACACTGATCTATATCCTTTAATACCTTTTTGGAATATGGAACATTTCCATAGATGGAGGTGCTTCCATCTATTACTGGTATAATGCTCCGAATATGGAGAAATAAATACCTACTAGATGTCTATATAAAAGCTATTATAATAAACATTAATTATTAGATAAGAATATGTAATGAGTCTATAGACAGAGGTGCTTCCGTCTACAAATAGTGTTTCCGAATACGGAGACGTTTCCCCGTTTTCGCCAACGGACAAAACTCATATTCTTAGAGCTTTGTAACTTAACTCTATAAGAGTTACTCCCCTTGGAACGTTAAGTTCCCTTTACGGAGAAGTTCTCAAACATTTTGAACCACTATTAGGTCATTGGTTTGAGAAGACTCAAGGCTTTCCAAAGTTTAGGGCCAGAAGAGGCGACCACTCGTTTGGGAGCTCAAATGAGTTCTGACTTTCGTCCGATTTCACCCCCTTTTATAGCCTGCGCTGGTGATCATCCGACGAGTCCGAGCCAATCAAAACGCTTGTTACATAGCGCGTGCGGAATCCGCGAAATCCAACCATAACAAATGGCGAAATACACGGAAAGCAGGCTGTCGTTTACAGAGACGTGATTTGGCTAGAATACGACGTTTTTTTGACATACCAATCTTGCAGCATGGTTCAGGTGACTTCCATGAACATAACAGAACATATTTATACATGTTTCCTGATAAAAATATATGTACTTTGTGTCATTTTCGTTATCTGTCGAATCTTAATACTTTACTCTAACGTTAACGCTACAGATTCAAATCGTCAGATAGTTCGACAGTTATTCGTCGCACAAGTAATTATAATAATACAACATACATTCTATTAATCATGTCAATATCAATAATGAATATAATTACGACTCTCTGTCTTTTAATCACGTATATCACATTGAGTGAAGCTGAGTTTATAACCATTCTCAGATCGGGGCTAGGCCTCCATAGCTGCGATGACGTAGCTCTGAACGACGGACGGAAGATTTCTGACAGATGGTCGTCGTCAGAGCTACGATTCCGTCCCATTGCCCGTAGTCAAGGATTTATAAGTGAGAAGGATTCATGACTGTCTCTTTACACTACTGAACACCACGCGAGACGCCTATGAACCGGGAATAAAAACCGTTTTTCTCAACAAATACTTGTCTTATCGAGTCAAACGAAACACCAATGTAAAATTTATTAAATTTCACAACGTTTATAACTCGCTTTAAGAACGGAAAATTTAGGAGACATGTCTTAAATCTTCGTTAAAAAATATGACAGCTCATGAAATGACGGCCCCGCTTCAGAAAGTAAGACGGTAACCCTCGGACCTGCAAGCTACATCAAAGGCTGCGCCGGCAGATATCAAAGGAAAATCAGTCGTCGCCCAACGTCACGGTCAGTGCACAAACACAAAAGCTCCTACGTTGTACTCCCCCAAAACCCAGTGTGACTTATCCTTCTCATATACGTCCTTGCCCGTAGTGTTGCAAAACATCCAGCGGTGAAAATGTTGCATTTCATGTGTGTCATGTAATTTTTTAATTAAATTCAACAATATCAAACATTTTTAACATAAAATGATTATTTATTTACCCACCTCCATGTCTAAATTATGTTTTGAAGCACTTTTGAATTGCTCACATCTCCGACACGGCTCACTTGGCCGCCATGATGCTTCTCGTTAGAAAGTCTCGCGCTCCAAATATGGCACCTAGTACCATATATGGAATGACCTACAAATTTTCACTACGAAAGAAATAAATGTTACAAAGTTTTTAACATGAACTTTAAAAATTCTTTTTTGCTTAATTCTTAATAATACTTACATTTGTTCAGTTTCACCATATTTATTCTTAGTTTGTTGGCTTTTTAAAACTTTTAAACATATTTTACCTGTTGAGTGTTTCATTTCGTCACGGTTTCCGGTAAATCAAACATGGCGGCGTATTTGAACAGAATTATACATGTGTTGTGTTTGCCTTGGATTTTACCACTAATAGTTGATGAAAGATTATAATCGAAAGGTTTGTGAATTGAATATTGATCATAGTTGTCAGAACAATACAGTTACATAAGGATAATACCCGAAAAATATATTTTTATCAGTCTCAAAGTGCCCGATGTGGATCACATCGGGGCTTGCAACACTAGCGGCAACGGGTTGGAATTCATACCCTGCCGGGAACCGGAGTGGAGGCAGGGTATGATTATTCGTTCTAGGCCTCCATTGTTCTGATAGGAAAAATGACGATGTCATGAATTTACATTCCTGTGTATAATATTCGCCGTTACGGATCGTAACAGTATACATTGAACTTGGTCGTCAGCCAAATGGCTAATGTACAACTGTATAGAATGTTAAAATTTTTGGTTTGAATTATTAAAATCAGACAATTGTATCTTATCTGAGGTATATAACTTTCTTTACATGGAAACGGAGAAGGAACATCCTAAGCAAAATTGGTTAGTATTTCTAAAGCGTAAATTATTTGAGCTAGGTTTTGGTTATGTTTTGACGAGACAGACTTCCAGCGATATCTGTCTTTTACCTCTACTTAAACAGAGAATTGAAGATCAGGCCAATCAAAATTTATTTAATTTGATACAAGTCTCAAGTAAATGTGATCTTTATAGGCATATGGTTGATAAGGTGACTTTGCAATTCTATTTGACTAAACCATTACCAAATCAACGAATAATTATGATTACGAAATTTCGTCTTTCTGCGCATAATTTAGCTGTAGAATCCGGGAGATACAGGAATGTAGAAAGGTGATACAGATATTGTCAATATTGTAATTTATTAGATGTTGAAGATGAATATCATTTTCTTCTTGTCTGTCACTTTTACTCTGATATTAGGTTGAAATATATGAAGAAATATTATTGGCACAAGCCATCAGTTCATAAAGTTATCGAATTATTAAACTCAAAGAGTCAGAAAGAATTGAATTTGATGGGAAGATTTATAGTAGAAGCCCATAAACGTAGAATTGTGTATTTACATTATCACTGAAATGTTTTTGTCTTCGAAGTGCTTCTCTCTATCCGATATTTTCGTGTCCTTCAATCAGTCCGTTCGTCCGCATGTTCCTTTTTGTCATTTGTACAGGTGTAATTTTAGTACATATAACTCCATATTGTAACTCTAGGTGCAATATCTTATTTAAAGCATTATATATTGGTTATTCTGTTTACGTTGTATGTATTTAATTCATATGATTACTTTTTTTTTTGGAAAATACGCACCGCTTTAGTATTTTGTCAAATGTATTCTTTAGAATTTGTGTTATTGTGTAAATGTATATGCTTGTTTGTAGCCGATAGGCCAAATGGCCTAAGGTAATAAAAGAATTGAAATTGAATTGAATGTCTATGTAAACATGTTGTTGTTTTTTTATTCTTTCTTTGATATCATTAACTCAAAAATTAAAAGAATTAGAAATAGAAAAAAATACATTATTTTATAAAGAAGGGGCTTTTGTCCGGGGGGGGGGGGTTGTCCTACACTCAAGGTAGCCTACATGTATGTATGTATGTCATGTAAGGTGGGGGTGTTCTCTGAACGCCAACATATTTATCAACAATAGGTAGGTGTTGTTTTAGGAAACAATAGGAAGGCAATTATATACTGTTTCATATAAGCCGTCTTTATATTTATACCTGTAAAGTCACCTGAGATTTACCTGTATTTCAATCAGTATCATAAGTATCATTGGTGGGTTTTGGAAAATAATTCCTTCAATAAATTCCGTATAATATACAATGTAAATTATTAATTAAAGACAAGGATTTACGTCATTGATTAAAGATAATCAGTGCTTTTATATACATAAAATTATAAACATTGCAAATTCTAAGAATTAATATGGAGCTACATGTGGATTATTAAGAACAGTGCATTTTGAGTTCCAGGTGGAATATTTTTTACAAACAGGTTTCTTGATCAATGTATTGACATAGGAGTTCTCCAGAGCTACATTCTTAGCCAACTTTCATTTCTTGTGACCGTGCATAGTTGCGCATGATTTCTTTTAGCGCATAGACGTACACCTTTAAGTATTTGGTTAGAAAATGAGTGGAGAAAAACAATAGAAAAGTTTTAATTAATTTTGTCGGAGATTTTGACCTGTTTATTATAGTTTCAGTTGGTAATCTATTAAAGCCGACACAAACACACTTATATGATGTTTTATAAACATTGGTTATAATATATCATTGGTTTTTAATGCTTTATATGTATTTAAAATATAAAATATTTTAGAAGTCACTTAATAATGTAAAAATACCAAATAAAATGAGATTGAAGACTGTTACTTAGGGTCTTAACCATATTCATTTTAATACACATTATAAATGTTAATGTTGCAATACTGGCAAAATTATTTCAAGCCCATATGTTTTAGGTCTTGTAATTCTCAAAATGTTGCAAACTTTTAGTGCTCAGAATACCAAATTAACAGTTTTCTTATTTTTTTCTGTTTAAAGATTATAGTACATATACCAATTTGTATCTAGTAACAATGTTTGACCGAAAATCAACCATAGGAAAAAAATGTATATGTTATTTCTAACATGCAAAAAATATATCATTTTACTGGCTGTTAACGGACAACGGTTTAATTATTGGGTGCTCTTTTGTTATAATGACATACATCATTTACATTATAATGTAATATCACGCTGATCTAGAAATACCATCTTAGGATAAGAAAGCAGGAAAATTATACAATTATGATAAATGATGCATCCTAATGCAGCTTTCAAAATATATAGTATGTTCTGTTAAATGAAAAAAAGGTCAGTCAAGTATCCCTTAAAACATTTTTAAAATTTGGAAATCATATTTGACATAAATTCACTCACTCTGTTGTAGGTAATTAACGCAGATGTTACATGTACATATAATTGATGTATACATGTATATAAGGTCACTTAACATACATATATGGAAGACCTCGTTGAAATATATCACGTTTCGACAGGCAAAATGCTTATATTATTTCAAAGTTTTAATCGAATGGGTGTTACACTAAGTTGAAAAAGGATAATTCCTTTTTGATTTTACTGAATGGGAAATTAAGTTACTTTCATATGAAATAAGTTTCAAAGAATCTAATGAGATTTATACCAGAGATTTTTGATATATCAAGGAAATCTTTAAAAATTCTTGAAATCAAATCATTGTGAATTTAATTTCATTTCATTCATAGATTCTATTGTTATATTTTCATAGATATTAACAGAAACATATATTATGTATATATGTATCTGATATTAAATATGAACAATTATTGAAAGAAATATCAATCGATATACATTTAGATATGTATCAACACAGGTAACTTTTACAGGTAAATTTACCTGTTGGCATTGGGACTGCTTTTAGGAAAAAGACTATAAACACTGTCACAACATACTACCCTACAGGTAAATCCAAAATGTTGGCGTTCAGAGATACACCCGTAAGATACACCTTTGATGTGTGTGGCGGGGAATGGCCGTGGTGACCATGACAACAGACCTATGTATTCAGGTAGAAAAGTATTGTAGGCCGGGTTCAAGTTTCAAGTTTTCAAGTTTTGTTATAACCAAATGCAATACAGCATATAGGCAACAATATACATAATCATATTAAATCAAAATTCACATATAATATACAAGATGGCGGAGGACAATCCCATACACATACATATATAAAGAATCCCTTGACGTGTAAGTTCGTAACAAACATCTAAATATAGGAGGAATATTACAAAAAATAATTAATGTATTTGTGACGTCACCACATATGTGACGTCATAAAAGTACACTTCAAAAAATAAATGAATAATCATTCATCAATCGGTACGTATAAGTGGGGCTCCTCAGCACGATCATTTGAAGGCCATCCTCCCTTCTAGTAGAGTATTCGTTCTAGAGCATAAAAGTCAATTATATTACCGCGTGGTATTTAGGACGACGGCGGGAAACATAAGACGACCCGCGTTATGAAAAGGTAAGTTAATAACTTTTGCGACTCTATAAAATTACCGATCTCGTTTTACATTTCAATTTTAAAGGATTTGTGCAGTCAAAAATGATACATTAATGTAATAGCAGTACTATAACTGATGTACTATCACTGATATCGACGGTCACAGGAAAACCGGATCAACCAATTTTTTATGGATTACTTTTAATTTTAGTCGTACAATAACTTTGGCTCGAATGTAAATAAGAAAAAGTGTGAAATTCGATGTTTCAAATACTCTAATTTAGGTATCTTAGTGTAATTATGAGAGAAAATTCACAAAGAAAGTTTCGGATTTTTTGTCGAGGAAATCAACGACGAATAAGTTTTAATAAGATAATATGTTCCTGTAGTCTGTATGTTGAGATATAAAGCAAAACAAACAAACTATTGTTTCAGACCGTGCGGTCGCTTTCAAATTTCAATCGATATCCGAGAAGATACAACACCAATATAGATATATAATTAGCCATACCTTTGGTTTGATGTTATGTAATACCTTGACCAGGATGTTGTTTTGGCGAATTCCCCGAACACCAACTCTGGTAAAGACAAAGGGAGGTGTTTATGTAGGGAACCCTTTGAAGTTTAGTTATAGTCTGTTTCAAAATCTAACACCAACTCAGGTAACTTTTCAACCAGGTATTTTTTATACTCATACCTATGATAAGATACATAATAATAATAATGCATAATAATGTCACACATCTTTACACAACATTTAAAATTAAAAAATATTCTTCATTACTAAAAATTCCCAGCCATTAATTGGCTTACGGGACACGAATGTTCTAAAATTATGAACAATATATGTGAATAAAACAACATTATCAGTTAAAGTTATAATAAGTCAAAATTACTATTATAGAGATCGCCTTCTCCTCATCGCTAAAAAGATATATTTAGCAAGACTAACTTGTAAAACATCACAATTCATTAAAAAGATAAGTTGATTATCAGAAGACATACTTTCAAAATATTCACATAAAACAGTTACTCTATCAATTATGTAAGTTTTCCTTAAATCGCAATACGCTTTACAGTTAAAAATAAAATGAACATAATGCATTCCAATTCTCCTGTAAGATATCGTTCCAGTAAGGTTTATATAACGACTTGCGTTTGTAACTATTATACGAGTTCTGTGTACGTAAATGTTCACGGTATGATAAGATACATCATAAGATATACTACAGTTTTGTTAATGTTTAATTTGTATAAAATGTTGTACACTAGTGGAAGAGGGAAAGGGTTGATATAGGCACTGCCTGTTACCCAATCCCATTGTGTATAATTTATATGAAATAAAATATTTTTAATTGAATTGATATGCAAAATAGTTCCTGCCAATTTAAGCAAGGTGCAGCAGCTGTGATGCTGATCATGAGTCGGCTTATGTCATCAAGTCAATGGTTCCGTTCTGGTACCCCAAATAATGTCTGTATATTCTAAAATTGGTCTGATATAGGAGAGATACCATGTTCTTGGTGAATTTCTATCTAGTTTATGTTTCAAAACTTCTTCACAAATATTAAAGATGTGATCCGACCATGATCCTTTTTTTATCAGCCCATGAAGAAATTGACGATAGATCATCATTCAAGAACTCTGCATGTATTACTGTCAGTAAAAGGTCATCATCATTATCAATACAGAGATGTGTCATCAGCAAATATTTTTATATAAGATATTACATTATCTGTTAAGTCATTTATAAACAATAGGAAAAGAAAAGACCAAGTACTGAACCTTGCGGTACTCAAGCATTTATCGGTTTTTCATTAGATTACCGGGTAATTGATATTCGTTTATGAATACGAGTTGTTTTCTGTCAGATAAGTAGGCTTCAAACCAATCATACAGTTTACCTTTAATTCCACATTTTTTTTCAACTCATACATTAAGTTTTTATGCCTTACTCGATCAAAAGCTTATATCAAAGAAAATAGATGAAAATAGTGATCGATCCTATCAACAAAGGGAGGAAACATCTTCACTTATAAGAGAAATCCCTCCACTAAGTGTTTAAAAGGGTTAATTTATGATATTTCAGATCATATCTGACATTATTTGTTTCTCCTAAATATTGCCCAATCAGAAGAAATCCTCTGAATTAAAGAGGAAGATTCTCATCCTTGAAAACTGAAAAAATAACACAGTCAAGTATAGATCAAGAATAAACTGTAAATTCAACAATTCTAGTACAGATGTTTTACAAAGTGTATATTAATCTAAATCTGAAAACTAAAATAAGTCAGAATGTATAAGAAAATGATGAAATTGAATGATCTAGAATAGTATTTCTATTAAATATTTACACTTATAAAGCTGAGAAATAGCACAAAAATGTATAGCTTAAGACTAAGACAATATAAAGTCTAGAAATACAAGTCAAGTTGATAATTTAACGTTCTATTCAAATATCATGGCAAGTATGATTTTTTTCTGAAGTATGCCTCTGTTTTATACACCATTCTGCAGCATCTTGACAATAACAGTTACTGATTTGCTGATCACCTCCCAGGTGAGTTGATTTACCTGAGATTTACCTGTGATCTTACACTGAGAACAATTCTGAGATAGACTATAACTCCCTATCAACACACCTTAACCCCTATGAAAACACCCCACCCTACCCAGAGTTGGTGTTCGGGGAAGACCCCGTTGTTTACCTGTACACTACGCCATCCATCGAACTCACCTGTAATTACCCGGCCGCAGGCAATTTGCTTTTCGTGGCTATATCGGGTATTTGCTATTGTCTTACTGTCAATCAGGTTAGGACATCCGTTAATTGAATTGTGATTTGAATTATGGAAACCCCGTACGATGTGTTCCCGCTACGCCTACATTCTATAACGAGTATAAGTCATCATTAGTGTTTCATAAAACTCCTTCAGAGTTTGTTCAATGGGTAGAAATAAATACCTCTAAAAACTCGCATAATCTACTGATAGGCTGTGTTTATGTACCGCCAGAAACGTCAAAATACACTTCGAATGAAGCGTTTGATGATATCGAAAATGAAATGACCGATCTGGTTAAGAATGAACAAAAAATAATGATTATTGGTGACCTAAATGCTAGAACACAATGCCATAATGATTTTGTTATTCCAGACGGTCAGCTGGTAGAACTTTCTAATGCAGTTGAAAGCAATGATTTGAGAAATTATTTTTACGATTATGAATCATTAATTCGGGCTAGAGTCCCATTACTAAGAGTTAGCCAAGATCAAGCTAGACCAAATACATTTGGAATCAAACTTCTAGAATTTTGTAAAAATAACAATCTTTACATAGCGAATGGTAGGGCCGGTAAGGACATTAACATTGGTAGAAATACGTGTAAAGATGTAAGTCTGATAGATTATTTAATCGTCTCCTCAGATATATTTCCTATATTAACTGATTTCGAAATTCTGGATTTTGACCCACTTATATCTGATGCGCATTGTAGAGTATTGTATAGTATTCAATACACAGAGGCCATATTTGAAAATGAAAAAAATACTTCAACCTCAGAGAAAATAAGAAAATGGGTAAAAGAAAAACAAACTGATTTTGTTAACACTCTACAATCTGAACAAGACGGTATCATAATGGAAATAAATGAGAAAATAACAAGACTTCAGCAGTCAACAACACCAGTATTAAAAACTGATATAAATGATATAGTAAATATGATTACGGACATGTTTAAAAAGGCAGCTAAAAATGTTTTTGGTACACAAGAAAACAGAATTAATAGAAGAAAATCTACACTAAATTGTGACAAACCTTGGTTTACACGCGACTGCTCACGTAAAAGAAAAGAATTTCATGAAGCGAAAAAACGTTATAATATTCTGAAAAGTAGTGCAAACCGGAAAACACTAGTGAAAAAGAGCAGGGAATATAGGAATCTCTTGAAGACAAATTACAAGAAATTCCAAGAAAATATCGAAACTGAAATTAGAAGAACATCTGTTAATCAACCAAAAGTATTTTGGGATATGTTGAATAGACTTGATAAGAAGCATAATGAACTTAATGTTGATTTACCTATCGAAGACCTCTATACATATTTCAGCAATCTAAATTCAACCCAAGATAATGACACAGAAGAATTTGAAATTCCTATTTTTACAGATAACACATATGACAATATACTGAATAATAAAATTTCTTCCAAAGAAATTGTGGACGCAATTAAAAAATTAAATAATAATAAAGCACGTGGCATTGATAATATATATAATGAATACATTAAGAGTACTGTAAATGAAATGTTACCTGTTTATGACAAACTTTTTAATATTGTTCTCGACACTGGTATTATTCCGGAAAGCTGGAGTACGGGGATTATTAAGCCTATCTTTAAAAATAAAGGTGATCCCAAAGATCTAGATAATTACAGGGCAATTACACTAGTTTCGTGTCTTGGAAAGGTTTTTACGTCTGTTATCAATGCTAGGTTGTATAAACTATCGGATGAAATTGATCTCATCAGTCACGCACAGGCGGGCTTCCGAAAAGGTCATTCAACCGTAGACAATATATTTATTTTACATGTACTTATATCGTTGTACTTGTCTTCAGGTAAAAAAATTTACTGTGCTTTTATAGATTTCAAAAAGGCCTTTGACTCGGTTTGGCGTGTTGGCCTGTGGCAAAAGTTAATCAAGAGTAATATAACTGGCAAAATATTTAATGTTTTATATGCTATGTATTCGAACACAAAATCTTGTGTACAAAATGGAAATGAAAAATCAGAGATGTTCACATCCAATATCGGTCTAAAACAAGGGGAAAATTGCTCACCTTTTTTATTTGCCCTGTATCTGAATGATTTAGAAACTTATTTTGCTGATAAAAATGTTGATTGTCTAAACAAAATCCATGAGTTATGTCGAGAGAACCTTAACATGTATGTTCGACTTTTTCTAATTTTATATGCTGACGACACCGTTTTGATGTCTGAATCAGCTGATGGTTTGCAAGCAATGTTAGATATGTTTCAAGATTATTGTCAAATGTGGAAACTTGTGGTGAACACTACAAAAACTAAAGTGATGATTTTTTCGAAAAGAAAAACAAAAACGGCAATTAACTTTTCCATTTTTGATAATAGATTGGATATCGTAGAAACTTTTTCGTATCTAGGAGTAATTTTCAATTATAATGGAAGTTTTAACATTGCTAAGAAACATTTATGTGATCAAGCTAAAAAGGCACTTTTCGCCTTGTATCGTAAAATAAGGAATCTGCACCTACCTATAGATATACAATTAAAACTATTTGATTCATTGGTTAAGCCAATTTTATTATACGGGAGTGAAATATGGGGTTTCGAGAACATAAATATGTTGGAAAAAATCCACCTACAATATTGCAAAAGAATTCTTGGTGTGAAGAAAAATTCTACAAATTTCATGATATACGGAGAAACTGGCAGATTCCCTATTTCAATCGATATTAAGTTAAGTTTACTTAGGTTTTGGTTTTCTCTCATCTCAAATGAAAAGAAATTGTCTAGCTCTATGTATAAATTAATGTATGCCCTCCATGTAACAGGGAAAACTGAATTCAAATGGCTTAAGTGCGTTAAAGAAATTCTAGATAATTCTGGTTTAAGTTTTGTTTGGATATATCAAAAAAGCTGTTTACCTGATATTAAGTATCTGAAGTCAACTATTACCCAGAAATTGAGGGATCAGTTCATCCAGTCGTGGTTCCAAGATATTGAAAACTCTTCGAGAGGTTCTTATTACTCTATATTTAAAAACCATTTTGGACTTGAAAATTATTTAATACGATTGAATGAAAAAGACAGAAAAACAATGTGCAAATTCAGAACATCAAATATTAAATTTCCGGTTGAAACCGGAAGATGGATAGGAGTTCAACGTAACAATAGAATATGTCATTTATGCAATACCGGTATTGGTGATGAATTCCATTATTTGTTTTTATGTTCAGATTATAATGTAAGTCAGCTACGTGGGGATTACATTCCTGCTTACTACACAAGACATCCTAATCACATTAAAATGAAAGGCATGTTCTCCATTTTTCATAAAAAATGTACGCAAATTTATGCTTATTTGTTCAGAAATTATGCAATTTGTTATAGTATTAATTACAGCTCAAAATTATCTAAAATATATGTATTGTTCTAATGTATTAATATATATACACATATGAATAAGTCAATTATTACTATAATCAATACATGTATATTAATATCTCCTATGTTACCAATTTTAAAGGTGAAACAATTTGTTGGAAAAAATGTTATGACACACTGAATTTTGTTTGTAAAAGTTTGAATCTTTATACAAATAATGCATCTAATTTTGCCTGTCATGCTTTAAAATTGAATTATATATGTATGACCTCTTGTTATACACAGTAGTGTATCTGAGTGTAATAAAAGAATTGAATTGAATTGAATTGAATATAACAATAGGTAAAAAGATTAAAGAAAGTGTAATTATAGTCTGTTTTCCCCGTACATCTATGCTCTAGGATTTTTTTGTCGCCTCCATTTTTAATTTGAAGATGTAAAAGCAAATGGAAATAAAAATAACCCTGATCATACTTAGGAATATATATCACATACAATAATGGAAGTCGACTTATTCTGAAACACAAATGGTTCTAAGAACTATTTCAACTATTTAGGTTTAACTTTAAAGATTATTCCAGTCAAGTACTGTAATTACGGAATCGTGGCATATAGCAATCTTCCGTAATTTCTAAGGTATTAGTATGAATTCTAAGCATGTATTTTCACCGTTTCGAATCTATCTACATGTATAGTCATACACGATGGGTTACAGCATTGCTACACTAAATATACTTATTTAAATATCATTAACTAAGTATATTTTCAAAAGGTGCATAATGTTATATCTTTTTATAGTGCCTGTATACAAGTAATTTCATTTGAACACTTTATGCGGTTATTTTTTGGATTATACGATAAATGTTCATATATCACACTATTTAAATCTCGGTATGACATGCAAAAGGATCGACAAAGAATAAACGCAATACTTTTTTTTTTTTTGCGAATAAACGTAAAACTAAGTATTTCGCTTTATTCATATCTTTATTGTCATTACTTTTGGTTTAATGTATTTCGACTTGCTGTTGTTAAAACTTACTCGAGCAGTTCTGCATGCCTTAACAAACCAAGGTTTGTTTTTCGTTTTTGCTTGATAGAAACTGTTTTGAGGGTGGTGATGGTTTACATGTACGTATCAAACGACGCTCATTTAAAAAAAAGTAGACATAATTTGTAATTTTATGTAATTTTATGATCTGGGATGAGTAAAATTTCACTATTTGTTTTCAATATTTTCCACTGTCTGAAGGATCAAATATGCCTTTTTTGGACAACTTTCAATATCCATTTAGAGTGCTCTTGGTATCAGTTATTAGGCGACATAATTATTGACTTACTTACAGTTCGAAATCACAGATTAAATGAAATTCTTCTTCTTTTTAGTTTATCTAATGTGATTAATGAAGCTACTCGTATCACTGCTCATTCCAGTACATTATCGATCCTATACTTGTCAGTGATAATGTTAATGTTCTTGAATCTTCTGTAATTCCTGTCAATAATGAAAATAGCAACCATTCAGCTACTCGTGTGGTTGTTAAATTGACAGAAAATATTACTAAAACATACCAGCGTAAGATGTGGTTATATAAATATGCCGACTTTGATCTGTTCAATAAATTAGTCAGAGATTTCCCATGGCAAGAGAGATTTGAACATTGTTCCGTTGACGAAGCTTGTGAAATTTTCACCGACTCTTTTCTAAACTTTGCTTATATGTGTATACCCAGAGAAATAGTAACAATCAGGAAAAAATTACAAACCATGGTTCAACTCGGAATTACGCACGGAGATCGTTTGCATAAAGCACGTAGCTATATAAACATCAACGAAACCGGATTAACAATATGAAAAAAATGCTAAAGTATCCTTTTTTGAAAATATTAATGAAATTATTGACAAGATTGCTGTACACGATTCAAAATCTTATTGGAAATTGATGCATCGTCTAATTGGAAAATCTGCTTTATCAGACTCTATCCCCCCGTTATATATGATAGTGACAATGGTACACATTAGTGTACGATAACAAGATACAACTATGTTCTCTCTAGGCCTGTTACGATCTGATGAGGTTTGTTACGTTTTACACATTTTGATCAAGCTCCGATACGTTTTTCACGGTCCGCCAAGGCTTACTAGGGATGAAAGTCTGATGCCGGGCTTTTTGGAGCAAATGAAACAATATCTATTGCCGAAAATGTCATTTCAAACACGTTTTAATTACAAAATGTGTTAAAAGAAATATAATTATTATAGCCAATTGTTTCTACGCAAAATTTATCTTACTGAAATGGTTCTCACTTTACCTGCCTTTTGCAATAATAGCTTTGGTGTAATTTGATAGTTTAAATGTATGACTATTTCATTTGATATTTCATATGACAGAACGCATCAAGACGGTTATCATCCACCTTTGCTTGCCGTCGAAACCTTGACAAACCTGGACAAAACGGCACAAAACGTGCAGCCAATCTACATCAACCGTGATAGAACGTGAAAAAAACGCAACAGAACGTCACAAAACTTGAAATCACCGTCAAATTCCAGGACGTGCTTTGAACAGTCCGTTCCACCACGGACCGTCTGGAAGTTTTGTTACGGCCTCGCACGCACTGTTACGTTTTGTTACGTAAATCCCGTTGTATTATGTCCTGTGGCGTTCACCATCTGTACCGTGACTGCCGTAGCAATTTTTTGACAATTTAAAAATCTGGCACGGCATCCACGGTAATCACGTTTGTCTATCACGTCCTTCTGCGTTGCCTCACGTTGTCTCGCGGTCACGTTTTGTCCGCGGTGGCCTGAAACGGGGCTGCCGTGGCCGCCGGGAACATAGTGTAAACCTAGCATAACACACCTGAATTTACACCGAGATGTCAAAATACCATTGAAACTGTATTTTTTTCTGTTCAAGAAGTGAAAGATATTGTTTCAATATAAATCACTAAAGCTATGGTACTATATTTATAGTCACGAAATGTTAAAAAAACACAACTGAAACTGTGTGTATTTCTTTGCAATTACTTTTTAATCTATCAATGAGACAGTGTAAATTTCCCAGACAATGGGAGACTGCTGTGGTAATGCCTTTATTCAAAAATGGTGAACGTTTTCTAACCTCTAATTACAGGCCGATTTCACTTCTAAATACTGTAAGTAAAGTTTTTGAGTGGGTTATTTATAAACATCTAAATAATTTAAACAACAAACATATATTGGTATTTTTCGATATTTCGTTATTGGTGACTGTTACTCAAATTCTGGTTATTTAAAAGCTGTCGTTCCTTAAGGGTTGGTTCTTAGACCATTGTTATTTTTGATATTCATAAACTATATATCTGAACATATGTTTTCCTCATTAAGAATGTTTGCTGACAACGCCTCTCTCGCGTTTTCTTCAAATAACATGCAAGATATTATACAACACATAAATCAGCATTTATCATTAATTGAGCGCTGGTCAAGGGGATGGAAGGTAAATTTCAATCATAACAATACTGAAGTAGTTTTATTTAATGGTTCTCCTGCAAAAATATATATATTTATTTGCAATTTGATAACACGATCTTGACTAACAGTATTTTACACAAACAATTGCGGGGTATAACTTTGAATGAAAATATGAAATGTGGAACGTATATTACAAATATAGCTAACTCCGCCTTACGGCATTTGTCAGTTTTGCGTAAGTTGAAATTTACATTAAAAGGGGAAACATTGTCTAAATCATATACTATGTTTATAAGACCTTTATTGGAATATGCGAGTGAAGTGTGGGACGAATGTACCAATTTAGATTTAGAAACAAAACTAGAAAAAAAACCAAACAAACAAAACAATTAGAAGCTGCCAGAATAGTTACAGGTTTAACCTTTCGCAAGTAGAAATTCATTATATATAGAAACTGATTGGGACACATCATCTGAAAGACGGAAGCAGAAAAATTATTATAAATTTATAAAATTCATCATAATATAGCTCCTTCTTATTTACATGAAATTTTGCCTGGTAGGGTTAATAAAAGTACCATTTATAACTTAAGAAAAAATCATGATTATGTATCACCTAGGTGTCGCTTAGTGCTATTTGAAAAATCGTTTCTTCCCAGAACGGTGAAACTTTGGAATTCAGTAGATTTAACAGTAAGATCTTCAGAAACTGTTTCAAAATTTAAAACCCAAATCAAACGGAAAAAGACTGTAGCTAGAAGGTCAGTTGGAAACAGAAAACTTGATATTATGCATACAAGACTTCGTCATGGTTGCAGTGCGTTAAATGCTGACTTATTCAAAGTTCATTTAGTTTTATCACCATCTTGTCGTTGTTTATTTCCTATAGAAAATGTATTTCATTATTTCTTCCAATGCGACCAATTCAATGACCACCGTGTCATACTTATGAGAAAATTGTCTTTGTATAATACGAATATTACTATTAATTTGAAGTTGACACTTTATGGTTCTGATGCACTTAGTCCGAAAGATAATGAAAGCATACGCTTGACAGTCGAAGAATATACACGTATAAGAAATACTAATCGTTTTGTTTGATCAAACAACATTCACTGGTTGCTAAATGATAATTGCTGATATTTAATTGTCAAAACTTGTTTCGTGATATTTTTCTAAAGACCAATAATGCCAAAATGTATTTGTAAGATATTTATTGTAAAATCATTATTATTATATATCATTTTATAATGTTTATAAAATGAATATTTAATTGAAAGGAATTAGTCACGTCATGAATATCAAATGTTAAAACAATTATACATGTACATGTAGTTATAAAACGTGGGTGCTTGTGTGGCTAATCAAATCAAATGTGACTATCAATAATTTCTAATGTTTATTTCTTTCTTTCTTTTACATATAATCTTATATACAATCATTAATGCTGCTATTGTATATTTCATTATGTAACATCATATACATTTGTATGGGAGCGGGGAATCCTAAGTTGTAAAACCTTTGCCTAATTCCTTTTTACTTTGTTCAAATAAAATATGTTTAAACTAGATTATGTATTAACATGTTCATGGCCACGTTTGGTCCAGGAGGTGCAGGAGGAGGCGTGTGTATAGGAGGAAATGGTACAGGTGTGCTTTGGAGAGGTACATCCATTTGGTAAACTGGTGGAAAAGTCTGTGATGTTTTAGGTTGTTGGTGCTCTGGTATAGTATTTTTTTCCTTGTTCGAGAATTCATCAGTACCTCCCGAATCACTGCCATGTTCTGAAGACTACTGCGATAGTGTTTGTACTCTCTTCATTTTCCATCCTTTACTCATTATTGGATTTCAGCCGTAAACACAAGAAAATAATTACGGCATTGGTAAGTTTGTCAAAATACCTTGCCGAAACTTGGATTTACAGCAAAATATGCAGATGTTGGTAAGTTTGGCAAAAGACCTTGCCGAAACTTTTTGGATTTGACAGCAGTAAATGAGATGTGTAGGTTTTGATAAGTTTGGCAAAATACCTTAAATGGCACCACAATTCAAAGCCATGCAGGACAGAAGCATATATTTTTGATTTAATCATTTCACACACAGTCAAGGGAGTTAAGGCACATGGATGAGCACCACTTGTGATTAAGCTCATGACATCACTTTTAAGCTTTTTACAAGCACGCACTGTGCGTTCCATACTATCAAAATTATTGTTTATGTCACACCAACATGTGTGATGTCTTTCACTATAAGAAGAAATTGTTCATATAACAACACAATTTACTTTCCTTATGGAACGCATTATAACGTATAACGTAGTATCATTTCGAGTTTATAAACTACCCCTTAATACCCAGGTATTATGTCGTTGTTAGTGATAAAAACATTGACACTGAAAATGCAGATAAAGTTCACGTTATCACATATGATAACTGTTGCCCGTGCCTTTGGCGTGAAGGGAAGTCGTACACAAATTATTAATTTTAAATTTACTAAATTTAGTCCGTAATTTTCACTTAAATTTATATAACTTTGACGTATTTAATTGTAAACACAAACACATAAGACATAAGACAAAAGCATAAGCCACAAGTTATTTCAACTTAAAATGTGGTCTCCTATTACATGTATTACAATACACAAACATATTCGTAATGACATACTTGTACATGTCTAATACAGGAACAATTCAAAAACAATTTCATTAATCAAATGTAATCAAATTTCTATAATAAAAGCGTTTGTTTTAAGTTGTTGTGTATGTTCATAATCTTCCACTGGACTTGATATACAATTGCTCATATTAAAACACCAAAAACACTTCCAAAGCCAGATTTTCATCGCCAAGAAGCCAGAAATCAAGGCGTTTGCCTTTTCTAGATTTTGGTAATTAATTTCACTGACTGATTAACTGTACACGGGCAGCTAAATAATTTAGACATGTATTCCAAAAAAAGCATTGTTTCAATGTTTTCCATAGTGTGAACAGTGAGAATTGTCGACTATAATGGAATGAAAAAGATCGTTATTATCTCCCGCTTTAACTGAAACAGGGAATATTTATTTGGGTCTCTTCGTCCGTCCGTCTGTACATCCTTCCGTCTGTCTGTCTTTAACGCTTGGTTACCGTGCAATAACTGCCACAAATCTTAAGCGGTTTTTCCGTAACTTGGTCACATGGTTAAATGTGCCAAGGGGTCGAATGAGTTCTCTCGGCAATTTCATTGGATCTTATATGGCGGAGTTATGGCCCTTTGATTAACTAAAAATGGCAGTTTCGGCTGTTTCCGTTTAATAACTCTTTCAAATATAACCAGATTTTCTCGAAAGTTAGTAAAAGTTTGATCGGGACTTTGATTGGGCCCTATCTAGCTAAGTTATGCCCTTTGATTAACGGGAAACGCCATTCTCACCTGTTTCCGTTCAATAACTCGAATGTTAAATGTCTCGAGGCCTTGACCATGCTCTCGATCAGCACTTTCATAGAACCCTATTTGGCGGAGTTATGACCCTTTGAATAATGAAAACGCCATTTTCGGCTGTTTTCGACTGTTTCCGTTCAATAACTCTCTCAAATATCACCGAATTTTTTCGAAACTTTATAACATGGTTAAAAACTCAGGGACTTCAGCAAGACTTCGATTGGACCCTAGTTGACTGAGTTATGGTCCTTTGATTTTTTTTAACGAAAAAAGCTATTTCGTCTGTTTTCGTTCAATAACTCTCGCAAATATTACCGGATTTTCTCGAAACTTTCATTGGATCCTATTTGGCGGAGTTAAGGGCCTTTGATAAACGAAAGCGGGGGATATAAATTCCACGAATTCGTTTGTCTACATATAGAGCCTCAATCGGATGTGAAAAATATTTATTTATTTTTTGTCACCAAAACTAAAATAACTTTGAAACAATTATGTTTTTACTCTCCCACTTGATATTATCTCTTATATTCCAGTATTAAATGTGCGGACCGATTGGCTCTCCTGGTGTCAGTATACTCGGTGTTTATAAGTATATTCCAGTGATATAACACTATACAAAAGATACATGATTTTCACAAGTATATATACAACATAAACATACCAGTCTCCCAAAAACCCACGTCACTTTACCACGTGCAAAAACATCTCATACATTTGAGGTTTTCATCAACAGCGATAGAAATTGATACAGATTTTTACAGAGAATAGAATCAAACCAAAACCAAAAAAAAATCTTAAGCTGTAAACCAAAGGTTTATTCAAAATGCTATAAAATAAACTTAATCTTGTCCAAATTGTTATGTTTCGGTAACTTGATATCAACTATCCAATAATTTCGTTATCGCCGACAGGGGTTCTGAAATATAACAAAATATATATCTGTTATAAGTAAACGTGTGGTCTAAAATGTATATTTCATTATACTATGATCAGTTGCAAAACATGTTAATCAAAGACGTGTTTTAATTGTGAAGCTTACAATATTCCAAATATATAATTTTACGTAAATGTAAACCGGTATCGATTGTCCCCAAACCGAACTACTCGTCATTTTCTCCGAAACAAGATAACGATGACGAGAGGAGTTCCGATTGGATTGTCCCATGTACCAAAAAATCAGTGCTCAATGTGGATATCATCGGTATTAACTTGTTTCTATGTTGGTATCGATTGTACTTAATATATCATTAGGTAAATACCTCTTTTCGCAAACGAAATGATATACGTTTCGACATGGTTCATCCGCCCATCTGTAGCCGAATTCTTGCCACATAGTTAAACAGTTAGCAGACGTCCCTTGGTTGGGTTCATGACCTCCCCAGTCCAGATAGACAAGTTTGTTCCCATTGACGGTCCAGCGCCACACATTCTCTACCTCTAAGTCGGTACCATCTAGCCAGAAGGATTCTAGAAATTGGATGAATTAGTGTGGCCAATGCTATAATTACACAATATCATCTTACTTTACAATATACAATAGTAGCACCTTCCGGTACAGGAAATGTTGATTGACAATCATAATTTCATCTTCCGCTTAAAGTCCCAATATCCGTATCTGTCTTATTTTTTCGTGATTTATAAGATTTTTGTTGTTGATAGTTCCGTATAGTGTGACTGTAATAATTACAGGTAAATGATCAGGAGAGGACAAGGTAGATTTAAATCTTCACAGATAAATAATGATAATAAATGAAGGTTTTACTGGCATTCAAACGATGAGCTTCAGCTTTCAGGAAGTTGCTCTCATCAGCAGTTTCAACTGCTGCCAGACGACTTTCTAGGTCGATACAAATCATCTGAAATCATTATAGTGTGTCATAAATTTATACGACATGCAAGGACATTCTATTTTCACCTAATGGATATACTCCACGTTGAATCAGTTCGGTCAAAAGATATTGCCGATCCTGATTGAAAATGTAGTTTTCATTGGCTTAAACATTTATTTTACCAGTCCATAAAGGGAAAAAAGGTGTTGCCATTTGTAATATAGCATATGATTGGCTAATATAACGGCGCAAAATGTGATTTATGTGATTTTAGATGTTGTCAAAATATTGACAAGACCAACGTTTTCTTAAAGAAAATAATAAAATCACATAGCCAACTCTTCATTAACGTCACTAAGATGTAAAAATAAAAACCAATGGGTTATAATTTCACATTTAAATTCTTAATATGGTCATCACAATGACCTTTAAAAAGATTTAAAAATTTAAAAAAATTCTAGAAACGATATAAGTTTTTTTGGACATATTTTCTATATGGCAACTTGATAAAAATAGAGACAATTATTTTTTTAAAAATCACTCTTTGACAACTCTTTGACTAATGATGAAACAAGATTTCAACGAGACTGAAACCTCACCAGAGCAGATCCTAAAAGGCATCTATTGTAGAAGATTTTTTATGTTATGGATAAAAATGTATGTAACAGAAAATTCTGAGTTAACTCTCATCACAACCTGGTAATTCAATTTGAGAAAGATGTCAGATTTAGGCTTTGTGTGATTATCCTTACTCTATGCTGTGTCTGGCACTATTACACCGTAACCAGCTGTCTGCCAAGAGTGCGTATAAATTGACGTTTTGATTGTTCTACTTTTTTATTTCTATTACATTCTAAAGTGGTGTTATAATCATATTTGATGTAGAACGTTAAATATAAGCTCATTTAAAAGACTTTTTAATTAACTTACCGATGCTTCCGCCCAGGTAGCGGCGTCTTTTGACAGAAGGTAGCATGAATTCTCAAATTGTAGCCATCCATTTCTGCATCCTAATACAGATTAAGTACAGATAATACTAATACAGATAATTCAATTTCTCATTGATAGAGAAGGAATTGAAAACAACATCATTTCTTACCCATGTGCATCCATATACTACATTAACTCAGATACTCATATTCTATTCTATTTTCACAGGCTTCTTCCTAACCGACTTTCTTCTTCCTAGCGTCTCCCTTGACACCGCCTCACTTTTAGCCTTCGATTAAATGCCCACGTACATGTAAGTAAGGCTCTAGGTTCTGTCCCCTAGCCGAGACCTAGCATGCAGAGAATGGGACGACTGGTTTGTCCGTTTTGCATGCCATGAAGAAGTTTCACTTTACTGATATGAAATTATCTATACCACTATACAAATCGCTGGTCCGGTCACAACTAGATCATACAAATGCAAATATGGAGAATGTCCGACGCAGAGCAACAAGATGTTTACACAGGCGAACATGCGGTGATATAATACAAGTTTACCAACAATGTTGGACCTATATTAAATTATGGTCGAATGTTAACAAAACTCGTTCTATAAACGGAAATTAGAAAAAAACTGTCCCCACGGCGAGCAAACTCATTACTTAGAATAGAACTGTGAGGGTGACACATATTTGGAACTCCCTACCAGTGATATCAAAGCATAAACTGATCCAAATATAAATAGAATGCATTTCGGGAGAAATAGTATATATTGTAAAGTTATAGAGCTGTATTCAATATGTATTGTTTAAGTATTGACTTTTAAATTAACGGAACTAAACATTTGATATATGTACATTGTATGTGTAAAACTATAGTTTACATAATGACTCGTTATTCTCTCATACCTACGGGTGTAATGCTGGTTTTTCTTTCATACCTACGGGTGTAATGCTGGCTGGTCCAGGGCAATATACTCATGCCGCCTGAGGCTGTATTGCATGACTACTCATGCAATAAAGCCTCATGACGTCACGGGATCAACAAAATTACTATTTCCTTGGTAAAATTTTAAATTGTTTTTACAAACTTGGCTGGTTTTACTGTAAAAAAGATGTAAACAACGGACTTTGTGTTGAAAATATCACATTATTTTACATTTATGGAAATTTGACTTGCAGTCGTGTTTTTATTAGAATTTATTTCAAAATGGAGGGATATTATAGTTGTAAATTTGCAATAAAAAGCAAATAAAATATGAAAGTAAAAGACTCTTTCATAAGTGGATATGAAGGATAGGGATAATCTCTCATACCTACTGGTGTAATATTGGGTTAAATCTCTCTTTCCTACTGGTGAAGTACTGGTTTATGACATGCAATACACTTGTGTCGGCTGAGGCTGTATTACATGGTTACCC
The DNA here is from genome assembly GCF_041381155.1 of Argopecten irradians. Classification (NCBI taxonomy): domain Eukaryota; kingdom Metazoa; phylum Mollusca; class Bivalvia; order Pectinida; family Pectinidae; genus Argopecten; species Argopecten irradians. The sequence goes on along the minus strand of NC_091142.1, from coordinate 26,450,321 downwards.
ATACAATATAACCTTGTGACGTCACTGCACCAACAAAATTACTATTCTCTCGGTAAAATTTACACATTTTTTTCAGAAACTCTGCTGCTTTTACTATAACGAACATAAACAACTGGATTTTTGTTTAAAATATGACGCAATTTTTATGTATGACGGAATAGCATAACTGTAAAATTGTTTTACAAACGTCGAGGTATGTGAGAAAAATAATCTTTGGTATGTGGATTTGAAATTTAAAAATATTCTATCCCCGGGATCATAAATGTTGTAAGCCTCGCGTTTTACAACATTTTGTGACCATTTGGTAAAATATCCCAATCCTTCCTACCCACATATAAAAAAATCTTACTTTATTGGGTAGATAGATGCATTGGATGATTTGATCCCGTACTGAAAATGAACTTTCAGAGATTCGTCATAGAATGCATTCCGTTATAGAGAGATCATGTAATATTAGATACGTATCTTACCTACCTTGTATTATTTGTGTCTGCATGGCTATGCAGATCCCAAGTACCAGGATATTTTGGTCAACTTTCATTGTGTTAATTCTACAACGTTCTGTACAGTGCCTTAATGTGGCAGTAGATTGAGAGTGTGGATAGATAAACAACAAGTCACACGTGTTTAACGTCATAGATTAGTCCAAGATAAGGAAACACCACAAACAAAGAACGTGTAGTGCCAAATAGGTCGCTGACCAAGTATTTTAGATCTTACATGTATCCGCATATTACTGCATCCGTTTGATAATAACTGAATTCGCCCTTATACTGATAGTCGATTTTATGACCAAATAAAAGTTTGAATAAAGCATGAAACTTCTTTAGGACATAAAGTTTTAGGAAAAATATGAAACCGAAATAATCACGGCCCCGATCGGCCGCCATATTTGTTTTCAAAACTTCTTCTCCTACATTTTGATACTGATGAGCAATGTGGTAGTGCAAAAATCATGTACAGGGATCGGCATATTGAATTTCAAGACGGCTGCCAAAGCCGCTACCTCTATCTGTTTATATAATATCAAATAAAAACCAAAGCTGAGACAGACACATTGTTTTTGTTCTCTTCATATTTATATTATATGAAATGTTCTTTGGGAACCACTTAGGTGGCAGCGAATTTCAAAGGTCGTGCACGAGCCCGTCTTCCCACTGCCTGGGACATTATTCGAATAACGTTTAACTGTCTAACTTTACTTTGCTAATTTATAAAGGCCTCGTCTGTTATTCAATCCGTTTGACATCAAAGTTTGTTAATAAAATTTGCTGTATTGAAAATGAAAGTCGTTAGGTATGGGGATGCCATTGAATACAATCTCTTACACAGGAGCTTGTGCATTATACATGTATACTCTAGCGCAGTTTTATTGCCCGGGACAGATCTATCTGACACTGGAAGATATAAAATATTGTCGTGGTTGTTTCTTCGCTCTATTTTTGACCTTGTTATTTCTATTTTTCTTTTCGAACTTTAGCATGTTTAGATACAAATGCTTTGAGGAACATAGTCTGAGATAATTTTTTTTTATTTCTATCAAATTCAAAAACATCCCTTGCCATGGTAAAAACTAGAGCCTTTTGATTGGTCGATATTTACACTCTTTGACATCCGGATTCTTTCTGGAAATATATTTTTAGCCAAAGTTGTCGTTACGAAAGTCTGGTTCCATGTGAGGTGCATGTGCCGCATATATATGTTGTCTGGAGAAGTGATAGGTAACGATCAGCATTTAAATTTTAAAGTGTCTTTGGTTCTATTATATACACGTCCTATTAACAGCCAGGGTCATTTAAAGACAACCTTCCGGGTATGTGGTTTCATGCGATTGTGAAGTGTATGTCCCGGTGGACTGCGGTATGTTCGTGTTATGTCATGGAACTCTTGCCCTTTTACAGTGATATATCACTGAACATATACGGACCAATCACCCCGTGGGATGACAAAGCACACCAGACTGTGTCTTTAAGGATTTCTCAGTTGAACTATAAGACTGTTTATACTCCCAAAATCTCATGTTCTTTTTACACACATATCCAGAAAAAGCAGCGAACCAACCGGTTTCCAGTCGCGTTAGCCACGGTTTCCTTAATGTTAAGAGATGATTACATTTTTAATTGTGAATGATAGGGTACACATTTAAGTTGTCAGTAGGATGTGTAAGCACTGTTCCGACTGTGGTTATGTGCAATCGACACAATATCATATCTTCAGAAGGATCTCAATGCTTAGCTTTTGAACTATAAACCTTATGTCTGCTTAAGCTTAACGTCCTAAGACCAACTTGGATCTTCTAAAGACGGCCACTTTTTTGTATGAATGTATTGAGTGTGTGAGGCTTATACGGGAGGCTACGGTATATTCTCGCTGTTTAAAAAAGTGGAACTTTTTTTCAGTGCTATCTCAGTGAAGCATTCCAACAGACAATGTACACTTCACCTCACATTGTACTGACGACGACCCACTCGTCCCACTCGTGTCAGTATGCGTCGACTGATGCATCTGCACCAGAGACTTAATAATCGACCGTGGTCGGCTAGCAACACCTCCATTATATAATCATAAAGGGCATGAGTAAAACGCAAGTAGCGATAGATATAGTATCCAGTATTTTGGTTTTAGTTTCCAACTTTCTCCGAGACGATTTAAAAAAAAAATCTAATCAATATCATTGATTTCATATATTTGTATGATAATTATAATATTTCCTATTAAGTAACATATTATCTAAGCAATTATAAAGTATAGTTATAGACTGTGGTATGTTTGGAAAGAAGCTTAAGCACAACATACTACAAATGACACACGAATCAAAAGCATTTTTGAAATCCATCAAGAATTTTATTTTGAACGCCGATTTCAGCTAAATAATTTACATAGAATGCTGTTTACATGTACATTTTTATCATCTTTCTGTATCTCTCTATTAATAAAAAGGTTGTACGTGTTATTGGAGAATCAAGACAATGAAATCAAAGTTAACAGATGAAACCACATTGATATCTTTACATGCAAACTAATGCAGTGAACTTATTAATATTTGAATCAATTCTATTTATTTGAATTAAGTTATGTTTAATTTTAATTCGAGAACAATAATTGACTTGTGGCTGAAGAACGTCAAACGCTTAGCGACCAAGGAAAACGTTAGACCATCATCTAATTCTCTGCTACGTTATTTCATGCACACTACGCAACTTATGTATGTATTCTGCTTGTACGGAGGACATCGCAATGAGCCACAAAATGCTTTGACTCCATAAAAAAGAAAGCCGTTTTCGTTTCTATTGCCTCCACCTGCAAGTGGCTGTGGATGCTCATCCATACACACGTACTCAGTAGCAGCTTTGTTACGGTGGTTCCCGGAGGCCAATGATCCGCCGTACGCCTTCGTCCAGCCGTTGTAGCAGGTCGTCCTCGCCGGTATCATCACAGAGGAGGCAAAGGATTTAGGCCTACAGACCGCACAGGGCACCTCTTTGTTTCGTGAGTTTGAACCGAACATAGTATGGGCATTAGTCGATGCGTACTCCGCTCCGAATAATTTCCCTGTATCTTCGTCTGGTACGACTGTTGTGTTTAACCATTCTGGATCACGCGGTAGACAGAGAGGGCTAGCTGCAGCTCCTTTATGGTTATACCAAGAACCACCAGCATAACCTATTGCAAATAAAATTTACATTTGTATAAACTCCGTTTTAATGTCAAATGTTGTAGATTATACACAGTATGAATTACGATTATCAAAAGCAATATCTTAGTTATCTCTTTTTCAGCTAAATATTCGTGTCGTTAATTCAGGAAAGGGGAACTTGCACCGCCATCGGTTTCCGTATTTAGCAATAACACTGGCGTTTCTGGCCAGGTCGGTAGACTTACAAAATAGACGATGAATATTGTATGTACACGTCGTACAGTAGTTAACAAGCGAGAAATATCGAATTTTATGGTAAAAGCCATCCTTGATACTCCAGGGGGCCTGATTACTTACGACCTCTACATCCCTGGACTATCTCATAACAAAACTGGAAAGGCAACAGAACAGAAGAAGTAATTTAGTCTTTTGATGTACACCAACAGAGCCGTAAAAATGTACACTGTGGTTAAAGTTATATGTGCCGTAACTGGCCGAAAATTTGGACATGTTATTTTTCTCCAATAATCTATTTAAAACCATAAGTTTTAATGAATGAAGCTGTGAAAATCATTCAAATGGACAGACACACATATGTAATGCCTTATAAACCTTAGTTAGAAGACATTGGTTATTAAGTTATGCACTGTGAAATTCTTGTTTTTATGCCTTATACATGTTTAGATGCAAATATACCTTCAGAAATCACTTTACAATTAGTAATACAATACTGTAAAATGTGCAATGAAATTGTGGACAGCAAGATGGCTTCATGGTCTGACCGTATGTATTCATTTCATTACACTGAAGATTTTAACTGCCAAAAATCATTTTCAGTCCTAAAATTAAATCCTATACATTGAAAGTATTGTAATTCTCAAAATGTTGGTAACATTTGGAGTTGAATAACATATTAAAAGCTCTTCTTGATTCGTGACTATGAAAAATACGGTACATATAACTTTAACTGTGTGGCTTTGAAGTTGGGTATCGCTCTCTCTGTAGTCTTCAAAGGATTTTTGCGCTGACCTGTGATTGGTTTAGAATTTTTTTGTCTGAGCTGCCTTCAGATTTACTATGAGATCGTCAAGGGGTGAAGAGATCCTATGTGATCGGACCCCCCTGAGTATCGAGTCCCGATGACGTTTCGACAAAGATAAAAGAATTAAGATATTTTCAAATACAATTTATCAATATCTGTTGCAAGTTCCCAGATGCAAATTTTGTCAAAAATTACATTTCTAATTTTAGTAGATTTTTAATACTGGGATTTTTAAGAAATGGCCCATTTGGCGGTCATTTTGAAATTGTGTCTTTTTTTTCGCTTTGAGTAAAGCCATAGTTTTACCATTTTTTTACAGAAATTGTTTTTACTCAAATCATCACTGCGGCAATATTTTTAGCTGTATCGAGCTAATTTTTGCTGAAAATCTTTACTAGGTTCGTGGTAGTTGAAACATTGAGCATTAATGCGTGAAATGATACACTTTTGTCATAGTAATTTAATAGTAATTCGAGCACTTTAAATTTTTTACTCTGAAATACTGAAAAATAACAAATATTTAAATGGGGCAAAGGAGTAAGCATACTGACCCCCCATTTTCTGCCTAATTTAGATAGAACAACCCATTCCGTATTGATATGCAAAACATTAAAAGTTTAATACCAGAACTTTTTCAGTAAAGGATTAAATTCGGCAAAAATGGTTGAAAACGGTGTATTTTGTAGCTCAAAATTTAGCGGTAAGAGGTATGCAGTTATTCTGAGAAAAAATGTTAGTCTTATTAATCAAAACTGGCATATCTTTAAAAAGACAACAAGAAAATACATTCTACAAACATCCATATATATCAAGCACCTCATTAGTAAATTACGGCTTAATATCTTGTGTATATGGTCAAAACGGCAAAATTTCCATAAAAACCAATATTTTATCAACTAGGTATTTTTGAGTGACAGTAGCTCTAAAACGAGCACACGGACATATGTTTTTTTCCATTTTCTTTTAAGGTATGAACCCATATTTCCAAAAATCTATATATCAGAAAAAAAGTTTTATACATGACTAACTGTTACCTGAAAAAATAAATAACGTTTACATGTACGATTCCAAGATTTTTATAACATCACTCACAGTTTATCATGAAGGTAAATGATAAGGTCGTCACTTACATATAACATACAGCCCAAATTCCATCACCAAACATAGAACAATGTAAAACAGAAGGCAGCTCTACATCAGAATACTAGGTATTGGAGGTGTAACATACCCGAATAAACAAGCTCTGTTAGACTTGTGGGACAGTCCTTTCTTCCCCATCGGACAAATGTTGCTCCTCCTATTTCTATGAATGAAGACACACCATATATAAGTCAAACATACAGAGAATACATGGTTAGTATCTTACAATACAAGGTTTATTTTTTTATACGAGACTTAGGAAAGCCATGATAACGAGGCTTTGTCAAGTCAGCTTTCTGTGTCAAGCTCCAAAATAAAACTTGTATTGTAAGATACTAACCATGTATTCTGTTTATCCTGCAACCATTATGACATTTAAAACGAAAGCAGATTGCCAGTTATTTACTTGTTTTTGCTCGAAGCGATACGCTTCTTTGATGCGGAGGAGAGGATTCATTCATATGAGACCGCGGAAAATATGTATAAGCGCATTCGCAATCAGTACCAGTACAATACATACCTTTGCCATGACCCAAGTAAAAGACAAAATCGCCATTCGAGATGTATATTGTAAAAATGACGTCATTACGGTGAATGTGACGTCACTATTTAGCGGGGCTGAATGACGTTTCATTCACCGGAAGGTTGAAGGTTCGGGGTCAAGTTAGAAAAAGTTCCGTCAGATGTGGAACATATTTACGTGATCGTGTTGACGAATAAATCATTTCGTATTGAGAGATAAATCGCAAGTTTATCCAGCAATAGTTATCGGTCAGTATGTGGTACAGTTGCAGGATAAATATAAATATCATTGTAATCTATACAGGGTCTTAAATCACTGTCAAACGACGAAGCAAAGAAACTTTTATTTTATCGAAAAATATTTTTATCGAACTTTTTGTTTTGCATCACGGAACTATTGCACCTACTCTCTATGTCTAGCATCCTCGATACTCCAGAGGTTCTGACCACATACGATCTCTACACCCCTGGGCTATCTCATGGTAAAACTGAAGGCAGTTCAGAAGAAAAAGTCTGAACCAATCACAGGCCAGCAAAAATTTCATTTGAAGACTACAGAGAGAGCGATGTCCTACTTCAAAGCCACACAGTCACACAGTGTACCGTTATACGGCTCTTTTGATGTACATCAAATGATTAATGACCTGTTCTGTTCTTTTGCCTCCAATTTTACTATGAAATAGCCCAGGGTGTACAGATCGTAAGTGATCGAAACCCCTTGGGTATCGAGGATGCTTAAACTCTAACGTCAAACTATGCTGCAGGAATCTATTAAAGGCCGCCATTGTTTCATGACGTCACGTCATTATTTAATTATAGGATCATCACACAGTTTAAAGATAAGACTTGGTAAATAACAAATTACTGCATAATGAAATGTGACAATTGATTGACTGAGCAGAAACGTTAGATGATCCCGGAGCCAGCTCATATTTCACGAGTGAAAATATGAAAAAAAACAGGAATGGTGGATTTAGTGATAAAGTATGTAACTAATAAATTTGTACGATTGAATAAGTTGTGTGAGAATAAAATAGAAATAAACTCACCAGGAGTAGCCTCAGAAAGTTGTTGTTTGATAGATGCTATTTCTCTGTTCTGACTTTGGATCTCTTGTTATGGAAGAAAGGATCAATCATTACATATATTATATAAATACTCCCTGCATTAGAGGGTGACAGTGCCAACTGTCATCTCGGGGATATCACTGTCACCGAGGCGAAGCCGTTTACTGCAGGTAGTATTTATTTAGATTATTTACTTAAGTCTAGAAGTCTAGAAACAGAACTAGTTTTCAAGTGGATTGCAATCTATTGAAACATTTTACTTATTTCACCATAAGTCGAAAACTCATTATCGACAGTAAAATAACATACTCAAGTGCCTTTCAATTTAACATAAAAACTTACCGTTTTGGGAGTGTGAGAAGTGTTGCTTAAACGAAGACATTTTTCCAGTTTGGGACAGTACCGTCGCCTGAAGGGTTTGTAGTTCTCTATGTAGTAGGGTCATCCGTTGTTGGACGTAGTTAGGGTCACTCAGGAATATCGTCTTATCAAGGCTAAACAAAAATAATACCAAATTGGCTTTGCGGTCGTCAAAAACCAATTTAAACGACTGTCGTACCACCTTTTCTCAGAGAATTAGAATTTAGAAGTTTTCAGTGAAAAATATAATGTCTCATAATCCACAGTATATAGATAAGACTAGAGTCATCGAATTACAACCTTGTAAATAAAAGCGTGGCTCTTAAATAGTTTCCATTGTTTTGTTTGAACTGGATTCCTCATATTTTTTGAACAGGTAGTGGGAAGTCGTGCTCGTGCACTACTTTGGAAGGTAGCTGCCAACTCAGAGGTGTCAATAGAACATTCCATAGCAATCATAGTGTGTGTATAATGTCTGAGTCTGTTAATGCTGTTAATGACTATTAACGTTTTTGGGATAAACAAAAACAAATAAAATTATGCTTCTAATGATGTAGGTAACTGTCGAATTATCTATATTTTATTGATTATACGTCGAAATTCAACAGAAACTAAATGTGAGGGCAACTGGGATTTAATATCAGTAAAATATATTTTATTATCCAAAGTAAAGCTCTCAGAAGATTTTTAAAGATCTGTGCTATGAATATTTACTTGAAATCTCCTTAAAAAGTATAGTTATCCCAATAAATAAAAAAATACTATATTTAATTTCACTGCTCCGTCAAAACAGATGACGCTTGAGTAACGAATAACTGTCTAACTTTAATTCACCCGGCCAGAAGTAAAGTTAGACAACTATTCGTTATTCGAATAACGAATAACTATCCAACTTTACTTTACTGAATTTCACGTGGCCAGTTAAGTGGGACCAATACGAATTCAGGTCGTACCTGTAAACTAAACCGTTAACCTTAAAGTGAACGTGAGTTTTTTGTAGTTTCATTGCGCCACACTCTATTTGAATTGTGATCACATTATTGATAGGCCGTCAACTTACACTCTATTTGAATTGTGATCACATTATTTTGGCCGTCAACCCTCGGCAAGCCTCGGGTTGACCGCCCAAAATCTTTCAGTCGGGTTGAGATATCCCTGTCCACTTCATAGACCCATGTAAGATTCTGTTACTCTTTAAGTTTATACGTCGCCATCCAAAGACGATGTTTGTTACGTTATTAATGATTGGCGGCTAAATCTAATCTTGAGGCTAAGACTTGTTTCATGATTCTGGAGCTGAGTGAGTAAATTACCTCATTTCACAAATGAAGTTCCTCGCGACATGGCAGGATTCGTCAGCCCACTGATACCCGAAATCTCGCCACATAACCACGCAGTTCCCGTACTCTCCACCGTTAGGGTCGTGACCTCCCCAGTCCAGATAGCTGATTTTGTCTCCGGTAGCGGTCCAACGCCAAACACCTTCCACCTCCATGTCCGTGCCAGCAATCAAGTATGAATCTAGAAATTTAATTTTTAAATCTCATTAATGTATAGAACACAATTTCAGAATAATATTACTTCCATGTACATATAACGTAAAGTTCATCATGTGTACTGTTGTATATCTATAAAGTTGGCAATAATGGAAATGTGTAATAATATCAATTTGATGATTTCATGATTTTTTATTAGATTAGAAATTGTTAATTTATTCTTTATTATATCTTTCAAAGTTTGTTCCAAAATAACAAGGAAATGATATCATCGTGGTTTCTTTAATAAAATAAAGAATGACGAGATAATTAGTCATGCATCCATATGTAACAGTGCTGATATCAATGTGGTTCTGATTCCTTTAGTAGCCGGCCATCATATCGGCCTTACTCCACAGGGACAAGTAATTAACTTATGTTGCGGAGATTTGTGCATTTTAACTGGAATTGGCCTGGCGGCAAAGCATTTCTGTTGGCGATGAAAACATTTAATGTTGCCAATTTGCTGTGTTTCACTTTGACCAACATAAAATGCTGGTATAGACTTTGCAAGTTTAATTGTATACGATAGCTTTTATTTTGGAATTTCCTGTTCCCAGTTTCCATTTCAAAATAAGTTGTTTTTAAATTTCACGTTGAAGCCTGGGTCACTTCTGCCATTCACATTAAGTTAAATTATATTGAAAAAGTCAAGTATAGAACCCTCAGTGATTTAGGCTTAATCGAAATGTTTGGAAATCCCATTTGGCTTCGTAAATTATTCGCGTTATTTGATTCATATGAATTTAATATTGTCAAAAATAATTTTGTCCTTTAACCTGAATTTTGTGTTTGTCTTCAATTTAATATTTGATAATAAGAAGTAATGGTCTCTCAATTAGTTCCATTTATCATATGAAGATATCCTTTGTGAGTTACTTCCCCTGCTGACTGCTGTCTACAGCTGGAGAAATTTCCGATGTTGAGGTATTTAACTCCTTTTTAGCATAGCTAACTTACAGAACTTACAGACAGGTCACTTGCAATTTTACCGGAAAAAAACCTACATTCCCACCACTTGTTTTAGTGCTAGATTATCGATTTCTCTTGCATTTCTGCTGTCCATTTTTAATTTTAACTTTTTAACTTTTCTTGAATTTACACATACTACCCTAAGGAAGGTAAAACTGCTATTTATACAAATTACTAATTGTCAGTATGGAAATTTGATAATATGGTAGAAATTATACAAATTATGAAAAAATGTCAATAATAATTGTAAAATTGCCGCAAAGTGCTAACACTACCGAAATGTCAACAATTGCCAATTTTGCAAAGTTTATTTGCCAAGAGTTTGACCTGACAGTTTAACTATTAAACTCTTATATATCCTAATGCCTATATACATGCATATTATCATTTCATTGTCTATGCATATTTTCCATCGCATACTGTGCTTATGTAATTCACTTCCAATGCGTACTGTATCAACACCAACCTAGATTGGCATCGACACATTTCCGTTAACATGCTAAACATGAGCATATCAACATCATAAGACCAATCTAAAGTGTAAATAACAATTTCCAAATGAGCACATGAGAATAAAAACAGTAACAAAACCTATCTATAATGTATTGTATGTATTATCATAAAAACAAAAAAGTCATAGCAGCTACCCCGTATAAACATAATATCTCATTTACCAATTTTAATTCTGTTCTAAATAAAATATAATTTCGCATGGTAGTTAATGCTGTCCCACAAAATTAAAATTATGAAAATGTGCTCATCTCAATGAATGAGATATTCTGTCTCGTCCTAAGCTTCCAAAACCTTTACTTTTCATATACCCAGCAGGTTGGAAATAGCCTGCAAATGTAAAACGCGGTTATTTTCCCTTAGGTAGTCATGTGACGTCATATAGCTGTTACATTAACACTCTCTCTCGGCGCACCCGTTTCCTGTAAATTACATTTCAAACAATTAATATGCTGTTGTTTGTTATAACAAATAATGAGTGTCTGCATGTGGGAGCAGTTCCATTTCGCTATAGATTTGTAGTAATTAAAGAAATTATCCGGCAGGTTATCGAACTAAGGCACATTGCCATCCGATAAACACAAAAATTTCCATTTTTGAGACGTTTTTACAACTGTTCCGAAATATTGCATTTTAGTGTCATATCTAGTATTGATGAGTGCTCTTTTTAAAACTAATCGGCAGGTAAATGTAATATATCCATGTAAATTATATAAAATGTATCTAAAACGTCGTGTGAGCCGGTGCAAATGATCTGTAAAAACTCTAACGTCATCAGACGTCATCGGGATGTGCGGTTTGCAACAATGTACAACATATGTGCAATATTGTATCTTTTGCACAGTGGGCAATTGACCAATGGGCGCCATTAACTCCCATATATTACTGGGGCGGATAAATCACTAACTTTTTTATATTTGTTTTTTAAAACAAATTGAACCATTCATGAGTTATATTCAGAATCAAAATCGAAATATTGTACATACTGTTATATCAACATGTTTACCTGAAATCATCATTGACATTGTACCGGCTCATTTGGATATTTACGCTTTATCAAATGAATGCATGCACAGAGATCGGACAACAGTACTTACACCTCATATTTTTTTACTATATATTTTATGCATTTTGACACATTTTATCAGGAATCTGTATTTGATAAGATTTTCATGAAAGAAATTTATAGAAAACTCTGTAATTATTCAGATATGTTTGATATATTTCTCTATTATATGGGTTTTGTAAAGCAGACGATTACACGCAGTGTTACAAAGCTTTGACATCATTTTGTTCTTTGTTCTTACTTCATTATTCCATTGACGAAATCTACAAAAGCGTACCATTCAATATCTAAGAAATAATATAAGAAGCGATGGGAAATTATACAAATATTTTCTACGGAAATTCAAATATTTTGCAATGTTCACATGAACTTTAAGGACAATTCGTTGAAAAAAAGAACTCATTGGCATAATAATTGATTGAACATTTGTAAAAATGCATGACATATATAGTAAAAATATGACGTGTCCCAGTACTTTTATCTTAAATATTAAAACAGCGATAAAATACGGGCATTAAAACGACGTGCTGTTGCCTTGAGGAAGTTGTTTTCATCAGCAGATTCAACTACGGCCAGACGGCTATGTAGGGTGGTACAGATCATCTGAAATGTATAAATAACAATGGTTATCTATGTTTCCAATATCAACTGTATAGTCAATGAAAGGAAATGAGTCAAATGTTGTCATAATTATCAGTATGAGATGGTCATTGCATCATATTAACAATTTTCCATGCCTGGCCCCCAGGGACCTGAAGGGGTGGGCTTAAAGAGGTTCAAATAGGCTAAAATTTCAAAAATCTCCTTCTGAAATTCGAGAAATGGTGGAATCAAATTCTCTTCATAGAAAAAAATGTCTTAAGGTTCTTTACAAAATTATTTATATGGCCCATTGGGTCTCACGTTTCTCCCTGGAGAGGTGGTCAAGTTTAGAATAGTTTGTATTTTAAAAACCTATTTATGAGCATTATTTGGTCATTTGTTATAGGAATTGAGTCCAACGCTGTCATAGTTATGAGTATGATATGTTGGTTGAACTTTGTTGACAAATTTTCCCTGACTGACACCCAGGGGTCTAAGGGGCGGGGTCAAATAGTTTTTACATTATGTTATCGTATATACTTCAAAAATCTTTTTCTCAAATTCAACAGATAGCATAATCTAATTCTCTTCACATAAAGTAAACTCACAAGGTCCTTTCAAATTGATCTAAATAGATATGGGGTCCCTGGATCTCTCTCTTGGGGAGATGGTAAGCTTTATCTAGGTAACAAGCCATTTTATTTGATAGCAATTAGATACTAAATGTTCATGATGGTCCTGACTGACATTATATATTACCAAAGTAAATCAGTACTTAGTTGGCCTCTTGGGCCTCTTGTTTATTAACTTACAGATGCTTCTGCCCATGATGCCACATCTTTTGACAGAAAGTAGCAGGAATCGCCGTGCCGGGACCATCCGTTTCTGCATCTTGATGCAAACGACTCATCATAGTTCTTGACAACCCCTAACAAAATGACCATGAATTTTATTTTATTTATTTATTTATTTATTTATTTACTTATTGTCAAGTCAACTGATCCAGGAGCCCATTTACAGAATTGACAACAAAAAATAAATTCATGTAAAAATATATTCATAATATAAATATTAAAGTAATTACTAAACAATATTTAAATGGCAATATAATATATGACATGTACGCATCAGAATGGTATAATATGTCAACTAAAATACATGTACTTGAAATACATTTGTTCACATAATGAATGCTGAGTGAAACTACATAAAGCATATTCTTTTCATATCTGATTTTAAGAAGTTCAATTGAACCATTGAAAACTGCCAGGTGCAACATTCAACCACTATTTATGTGATTCCACTAAGCACTTACACTTCGGATATGACGTTATATCAGCTTATCAATATTATCCCACTTACCTTGTATTAATTGGATTTGTATGGCGAAGCACCACATCCAAAGTACCCCGATCTCTCGGACAGTTTTCATTGTAAAGTTACACCTTGTTTGTAGATCCACCATAACTCTATCCTCAGAAACCTAGTGTCTAAACTCCACCACGCTCCCTTTATATACTGTAGGCTAATTAACGTGGGTAACTGACTCGCACAGACGGAGGCGGGGACAAGTCAATGTTTTTACGACGTCATATACAAAAATACAACAGACGAAGTTTTCAATGTATTATTATTGGATAAAAGGTCAATCGAATATATGGTCAAACGATGCTTTAAATATACGCAATTACTAAAAAATAACAATTTTGCATAGTGAGTATAATCGATTAGCTATTTTTTCTCTGGTATGCATTAAGTAAAAAAGTGATCAGTATGAGAAACATCTACGGAATTTGGAGGAAAAAATGGAAAAAACGAGGAGAAAAATGGAAGGGAAAATCCGACAGAAGGGTAGTGCATGCGATAACTAGAACTAAACTTGAGATATGAATATTAAAGGTACAATGTATTAACAACTATATTTATTAAACATTATTTAATGATGTAGAAATTAAAATGGAAAAGTCATGTATTAACTGTCGAATATAAAAGTATTATATACATAACTGACGTGTTTCTACACAATTTCCGTAGAAATATATAAATAATTTGGTTAGATAATAAAACGAGATATGTTCTTCCGGTTTACTAACTCTGCTATACGTCGGCGGTCTCAATAGATACACTAGGTAGGTTTGAACATTACGATCTGGGAATCATGGAGTCTGGTCAAACTCATTATTAACTCATCGGGCGCATTATATGAACCGCCATTATTGTCATTATACAAGTTGTGCATATCCGTCAAATTTAGATTGATATTGAGTCACCTATGAGTATATTTTAGCATTGATCCCACTATTTTTCAATTTCATTGGGGTATAATAGAAATTTTGTTTGCAAACTGTGTGAATGCGGTAGGCGGATTCACACAATACTTTGCATACAGAAATACTTTCATAATCCAATGAACTTAAAACATAGTAATATCAATGCTTATAGTTAATTTACAGACTACTATATAAAATGAGACACGTTTACACGTACGAGTGATTTTCTAAGGGATTCTTTTCCCAATCAAAGCGAAACGTCAATGTTTCTCTTACGACGTCACGATAACGTCGGCTTTTCGCGCAATTCTCTGGGTTTTTTTCATAGTAGTATCAATAAATAAATAGTAATAATTTAGTATGAAAACAAAGAAAACAAATTATTACAATATTAGAATAATAATCACGACATGACCTCAATGGTAATCGTTTGGAAAGTATCAATAGGTTTATTGATATCACACATAATTCATAACGAAACACGTAATGTTTATTGATATCACGCATAATTCATAACGAAACACGTAACGAATTCATATATCGCGACATTTCATGTGTACAGAGTTTTGCTGGATATCAAATTTTGAAAAATGTTAGTAATTTGAGAAGCCGTGTTTTAACAACCTTTTTCAGATATGAGTCATGAGGTATACCGCCATATGTTGTTTGCTTAATCAGTGAAAAAAATACGCTGCACGCATCTGAACGTCAAGCCATGCATATGTAATTATATCTACAATAAGATAACTAATTAATAACTAATAACATAGTGTTTGCACCGAAATGTATTCAAAATGAATAAATTTCTCCTATCCCACGCAAGGGCTTTTTGAGTGGAAACATCTGTTATACGTTAAAAGTCTGAGGACAATAACATAGGGTTATACGGTAAAATAGTTTTAATCAAATCAATGCTGATTCTGAATGACGTTATGTTAGGTATACGACCATACAAGTTATGATGTTGTTACATTTCCTCTACAAGGGAAAATCTATTGAAAGGACGGGTATCACTTTTGGCCGTTTTACGTTCACTTACTTATAATAAGCAAAATATTTTACATAAGATATAATGAGTAACTTACATATTGCATGCTATTCAGAATACTCGATTTTTTCTGGGCTCATGGTTATTTCAGAAGTCAAATGTCAAGGGGAGAAGATTCAAATTTTCATTGCTTAAGTCCTAATTTATCAAATATTAGAGATAATATTTGTTTGCAGTTTTTGCCTGAAAATCTTGGGTTTCAGTAAAGAAAACTGATGAAAAATTCAAAAAGTATTTCTCAGTGACCTACATGTATTTAAGTATTTGTTCTATTTTACCATTTAAAACATTTTTTGATGATTGAACATTGAATCTTTTGATTGCCATACAGCCACTCAACCAGCTATACAGACTTGATACTGAGGGTTGTTCTGATTTTGATTTGAACACAGCCTAACTGGTATTAATTTACCAGCGGACCCCTTTTTAGGAATAGGATTAAAGTTGTATTTTAGTAAAAGTTGGTCCTCTGATGGTATTTATGAAAAAAAATTATTGAGGAAAAACTAAGTCACAAATTGCACAATGATGCAACTTTGAGGTCGATTGATAATTACTGCACCAATTACCAAACTAAGATGTAAAGCAGAAGTATTAATAAACCTAGTATTCTTATCTACAAACACAATATTGTTCCAATGAAATATTTATTTTGGAGAAATACACTAGGAATGTAAGATGTCTCTGAAATCAACTGATTTACTTGAATTCTTGATTCAAAACTCTTACTGTAATTATCTGTTAACATGTATAGTATGTGTTTTGTTTTTGCATCAAATAAATCTGCACTAAAATTTAAATATGAAAAAAATTAAAACATCTTTTTTATAATTTTGCTGAAAACTAATATTAACGTTTTAATTGCTTGATATTGATGTTTAGTACTGCATGTGGATCTTGACATGATCTGCTTAAGATTATCAAATTCTATGGCCACATCAGCTAGGTCACGTGTGTTACAACCCACTTTGAAAAAAAAACCCACTTCAAAGTGCGTTAAATATGGTGCATGTTCAACGCACTTTGAAAAAAATATTTCAAACTGTGTTGACTTGCACCAGATTTAACGCACTTTGAAATATTTTTTTTTCAAAGTGGGTTAAGAAAGTTGTTTGGATTTTTTTTCAAACTTCGTTTTTGTAAATCCTTGTAATATAAGTCGTATTACCTTTAAATATACATATTGCTATGTAATTGTTTGATGTCATAACGATTTTCAAATTCATCTATTGATAAAAACATGTATTATTATAGTTTTCATTAAAACAAAGGTAGAACACTACAGTTCTATAAAAGCTTTTGTGACTTGTACTCTTTTTAGTGGATTTTGTCATATTACAGTGAGGTGTAATATTATAAAATTATTATTTCAAAATTCAACATTTTTCCTTAATTCAGCAGAAATGAAATTAGAACGCCAATTATTATCAGTCTTGGGTTTTTTTCCCATTACTTATTTCTAACTTAAAAATGTTCTATTATATACATTATACATTATTAGACTTGAAATGAATCTTTTTCTCTTTTTTAAAAACTTTTTATACATATTTAATACATAATAGCTCATGATAAAGATTCATTATCCTTTTATTTAATTGGAAAACGTTGGAAAAATATTTTTGTATTCAATCACATGTCTTTATATAAAAACGATATAGGATTATTGAAGGTAAAATGTATTAACAACTATATGTATTAAAACATGTTTAATGATGCAGAAATTAAAATGGCTAGTCTTAGACCATGTACTAACTGCCGAATTTGAAAGTATCATATACATAACTGACGGATTTCCTCACAATTTCGTAGACCGTAGAAATATATCAAGCGGACGTAATTTGGTTAGATAATAAAACGATATATATTCTTCTGGTTTACTAACTCTGATATACATCAGCGATCTTAATAGATACACTAGGTGGTTTGAACATTTATGACGATCTGGGTATCATGGAGTCTGGTCTAAATTCTCATTGTTAACTCGTCTGGCGCATTATAGGACCGCCATTATTGTCATTATACAAATTTTGTGCATATCCCTCAAATCTAGATACATATTGGGTAACCTTTGAGTACATTTAAGCATTGATCCCACTATTTTCATCGGGTATAAAAGAAATTTTGTTTGCAAACTATGTGAATCAGCGCAGCGGATTCTCACAAACTTTGAAAATCACATCTATTTCATTACCCGATGAAATTAAAAAAATAGTGACAGCAAAGCTTATGATTTATTTTCCATACCACTTAATAAAATGATATACGTTTACATGTAGGATTCCATTGATTTTCCAAGGGATTCTTTTCCAGATCAATACGTAACGTCAATGTTTCTATTGTGACAGCACGATAACGTCGGGTTATCGCGCAATGCTCTGATTGTTTTCATAGTTGTATGTAAAAAAAAAGAATTGACAAATCAGAAAGCCAGATTTAGTATGAAAACATAGAAAATAAATATTATATTAAAAATAATCACGACATGACCTCAATTAAGGAGTGTATCTTACTTTGGTCGATTTCATGGGGTGATGAATTGAGTTGCTCTTCTGCGAAGCAGTTCATGTTGAATTTGTTTCAAGAGCAACTCAATTCATCACCCCATGAAATCGACCAAAGCAAGATTCGATCCTTATATTTCAATTAAATCGTATTAGGTTTTTGCTGATTTTTTTTTTTAAAAGTGCGAGTTTCTGGGCTTGTGCAAGTCTACATCGAGAGACATACAAGGAAAAAGTGCGTCATTAGAATACAACTAATTAGAAATAAATAGCGCAAATATTTCATTTTGTCATACATTTATTTAGAAACAACTTTATTATCAATGCGATTCAAATGAAATATATAAAACATTTACAATAGATTTAGACGTGATTGCAAAAATGGTCCGCCGAAGAAGCGGATGGATAGTGTCTAGACTGTGTGATACGGTTGTCTCCCGCTTCGATTCAAAATGGAGAGTGACCGTATAACGTGATGGGAACGGAAAGGTTCTAGTGGTTTATATAACCCTTAACCTGGATATAAGCTAAACAACTGATTAAAGGTAAATCAACACTCATTGACTTTTATATAGTATTTTTCATTGCCGTTTAAGCTTCATCATTTGTTTGTAATTGAGGCGTTCTAACGTAGTAGGCCATCGACACACGTCACACAGGGACATGGCACATTTTATTTTTCTTCGGTAGGCAATGTTGCTCGACTCGAACGATACACAAGAATCAGTAAAACGAGAGTTCATAAAATGCTTTTAAAATTGTAGAAATCTGTCCGTAATATTTGCGCTTTTAAAAAAAGCCCACCGCTGTTTAGATCTATGCCTAGGCTAAGGCCAAAAGTAGGTCTAGATAAAATATTTTCTTGTGCGAAAACCGATGTTAAGATACCCAAGTTCATACCCGAGTTCATGAGCAAATGAAATCGGGTTATTAAGTAGTTCCATTGAGTCCAACTTCAGTGAAAATTGAAATATTGGTATATTATTTGGAAAGTATCAATAGGTTTATATGATAATTCTTATGACAAAACAATGAATGAATTTATATGTCGCGACATTTCATGTGAACAGAATTTTGCTCGATATCAAATTTTGAAGAATATTAGCGATTTGGAGTATCCGTGGTCTGATGTTAATTATTAGATATGAGTAATGAGGGATGCAGCCATATGTTGTTTACTTAATCAGTGAAAATATACGCTGCACACATCTGAACGTCAAGCCATGCATATGTAATTATATCTACAATAAGATAACTCATTTTACCTATATTCAATAACGTAGCTATTGTAGCGAAATGCATTCAGAATGAATTATTTCTCCGATCCCATGCATGCACAAGGAAAAGGCATGAGTTGGGACTATTTTTCCGAATGGCGACCCATTGCATGATCGTAAAAGGCCACTAAATTTGAAATCCTAACTTCATGGTTACTGGGAAAAACACTTTAATTTTCAACAATTTCAAAGCTTTTAGAGTAATGTTTAACACTCGATTTGTATTTTGTCACGGTATAAGCAAGTGTTTAGCTATTTAATTTTGTTTTGAGAAGAAAAAATAAGCTATTACATTGCAAGTATGATGTTAGAATTGTGCTTGGTTTCTCATTGCGTGATCGGAAAAGGCGTATCTCAATTCTAGTGGCTACATAGAACATCATTTGGAAGGTGTCTTTCTCAGGAAGACTTTCTGTGAGCACTAGATGTTAAATACATGATATATGATATTGTTTGCCACAGCCATGCGATAAAGGTTCCATATTCAGTCACCTTTTACGATCATGCAATGGGGCAGCAGGCATAATTCTAACATAATACTTGAAAGTTTTAGTTTTACTTTCAAGAGATTCTCTCAAACTCAAATAGCTTAAACACTTGCATTAAATATGGAAAATAAGAAGATGCATAGTTGAAAGACGATACTTTTCATTAAATATGACCTAATTCATCTCCGTCACCAAGCTCATATGACCCTCAGATGCAATCATCTTAAGCAGATCATGACGAAATCATAAGAAATCTCTAAAGCTATAAATGGTTCAAAAATTAAAATATTTTCATCTAGATAACCACGAAATTAAGATTCCAAATTTAGTCGCCTTTTACGATCATGTAGTAGGGCAGCAGGCACAATTCTTCCTGTCTTTAGTAAAGGTGTTGCTTGGATCATAAATAAATAAATACATAAACAAGTAATTTAAAAACCTGCTTTAAACATGGGAAAACAGTGGATGCTTAATGGACTGATGATACCATTAATTGAATATGACCTAATTCATGCACGTAACCTAGCCAATGTGACCTTAGGATGTAATAATCTTAAGCGGGTCATGTCAAGATCCAAATGCAGTACTAAACATCTATCTCAAGCTATCAAATTGTTGGAAAATAGTAGTTTTCAGCACAATTATTGAAGTTTTTAATGCTAAAATAGAACAAATACTCAACTAAGTCACTGTAACGTACCTCTTTGATTGTTTATCAGTTTTCTGAACTTAACAACACAAACCCAAGATTTGCAGGCAAAAACTGCAAACAGATATTATCTCTATTTAATAAATAAGGACTTAAAATGAGAATGTAAATTTTCACCCTTTGACCTTTAACCTCTGAAAATATCATAAGCTCAGAAAAATATTCCGAATAGCATACAACATGCAGCTGACCACAATGTATCGTCATGCTACATATTTTGCTTATCACTGAGAGGCCATAAAACGGCCCAAATTGATACCCTCATTTCCCTTTACATATTATACAAATCAAGGTCATTTCTGGGTTCAGTCACAATTTAATATCATATTATGATAATGACACTTGTATAAATATAAGTCGACAATAACACTTCTCCATGATCTTCAACTAATAGATTTAACATTCAAATTTAACAAAAGGCTGACCACATTGAAATCAATGTTTAATTTAATTCAGTATCTGTAAAACATCCAAACCAGTAATATGTACAGGAGACACAGGGAGATTTAATAAGAGTCTCCTTTTCAATGGCATTGGAAATGTAAATCTATTCATGCACTGCTCAATGTTTTAATGACAACTTTGCCTAACTGTGAACAGATACAGAGATACCATTCCACTGGTATCAGAACATTTTCACGAGCAACATATGCACGCTTCTTTCTAATAATTAATCATACACCCTTACCATACAGTTCTGCGAAGTACAAAGTATTCCTCATCAATGTTAATTTGCAAACATATTTCGTCTTTTTGCGTCTGTTTGCGTCTGTAATTAGCTGTAGTTCTTGTCTGGTATTGTTTGTGCAAGAAAGCTGAGTTTTCGGATATACATATAATTCACCGGCCCACGACTAACAAACACAATGCAGTACAATACTACTTTTGTCATTTCAAATAGATCACTGACCATGTCGTTTAGTTCTTATCCGCATATACATGTTTCTGTTTGATAAATACTGAATTCGCCCGGATAGTGGAGCGGCTAAGGTAAGGCTTCAGGCAATATTTTAAGAAAGCAGAAAACTACTTTAGGACGTAAGGTTTCAGGAGAAAAACGGACCCGATCGGCAGCCACATTATGTTTCAAAATGGCTTCCAAAATCACCCTGTTTTAGCCATATCTTACATTCTATAGCAGCTAGACTCAAACGTCTACACCCATTTTATGATAAATGTTAGCTAAGAAATTAGCTTATTTTATGCTTGCAACTCGTATCAAGCTTTATCGTTATGTTTTGTATTATTTCAGGATTTTTTTCTAAGAATGTCTTATTCGGAATTTAAAAAAATATTGAAGTTTGACCCTTTAAAACTATTATATATGATAT
Source organism: Argopecten irradians (assembly GCF_041381155.1). Classification (NCBI taxonomy): domain Eukaryota; kingdom Metazoa; phylum Mollusca; class Bivalvia; order Pectinida; family Pectinidae; genus Argopecten; species Argopecten irradians. The sequence continues at coordinate 26,428,264 of NC_091142.1, read as the reverse complement.
GACTGAAGGCAAGGCCTTAAAGGGCGCAGCCAGACGTTTCAGTAACCACTAATTATGCAATGTTAAAAATTTCAATTTATGGAAATAACGGAGCCGAATTTTCTGTTTGTTTTTTATTCATATATCTCACTCTATCCTTGTCCCAAAACCCCCATTTGAGAAGGAAATCCACATAAGAGAAAGAAGAAATTTTTATTTCCGTAACAGATATTTCGTTTTGGGTCAGCTGATTATATTGGAAGGTGGTCTATTACTTGAACGCTTGCAAATAAAGAGCAATTGCATTGAGCTTCTACCGGACGAAGACTACGTTCGTCGGATCATAAAAGCGTTTGAACCGCTTGATATATTATATATTGATTTGACTTCAAAGTATGTATCGCATTCACGCTTATGGGATTTTTTACAGTGGGTAAAAAAAATGGCGGCCGTAAACTGAAGCTGTCAGTGTGTAGGATTGAATTTTGAAGATTGTGTTGTTTCTTATATTTTTATGTATGCGTTACCTTAGAAGTGCTTCGCACTTCGTGCCCTTTGTGCCTGCACCCTTATAATTTGGACAAGGAATCTTTAATGGAATCAATATCTTTTCTGATTGGCTGCTGATGATGGAATGATATCGCAGGCTTTTGAGGGTACGCATCCCTATTCTTGATCAGCAGCCATCTTTGGTTTTCCTTTCAAGCAACTTAATATCTGTAAAGTTTTCAAACCCACCCTTTTAATTGGCAGTTATTGTTTTTGTTCACATTAGCGATTTTTGTGACATCTCCACTTTAACTAATATCATTTTGATAAGTTTCATCATATATTTAATAATGAATGTGGTTCATAATATTTTCTTGATATTGTATATCATGTAGGTCTTTGTGGCGATTTTTGGGTCAACCCCACTTAGGCTAGCATAATTTTGATAAAATTTTATTCTTTAGTTGTAGTGATTTGGATTTTGCATTGTTAATCGTCATTTCTTGTTTTAATCCACATGGTGGATCATTAACAATAAATGTAAATGTCACCCTTTTTGGGGTGGCTACATCAATTTCATTTAGTTGTTGAGTTGTTCTTGATACGTGTGAAAGGGCATTAATGTACTTATCAACACTCTAGTACTGACAACATTCATGTAGACGGATTGCCATATTGAATTTCCAGATGACTCCCAAGTCGTTACACGATCTCTATCTGTTTATATTACAGCCGTGCTACCCCAACTGAGAACGACGCGTGTATATAAACTCCTACCGCTCTACCGCTAACTTGTATCGAATGAGTTAGCTAGTTATTTATAGACTCGAGTACTGTCGCCAATCCACAGGTAAATCGCGGGCGCTCTGTACCAAACACAATCGTAATTGTTACATATACCGTAAAAACTTGTGTAACTTACGCACCAGTGTACTTTACACATGTATTTTTTCATAGTACAGAAAAAATCTACTATCGGTATATTTTGCGCATTCAAAAATTTTGGGGAAAACGATGTCCGGGGAACCACAAATTCAATGTTATAAAGGTGGTAATTTCATTACAAAACATTCACAATAAATGCTTGACAACTTGCACAAAGAAGTGTTGTATTTAAAAGAAATAACATAATATAATTGCACTGTGTTTGTTTTCTTTTATTGGCCACCGTAACTGAAACAGTGAAATATATCTTGCAGAACATGTCAAAAACATTGGCAGTCCGCCGTACGGTACTGTTGTGTGTTGCTTCATATGTTTGGGGAATAAAACACGTCCGTTCATTTTGGATTCCTTTTATTCTTCTTAATTTTCTATCTTTTACAACAAAAGAGTTCCAAAGTTCCAAATGTGATTTAGAGTTATTTCCCCTTTGCCCACAACTAGATCGTTTCATCACTCATTCCAATACAATACTATAACAGTACTGACTCCGTACACATGTTAATGTCTGGAGATATTACACATGAATAGCTATCAGAACTGTTTGAAAATATTATTATCTAGTTACTTAAAATCACAATAAGTTATAAGTGTGTTTGAGATCATTAACAAACTTTAAAGAGCAATCGGATAGCAGATACGTTGACTTGCAATAATCACATTGTGAGTAAACTCAACTACCTGTACGGCACCAGATCCAAGCTGATGGCTTATTGTATATAACAGTACAGTTAAAAATGCCACTAACCTTGTAGCTTGTCAGTTTTGCTGTAATAATATTACAAACCACTTTGAAAATCCTAAATATAGGACAGTTTAGGACCCATCTTATAATCCCACGTGTGTTTTGACTTTTTGCACACGGCCTGCAGCCGGGACATGGTATGGCGGTTCCCTACGTAATGAGCATCGCTAGATCTAAAAGGAGATTCATATGCAATTTTACTAGAAGCATGAAGATTTGTTAAAGTATCTAAAATAAAAAAATGCTAGTCAAGTGAATGTTGCTGCAATTTGAAGAATATTTGTTTTGTTTTTAAGTAGATACAGACGCATTGTTGATGATATATAGATCGGTTAAGCTAACTAGCCATTCAGTTTCGTTAAGCTGGATGAGAGGCCCGAGCGTAGCATCCAGTACCAATTTACCTGTGGATTTGGCGACAGTACTCGAGTCTATAAATAACACGGCTGCAGTACACTCATTCAATACATCGATACAAGTCAGCGGTAGAGCGGTAGGGGGGTAGGGGTTTATAGTAGCACGGCTGTAATGACTGAAATTACTTTTACAATAGACACCTTCAAATGTAGAAATTATTAATTTTTTGTTCGATTTATAAATAGTTTCAGCCTGCATTGAATTTGAAAATGGAAGCCATAATGCCACTTGAACCAAGTATTTTTGATTTAACTCGAAATTGGATAAAAAGTCAACTTTGCACATAGAACCTTTAAGTGCGCTCTTCTATTTATGTTCCGCCGATATTGCATATATAACTCTAATATTTGCAATCTAACAAACCTTGGATTATCAAATTAAACCATCAATTGAAGTGTAATGGTTCGCATGCAATAATTATTGCGTTGCGGCATTATGGCAGTTTTGACAACTGCTTATATCTGAAATGGATCGACATGTTTGCATGTTGTCGGTATGATCAGTGTGTTATTCTCTGCATTTGTCTTTATAACTTTAACGAGATAGCACTTAACACTGGCAAATGTCTAGTTATTTCACGGAAATACATCGCGAAGAGAGTAAAGTGTTCAAGCTTGCATAATCCAAAACTCTTAAATGGAATATTGGTTGAAAACAAAGAATAGAAAATTATTTATATTTTACATTTTTAATGTTGTATTCACATTTACAAAAGTATGAATTTTAGTTTCATAACTGCTGTAAATATTTTGGAAATTTGAGAATACCCAGAGAGTGTTTGGTACATTTATCCGACGACTTGGTAATTGGCGTCGACATCGGCCCTTAAAAGTACAGAGGACGCAATGAATATAATTTTAAAGTTCTGATGATCAAATGGGCATTGTGTATATGTATATTGTGATGAACAGTTAAAATAAGTATAAAACATGAGTAGTAGTCTATCAATATGTCAAACAGTATTAAAGTATTTCATGCACTGTCTGAATAAATAGTAATTAATCTGACAATCTGAATCTCAATATGAGAACTAGTATATTTTAACTTCATAAAGAGACGCATCCTGGTATCTTGTCACGTAATTAATTATTTTTCAAATATCATGGCGACGTCAATTGCCCTCTTTGATTTTACAAACAATTTCAATAGGACGCAGGAAAGGAAACTCACGTGGTCAGCTAAATAAATCAATACCAATTCAGGTAAAGCAGCAACCAAAACCGTTAACCGAAGTGATAGTGATGTTTTGTGGTTTCCTTGTACCACGCCCTATTGCATTTTAATCAGTAATCCCCATATTGCTAATTACCTCATTTCGCAAATGAAATTCCGCGCGGCATGGCATGATTCGTCAGCCCATTGATATCCGAAATCTCGCCACAAAGCCAAACAGTTCCCTGATTCTCCAGCGTTAGGTTCTTGACCTCCCCAGTTCAAATAGCTGATTTTGTCTCCTGAAGCGGTCCAACGCCAAACATTTTCCACCTCCACGTCCGTGCCATCAATCCAGTATCCCTCTAGAGATTTAATTTATAAATCTGATTAATGCATAGTAAATAATTTCAGAATAGCATACTGGTATTACTTCCATATATGAATATACATGAATGACGTAAAGGTCATCATGTGTACTGTTGTATATTCATGAATAATTGAATAATTGAAATTGAAATGTTTGAAATGGTTATGATTTGCTGTAATCAAATTACTGTCAATATAATATTATTAAAATTGTCGGTAAGTCATATCCCAATATTCGGATATGACGAACCTAGTGACTAATAAACAAGATCTAGAATTTATGTATCCCTGAGCCCACTCTAAGTCAGGACCATCAAGAACAATGACTTTGGCGACTACAACGTGTTTTAATTTAATCCAGGACAGTATTGATATATACACTTTAATAGAAGGTGTATATCCATAAAATGCCAAAATTTAAAACACGTTACACATACTTCCCGTATCCTCGATAATCAAGATCTTGATATCACTGTCGTAATATATACCCCTGTACTGTATCATAGCAAAACTGGAGGTAACTGAAAACACAGGTAATTTGATCCTTTGATTAATGCCAAAAGAATTATATACTGTGGTTTAAGTTGACTGTGTGGCCTTGAAGTTGAGCGTCGCTCTCTCTGTTGTCTTCAAGGAACGTCTCTGCAGGCCTGCGGTCAGTTGTCTTTTCTTCTACACTGCTTCCAATTTTAGAACTCGTAATAATTGTTTCAAAATTTGTAAAATTGCATAAAATATAAACTGTAAAAATATTGCGTATGATGAACATGACAAATATTTGTAATAACAACACTTACGAGCATGTAAACGTTGTGCTTCTGCCTTTAGGAAGTTGTTTTCGTCAGCAGATTCAACAGCTGCCAGACGGCTAAGTAGAGTGATACAAATGATCTGAAATGTAGCAGTAAGAATCTATCATTTCCTTGATCAACTGTATAGTCCATGAAAGATGGATTTCTACCAATGTACGTGTAGAGTAAGTAAATAATTTTATATTTAAATGCTATTTATCATTTTCCGAATTCATCTACAATTACAGAGGTAAGAGAAAATATTTCGTATCTATCGAGGGTATTATTTGGTCATTTCCTCACTTAAAACAAGCATTTTAACGACACAAACAATAACTTTAAAAAAGAAATTGCTATTCATCTTCAAAAAAGATGACAAGACATACAAAAGCAGCACACAATATTAGACAAAAAGACAGTTACAAAAAGAAAGAAAAAAACAAACAAACAAAAGCAACAATAACAAAAAACCCCATATAATGTCTGTTGTCAGACTATCAGATGTGAAATAATGTAATTTTAGTTTGAACTGTTGATTATTATTATTATATAAACTCCTATAAAGAGGCAATCTGATGAGTCATAAATATTAGAAAAGCATGATGGGAAAATTGCTGTAAGATGAGTCAATTACTGGGGATAAGAATTCGTTACATACATGTATTTAGTTGATGTGTAGTAGAAGGTATAAATGTGAGATATTATAAAAATGGCTGTCAAAATAAGCACAGTATATATGTATATAGCTCTTTGACAACCACGCAAAATTTGTTTGAAAAAAAACCAAAGATACACACAAGGGAGAATAAAATAAATAAATACAAATAAAAACAATAACACACACACACAACAAAACATTTAGGACATTAGTAACAAGAGGAAATGTTGGCCAGTAATGTCAGTTAGCTATACAACAATAAAAAGTTTTCTTTTTTATTTGTATTTTTCATAACTGTAACTGATAGTCATATCTGTTTTCAATGGCCGAAATAGGCCTATTAAGCGCTCTTAACTCATATTTAATATGTTTTTTTAAACAAACTGGTGAGGTTAAGACAATTTCCAAGCAAGTGCTTTTATATATATAGTGTTTTATTGTAAATAAAATTACATTATGCATGTGGAAGTTTTTGTGACTTTTTATTAGTTTTTATTACTTTTATTAATCTAAGCTCGAGATATTTTGTTATGATATTAATTCTCAAGTCTTCACTTAGGTTGGATACTTATTTACAAACCCATAATATAAATTATGTGTTAATGTTTCAGTTATTCCATAACAGAAGGAATGGTCAAGGTGTTTGAAATGTCGCTTCTGTTTGACTGAGATAACAACGTATGTAGTTATTTCATAGGATTATAGTCTCGAAATAAATTTTGAAATTTGAAAGGAAAAATTGATTGATAAGGAGTTATTGGAATATATTGTTTATATTAGTGAGAAACAAAAGTGAGATATTAAAGTACTCTTCATAACATTAATGATACTGCACGCTGCTTTATAAATATTATAAAGATAGTTTATAATGTCTAAAATAAGAGATTACCTGAAATTTTATCACCAGAATAATTCACGTATCACATGATACTTGATAACATTTGTACGGGACTACTGTTTCTATTGGCGATGGCATAACACCAAAAGATGATATCTCGGACTAGAGTCATTTCAGCGGGAATGTTACAAAGAGTTTCGTTCCATCACCGCTAAAGATACTAGTCGCGCAAAAACATTATCGGATATCAAGTGGCACGTGAATTAGTCCAGTTATCACCTGACATGGCACCCAAAGCGAGCGCATCTAGGACGCTAAGAAGGCCGCTACCAAGGCAAAGGCCAGCCGATGAGATAACAAGAAAAGGAGAAAATAGAGTGAACCTACCTACTTTAAGCATTAATGTTACTATAATGTTTTAATACCATCGGGGTATGAAAAAATGCATTATATTTGAATTCTCATAAAAGTTTACAGTATTTTTTTTTTTCATAACCCGATGACGTTAAAAATAGTGACATCAAGACAGCATAGAATATATATATGGTGGACACAAGTTTGAAGACCAAATAACTTTCTAGCTAACGCCATTTCATGTCTTCAACATTCCACGTCATCTTCCGATTGATTGATTGATTTGGTTTTATTTGTACATCATTGAAGGGAATCAAGATTACATTAGGCACTGTGATTTCCCGAAACACCTAAACAGCATGAATACACCTATTACGTACATGTGTAGCATATCTCAACAACATTAACAACAAATATTGGTATTTTAAAATCACTCAATCTGTCAAATGGCTATCTTTGATTTATGATTGATTTTAACAGCAGCTCCCTCTTCCCAAAATTCTGTACCCTCTAAGTAGGGAATGATCTTTTTTCTGTCCCTGAAATTTCCGCAGAAAAATTCAAGAATAATCAATAAATCAACTTGATTTCTATTTGATTTTGTCAAACACTTTGTTAAACTTGTTGCACCGTGAAAAACAAGTCACAGTCATAGAAATACTAACAAATGTTTTATTAAAACCAGTTCAGTAAGTCGTTTTACCGGGCAAGAAATCAACAAACAAATGTAAAAGTAGGTGGAATTCCGATTGCGATGATCATTAGGTCATATTCAGCACGCGCGTGAAGCACGAGCTTGAGTTCGAATGTGATATTCATTGTCCAATCGCATTGCACAGGTTAATTTTTATTTGCATATAATGTTTTAAACCTCCGGTTTATCATGCGAATACGTTGTACGCTTGCAGGCTGTTTAACATAGCCGGAAGTGCAGATATCTCTGTCCATTGTGGTAGAAAAATCTTTCTCCCATCATTCACTGATTTGTCACCGATTTGAGGAATTTCTTTTCAAATCCGTGGATGTAGCAAATTGTGAGTGCATATCTTTTGAACCTGAAGTTCCAGTTAAACAATAACATGACGTCATGACGTCAGGCGTTTACGTGTCTTCTTGGTTTACTTACCGATGCATCTCCCCAAGATTCTGCATCTTTTGACAGAAGGTAGCAGGAATCGCCATGCTGTATCCAGCCGCTTCTGCATCCTGATGGAAACAACACATTTCAATTATTGTGATGAGCTTACAGCTGGGTTTATTATAAAAATAATCAGTTATCACAGTTATTGCAATTTTGATAAAGTGGCTTTTCTATGCGGCCACTAACATTCATCGTCTCCAGATATCACATTTTAACAAATAATCCAGTGACTTTTCCATGCAGTATTTGTGTTTTGGCCTATGTCACTAAATAAATGTCACCTGGAGCAGTTTCCTTTGGCTGAAATATTTTGTGATGTTACGAATTGACGTCAGTTAACAATGCTATGACCAAGGCGACGAGGGTGTCGTAACAATATGGCGGACTCTGCTGGATTTTGTAACGCATTTTAACATCGAAATGCTTTGAAAAGTAAATTGGTGTAGTTCAGTGATGACAAAAATGGTGCCGCAAAAATCTTCTTATACCCACAAAAACTCCTAAGACACGAATAATCATTTAAAAATATTATATATATGAACTGATATTATTCCACTTACCTTGTATTAATTGAATTTGTATAGTGAAGCACAACAGCCAGAGAACCACGATCTTCCGGACAGTTTTCATTGCAAAGGTATACCTTTTTCTAGATCCACAACAACTCGCAGATTGTCTTAACGTGAGAACAGGTCAATGGTCTTATGACGTCACATATAAGCCCAAGATAAGAAAATACAACAGACGTAATTTTCTTTTCAATGTATTGTTATTAGATAAAAGGTCAATCGAATATACGGTCAATCGCTGCTTCAAAGATACGCAAGTACTAAAGTTATCAAAGTACAATCGATATACTTTTTTTCTGGTATGTATTAAGTGAATAAATGCTTCGTCATGACCTCTAGAAGACATTGAAGATGAGATGTGTTATTTAGAATTACAACGATACATTGCTGTGTATTCTAATCGTGTGGCCACTTCCACCTGTTTCAGCGATTTGCTTTTTACCGAATAAAAACGTAAGATCAGCTTGGATCATCCAAGACTATGAGAAAAAAACTATTTAAAGCCATCAAATGATTAGGAATTCTGGTACGTGTGAATCGGAAATGTAGTATAAAATATAATATAAAATCAAGATGAAATGTTTTATCACATAATCCGCTCGTGTAATATTTTTTTCATATATAACTATTGTAATATGACCTGGATCAATTTTCATTGTCTTGGAATCCAATGTGACCCCTTGATAGAAACAATAAAACAGAAAAAAAGATTTTCAGGATTTCAGGGACGGCGAGACAAAATTTCGGCCATCGTTAAATTCGCAATACATTTTAGACGTGAGATCCTAAGAAATGTAGATTGTTGTAGTTATTGATAAAAAGTATCTTATATTTGTGTTCATTTCATATAAAAATATCGTCTGTCATAAAATGAGATGAACACTCATTTAATATCCTATACTTGTTCAATTTTATATTAAGATATGTTATATTTACAGCTACAATAAAGTGTAAAAGTGACAGCAAAATACCGACTAAAGTTTAGTCGGCATAGTTAGCATAACTATTAGGTAACTTGACTGTTTCTGTTTTAAAATAATCAATACGACATAATCAAATAATTTAACAATATACCAATAATTGATAATGATTAGTGACGTGAAATATAGTGAAATCTACTTTTTATGTCAACAATGTATTATATATCACAATAAGTAAAGATCCATTATACGTAAGTAGTAAGTTTATTTTATTTGTTGTTTCTGGTTGGTGATAGATACAATTTCGTTGTATGACTAACACGATACCCGAATGCCTGTACCTATAACATATGTCTGCTCGTTTCTACGTTTGTTTGTGAGGCAGAACTTACATAAAAGTATGAAGATAAGGATTGTAATGTTGGAAATAAAGCCATGACATAATGATACTGTATAGGTCGAATGACATGCGAAAATCAGTTTGGATTATAATCATTTTATTTCCTGATACCACAATAAATTCTCCCCTAAGAATAAAAAAAAACGTTTTCTAAAATTAATAAATTATGATTCAATAATCGAATCTCATTATAAAATAATCTTTTAAAATCCAATGGTGAGTAAACATAATATTGCTATAATAATGTCGAACCAATTTTTTTATTTGAGCTCGACTTAACTTAAGATACGTCATTATCTCTTTACCTTTTGATGTCGTTATAACACGATAATCTCGGGATTGTTATAGTTAGATAGCTCAAGAACGATTCGGTTTAGTCAGGTTTCAATAGAGAGCATCTATATATCAATTCTCATTTTATTTTTCCATATCATTTTCAAGCAAAATACACATATATATATATCGATATCCATATTTTCTCGCAACCAGTTCCTGTGGTTCACTATGATTCGATTGTGAATTGTATTTATTTTTGAATTTATTCCAATTACTGATAATACTGAAAATAAAGTATACACTGACATAGCTATCGTTTTGATAGCCCCATCGTATTTGTAAGTATATTATCATTAGCACATGGGAATTTTTTCTTCGTGTCCAGCAGTCAACAGGACTTAGCTTGTCAGGTTTTGATAACATCTATATGTGTCATTGTCCTTCGTGCTGATAGGACAATAAGTTCGTTCACAAGATGATTCTAAAATACTTCGTGCTATGTATATTACTATCACATGTTAATTGTGAAGACACTCTCGAGAAGAGGATACTTCTGAGTGACCCTGCCTACGTTCAGCAACAAATCACCCATCTACAGAGCGAGCTACAAGTTCTTCAGGCCACTGTACACACACAAACTAGTGAAATATCATCTCTGAAGCAACAACTGTCGCAGCCAAACAATGGTGATGTATTATTTATTCTATCAACAGTTTGTTCGATAATAGATAACGCTGGATGTGTCGGTGAAACATCAACATATCCCAATGTTATAAAAGCATTACAAATCAGTAAATCGATATTTAAGATAAATAAAAAAGGACAAGTTCATGCCCTATTACACTTTAGTTGAATTCAATCGTAACAACAAAGATATCATGTTTTTAAAAAAAGTTTATATTTTACATCTCTTAATCGAAAACCCTCTAAATATTTATTAATACTGCACTCAACAAAGTAAATCAAGTTATAAATCTGAACACAGGTAAATACACAACATTAAAAACAAATATTTTTGAAAACACAATTTGGCAGAGCTTATATTCAGGAATCCATGTAAGTACATTGCATGTTTGCCAATTCCAACACGAATATTTCAAAATTGAGAATGACATGGTATGTAAGTAGTGCTCTCCTATCTCAAACCGCCTTGAGGTCATACACTTGTATGACTATTACGACATTCATATCCTTCAACGTTATTTATAAAAATGGAATGTACTCCATTACTGCGCATGCCAAGTATTTCTTCAAAATAAACTAATTACAAAGTTTGTGATGGCTTGCTAAATTAGACTATGAATTAGTTTCACTCACCCATAAAGACACTTTATGTTTAAACAAAGTTTTGGAAATCAGGTCATTGTACATATATACACTTGATAAAATGTATAACTTAAGCAATTACTCACTGAAACATCTTGACCATTTACTAAGCAAATACTTAATGTTTTTTAATTCCATCTTTGCATATTACAGAGTTACGTCATTTGTTGTTAAGTATCCATAGTGACGTCATTACTTTAATTCACGTTGTTGTTTTCTAAAAAGTATCACGTTATGCTCGCAACCATATGACGTCATAATCAATACGACTCGTACGGGAAGATAACTCTGCAATATGCAGAGAGGGAAAATGTCATAACGATTAAAGTGTATCATTCGATAATAATGGTCGAAAATCTTTTGTTTAACATATTCACCGATAAATGAATTACATTTTGAAAACACATCAGTATATTTGTCCTACACGATGTAGTAACGGTACTGGTGTTATGTCGCTAAGATTTGAACAAAAATATTTTTGAATTGTTGTTAAAGTTTTAATATACAAAATAGCTTATGTACATAAAACAGTATGAATATTGTAATTGTACCGATATATCAAAATTCAAAATAAAATTGACATCCAACTTATATTATTCAAAGATTTACGAGAAACTTATAGTTAGTATAATATGTATATCAGTATATCAAATAGATTCGTCTAATAAGTTGATAAGATCAATATTTTGCTGTACATTTTGAGAATCATGCTCGCTAAACTATTTCGTAAATTAAATTTATTCATCAAAACAACCAAATTATCTCCCAATCATTCCAAGGGTTCATTGGGGTCCCCGCATTCATCTTTCTCAACGGTCAACGGTTCACGGACTGGCCGTTTATTGACCATGGGTCACCGAATATTAGGTCATGACAATTGTTTAATACATTGCGATCCCTTTATATCTGACGTCACAGTGCTTGCATTTAAGCGGCGGACGTCGTATGCAAATCGTGACTATTTACTTAGTCCTACAAGTAAATCTAGCGTATCCACAAAAGAATCCATTATTGTTTGGTTTGATATTGAATGATCAAATTGTATTATGTCAGAACTGACAGTCTTTTACCAGAAAATGATACAAAATGAAACTTGCAACATTTATTAAAGAATTAAGTATGCGTAAAAATACATTTTTAGGTTATCTGACCCGCCGGGGGCAAACTTTTCACATTTTGAACTTCGTCTCCAGTTCTACCGGTGCGATGTGGTTGAAACTTACATGAAATTGTCCTGACATGGTCCCGACAAAGTGTTGTTATTTTTCGGGTCGATCCGAAATCTAAGATGGCCACCATAGCCGCCATCTTGAAAATACATTTTGAACTTTTCTCCAGTTCTACCGATGTGTTTTGACTGAAACTTGCATGAAATGATCCTGCCATGGTCCCGACAAAAAGTTGTTATTTTTCGGGTCGATCCGAAATCTAAGATGGCCACCACAGCCGCCATCTTGAAAATTCATTTTGAACTTCTTCTCCAGTTCTACCGATGTGTTTTGACTGAAACTTGCATGAAATGATCCTGCCACGAACCCGACAAATTGTTGTTATTTTACGAGTCGATCCGAAATCCAAGATGACCGCCACAGCCGCCATCTTGAATACACATTTTGTACTTCTTCTCAAGTTCTACCGTTTCGTTTTGGCTGAAACTTGTATGAAATTATCCTGACATGGTCCCGACAAAGTGTTATTTTGGCCGCCATTTTGGGAACCGCAAAACACCCTGGGAGGGATTTATTCTCTCCATTACTTTTAAGACTAATACTAAAGTCAGCAAAAGTAAAAACATTTTCCCAAAATTTGTAATAAAGCCTTTTGTTTGCATCACTATATTTTTTAATCAGAGATATGAATGAATCATCAATAAGTATTTTTACCGACAGGTGGGGGTGGGTCCACTTTCGTTCGCTGGGGCAGGACAGACTGTCCAGCTTACCTGACGGAGCTCGTGTATTCAGGTAGGATCGCTCTTTGACTTCAGTTTTTGTTTTGTTTTTGAGGAGTAATTATTCACGTTGTATAAGTTTACTTGATGATTTTTAATGGGTTTATCGATAACTACACAACCACGCTACCAATTTGCAATTTTAGAGTATCACAGATATACAAAGTAAATGAGTAAATGAAAACCAAATATATTAAAATAGATGAAAAGAAATTAATAACCGTTTTCACATCTAGGTTATGCTGGCGGGTCTTGGTACAGCCATGCAGGAGCTGCAGCTAACCCTCTCTGTCTACCGCCTGATCCAGAATGGTTAAACACAACAATCGTACCAGATGGATATACCGGACAACTATACGGAGCGGAGTACGAGTCTGTCAGTGGACATACTGTGTTCGGTTCAAACTCACACAACGAAGAAGTGCCCTGTGCGGTCTGTAGACCTAAATCCTTTGCCTCCACTGTGATGATACCGGCGAGGACGACCTGCTACAGCGGCTGGACGAAGGCGTACGGCGGGTCATTGGCCTCCGGGTACTACGCACAAACGGCTGCTTCTGAATACATTTGTATGGATGAGGATGATGAGCCCGTTGTTGGGGGAGCGGATCGCGATGATAACGGTGTTTTGTTTTATGGAGTGAAGGCGTTTTGTGGATCCTTGAAATGTCCTCCATACGAACAGGATAAATTCATAGCTTGTGTTGTTTGCATGAAATAAATCTTTTTTGTGCGATCAATATGTGTGTATCTCTTCTACTTCACTCAAAATATAGCTGACCTTCACCCTACATATTAGGTGACCTTCACTCTACATATTAGGTGACCTTCAATCTACTTTAAGATGACCGTATATTATCAACCACGAACATATCATTGCTACCAGGGATGGTAGCTATTAGAATCGGTCGCTTTGCCTGCCATGTTGTTGAGATTTCACATGTTTAATAATCTGTACACTTTGATTTGTTGGCCAAATCTATTTACGTGTGTTGATTGGTTACTTTTTGTTGAAAATGTCATGTGTATAAGGGGTAGAAGTGGGGAAATTATTGCAAACAAATTATCATTAGATAAACCCGGAGAAGTCCGAATGCTTTTTCTGGTTGTCGGGGCATTATTCTCAGAAATCACACAAGGCGGCGCTACATGTATTGAATATAGTCTGGCTCAACCAGACTCCTGTTGGCTTTGTATGCTACGCCAGACAGAGAATGCGTAGTATCAAGCGTTTGGTTGAACGAGACTAGTACTGAATAGGGTAAGTCTAGAGAGGTTTCAAATGTTCGGTGATATATATGTTCATCTATATATAGCCTAACAGTTAGCTAGCTAGCTGATATGACCTACTTGTAGTATTACTGTCCGTACAAGGGCGATACTGAAACAAGATGTCAGGCTTTACTTATGGGATATTTATTGAACTGTATGCGCTAAACAAAAGTGCAGTTTTAACCGAAATATTATGCTTGTATTTCACCAACTTGTTCAAGTATATGCATATTTCGTACATGGTATATCAGACGGAAAACTTGTTAACATTAGGAAAAGATCCACCATACCTTCTGAACAACCGTATTGAAATATTCCAAACGTTAATTTTCATCACGTAGGTCGTATCATCTATCAATTGTTGTAGTTGTTTTAAAGAAATTTTTAATTTTTGTTTAGGAAAAGTAGCCTAGTAGCCCTTTCATGAATATCATCAAGTTGATTATCTTTTACATTGAATGTGAAAACATTTAAATTATCATTCTTCAAAAATGAATTTTCATAAGAACTATGTCAGCTACAGTGTAACTGTGAACAAAACAATTCGTCAAGCTTTCCTATAATTGCTTCCTAATAAATAATGCTGTATGGTAGCCTTCTTAGCTTTTTGGGAAGCAATACTTGTTAAATATTTATAATTAGTCCAGCAATGATACAATATTTTTCAATTGTCTTCTTTCACGATATAAAATACTTCATTTTCCTAAGTTAGCTTACTTTCACTAATGTGGTTATTGTTTTTAATAGAATCACTACTCTGAAGAAGTTTCCTTATCTGTGTGTATACATATTTTGAAGCATTCGTGTTTGCACATTCTATTTTCAAGGCACTCTACAAATCACGTGAAAACAGTGCGACCAATGGCTAACCATAATGAATATGAACAATTGAACAAATATCACTTTGTGCACTATTTCAATGGTTAATAAATGTATTCTCTGTATTTGCATTTTACCATTGATTGTAGGTATTGATTGTGATGGTATCAGTTTGCAAGCGTTAACGTTACGTCATACTTTTCAGAGAAAACGACGTGATTTTCGATCACAAAAACGCTACGTTTCTTTTACAAAAAATGACGTCACAATGGACACCTAATCGCAAGGAAGGTAACTCTGTAATATTCAAAGACTGTATAGGATAACATCAAGGTTCCATTTTTACTAAATGCATGTACTTGCCACCATGTTTCCAGCATTCGATAGATATCCATGGGATGTTTAAATACCGACGGATCAGTACTTAGTTCGTATAGCTGTCCTGAACCAGAGGTAATGGGACAGTGGTAGAATGATAGACAATACCAGCCATTGCGGTTTCCAAGTACATACACTAGGCATTGCTTGATAATCTGAAGACGTATTGACGTTAGGCGATTTTTAATTGCATCTCTGATATATCCATAACATTTTATTTCGGAAAAAACTTATTTCATTGTTGACAACCCTGATTAAAGTTGAACTCATCCTGCTAATAAACATTATGTAAGATACGCATTTTATATAGATCATATCTGTCTGAGCTATAATTGATCGTGATATAAATAGCCGTTGTGTCAGTCATATGATGTTGTCGAAAATAACAACAATTTGATGTGATATTGGTTGGCACCAGCGCACCATTTAAAAACTTTGTAGCACATATATTGTACACATAAACAATACAAAAGAAAAGAATATATGAAAGACAAAGTGAGGTATATATGTACAGATGTATGTTGCATACAGTAGTTAGAGAAGGACCTATATGGATCTTGACACGACCTCCATAAGACAATTACATGCTAGGGTCACATTGGCTAGGTCACGTGCATAAATTAGGTCATACTCAATGTATGGTATCATCTACCCACTAAGCATACGCTGTTTTCACATGTTCAAAGCAGGTTTCTAAATTATTTAGACTTGTTTTTATGAGCGTATTGCAAGCAACGCCTTCACTGAAGGTAGGATGTTATAACTGTACCTGCTACCCTATTGAATGATCGTAAAATGCGCCTAAATTTGGAATCTTAATTCCGTGGGTACATATATGAAAACACTCAACTTTTCAACCATTTCGAAGCTTTTTAGCACTTGATGTGTATTTTGTCTCAATCTACTTCAGATAACTTCATCCTAGGGTAACATTTGCTGGGTCACGTGCATAAATTAGGTCAAATTCAATGGAGAAAGTTGAAAAATGAAAATGGAAGAACCTATTAACTTCTGAATTTCCATATTTAAGCAAGTATTTATGCTATCTAAATTTGTTTGAAAAGAAAAGAATAACCAACATCTTCATTGCAAATATGATGTTAGAATGCCAGCTACGTCATTTCATGATCGGGAAAGGTGACTAAGTCTCGAATCACAATTCTAATGACTACCTAGATAAAATATATTGGATTTCTGTATAAGTCATCACGTAGAAGGTTTCTTTCTCAAGAAAATTTTCCTATCACTACAAACCAGTTATTTTCAAGATACTATCCACTAATGGTGAACGCTAGATGTTAAGCACATTATATTGGTTTCTAAAGCCACTAGATGAAGGTTCCATATTTAGTCGCCTTTTACGATCATGCTAAAGGGGTAGCAGGCACAATTCTAACAATATACTTGCAATGTAGGTGTTGCTTGAGATTCTCCCATAAAACAAACTTAATTAACATAAACACTTGCTTAAACATGAAAAACCCATAAGTTATATAGTTGATAGACGATGCCTTTCATTGAATATGACCATCCCCATCACCAACTTCATGTGACCCTACTTAAGGTGCTATAATCTTAAGCAGATCATGACAAAATCCAACCAAAGCTCTAAACGTCACTTTAAAGCTATGAAATGGCTGAACATTTAAAGCTTTTTCTTCTAGGTAACCACAAAATAAAGATTCCTAATTTAGTCTCCTTTTACGATTATGCAGTGGGGCAGCAGGCACAATTATAATATCCTAGGGGAGGTGTTGTGTGATATAAGATCATAAAATGAGCTGAAATGATTTTAAAAACTGCTTTTAAACCTGGGAGAACAGAATATGCTTAGTGGACAGATGATATAAATTATTAAATATGATATAATTCATATAACGGGACCTAGTCAATGTGACCTAGGATTTAATCATCTTAAGCCGGTCATGTTAAGATCCACATGTAATATTAAACATTAAATTCAACCTATAAAATCGTTGAAAAATCTTAGTTTAAAAAAAATATTTAAGTTTTTAATGATAAAATGGAACAAATACTTAACTAGGTCGCTGTGACCTACTTTTAAATTTTTCATTAGTGTTCTGAACTGAACTTCACAAACCCAATGTTTACATCCAAAAACTTCAAAAAATATTATCTCTATTATGCAGTACAAATGTGATTTTTCAATCTTTGAACTTGACACCTAAAATAACTATGAGCGCAGAAAAAATAGGATATTTTGAATAGCATACAATATGCAGCTGACCCAAAGGTATCTTTATAGTTTGCTTATCACTGAGTGGGCGTAAAACGGCCCAAAGTGATACCCCTCCTTTCGCAGGTGAAAAATTTCCCGATTTACTGTTTGGAACTTAGTCGCTGGGTTTATTTTCCCCAATAATAATACGACAGCATTTATTGTGTTATAGTTGTCAATAATATCAAGTTTATAAGATAAAAAAGATGGTATTAGTGAAACAATATTATCAAAAGGTAATTACAGTAACCAGACTGCAACATTCTTCTTTTAAACTTCAATATAGCATAATAACGTGTCAACATTCTCTCAACAAATCGACAATTTTTCGTCAGACAAATTTTTTTCCCCAAAATTTTATTAGATAACACAATATGTATATATTCGTATTGAAATCGACGACGAAATTTTACGTCACGCATGTTCACCATTGCTAAATTACCAACGAAGGCAAACAAGGAAAAATAAGTGTTTTGAAGGAAGATATATAAATATAAAAATAAAAATTAATATCCGTTTTCCATCTATAAGTTATGCTGGCGGGTCTCAGTATAACCATGCAGGAGCTGCAGCTAACCATCTCTGTCTACCGTCTGATCCAGAATGGTTAAACACAACAATCGTGCCGGATACGTTTACTGGACATCTTTGCGGAGCGGAGTACGAGCCTCAAAATGAACATACTATGTTCGGTTCAAAATCTCACAACGAAGAAGTACCCTGTGCGGTCTGTAGACCTAAATCCTTTGCCTCCTCTGTGATGATACCGGCGAGGACGACCTGCTACAGCGGCTGGACGAAGGCGTACGGCGGATCATTGGCCTCCGGGAACCACCGTTACAACGCTGCTACTGAGTACGTGTGTATGGATGAAAATGACCAGGCTGTCGTTGGTGGAGCAGATCGAAATGATGACAGTTATTTATTTTATGAAGTGAAGGCGTTTTGTGGCTCCTTGAGATGTCCTCCGTATACCTTATCCACTTTACTGTGTGTATCAGGTGATCTTTACTCTACATATTAGCTAGATAACATTCACTTTACATACATGGTGACCTTCATTCTACATATTTGGCGACCTCATTTTGTTTATGTGATTTAACATTCACTTAAATGCCTTTTTGAATGATTGTAAATCACCATTCCATTGTTTGGTCCAGATACAGAGATATCCTCGCTGAAGCTACAACTTCTGCAGGCTAACAAAAGTAAATATATTTCATACTATTTTCACGACGAAATATAATGTAATGAATAAATGTATGTGGTATTTTTCACAGCAGAGAAAAATATTAGCTTTGATATTTAAACTCAATATACCAGAATCTCGTTTCTACAACTAAAACGGACTGTACGAAAAATAGTTCATATAGATCATATCTGTTTAAGCTATATTAGCAAATGATAACATTTCCATGTGATGAATGTTTTAGTTATTACTGAATTTACTTTATAAACACGAGATCGAAAATAATTTCATACAAAAAATACTTCATCATGATATAAAATATCCGTTGTGTCTGCCATATGATGTTGTCGAAAACTGAATATCAACAATTGAGGTGATATTCCAAAGCAACATTTCAAAACTTCGTAACACATGTATTGTTCGTATAACACTAAAATGAAAAGCAGATATATGAAAAGAAAGACAAAGTAAACTAAATGTAATAGTCGGTTACCTACGTTAACCAGCCTTTGGTCTATAAATGTAACGCAGTGGAGTTTAGACACTGGGTTTTCGAAGGTGACTAAATATGCACAGATGCATGTTGCATGATCAATTCTTTATGACAACTATATGATTAAATAAATCAATCAGACAGTGAGTTGTTTATTGCATTACTGTAGGGGTGTTCAGTTTCGCGGGAGCAATATTTCGCAATTTACTATTTGGAACTTAGTCGGGGGGGAGGGGGGAGCGGGTTATTTTCTAAAGCTATCTTTGTAACCTTTGAAAGCGTAATTTATACATAAAGCTGTATTCACCATTACATTGTATGTGGATTACATTAATTAAAAACAGGAAGACTATAAAATAACAATCTAAAATGTACCTACAGTACCCAGGCTGCAACATTCTTATCAGTGTTTATAAGCTTAATAGCAAACCCTGATATGATTTCACAATATATTGCCAACATTCTCTCAATACAAGAATTCCACGGAAGTGGATGTGTCGCCTGCACAGCACCACAAAAAATAGTTATTTACAGTTGAAAATATTGTTAATAATTTAGGTGAGGTAATCAAGTCATATAACTCTTGCAAATATTGATGGATTTTGAAAAGTATCGAACCCATCTAAGATCTCATTGATATAAAGCAATACACCAAATTTGGTTGAAATCGGACAATAAATACTTAAGTTTTCAAGCGGAGGCCATGTTTCGACTATTTGAAGGTCCCGTAACTCATGCAAATATTGACAGATTTTGACCAGTATCGAACCCATCTAAGATCTCATTGATATAAAGCAACATACCAAATTTGGTTGAAATCGGACAATAAATACTAAAGTTATCGAGCAGAAACCATGGATTTATTAGTTTTGACAATTTTTAAGTCACGTAACTCTTGCAATTATGGACGGATTTTGACCATTATTAAACTTATCTGAGATCTCATTGATATAAAACATTATATAAAATTTGGTTGAAATTGGACAATAAATATTTAAGTTATCGAGCGAAAACCATGGATTTTTCTGTTTTGATTATTTTAAAGTCTCGTAACTCTTGAAAATATTGATGAATTTTGACCGTTATTAAGGTGGTAGTCTCACATCCCCCAAAATTTTCCCGTAGTTCAATATTTTTTTATATTTGTTTTATGAAGTAAATATGTTGTTATGCATCTTCTGTCAAAGTTTCGAAGAAATTGAACCATCCATTTTTTCTAAATCAATATTCAAATTTGTCATTTTTGAGTAGTTTCTAAACATGAAATAACAGCATTAGTCTGCACTAAATCCGTTTTTCTAAAGCTATCTTTGTAACCTTTGAAAGCGTAATTTATACATAAGGCTGTATTCACCATTACATTGTATGTGGATTACATTAATTAAAAACAGGAAGACTATAAAATAACAATCTAAAATGTACCTACAGTACCCAGGCTGCAACATTCTTATCAGTGTTTATAAGCTTAATAGCAAACCCTGATATGATTTCACAATATATTGCCAACATTCTCTCAATACAAGAATTCCACGGAAGTGGATGTGTCGCCTGCACAGCACACAAAAAAATAGTTATTTACAGTTGAAAATATTGTTAATAATTTAGGTGAGGTAATCAAGTCATATAACTCTTGCAAATATTGATGGATTTTGAAAAGTATCGAACCCATCTAAGATCTCATTGATATAAAGCAATACACCAAATTTGGTTGAAATCGGACAATAAATACTTAAGTTTTCAAACGGAGGCCATGTTTCGACTATTTGAAGGTCCCGTAACTCTTGCAAATATTGACAGATTTTGACCAGTATCGAACCCATCTAAGATCTCATTGATATAAAGCAACATACCAAATTTGGTTGAAATCGGACAATAAATACTAAAGTTATCGAGCAGAAACCATGGATTTATTAGTTTTGACAATTTTTAAGTCACGTAACTCTTGCAATTATGGACGGATTTTGACCATTATTAAACTTATCTGAGATCTCATTGATATAAAACATTATATAAAATTTGGTTGAAATTGGACAATAAATATTTAAGTTATCGAGCGAAAACCATGGATTTTTCTGTTTTGATTATTTTAAAGTCTCGTAACTCTTGAAAATATTGATGAATTTTGACCGTTATTAAATGCATTCAAGGTCTCATTAATATAAAACAATTTATGAAATTGGGTTAAAATTGGACAATAAATATTTAAGTTATCGCACAGAAACGGTTTACCGGACGCCGACGACGCCGACACCGACGCCGACATAGTGATACCTAATTATATAAGTGTCGCCCTTGCGTTGCAGGCGACACAAAAATTGGCACTTCAATTTCGCGAAAGGCAAAATTTCAGCTTTTTCCGAATTTCAATTTGATACAATATAGTGTATATATGTCAATAAAAATGACGACGAAATGTTACATCGGGCAAGTTCATCAATGATGAATTACAAAATCACATAGGGAGATAAATAAATTCGTAATAAAAAGGAAAACAAGCTATATTAACACGTCAAACTACAAACATTGGGGTCAACTTATCCTGGGGAAATAATAATAATTCTACCAATGTAGGTTTACACGGTCTTATTTATCATTAAAACCATTCCTTACATAACTGATGTCCAATTCTATGTTTATGTACGTCGCTATCATCCACAGATAAAAGAGTCATACCCCTTATTTTTAACATTTTGCTATGTGACTGAAAACAAACTGTGTAGTGATTGCATTGATCTATTTATTAACAAGATTAATGATATGCTCATGGGAATAGTTTTATACTGCACAGCAGGTAACTAGTGTGGTTTGACACATTGTCTCGCGTTCTGATAACCTTGTCACCTTACTGTGTAGAAAAGAAACTACACATATACCTACAAGATGGTTCTGATATACACCATACTTTGTATATTGATACATTACGTTAATTGTGATGGTAGTGAAGACAAACTTAGCACCCTCCTGGGTGACCCAGCCTACGTCCAACAGCAGCTTGTCCATCTACAAAGCCAGCTACAGACTGTACAGGTCGAGGTCGAGAGACAGAACAGTGAAATTGCCTCGCTGAAACAACAATTGTTGCAGGCTAACAATGGTAAATAATTCTTGATTGAAAATCTTGCAACTGTATGTTTAATAATCAATACTGTATCAGTTGATTTAGGAATTAAAGAATAATCGAATTCAAATTCTATATTTTAAACAATGTCACAGTCTTATCCCACACTTTAAAATACTACTATTTTCAGGATAATCAATGTCACTGCAAAATAAAAAAAGAGTTAGACAAACCATTTCAGAATTGGTAAGCGACGACAATTTAAAATCCATATGTGCCAAATCCTAATATATTTGTATGTTTACATGAACAAATGACCAGATTCGATCGAAAACTGAATTAAAGTGGATTCATCACTAGTAACCCATGAAAAAAGACAACTGGCTACATTTCTCATATGTCTTAGGCATTTAGAATGATTTTATCTAAATAGATAGAAAATTTCCTTAAACGGAACTCGGAACTGGTTCCGAGTTCCGTTTTACTTAAACGGAACTGGGAAATAGGAGTTGATCGAAAACTAAATTAAAGTGAATTACTCACTAGTAACCGATGAAAAAAGACAACAGGCAACATTGCTCATATGTCTTAGGCATATAGAATGATTTTATCTAAAATAATAGAAAATTTACTTAAACGGGTTCCGAGTTCCGTTTTACTTAAACGGAACTGGGAAATAGGAGTTGATCGAAAACTGAATTAAAGTGGATTCATCACTAGTAACCCATGAAAAAAGACAACAGGCAACATTTCTCATATGTCTTAGGCATATAGAATGATTTTATCTAAATAGATAGAAAATTTCCTTAAACGGAACTCGGAACTGGTTCCGAGTTCCGTTTTACTTAAACGGAACTGGGAAATAGGAGTTGATCGAAAACTAAATTAAAGTGGATTACTCACTAGTAACCGATGAAAAAAGTCAACAGGCAACATTGCTCATATGTCTTAGGCATATAGAATGATTTTATCTAAAATAATAGAAAATTTCCTTAAACGGAACTCGGAACTGGTTCCTAGTTCCGTTTTACTTAAACGGAACTGGGAAATAGGAGTTGATCGAAAACTGAATTAAAGTGGATTCATCACTAGTAACCCATGAAAAAAGACAACAGGCAACATTTCTCATATGTCTTAGGCATATAGAATGATTTTATCTAAATAGATAGAAAATTTCCTTAAACGGAACTCGGAACTGGTTCCGAGTTCCGTTTTACTTAAACGGAACTCGGAAATGGGAGTTGATCGAAAACTGAATTAAAGTGGATTCATCACTAGTAACCCATGAAAAAAGACAACTGGCTACATTTCTCATATGTCTTAGGCATATAGAATAATTTTAACTAAATAGATAGAAAACTTTCTTAAACGGAACTCGGAACTGGTTCCTAGTTCCGTGTTACTTAAACGGAACTGGGAAATAGGAGTTGATCGAAAACTAAATTAAAGTGGATTCCTCACTAGTAACCGATGAAAAAAGACAACAGGCAACATTGCTCATATGTCTTAGGCATATAGAATGATTTTATCTAAAATAATAGAAAATTTACTTAAACGGAATTCGGAACTGGTTCCGAGTTCCGTTTTACTTAAACGGAACTGGGAAATAGGAGTTGATCGAAAACTGAATTAAAGTGGATTCATCACTAGTACCCAATGAAAAAAGACAACAGGCAACATTTCGCACATGTCTTAGGCATATAGAATGATTTTATCTAAAATGATAGAGAATTTCCTTAAACGGAACTCGGAACTGGTTCCGAGTTCCGTTTTACTTAAACGGAACTGGGAAATAGGAGTTGATCGAAAACTGAATTAAAGTGGATTCATCACTAGTAACCCATGAAAAAAGACAACAGGCAACATTTCGCACATGTCTTAGGCATATAGAATGATTTTATCTAAAATGATAGAGAATTTCCTTAAACGGAACTCGGAACTGGTTCCGAGTTCCGTTTTACTTAAACGGAACTGGGAAATAGGAGTTGATCGAAAACTGAATTAAAGTGGATTCATCACTAGTAACCCATGAAAAAAGACAACAGGCAACATTTCGCACATGTCTTAGGCATATAGAATGATTTTATCTAAAATGATAGAGAATTTCCTTAAACGGAACTCGGAACTGGTTCCGAGTTCCGTTTTACTTAAACGGAACTCGGAAATGGGAGTTGATCGAAAACTAAATTAAAGAGGATTTACCAATATTAATCCATTAAAACAGCTAACAGGCAACATTTCTAATATATCCAAAGCACATTGGCAACTTTTATCTAAAATGATAGAGAATTTCCTTAAACGGAACTCGGAACTGGTTCCGAGTTCCGTTTTACTTAAACGGAAATAGATGTTATTTGAAAACGTATTTAAACTAGCTCTATCACAAATTATCCATGAAAAAAACACAACAGAAAACATTTGTAATATGTTCAAATTACATAAATTGAATTTTTTAAAATTTTGTTTAAAAAACAAAATCCTTAAACGGAACTCGGAACTGGTTCCGAGTTCCGTTTAGCTTAAACGGAACTCGGAACTCGGAACCAACTTCAGCCTCCCAGATTTTGTCTATGTTATAACTAGATCAACCATGCAGTCCGCTCTACCATATGTTCCACCCAGCTGACAATAAAACGTTGCTAATCTGTTACAATACATATCCTTTAATCACTCCGTTCAATAGAGGATCTGACAACAGCGCATGAGGGGTCATGACCTTTATACCACATGTACTTTAGATCAAACGCATTTTTACGCCATCCTACAGCAATTGAAAACGCTATTTCATCCCAATATTCAGGTACAGTTAGCTTTGTTGTGCTCTCGGATGGTCGAATTGACTACGTATATGAAAATGATTCTGACACCTTTTGAAACTGTTTCGTCCCCAGACAAGATTCTGGTAGCTGTAATTTGATTGGCCATTTCAAAAGGTCACCAGAACGTGACCCCTAAAGGGATGTTGTCAGATCCTCTTATCAAAAGTACGTAGTGATAATGAGGATCTGTATTTTAATCAGATTGAAACGTTGTTGAACCTATTCCAAACATGAATGTTCAACACTGCGTTGTGTGATACCCGGTAAATAAAAATTTTGAGAAAATTGACGAAAACTACAATAAAATCGACTAATCGTTTTAAAAAGCAGTAATGGTCTTCCAGATATGAGATCGCAATTGTCCAAGTCATATGGACATTTAATTAACTTTTTAAATAAGCTCTGTTCATATCTGTTTTTTCATGCAGATGGGGTCGGGTCCACCTTTGTCCGCTGGGGTCGATCAGACTGTCCCGCTCATGTGACGGAGCTTGTGTATTCAGGTATGTTTGTCTAGAGAAGAGTATCCCGTCTGTAATTCAGTAAATCTACCATTGAGTGATGAAAGCTTACGGGGGATCGTTTTTGCATCATTAAGGAGTACTTGTCATTTTGCTGATTGTGTATTTAGAATTCCAGAAACCACAACTGCTTACCTATTCTGTCACTGTAGGTTATGCAGGCGGCTCCTGGTCTGGTCATGCTGGAGCTGCAGCTAACCCTCTCTGTCTACCGCCTGATCCAGAATGGTTAAACACAACGATCGTACCAGATTCTTCCACCGGACAACTTTACGGAGCGGAGTACGAGTCCTACAATGCCCATACTCCGTTCGGTTCAAACTCACACGATGAAGACGTGCCATGTGCGGTCTGTAGACCTAAATCCTTTGCCTCCTCTTTGATGATACCGGCGAGAACGACCTGCTACAGCGGCTGGACGAAGGCGTACGGCGGGTCATTGGCCTCCGGGTACTATGCCCAAGTTGCTGCGTCTCAGTTCGTGTGTATAGATGAGAATGACGAGCCCGTTGTTGGTGGAGCAGATCGAAATGATAACGGTGTTTTGTTTTATGGAGTGAAGGCATTTTGTGGCTCCTTGAAATGTCCCCCATACGTGCAAGATAAGTTTGTAGCTTGTGTAGTTTGCATGAAATAAAAACCGCTTGAAGCTTTCGATTTCATATTATTTCCAGATATCTAAAGCCCTAAAACAAAAAAAACTAACCATCAAAATTGATTTCAAACCATTCAACTTGATGAACGCAGACATTTTCATTCTTGTTGTATCTTATCAAGCCAATGCCTTCATCTCTGTATGATTATATATACGTTGTTTGGGTCAATTTTGATCCGCTGATATAAATGTAGTATGTGACGAACCTACAGTGTAAGTACCAGAATCAGTTTTGTTTATCTGTTTAACTTCCCATAAACATGTATGTATCTTCATACATGTACAATTAATGGAGGCCAAGAACTTTGCTGATACACCGCAGCGCTAAAGTTCCTATTCAGTTATGCGCTCTAATTCAAGTTTGTAAATACGATTGATTGCTTAAAGGACATTATATGACCTTGACAAAATTTAACCATATCACAGTGGTGATATTTGTTCTGCTGTCCAGCATGCAACACTCCCACGGTTTGACACTTTGACTCGGATTGCGACAACATTTTCGCCTATCATTGTTGCCAATTGACTCGGAAAGAAAATGTAAGTACAGAAAATGTTTCTGAGACACATCATACTCTGTATATTGTTAATATGTACCAATTGTGAAGACAATCCTAATACAGCCAATAAAAGGATACTCCTGAGTGACCCTGCTTACGTCCAGCAACATATGACCCACCTACAGAGTGAACTACAAACACTTAAGGTGACTGTTCTTTCTCAGCATGGAGATATACAAAACTTACAAACCACGGTACATGCGCAAAATGGAGAAATACTGACCTTGAAGGCTACAGTACAGTCTCAGACTAGTGAAATGTCGTCTATAAACATTAATTATCCAAGGCAGAAAATGGTGAAATCTTATTTTATTATATCTATTATATTAACAATTTATTCCAAAAAAATGCAAATAAGTGTAATAGGATAAATGGTAAACTCTGGTGTTGTATATTTAAGGAATAGATGTTTATTTTGTTGAGGTTATGAGAGTTGTTATGTATGACACTAAATACATGTTGTTATTAGATAAGGGAGATAACTCCTATAGCTTTATTATCAATACATCCTATAAAGGTCATATCATTGATTAAGGTTATAGAACTTTCTAGAATATTATCATGTATAAACAAATATGTTTGTAAACATGTTGATTATAAGTAGAGATCTAGAATGATCGATCTATTTCCAGAAAGTTCTGTGTGTTTATTTGTTTACTGTTTTAGTTAGATATTTCTAGAAGTAGAAGGTTCTCCAATATTCTTGAATTAGGGTTTAGCTATATATACTCCAGCTGTCCAAGGCTAATCAGAACTGTAATGAGACCTGTAATGAGACATATCAAGAATTGTACATTGCCATATTAGATTCTATTGGGAGAGCTATTGTGACTTTATCTGTGGATTATTACAACACTTTCTGTGGATTTATTCATATTGCCTGGAACTTTACAAATCATCTGTGGACATTCATTTTCCTCCTGTATTTGTGATTATTGTTAATTTGAAACCTGGAAGGATCAAGGATTATACCAGGACATTCGCATACAGATAAATAACACTTTAAATCATCGTATTACTCTTGTACCACTACCAATTACTTTAGATATTGTAAACCATCCTCTGTGTAATATTGTATATATAATTGTGTTTTGAATTTAGCTGCTGGTTTCTCATTTCTGTTATTCTGGGTCATAACAGAGTATAATGATAATGGAGCACGTGTAATTTATGTAACCCCGGCGAAGCCAGGTTACATAAAATTTACACGGGGTCCATTATAACATTACACACTCATAACCTCAACAAAATAAACATCTATTCCTTATATTTACAGTTTTTCACGTAAATGAATATAATTTATTCTCGCGGCAGTTGCATATTTTTATTGAAATGCCCTTATTTTTCTCTCCCGTCATCGTCAATGAATTCGATTGAACAGGTGATTGGAATCAAGTCATTCGTATGTTCCCGCCAAAAGTGGGGTCATGACCTCACGTTGCTACGCCATCGACTATTCACGTAACAATAGAATCGCCGCGCGTGTTGTGCTAACATTATACACTGATAATGATAATACTAGAAAGCATGGTTATTGAGTCCATGTCAGTGCAAACTGTAAATATTTAAGGAATAGATGTTTATTTTGTTGATGTTATGAGGGTATAATGATAATGGAGCACGTGTGAATTATGTTACCCCGGCGAAGCTGGGTTACATAAAATTTACACGGGCTCCATTATCATTAGACCTTCATAACCTCAACAAAATAAACACCTATTCCTTAAATATTTACAGTTTGCACTGACATGGACTCAATACCCATATATTTTTCTCTCCCGTCATCGTCAATGAATTCGATTGAACAGGTGATTGGAATCAAGTCATTCGTATGTTCCCGCCAAAAGTGGGGTCATGACCTCACGTTGCTACGCCATCGACTATTCACGTAACAGTAGAATCGCCGCGCGTGTTGTGCTAACATTTTACACTGATAATGATAATACTAGAAGCATGGCTATTGAGTCCATGTCAGTGCAAACTGTAAATATTCTTCAGTCTTTACTTTTAGCATTTGATTTTTGCAATTGTCAAAAAACTCAGATATGATAAATCTAACGTTTTATTAAGCCATTAGAATGTATTAACACTTGATATTTCAAATATAAATCATGTCCGTTTAAGAGGGCATGAATTAATTCATAGGTTAGACTAATACTATAGTTATTATGCATACCAACAACTGATTATTTCAACTTTACTATCGATACTATGTTTCCCCTCTAATATCCAAAAGAAGGCGGCTCCACCCTCGTTCGCTGGGGGCGGACCAACTGTCCCGTCAATATAACAGAGCTCCTGTATTCTGGTATGTAGTACCATCTTTTTTTTTTAGTAAATAACATTTTCATATAATACCTAAATATTATTAGCAGTGTTAAGCATGCAGATTGTATGCTGTCTGCATTCAGATTGTATGCTGTTTGCATTCAGTGTCAGATTTGTCACACATAACACTTTTCATATTTGCCGTTGTAGCTACTACGACACCTCAATTCTGATATTCCTCCATCTAGGTTATGCTGGCGGTACAATCACCAAGGAGCAGCAGCTGAACATCTGTGTCTGCCATCTGATCCAGAATGGTTAAACACAACAGTCGTACCAGACGACTATACAGTGAGACTATACCGAGCGGAGTACGAATCGACTAATGGCTATACTATGTTCGATTTAAACTCACAAAACGAAGAAGTGCCCTGTGCGGTCTGTAGGCCTAAATTCTTTGCCTCCTCTGTGATGATACCGGCGAGGACGACCTGCTACAGCGGCTGGACAAAGGCGTACGGCGGATCATTGGCTTCCGGGAACCACAATTACGACATGCCCAACGATGACTATTCAGCGAAGATTTACGGAGCTGAGTATAATTCCCCTAACACAGCAACACCATTTCGGCAACACTCACGAAATGAAGAAGTGTCCTGTGCGGTCTGTAGACAAACGTACGCCGGGTCACTGACCTCCGGGTACTACGATCATCCAGCTACTACCGAGTACGTGTGTATGTTTGAGAATGACGAGCCCGTTGTTGGGGGAGCGGATCGCGATGATAACGGTGTTTTGTTTTATGGAGTGAAGTCGTATTGTGGCTCCTTGAAATGTCCTCCATACGAGCAGGATAAATTCCTAGTTTGTGTTGTTTGCATGAAACAAAAACAAGTGCTTTGCAGTAAACAGATCTTTGCATTTGTTATTTAAATTTCCAAAAAGACATTGTCCGAGAGGACAAGGCTAACGTTACTGAAACGTATATAACCAAACGCCTGGGTCAGGGTGTTCACCACGAGATTAGACTATAATCAGTTTAACAACAAATTTCATATCAAGATGAAGTAATATCTGTTGACGCTATGTTGACATACATTTACTACTTGTGTGTAGTTTCAGAAGTACTTCAACTGTAGAAAAGATGAAGTCACATAGTCACATATTCTGCAGTAAACAAGAAATTTGTCAATAATCATGTTATTAAGCAAACCCTCTTTTGAGCAACCTATATGCAATATACACCCCAGGAATATATTAAACTAGCTCATATTACAACCATGTAACTACCTCAAACGTATATTAAGAGGCTTTTGGATATTGCAACCGAGGTATGGAGGGCTAACGGAAACATATCAACCATGGGAAGACATGCAATGTTACATTGAATATATATACATGTATGAGTTCTTGTTACAATTAAGACACTTTCAGTAATCCGCCATGACGGTCCAGATATGAAAGGATAGTTGTTCGATGTGGAATCATGTTGTAACTCGAACACTGGCAAAAACGCTCCGGGTCACTGTGGGCAAGTGGTAGAAATCCAAGTACACATTCATCATCGCAGCCTTCTTGTAGATGTATCCAAAATTCTCTTATAATGCCCCCAATACGAACATTTATTTGACAAAAAAATTACACGTAAGTATTTGTGTTGTCTATCCTAATTTGCAAATATACCCGGTAATGTTGAAAGACAATTGATCCTATATACATGTATGTATGTAATGGCAGAAGTAAGAACATGAAGATAAGCTTCGTATAAGAAAAGACTTAACACAAAATTTCAAAATTCAAGAAATTGTTTTCATACGACACCAGAGATTTTTTTTCAGATCTTGGTCCGTGTGGTCTGACTGATGCAAAGAGCAATTGCATCTAGTTTCAGTTCAATCGGATGCAACTAACTTCGACAAAAGTGGATGTTAACGCCACAGTTGCCGGAAAAGCAACACAGTCTTGTTTTCCTCGAAGATGAGACAAAATCCTATGGCTATTAAAAAATATGTATGTTTAGGGTCACATTGGCAAAAAAATAGGGTAGGTCGGTCGGTCTTTTTTTTTTTTTTTTTTTTTTTTTTTTGATTTTTTTTAGTGTCTTTTAATCTAAAATGATGGCCGGAACCGGAGTCTAAGATCGAAATCCCTACTTTTGATTTTTTTTTCGTAAATAATTAGGGTCGGGCCGGGTAAGCTTAAACAGACATATTTTTTGGCCTAATACAGCAAACGTTTACATTATACACAGAGCGCATAGAAAGTCTGTAGCCATGTAAATTGAAACAAAAGTAGTTTTTAACATTCCTCTAGCAACACTATACAAAGTTTCATTATTTAGTAAGGTCAAAAACGTTTTTTTTAAATCACCGAAGACCTTCAAGCATCATCTTCTCCTTTGTGGTTTTAACCTATATCTGCACCTACTAAAACTATTCTCTCCTTGCTGAATTTCATCGTTTGCCCAAGAACATGTCTGTAATAACAAACTGCCATGTTTTCGGCATCATTCACAACTCTAACTGCTGAATTCTTTCTCCTTCTGACTTCACCTCTCATGAACATATGCCCGATCGACTTTCTCATCCTTCGAGGGGATGAAGAACAGCATGATAAGTCGTCTTTCCGAGCCATGCATCCCACTGCTGGCGAGGCGATATGCAACTGTAACGTTTTATGTTCTTCTCTTCTACAATTATACAGGCTTGAGAAAGATGATGGCACATGAACCAACGCCCCAAATGCATGTCGATGGTTCTTTCAAAGCCAAGGTTTGTAACATTCAACTCATATATTATCAATAAATGACAATGTCATCCAGAGATAGAAACTATGATGCTAAAATATGCAGGCCTAAGCTAGCAGATTAGGACCATTCTAGTTATTTCTCTTCCCCTTTGTTAATTGTTGCTTCACAATTGATGTCGCTGAGGCTCTTATCATACTACTTTCTCAAGATTGACTAACCTGCCGATAGTGAAGAGTTTTTCCAGTGCCTTTCAGCAGGAACTACAGTAACTCTGCACTCCGGCCTAAGCCAACAGTTTGGTTTTCTAGTTCAACATAACATAACCTCAAACTCAGTCAACAAATGCATGGTTTTTTTTCCATTTCTGAGAATGAAGCTTGATGTTTCATGGTGGCATATGTGTAATTTTCTCAGCTGAGTACATTCTAACTTTTAAGGAAAAAAAGAGAGTCTTTAGAATTTTATTTCTCTATGGCATCGGCCCATGTTTGTCCAAGTCTCAGCACATTCTCTCTCTTTCTCCTGTGTCTTGATCATCATGCACATTCCTCCGAATTACTTTTTGTGAATAAGATGACAAGTCATATTACCCTTACAAAGTGATAAAGTCTTAAATTAGTATCCCATTGAAGTAGTTTCTTACAATTTCCAGTACATTTGTTTGTGAGTTGGAACAAAATTACGCCATTTTTACCCTGTATGTAGGGCGTTAGAATTGTACCCGCTGCCGCCATTGCATCATATCGTAAAAGACTTAAGTTTAGGATCTCATCTTTTCTCTTCCTTGCACCACCTCACTTTTGGCCTTCTGTTGAGCGCTTGCCCCTGTGAGGAAGGCTCTGGGTTCTGTCCCCTGAATTTGACACATGAAATTCTATTCAAGTCATAGTTTTTGCTACTGCTTAGTTTTCAGAATATAGGGAATAGGCTGACTGAATTACGTCAGTATAATGTGACAGGTTGGGGTATGGTGTTTGGTGTCCCCAGTGGCATGCTTCAGTATGGTAGCACTATAAGACAGACATGATTTCCACTGTTACAAAGACTTACCACAAAAATATACCACAGCACACCAAAACATACAGAAATTCACACATGCAACACATTGTATGCTGGGAAGACTGCCCTTTATTGACCCTGGCTGTTTAAACAGTCTATTCAACCATCCAATGAATAGCTTAGCCAGTTATTGTAGCTAGTCAAAATTTTCACAAAATAATTCAAATTCAAACATGATGATTAAAAATGATGAAATGTATAAGATTATTTGTTTATTTAGCATAAATAACTGGATTTAAACAAAAAGACAATGACAAAGTAAGAAGAGAGAAATTAATTCAGATTATCTAATTTCAGAAAAAACTACAGCTGTTTTTTTTTGTTTTGTTTTTTTGCTTAGAGTAAAAATGAATAATTACGATATTTATTTCAGTATCAATTAAGGAATCTGAGCAATGCCGGTAACAGCTGGAAGCATTCTAAATCCTTTCAAAAGGCTTCTAAATCCTTTCAACAGTCTTAAGTCACAAGACTGTTCCCAGTTCAAAGTATTCTAAAATCCTTTTAAAAGCCTGAAGTAACAAGATTGATCCTAGCTGGAATATTCTTAAAAACTTAAATGTCTTTGATCATATATAAGAACAAAATGACAAATGTCTTCACTGTGAAGCACTCAACAGCCACCGATATCTTTCTTCTTTTTCCTATGGAATCTAGTCTCTGTTGGATCGAATCCTTGTTCTGTGGCCCCAAACACCGCCCAGGCCGGTGTCTTGGCCATGTAGTCCTCAGCACTGAATGTTTCTTTTCCATCACTAGACATAAATGCTTGCACAAGTTTGTGGAATTTATCATAATCTATCCATGTCCACCATTCTCCTTTAACTTTGAACTGTACAAAAATATAACACATTGTGATATAAATATACCATAAGATTTACAGTGATCAATCTACAAATGTTTCCTATCTGCACTTTTCATGCAACGACTGGAAAAGGACACGAAAAATAAGAAGTTGGTGTTCAAATGTAATACTTTTGTCTGCAAACACAATTCTACTGCTTGCGAACTAATTTATTGCATTCGCATTCATATTTATGAGGAAAACAAAAAAAAATTTTGGGCCCCATAGGTTTACCTTCTCAGTGGTTATGTAGTTTATTTGTTTAATGTGCGTGACTTTGGCTCGGGTATGGGTACAGCGTCCATATTGTACCTGCTTAATCGTATTGATCAACGATTTGATATTTCAACGATATGAATTAAAATACTAAACAATGACGTGGAATTTGTCAATATTTTATGTTATATGTTTCATAAGAAATATAGAACTATACATTTATGCCATATTTTGCTTCTTGTTATGTAAAAGAATTAGCGTGAGTCAATTGCCCCTTTAAATATTGTCATAGCAACCCTGAAGGCTTTGTAAGGAACAACAAATGAGATAGGTCCTTTAGACCTTTGATAATCATCAAAAGAATCAAATAACAGTTAACTTTATGGCTATGAAGTTGGGTGTCACAGTTTGTAATCTGTCAGGTTTTTTTCTTCTTCTCCTGGGCTGCGTTCAGTTTTATTATTACATTGTCCTAGGGGTGGAATTAATAACAGTGATAGTAACCTCTGGAGTATTGAGAATGACTGTGGCCTTACAGACTATTTGTGAGTTAAGCTTTTCTAATGCTCTTTTTTTAATATATTATGTGCTTGTGTGTTTAAGCAGTGCAGCACTGTAACAGTTTTGTTTGAATTAAATGTACGTGGTAATTTTTATTACAAACGTTTTAAGAGTGATCAGGAATATGCTGCTTATAATTATGGTTGTAAGGTAGTTTTCATATTCAAACCACCCAAAAGAAAATGACAAGTAATTGATGAAGCATTATCATCAACAATCCTACTAAATCAATCATCATGCAGTAAAAGGAATTCATATGACAAGTTTCCTTTTGTGAGCAATGAGAAGACTAAGTCATCTTTTTATGAGCTATGAGAAGACTAAGTTACCTTTTTGTGAGCCATGAGAAGACTAAGTTACCTTTTTGTGAGCCATGAGAAGACAAAGTTACCTTTTTGTGAGCCATGAGAAGACAGTTTGAATGTTCATGTTCTGATGCAATCTCGTAGTCGTCGAGTTCTTCTTCTAGAATCTTCACGAATCTGATGACCTCTTCATGCCAGGGCACATTCTCCATGGTCAGCGTCGAGGCCTTGGATTCACCACAGTAAGTGACACCCTGTTCAAACAAGATTGGATTTCATTCCAATACAGTAAACAAACTTATTACACTAGCGATTAAATTTCACTAATTTCGGCAGCAATCAGAAAGCACTAACATTAATCACTGAGAAAATGCTCTGAACACTGTCAAAATAGTACCATATTTATTGTCATAAAATTAAATTGCCTTGAAAATATCGTTAGGCATGAAAACGCAAAATGAAGTTGCAGGGACAAATGATCAATTCAAAGGCAAGAGTGATGTAATCATGTCAAGAGAGATGTATTAAAAATGGAATTCAGTTACAAAGAAAAGAAACAATAAGATTGTCTTTTATTGATCAAGGGATGGGAGTGTCATGTACAATTTCCTACAAGCATGGCAAGATTCTCTAAAAACATGCTTTAAACAATGAACTGACCTTGATTTCGATGAAGTCGGGCTTGCCCATGTTGACAAGTTTGGCATAGTTTTCGATCTCCTCAGTGTTCCATGCTTTGACAAGCGTTAGCCTGTACACAGTTCGTTGTCTTTTCTCTCCAAGGGCAATAAGACTCTCAAGAAATCTATCCCAGAAATCCCTAAATAATGGTCGGTCAATTTTCTTGAGACTTTCCTTGGTGCTGGCGTCTACACTAACATATAGCTGAGTAACTGGAGACATGTTTCTGAAACACATTTAAATTCAAAAACTGGAGACATGTTTCTGAAACACATTTAAATTCAAAAGTTGTCTTACTCAGATCCTCACATAGAAAATATTTTAGGCACTAGCATACGAGAAGTCCTACCATAAAATCACTTTATTTTCCCACATTTATTGGGTATGTCAACTGAAAAAACAATCAATACTTATATTAAAAGTTGATATTTTTTTAATAATGAAATCCCGAGAGATTTTACATCTATAATGAATAAAGTATTGATTATCGTCAAACACGGACCAGCCATATGAACAGCTATCTTCCGTGATCCCTGGCACAACAAATTGCAATGTCACAATGATAATGACATCCTAATAAGTGGATGGCAGGTCATAGACTTATGAATGTCAACTGTGCTTGGTAAGATTACATAATAAAACTCTAGTGAAAATGTAAATACTATTTTGTGATCAACCATGCATTTTCACTGTTGTTTTCCCTAACATTTGAATTCCTGTATGTTTGAGCTCTCTCTCAAGAAATTAAGCAAAAATTTGTATTTTGTGAAAAAATTGGTTTACAGTATACAAAAGTGGTAACCTCAGCTTTTGATTGTTTTGATAAAGATTAAACGATAATTTCAAATTGTAGTGTGCATTTATTATAATATGTCAATTTCACTTGTATATAAAAAAACATTAACTATTGTAAACTTACTTGATTATTGCATTAATTACTATCATATCAATCAATCGATGTGGAAAATAATAAAGTACAGTCAAACCTACCTAAGCGACCACCTTTATATAAAGACCACCTGCCATCTTTTCTCTAGTCCCAAATGGTCAATTTCAATATAATTTGACCTGTGTATAAAGACAACTTGGCTATAAAAACTATTTGTTCTTTTTCCCTTGAGTTGTCTTTATAGACAGGTTTGACTGTCCAGCT
The DNA here is from genome assembly GCF_041381155.1 of Argopecten irradians. Lineage (NCBI taxonomy): Eukaryota > Metazoa > Mollusca > Bivalvia > Pectinida > Pectinidae > Argopecten > Argopecten irradians. The sequence goes on along the minus strand of NC_091142.1, from coordinate 26,391,108 downwards.
AGGGTGGTCTTTATAGACAGGTTTGACTGTCCAGCTAGGGTGGTCTTTATAGACAGGTTTGACTGTCCAGCTAGGGTGGTCTTTATAGACATGTTTGACTGTCCAGCTGGGATGGTCTTTATAGACAGGTTTGACTGTCCAGCTAGGGTGGTCTTTATAGACAGGTTTGACTGTCCAGCTAGGGTGGTCTTTATAGACAGGTTTGACTGTCCAGCTAGGGTGGTCTTTATAGACAGTTTGACTGTCCAGCTAGGGTGGTCTTTATAGACAGGTTTGACTGTCCAGCTAGAGTGGTCTTTATAGACAGGTTTGCTGTCCAGCTAGGGTGGTCTTTATAGACAGGTTTGACTGTCCAGCTAGAGTGGTCTTTATAGACAGGTTTGGCTGTCCAGCAGTAGGGTGGTCTTTATAGACAGGTTTGACTGTCCAGCTAGGGTGGTCTTTATAGACAGGTTTGACTGTCCAGCTAGGGTGGTCTTTATAGACAGGTTTGACTGTCCAGCTAGGGTGGTCTTTATAGACAGGTTTGACTGTCCAGCTAGGGTGGTCTTTATAGACAGGTTTGGACTGTCCAGCTAGGGTGGTCTTTATAGACAGGTTTGACTGTCCAGCTAGTGTCTTATAGAAGGTTTGCTGTCCAGCTAGGGTGGTCTTTATAGACAGGTTTGACTGTCCAGCTAGAGTGGTCTTTATAGACAGGTTTGGCTGTCCAGCTAGGGTGGTCTTTATAGACAGGTTTGACTGTCCAGCTAGGGTGGTCTTTATAGACAGGTTTGACTGTCCAGCTAGGGTGGTCTTTATAGACAGGTTTGACTGTCCAGCTAGGGTGGTCTTTATAGACAGGTTTGACTGTCCAGCTAGAGTGGTCTTTATAGACAGGTTTGACTGTCCAGATAGGGTGGTCTTTATAGACAGGTTTGACTGTCCAGCTAGAGTGGTCTTTATAGACAGGTTTGACTGTCCAGCTAGGGTGGTCTTTATAGACAGGTTTGACTGTCCAGCTAGGGTGGTCTTTATAGACAGGTTTGACTGTCCAGCTAGGGTGGTCTTTATAGACATGTTTGACTGTCCAGCTGGGATGGTCTTTATAGACAGGTTTGACTGTAGCTATGTATGGCAACTGTAACTCACTTGATTGCATCTGGAAACTGAGCATTTGTCACAAGGAAGGATGATATGCCTTTGTCATGTAACATGTTCACAAACTTGTTGATCTCTGGGTACATGATGGGCTCCCCCACTAAGGAGAGGGCACAGTGCTTGATGTCGTGACCTTCCTGTAGTCTCTCTGGCAGGACACCAGGAACACCTACACAAAGACATGTTAAAATGAAAATGTTTAAAGCCAACTACGTGTTGGCAATAAAACTTATGGAGTTTTTCAATAACAATTATAATGTTAGAGCATCTATATTTATGATCTAGAATGACGTTACAACACCAAATAAATGCAAGTTTCCTCCAATGTGTAAATCTGTGTTACAATGAAGGCTGATTTTGCTCTGTTTTCCGTGTAGCAGAAAGATAGTCAACTACTATGTGATATTTAGAGATCAACAATATGAGTGACAGTGAAACCTTATTCAAAATGAGTAGAATGAGAAAAAATTTCTATTTATCCAAGTGTTTTCCTTAGATGGGCTTAATAAATACATTTTGAAAGTTCCCTTTGGGCCCACATGATACCTGTAACGTAGGTTGTGAGAAAGTCTGCTGTGTATACATGTGTACTATATACTATATAAAAGGACAAGGGAACCAACGGCTCGCTTGGAAGAGGTACACCTGCCTCTACAAAAGTCGCCCGTATTCCGTCAAACATTGATAAATATGTACATATTCAATACCAATATATTCTTAAATAAATTTTCGACATGGAAAACACAACTTTAAACACGAAATAATATATTAACATACCTTTATTTCACTATAAACGTGGAAAATGCAGTCAGATATCACCGATGTCGTTTTGCCTGTCCAGTAAAATCTAGGTCAAAAGCACTCATATTCCCTTGTAACAAATTTTGTATGCATTCATTTCACTTTCTGGTGATATTTTCCCATTGCAAATACAAATAGGCTATCTCTGATAACTCTTTCATTAATCCAATCCAACAGCTAAGCGAGGAATCACACTTTTTTTATCCAGCACTCGACTCTTGTTCGTATAATCCGCCATATTGTAATTGATGATGGGTGCCTTTTTGGTGTACTCGCCCTTACCCGATACTACACTGAAATTCTGTACTCAGACTTTGTATAAATTAAGTTTCACGGTTTAGGTTCTTAGAAGAACCTTTATTTGAGATGCATATATCATTAATTGAAGAATCTAACTTAAATGGAGACTCTAATGTTGTACTTGACCGTTACCACATTGATATTGTAGCGTTTAGTGTACAGACACCGGGTATATGGTGTTTCCAGTCCGGGTCCGGGTATGGGGTACACAATATCCACACAAACGTGTTTAACCTAGATTTCAGTGGACAGGCAAAACGACATCGGTGATATCTGACTGCATTTTCCACGTTCATAGTGAAATAAAGGTATGTTAATTTATTATTTCATGTTTGAAGTTGTGTTTTCCATGTCGAAAATTTATTTAAGAATATATTGGTATTAAATATGTACATATTTATCAATGTTTTACGGAACACGGGCGACTTTTGTAGAGGCAGGTGTACCTCTTCCAAGCGAGCCGTTGGTTCCCTTGTCCTTTTATATAGTATATAGTACACATGTATACACAGCAGACTTTCTCACAACCTACGTTACAAGTCCCTGTGTTTGGGCCCACATGATACCTAAAATACCTGTCAATACTGACCTTTGAACTGTTTGATGAGACTGCGGTGGTTTTGGATGGCTCCCTCTATCACAGTTTCAGCATTGTCCATCTTCCACCTCCATTCTGTCCCTACTGGGTTAGTGTGATGTCTATGGAAACAAGACAAAAGTCACTGTACTCACTCGGGATAACCTCTTATATACTGCGGTAAGAGTACTCATTAACTACTTCCTAAAACCCAAGAACAGGGAAATGACTCACCTCCAACAGAAGACACACTTGTTAGCACAGGCTAGACTTGGTGTTGTTTCCATACATCGATGACTCTCGATACCATAGAATGTGTGTTTGTAGCAGCCGCCTCTGCCACGAAGCATCGACTGGTCAAAAAAGAAAGTTATAATAGGAGTTTTAACAAACAGCAATGGTCATAGAAAGATGGACAAAAAGACAGTATATGATTAACAACAACATACAGTAAAAAAAAAAAAAATAGAATTATGAATCTCAATCAAAATGTTCCAAAAATTCATATTCAATGATAAAATTGTAATCAACACAGATTTATATACATGCACATTTAGAATATTTTCTATTGCTAATTTGCATCAACACAGATTCATATACATGTACATTTAGCATATTTTCTATTGCTAATTTGCATCAGAGATAATAAACTCATTAATTAACTACATGTTGAGGTTTTCTTTAGGGTATTTGAGGTTCAATCCAAAGCAAACCAATAATTCTAATTCATATCATAAATTCCTCAATGGTGCGATTTGTCCAAAGTAATGCCTAGTAATAAAATTAACTTTCCCCCCAAAATGAAGCAAAGTCTAGCTAAAGATATGTCCAACTAAAAATTCAATAACTAATGATATTAAATATCAATAAACACAATACAACATTATAAGAACTTAGTAATTCAATAATATATGGTTCATGGATATATATAACTTTTGTCTACTGTAACACACCTTGGTCCATCGACACAACTTCACGCCTGAGTGAGATCCAATCAGTCGATATCCTTGTTTTTCCAATGCCTTTCTAAGTGCTGGTGTCACCATCTCTTTGGGCTCGCCACTCCCTTTGGCGAGGTCTTCTCTCTTTCTCCTCACCTAAACAGAACACCACAGATAGAGTTTAACATGAATACTATGACCAAGATAATTAGACATGAATGTACAAGCAAATACTTTATATAGCCAGTTGTTTAAGCAGGTAAAATTTTTTTCATGATTTTAACAAATTAGAATTTCCATAATCTGATTTTCAGAATCTAGATGACTCAATTATTTTTCAATATTTGCAGATGAAATTTTTGTGATAATTTCCCAATACTGCATGGATCCACAATTTTAGGATCATAGCAATATCCTACAAAATTGTGAATTAATCCTCCCTCTGAAAATTACCAGCTAGGGTTGTATGGTATATGGTTTCAATGAATGATATCAATCATAAGACCAGTTACTGTACACAATCTTGCCTCTGTCATTCAGGGTAAAAGCCATAAAGAGTTTCTATGCTATTACCTTTGCTTTTTTCATATTTTTCATCACTTTTCCGAGGTCTTCCACATCAACTACACCGTTACTCTTTTGAAGAGACAGCTCATTGTCATCCTCATCTGCTTCCTCCTCTTCATCCTCCTCCTCCTCCTCACTTGTGGTTTCATACAACTCCTAGAAGTATTTAGAGACTATAAATATGCCGGTGTAATATAATTGCCTAACACTCTGAATTATATCATCTTCATCTCAACCATATTTGTTCTCTTTCATTCGTTAATCTCGTTCTTATCTTTTTGGGGGCAAATTGATTTTTGTTACTTCCAACACAAAAATTTTCACACATTTTGTTTGTTTCAATGATTTCAATTGTAGCATTCTTTTGAAGATCATAACAAAATCTCGCTATATTTTGTGTTCTGCTTTCACTCACCGAAGGTTTTATTGCTTTTTTCTCATTATAATTTTGTGTTTCTTTCACCTTGTTGTATTTTCTATTAGTAATTCTATACAATATGACCTTGTTTGTTTCATGTGTGTGTTGATAAAGGGTGGACTGCTTTGTAAATTTGACAATGTATTTTGTCTACAAAGTTGGGATTTCTTCCTTGTCCCATATTTACTATTTGAAGTAATTTGTATCCTACACATGTTTGTAACAATCCTGTGTTTCCTGGAACATACTGTTGATATAACCACTTCTTTGCCATATCCTCAACATAGCCTTTTGTTATTCACAGTATAGGACTACATTATATATTATAATGATGATTTGAGGAATAACTTGAAACTTCAAAACATCAGACAAATTAATCCTTACTATTCAATCTACACCACTTTCAGTCTTTATTGAAAGGAAGATATTTAAAGATATTAACCTATATGATCTCTGTGAACTTGAATGAAGGTCAAGGTCATTCATTTGTTATAATTAATATCATATACAATGTAATACTAGATAATCTCTTCAAAATTCCATGTTGACTGGACTCTTTTTTTCCTATAAAATCCTGAAATGATCAGTATGACAATCAGTGAAACATTACCAAGCACACTACCTACCTCTTCACTGCTACAGGCTTCTCCTGAACTTTTGTTTTTACACTTTCCACCACATTTATTATCTCCATTGGAACATTGGCCAGCTTTCTTCTGTTGACTGGTTTTCTTGTTAAACGGTAAGTTTTTTAGCGTTTTCATTTTTTGCCAGAATTCTGCTCTCCATGCATCAAAATCAGCTTCAATTCCTGAACAAAAATGAATTGGTTAAGTTTGAATATTCAGTTTTAGAATAAAAAAATATATTTTGACATAAAATGATCTAGATTTATCTATCAATTCAATGTGTTTCCCTTTACAACCACAGTTTCACCAATCAGGTACAAGATATCTATTATCATACGTTCAAGGCAGACAAGAATTTATTTTTCTGCAGTGACCACTGTATTAAAGCAAGAATAAAGTTATGTGATTGTGATACCTCCATGTTTGCTATCTGCCACATTTTCATCTCCAAGACCTGAACTCACTATCCTGTTTCCTGATAGCTGGTGCAGTAAGCTGTCCACTTTCTTTCCCACCTGCAAAGTACAGAAAAAAAATTAAATCACTGATGTCAACATTTTATCAACCAAATGAGGTCAAGATATTAGTTATGATAATGGTTAAAGTATAGAAAAATATCAATTTACTGCAAGCTTGGTTTACAAAATATCATTCTATCAACCAAACAATACGAAGGTCAAAAGGTCAAAAGCAAGAACAAGAACAAATATTCATAATTAGTTACCGTACAAAAGTTTTCCTTATACAAGGAATTTCCCAATCCAAAAACTGCATAATTCAAATCCTTCAGTAATGTTTTCTGAACACGGAAATCTGAAGAAGTATCTTGAAGCCATTTAAGGAACCAAGCACTGCCCTCTGGTGGTGAACCATCAGTGTAAGTGGAGATAATCACAACAAGATAACAGTCATTTGCCTGTAAATATAAGTTTTGCAAACATGACATTGTATTAAGATATTTTTTAATGTTTTGATCAAATAAGATTTCATAGAAGATATATTTTTGATGGTCGACATTAAATAGTGTAGAGAAATCCATAATTCCATACCATGATCAAAATTGATTTCACAAGGGAAATCTTATATCTAAAAGATAAGGATAATGAAAGTAGTCCATTCATTATCAGGTGGTCTTATAAAGGGGGTGGTCTTCCTTTGGAGTATGCTACAGTCATGTTTATATACACTCAAACAGTCAATAATGGCCATAAGACTACCCAAGGGACAAAGAATAAATGGTCTTTATAGCTAAGTGGTCTTTATACAAAGGTCAAATTGTGTTGAAATTGACCATTTGGAACATTAAAAAAGTTGTCTTGATTATTTAGCAGGTGGTCTATATACAAAGGTGGTCACTAAGGCAGGTTTGACTGTATAATAATTGCTATGTTGTGATTGTTAAAGATGCTCTACCGCCAACAGAGCATTAATGATATTCTTCATTTGAACAATAATTGGTGTTTAATCGTGTATATATATGCCTTATTAAAACAAAACAAAAAATATAAAATAATTTATTTCGGCTTTGGTGCATGTGCAATCAGTACTTCATTCCATATAGGATATAGTGCCACGGAATTTTTCAGGAATTTTTTCGGGATGCAATCAATTATTTTTCATGTTTTTAACTTGAATCAAAATTAGAAGCTCAAACTTTTTAACGGTGGTAATGGTGTAAAGTAAGTAACTTTTGTAACTGAAGAAAAATACTAAATCGTCTTCTCCTGTTTTTGATAGTGAAAAAATACCATTTGTCAGCGGTGGAGCATCTTTAAGAATTGTTATTGTAGTTAATGATGAAAACTGACAAAATGGCTTTTTGAGTAGATTTTCTGACTTGGAGTCATTCCTAAGCAGTCTTTTGGCCGGGTGGTGTTAAGGATAATCTGGTGATGTTCAGGAAGGTCGGATGGCGTTCAAGAGTAGGGGTTATCTTTTTCTCAGTTGTTGCATGGTTCGTCTATCTAACTGATAACCATATCAGATATATCCTTATGTGTATTATTGTTAATGTTTACCTCCTCTGCCAATGTATCCTCAGGGTCATAATCCTTTAAGTCCTCTACCTCAGATGTAAAGCCTTTTCTTTCAGCGTCCTTGGCTAATAGTCCAGCAAATGTCTGAAAGATACAGAGAGACAGAAAATACAAAATAAGTTTTGGTGAAGTAATTCAATAACAGATCAAATAAAATGGGCACCTCTATATAAAGGAAACCTGTGCATACAGGACACCTGTTGTGTGTAGTGAGAGATCTTGACAAAGCCGTGTTAGTTCATGGTTTATTCATTCTACAATAATAACGTTACAAAAGTGAAGTCACAAAGCTAAGATGTCACAATGCACTATGACGCGCAAAGGTATACATACAATGTAAGTGAAATATCTGCGACAACACCTCTATATAAAGGGCACCTGACGACAAATGTCTTTAAAGGACACCTCTATATGAATGACACCAGTCTATAAAGGGCACCTCTATCTATATAAATGACACCAGTCTATAAAGGGCACCTCTATCTATATAAATGACACCAGTCTATAAAGGGCACCTCTATCTATATAAATGACACCAGTCTATAAAGGGCACCTCTATCTATATAAATGACACCAGTCTATAAAGGGCACCTCTATATGAATGACACCAGTCTATAAAGGGCACCACTATCTATATAAATGACACCAGTCTATAAAGGGCACCTCTATCTATAAAATGACCGTACACCAGTCTATAAAGGGCACCTCTATCTATATAAATGACACCAGTCTATAAAGGGCACCTCTATCTATATAAATGACACCAGTCTATAAAGGGCACCTCTATCTATATAAATGACACCAGTCTATAAAGGGCACCTCTATCTATATAAATGACACCAGTCTATAAAGGGCACCTCTATCTATAAAAATGACACCAGTCTATAAAGGGCACCTCTATCTATATAAATGACACCAGTCTATAAAGGGCACCTCTATCTATATAAAATGACACCAGTCTATAAAGGGCACCTCTATCTATATAAATGACACCAGTCTATAAAGGGCACCTCTATCTATATAAATGACACCAGTCTATAAAGGGCACCTCTATCTATATAAATGACACCAGTCTATAAAGGGCACCTCTATCTATATAAATGACACCAGTCTATAAAGGGCACCTCTATCTATATAAATGACACCAGTCTATAAAGGGCACCTCTATCTATATAATGACACCAGTCTATAAAGGCACCTCTACTATATAATGACACCAGTCTATAAGGGCACCTCTATCTATATAATGACACGTCTACTCATTAAGAACCAGTCTATAAAGGGCACCTCTATCTAAAAATGACACCAGTCTATAAAGGGCACCTCTATCTATAAAATGACACCAGTCTCTATCTATAAAATGACACCAGTCTATAAAGCACCTCTATCTATATAAATGACAAGTCAACCTCTATCTATATAAATGACACAGTCTATAAGGGCACCTCTATCTATATAAATGACACACAGTCTATAAAGGGCACCTCTATCTATATAAATGACACCAGTCTATAAAGGGCACCTCTATCTATATAAATGACACCAGTCTATAAAGGGCACCTCTATCTATATAAATGACACCAGTCTATAAAGGGCACCTCTATCTATATAAATGACACCAGTCTATAAAGGGCACCTCTATCTATATGAATGACACCAGTCTATAAAGGGCACCTCTATCTATATAAATGACACCAGTCTATAAAGGGCACCTCTATCTATATAAATGACACCAGTCTATAAGGGGCACCTCTATCTATATAAATGACACCAGTCTATAAAGGGCACCTCTATCTATATAAATGACACCAGTCTATAAAGGGCACCTCTATCTATATAAATGACACCAGTCTATAAAGGGCACCTCTATCTATATAAATGACACCAGTCTATAAAGGGCACCTCTATCTATATGAATGACACCAGTCTATAAAGGGCACCTCTATCTATATAAATGACACCAGTCTATAAAGGGCACCTCTATCTATATAAATGACACCAGTCTATAAAGGGCACCTCTATCTATATAAATGACACCAGTCTATAAAGGGCACCTCTATCTATATAAATGACACCAGTCTATAAAGGGCACCTCTATCTATATAAATGACACCAGTCTATAAAGGGCACCTCTATCTATATAAATGACACCAGTCTATAAAGGGCACCTCTATCTATATAAATGACACCAGTCTATAAAGGGCACCTCTATCTATATAAATGACACCAGTCTATAAAGGGCACCTCTATCTATATAAATGACACCAGTCTATAAAGGGCACCTCTATCTATATAAATGACACCAGTCTATAAAGGGCACCTCTATCTATATAAATGACACCAGTCTATAAAGGGCACCTCTATCTATATAAATGACACCAGTCTATAAAGGGCACCTCTATCTATATAAATGACACCAGTCTATAAAGGGCACCTCTATCTATATAAATGACACCAGTCTATAAAGGGCACCTCTATCTATATAAATGACACCAGTCTATAAAGGGCACCTCTATCTATATAAATGACACCAGTCTATAAAGGGCACCTCTATCTATATAAATGACACATCTATAAAGGGCACCTCTATCTATATAAATGACACCAGTCTATAAAGGGCACCTCTATCTATATAAATGACACCAGTCTATAAAGGGCACCTCTATCTATATAAATGACACCAGTCTATAAAGGGCACCTCTATCTATATAAATGACACCAGTCTATAAAGGGCACCTCTATCTATATAAATGACACTAGTCTATAGAGGGCACCTCTATCTATATAAAGGGCATCTGCAGATTAACCAACCTCATTTTTGTTCCAAGTTATTACATAAATGGCCTCTTTATAAAGGACACATGTCTGTCAGTAAAGGACATTTTTCTATGTCCCTTTGGTGTCCTTTATAGACAGGTTGGACTGTATCTAATAATATCTTTCCTGTGTATAGATATCACACAGAACTTCTCTCCTATTTGTTTTACATTAAATTGAAAGTAGACCAACCTGTCTAAAAAGACTACCCAAGGGATAATGGAAAATGGTCTTAATAGCCAAACAGTCTTTAAACACAGGTTGAATTGTGTAGAAACTGGACTTTTGGGACCCTAGAAAAAGAGGTCTGAATAAGCAGATGGTCTTTATACGGAGGTGGTCGTCATGGCAAGTTACACTGTTTTAATTACCTTTGCTTTCCCTGTTTGTGTACCATAGAGAACTTTGAGTTTCTTGGTCTGTCTTTTATCCAGTTTTTTTGGATCTTGATCAGCTTTTTCAGTCTCCGGTGGAGGAATGGATCTCTTCTAAAACACAACAATAGATGTAAGTATAATAAAAACATTTCCATGTAGCTATAAAAATATATCAAATACACATTTAATAACAAATTCATATACAGATATATGTATGAATGACTTTCATTTTCAATTTTCCTATTCTTTGAAACAAGAGGCCCAGAGGGCCTGTATCGCTCACCTGTTTTTTTTAGTAATTATCACAAGACTCTGACAATTAGAAAAATAAGCAAAATTGACTCCCAAAGTTTAATTTTGAATCACAACCATACAATGATGCTATTGATACCATACAAATATGCTATCCAATACATTGGTTCAGAGACAAAGTAATTTATATGAAAATATTAGCCTAATTGACCTTTTTGACCCCGCATCTATTGCCGTCTAAGGCCCGGGGGGTCAGCCCTATCATTTGTACAATTTCAAATCCCAACCCTATAAGGATGCTTATAACCATTGCATTATGAGTGCTCTTCCATGCTTAGTTGCAGAGAAGAAGAAATATTTTATATAGAAATAGCTAAATTGACCCCTTTTGACCCCACCCTTCAGGCCCCGGGGGGGTCAGCCTCATCATTTGCAAACTTTTGAATCCAAACTCTATAAGGATGTAACCATTGCATTATGAGCGTAATCCCATGTTAAGTTGCAGAGAAAAAGTCATTTATATGGAAATTGACCATTTTTGACCCCGCCCCTCAGGCCCTGGGGGGTCAGCCCTATCATTAGCACAACTTGGAATCCCCACCGTATAAGGATGCTACCATTGCATTATGGGTGCTATACCATGCTTAGTTGTAGAGAGTGTCATTTATATGGAAATAGCCCAATTGACCCCTTTTGACCCCTCCCCTCAGGGCCCCGGGGGGGTCAGCCCTATCATTTGCACAATTTTGAATCCCCGCCCTATAAGGATGCTACCATTGCATTATGGGTGCTATCCCATGCTTGGTTTCAGAGAAGAAGTCGTTTATATGGAAATAGCCAAATTGACCCCTTTTGACCCCACCCCTCAGGCCCCCCGGGGGTCAGTCCCATCATTTGTACAATTTTGAATCCCCACCCTATAATTATACTACCATTGCATTCTGAGTGCTATCTCATGCATAGTTTCAGAGAAGAAGTCGTTTATATGGAAATAGCCAAATTGACCCCTTTTGACCCCGCCCCTCAGGCCCCCGGGGGGTCAGCCCCATCATTTGTACAATTTTGAATCCCCACCCTATAAGGATGCTACCATAGCATTATGGGTGCTATCCCATGCTTGGTTTTAGAGAAGAAGTCGTTTATATGGAAATAGCCAAATTGACCCCTTTTGGCCCCGCCCCTCAGGCCCCTGGGGGGTCAGCCCCATCATTTGTACAATTTATAGTTAGAAGCCCATAAGGATGCTACCAGTCAAATTTTGTTGGAATCCGACCAGCGGTTATGGAGAAGAAGTTGATTGTTGACAGACGACGGAGGCCTGACGACGGACGACGGACGCTGCGGTATCCCATAAGCTTACCTCGGTCCTTCGGACCAGGTGAGCTAATAATTCTATTTCATATTTTCATTTAAAATCACCATTTATATAACATGTTCATATTAAAGCTTCTTATATTTCACATTTTCTTATGTTGTTTTTAATTATAAGCCTTTTTTGTTTGACTAAAATTTTCACCATATCACATTAAGATAAACTTTTAACTTTATCCATAATTGGAATTCCTGGTTCACTTAAAGTGGCTGTGTTGCCAATGGCATTCTTGGTTCACTTAAAGAATTGCCATAGTCTTATCAACTTCAAGCTATAACACAGTCTAAATCTATTTAGTATTATATTCATTACATCGCTTCCCTCAGTGAGTAAAATTACTTTGAAAGTTGTATCAGGTTGTTTTTGGATTAGGTATGATATTATGACAAAGGTACCTGTGGGTAAAGTCTCTTTTTGCCTGCGTGTAGCAGCCAAACCAAACACCCAGTTGCCAAAGCCACTGTCCACACTGGTAACTTGATGTACTTGGACACAGGCGCTGTTAAGATTTTCTCTAACATCTTGGTGTGATTGTAATTGTATTGCTAGCGTTGTAGCTCTCTTTTCTTTGCTGTCAGCAGTTCCTCACTAAATTGAAACAAAAAAACTTGAAAATGAAAATCAGTTTCATCAACTTTAACGAACTGTACTATGTTTTTATGCATTTTGTAAATTGTATACTGGTATTTTATATCTCAACATCACTTAAGTTTGAATTACATGATATTTGGTTGTCAGAACAATATCCTCTAATAAAGAATTTACAGAATTTAAAAAATGAAAATGATTCATCATTCGTAAATAAGAAAAAGACACACAAAGATGTTCCTGATAACTATTCAAAATGCTACTTGTATATACATGTACATGTACTAAGTTGACATATTAAAAGCATATTACAAAATTATAAGAGAAAATATAGTTTATAGTCATACATGTATGTATCTTAATGTTTGTACTCACGAATCAAAAGGAACTTTTAATACCTGTATTTTTTCACTGTCACAAATTACCAACATTTTAAGAATCACAACACTTACAATGCACATATTTTAATTCTACAAGTACAAATATGAGCTGAAAATGATTTTTGCCAAAAACCGGTATATTTTCATCTACAACACATTGAAATGATTACATATCACGTCTACGATTACATTTAACACTTTTACAGAGTTATTAATTTAAAAGTGATTTGTGCATCTTTATATGTTTCGATCTAAACATGCTAAATGTGTTTAAGTGTGCCAGTGGCTACCTGATAATTTTGTGGCGCACTTGCAACTTTGTGTATTTGACACGTTGACAATTAAATGTATTGTTTCCGAATAGCTGCCCTGTGAAGAATTAAAGGCTCTGGGTTCTGTCCTCTGGCCGAGACACACCAAAGTCTATAAAAGTGGTAGTTTCTGCTCCTACTTTGCGCTCAGCAAATATTAAACAGGGAGTGGGACCACTAGTTCGCCCATTGTCAGTACAATGTGACCGGGTGGGATGCGTTGCTTGGTGTCTTCGGCGGCATGCTTCAGTCTATATACTTTAAAAAGGGCAACAGTTCCACTATACATGAAGACACCACAGTCTCCCAAAACCTCACACTTCACAACTGCATACATGCATGGGAGGCCGTCCTTACATGACCCTGGCTGTTGGTAGGACATTAAAATAATCAAACAAACAGATCCGAATAGCCGAATTGAACTATTGATAGTAGCTTTATATATTGTTATCTAAAGTAACTGAAATCAGCTATATATATATATATAGCTGAATATGGCAGATTTCCCCGACTTGTTAACTGCAAATATCTTTTACATGAATCAAGGACATAGATGAGCTATAACTCGCTCAGGGTTTTGGACAAATACATCATTGCAAGCGCTTTTGTGTTTGTAGTTTACACGGACTGTAACGTTGGGCGACAGGGCATTATTGACAATGTTCTCTTAGTACAGTCTTAAACACAGTGAGAGACTCGCGCAAGACACTTAGTGACTCCGCGTTTTGAACTTTTTCTGGGAGATGTCAGATGGTTTTATTGTATAGCTGTGTTTCCAAAAAAGGAAAGTCAGTATTAGTAGGCCTAGTGGTTACTGATGGGGATAATGCAATGAGAGACAAAATTGCCATACATATTCATAATAAATATTAAGAACTCCAATGGCTTTACAGAAAATATAAATCAACTTTACTAAACATCTTCTGATCTACAGACCTAAAATAGTAACATCTAACATCCGATTTCCTGAGGGAGGTCGATGGGATTTACGTGGCATTCATTTTTGGTTTCGGATTGTACAATATATAGTGTAGGACATTTTCGGACTGATATTCATACGATGTTTTTCAGCTTTAGAGACTAAATTTATACAGAGGAGGCCTCCACATGGCAAGAGCTGGTAACGATGTACACATTTTTCTTAAAACAACTACAAAAAAACGTATACATCGGCTAACTTCCTCTAATAGATTAACAGGTCATCATATATAGAAAAATGTGTTGTTGATACACAAATTCCATTATGTGACTTAAATTGTACTTAGTTGTACAAGTCAGGATTTTTTTGTTTGGGTTGCCTCCCTTGATACTCTCTAAAATATTCAATCACACAAAAATAACTTTGCTAAGACAGAGAAAAACAAGAGATCCCAGAAGGATCTTGGCGCCCACCAAAGAATGATCTATGTCTGACAATGGGAAGAGGGATCTTTTCCCTGCTTTTCAAACTTTTTCAAACATACTACTTACAAAATTTAAGACAGATTGCTTCATCACTTTCTGAGAAACAGCGGTGAAATCCAAGATAGCGGTCGGTTGACCATCTTGTTGACTGATCAGTCACCTATGCACAACTAGGGCCCAAGGGGAACCTACGCATGGAATTTGAGAGATATCCCTTCAGTAATTTCTGATAAATAGCAATAACTATCAAAATCTAAGATGGCGGCCGGTTGGCCATCTTGTTGACTAATCAGAATGAAAAACTAGGGCCCTAGGGGAACCTACATATGAAATTTGAGACAGATCCCTTCAGTACTTTCTGAGAAATAGCGGTAACAAACTCTAACTATCAAAATCAAAGATGGCTGCCATGCGGCCACCTTTTTCACTAATCAGTCCTAAAATGCAATATGCACAAATAGGGTCCTAGGGGAACCTACATATGAAATTTGAGAAAGATCACTCCAGTACTTTTTGAGAAAAAGCAAATTTAACTATCAAAATCCAAGATGGCTGCCAGTCGGCCATTTTGTTGACCGATCGGTCCCAAAATGCAATATGCACAACTAATGTCCTAGGGGAACCTACATATGAAATTTGAGAAAGATCCCTTCAGTACTTTCTGAGAAATAGCGGTAACAAACTTTAACTATCAAAATCCAAATTGGCCGCCGGTCGGCCATTTTGTTGCAATATGCACAACTAATGTCCTAGGGGAACCTACATATGAAATTTGAGAAAGATCCCTTCAGTACTTTCTGAGAAATAGCGGTAACAAACTTTAACTATCAAAATCCAAATTGGCCGCCGGTCGGCCATTTTGTTGACCGATCGGTCCCAAAATGCAATATGCACAACTAGGGCCCCAGGGGAACATACATGTGAAATTTGAAAAAGATCCCTTCAGTACTTTCTGAGAAATAGCGGTAACAAGAATTGTTAACGGACAGACGGACGGACGGAAGGACGATGGACCACGGAAGAAAGGCGATTTGAATAGCCCACCATCTGATGATGGTGGGCTAAAAAAACTATTAAAAACCATTAGAAATAATATACAACATAGTTACATTGGTGTTACTATATAACTTATGTATAGGGCCAATTTGACTCTGGGCTGATTTCACTTGGGTATTCCTAGACCGATTTTACGCTGGGCCGATTTAACCAAATTCCCATAAAACAGGTTGGGCACAACCCTGCATATGGGTAACAGTTACCCATTTTAGTAACAGTTACCTGTTTGAGTAATCAATCAGTTACCCAAATGAGGAATTATGTGAAAGAAAAATGCATGAAGTTGTTTCAAACTTTTTTATCAAAAAAATAATTTTGACATGGCACCATCACTAACATAATTTAGACTATTATTCATCAAAATGGGACAAACTTCATTGTCTCAATTTTAGAAAAAGTCAAAAACTAATTCACTTCCATTGCTCACTATGGTGCTGAAAATAACAAACAGGTAAAACTCATTCAACCATGACATTTGCACTGAATTTCCCTAATGGCTATACACTGTAGTCAATGGAGAACACCTAAATTGTCATCTTACAACAAAGTGAGACAACAGAATTAGATATTCCATGCACAGCAACATAGTCTTAGATAAGTTGTAATGCACTTTAAAATTACAATGCCCTTTTTTGATAATAATAACATTTTGTGTTTTCTGTTCACAGAATTCCTCATTTGGGTAACTTATTAATTACTAAAACCAAGGACGTACAGTCAAACCTCGATTATTCGAACTCCGATAAATCAAATTTCTCGCTGTATCAAACTTTTTGTCTGGTCCCTAATTTTTTCACTATATAATATTACTAACTAACCCATATGTATGAATCAAATTTTTATGAATCAAAGTTCTTGATGTATCAAACTTTTTTCATGGACCATTTGTTATAGAATTGAATAAAAATTTACCTGTACAGATCAGGTGTTCGCGGCATGCTGTCACACCTAACTGTCTCATGACCGCCCTTCGCCGGAAAATAGGGATTATGACAGCTTGTGTTGCTTGCTTGATATCATCAAGTTAATTAATATCACTGATCAGGCTGATACCCGGTGCTTTGTTTTTACAAGCTGCGTTATTAAACCATTAGTTCAGCAAAGATACAGTAAGTCGTTTTTGATGTTTGCTGTCACCTTTGGTAGCGGTTTGTAGAATTTACAGAATGGTAAATAGCGAACCACATTATTAGTAACTCATACTCAAAACTGTTACAATGCAAAACTTTGGCATAAATACTGGAGCAAATTGATCATTCTAAATCGAAGTATTTTGTAGGTGTTGTAGCGATTTCGGTTCCTCCTTTTTAGTTTCGTTTTTTTACAATGTGTTTTTGATTTTATATTTATTCCGTAATATTAACCATCGCTTAAATAGTCACCAAACGAACACATGTACATGGGTTAGGCCTAGTACACGTAAGTCTTGTTTATAATATACACATGTATTGCTAACGATAGAAATACATGTGATTAATTGAATACAGTGGAACTTTGTTGATACGAACTCGGATAATTCGACAAACCGGCTTAAGTACTTTGCTGGTCCCGGGCGAATTCCCTCTTTATCTTTGTTTCAAGAACTTGGATACTTCGAATTCGGATAACTCGAGGAACTCAGATAATACGAAGTAAATTTTGGGTCCAAATGACAAAAATCACACATAAAATGTTCTTATAACTAGAAATGAGATTTTTTGGACAACGAGTTCGCCGAAAATGCCAATTTTCTTTTTCCTAAATGTGCTGTAGAACAGCATTTCAAAATATATATCTCGGTTTTATTTTTATAATTTTGCAACTACCATCGGCGATTTTGACATCTCTCTTGTTCACATCATTTTACAACATGGAACTAGTCTAGATATACCAAGTAAAGATGTCATCAGTAGACATGAGAACTCGCTTGTGATACAATGATTATAAAGTTTACGGAACGGAGACGACACGTACATAAGTACCACAGTTGGTCATGGTAAAAAAACATCTGTCTAATTTCAACCACGAATAATTCGAAGTCTCGATGTTTTTCTGACGGTCCCTTGAACTTCGATACATGGAGGTTTGACTGTATATAAGAAGGATAAGTCACACTGAGTTTTGGGGCAGTACAACGCAGGAGCTTTTGTGTTTATGCACTGGCCGTGACGTTGGGCGACGACCGATTTTCCTTTGATATCCACCGGCGCAGCCTTTGATGTAGCTTGCAGGTGCGAGGGTTATCGTCTTACTTTCTGAAGCGGGGCCGTCATTTCATGAGCTGTCGTATTTTTTATCGAAAATTTAAGACATATCTTCTAAATCTTCCGTCCTTAAAGCAAGTAATAAACGTTGTGAAATTTAATAAACTTTGCATTGGTGTTTCATTTGACTCGATAAGACAAGTATTTGTTGAGAAAAACGTTTTTTATTCCTGGTTCATAGGCGTCTCGCGTGGTGTTTAATAGTGTAAAGAGACAGTCACGAATCCTTCTCACTTACAAATCCTTGCTCAAACAGGTATCTGTTACTAAAAAAAATGGTAACTAGATCTATTACTCTTAGCAGTGTTGTGCCAAACCTGTAAAATGAAATAGTTTTTTTTTTTCAATTGAACTGATGGCTGAATATTTACCTTTAACTGCAGCATTTTCATTGAGTGATGGTGTACAGATATGACTTGTTATAAACTATATCTCGCCACTCAAATAGAAATATGTGTCTGAAGATTCGGTTTCGTTCGTCACGTAATTATCATCGGCCATCCACATGCAACTTCCGGTGTTGTGGGTAATTTAAAATAGAAACCAATTTCTGTATATCGATCCGGATTGTAAGTAAACAGTAAAGCAATGTAAATTATTTATTTTATTTTATAGGCACAGATACAATCGAAAGGCTATATCATTGTTGTTTATTACTATATTTATTTGTTTATGTTACTTCAGATGCATTACAAGTGTTTGTGTGACACAGACTATTTTACTTTCGTTTTGATTTCAGGTTAGTAACAGTTAACGAGGAAGTAATTTATATCAGTCTTGTCAATGTCATCGTTGCTTTTAGACACGGTCTTTTTGGATTTAATTCACATGATGATTAGGAGAAATTAACAACTAAAAGTAAGTTGTATAAATGTTTTGCCTGTCAAGTATGAGATAGACACACACCTGTATTTTTAGTTCCATTTTTAGTTTGACAGGTGATTTATCTAGACAATATCTGATCAAAGTTCATTGGTACCCTGAACTCAATATAGGATTATTATTACACACACAGTGTATATTTTTCATGTATATTAATATTTCACTAATTGTTTTTTCCCCATAATATTGATTACTGATAAATCGTAATACATCATACTACTGATTATAAAATTGTAGGTGACCAGTCCTATCTGTCTTCTCCATAAATGCTAGAGCTATAACACAACAAGTCACTTTGAATTTGAACCATTTGGCTAAAAATAACAATTACAAATTGCTAAAAATTACAATTATCAATGCTGAGAATTACATGCAATTACGAATGCTAAAAATTACAACTAAGATATTCATTTAGATTTACAATCGGTGTAACGCACCTCTGAGGTTCTTCTCGGCTAAGTTGGCAACAGATATATGACGATAACTCTGACAGCAGTTTCCAAGTATTTATTAATGCAGAATATGTATTTACAGCGGGATGTATTTACAATGGCACACAAACCTCTGACTGTGTGACCGCCACTTCGCTCGCCGTGGCGGAATTGCCGGGAAACTACCTGAGCAACTTGCACCGGCGTAACCCTGCCGGCGCACCGCTCCGGTGTAACGTTGAAAATGGACCCCCGTTGAAAACTGACCTCGGGTCATTTTTCAACGTTGAAAAATGACCCCGAAAACCGTTGAAAACTGAACTTTGGGCGCACTTTTTACACCGACCCGTTGAAAATAGACCCCGTTGAAAAGTGACCCCATAAGAGCTCGTTTTTACACAACAACACAACACGACACCACAACACCACGAAACCACACAGCATCACACAGCACAGCAACACACCAACAACACAACAACACTACACAACACAACACCACACACCAACACATCACATCACACAACAAAACACAACAAAATAACACAATATCACACAACAAAACATCAAACAACATAACATCACACAACATAACATCACACACCACAACAACGCATCACACTAAACACAGCATCACAAAACACACAACACAAGACAGCATTACACAACAATACGACACAACATCACAATAAAACATCACACAACACACAACACAACAACACCACAACACACAACCACGCAACAACAATACAACAACATCCAATAACAACACTACACAACACAACATCACACAACACAACATCACACAACAGCACATCACACAACATAACACAAATACACATCACGCAAACACGCAACAACAACACAACACTACCCAACAACAACACACAACACCACAAAAACACAACACACCTCACAACACATCACAACATAACAACAAAACATCAAACAACAACACATAACACAACACACAACACAACGACAACACACAACCACGCAACAACAATACAACACCACCCATAAACAAAACAATAACACACAACAACATCACACAACACAACACAACATCACACAACATAACACAACACAAAATCACACAACAAAACATCATACAACAACACAACAACACACAACACAACCACAATACAACATACAACAACAATACAACAACACAACAATACACAGCAACACAAAACCCGACAACAACACAACAGTACACAACATTACGCAACAACACATCACAAAAACACCATGTAACAACGCTTTACACAAACACGGAACAACAACACAACACACAACAACACAACACAAAACACAGCCACACAGCACACAGCAACACACCAATGCCACACAACACAATAACATGACACAACCACACATAACAACACAACACAACACACAACAACACAACACCACATAACATAACAACACAACATCACACAACAACAAAACAACACACAACAACACCACAAACAAACAACACACAACACAAAAACACACAACCACAAAACAACAAAACACAACCACACGCAGAACACAACATAAGTGATCCATACGCAGATAAGGGAATAAATATATATTAAAAATTACTGAATATCTGACAAACGTAAAATCGTCGAAAATATAATCATAAAAAAATCATTAAGAAACAAATTAATAATATCCCATAATTATAGTTTTGTATACTACGTTACCTCAGTGTCATATAGCAATTCCTCAGTCTGAGAACAATTAAATTAACATTATCTACACGGGCGAACAAAATAACTATAGAAAAAATGAAAGTTTTGTATTCTCCATAATAAACATACAAAATATTTAAATGAGGTATTTGATACGATGATAACAATACCAAATTTCAATTCAAATCGAGGTGATTACGTAATTTAAATACCAGCACAGAAGGGTCGCTTATATTAGGAATGGCGATAACAGAATTAGAGAATTATGTTTGTGCAGAAACATATATACATAGAGATTGGAAACTCCTTCTTTGTCTATGTTGACAGGCAGAGGGACCTCCAGTTTATAGGCATTTTCCCTTGGCTAACTACATTTAAGTGTATTCTTTTAAACATGATACTTTTGCATCAACACAAAGTTTAAACATTATATCATGGTTTGATGTGATCAGTTTTCCCAATTGATGTTATTTAATATGATTTTTGAAAGTATGAAAATGAGCAATTTTACCTGGTTTTTCGAAAATCAGGCATTCAAAACCGGAAGTGCATTTTGTTTTATTAACATATAAGTTAAAATATTATTTTTTCTTTCCAAAATCGTACTCAAACCATCTGAAAATTACTTAAATTTTATAACATATCAAAGTTATTCTGCTGTATTTAACTATTTAAGAGTTTATATAAAAGCCCCTAGGGACATAGAGAGGTACATCTGCCTATCGTAAAATTGGCGAAGTTGCCAATCTCTATGTATATATGTTTCTGGTTTGTGCAACAGTTATATATGTGAATGTACTAGGGTCATATTTCAACAGACCATCCGTTGATAGTTTGCCAAGGTCATTTTTCAACGGTCATTTTTCAACAGACCTGCCGTTGAGAATTGACCCTAGACACCGTCAATTTTCAACGGCATGTTCAATTTTCAACGGCATTCGGGGTCCGTTTTCAACGTTGAAAACTGACCCGAGGTCAATTTTCAACGGAGGTCCATATTCAACGTTACACCGGCGTAACTAACGCCGCTCTAAGTCAAACCGTTGCCCTCTAACTCCCTAGTTTCCCAACGCCGGCAATTCCGTCCCACCAACCTCGACGATAACCTAAATATTTTGGACGTTAATAATAAAATAAATGTGAAGGGTGTTTGATACGCATGATTACACACGATAAGAATTATGCGACCAAAACCCGAAATAACTACTGCGTTTCTATACATACAAATAATGACAAATACCTTATATTACATTACCCACGCCTCATGACTTTTTCCGTCTCGGACAACAAATGGACTCGGCCAGAATAAAAAAACATAGCAAGTAGAATACATCACATTTAAATAAAAAATAAATTTCAACTAAAAATATCACGCAATCTCCCAGACACAACCATTAATTATTTTATTAATTTTAATTACATTGTTCAGAAGGGGATGATGAGTGTAGTATTAACGATAAGCTGATAACTTTTGTGACTCTACATAATTATTAATCTCGTTTTACAATCCCATTTGAAAAATAAAAAGCTGTTTTGTAAAGGTAGTGGACCTTTAATGGAAATACATTATGTACATATGTAGAATCATATTAATCGCTGATATCAGTAATAATTAATAGTGATTAATCATATCTCTACCACAATAGACGGTATTATTCAACTCTCTGGGTATCAGATACACGATGCACTTGTTTAATGATTTCTTTATACTACCAGTGTATGGCGTGCCGAACGTTGCAAAATTCAATAAGTAAAAACATTTGTGCGAAAAATGTGTTCATTATTTTTAATTTGTGTGTGTGAAAAATATTTGTGTGTATTTTTTTATATCTGTGTGTGAAAAATATGGTTTGTGGGTAAAAATATATATTTGTGTGTGATTTTGTTTTATATTTGTGTGAACAAAAATCTTTGTGTGTGTGAAAAATATATTTGTGTGTAATTTCTTTTATATTTGTGTCTGAAAAAAATGGTTTGTGTGTAAAAAATATATTTGTGTGTGATGTTGTTTTATGTTTGTGTGTGAAATTCACACATAAATATATATTTTTACACACAAATATATTTTTCACACACACAAAGAAATTATTGAACAAAAATTTATTTTTACACATAAATTGTAAAAAAATACTCAAACATTTATTGTTTTTACACACAAATTAAACATATTGAACAAATATAACGATATATTACAAAATATTTTTTTTCTTTACACATTTTATTTTACTTATTGAATTTTGTAACGTTCGGCACGCCATACCAGTGCAACATTGTCATTTGTCATCGTCACCAATAATCGTGTGACGTCACGCGTACGCTACAATGCATGTTGTGATTGTCGCGTCAAAACTGCTGTACATGTTTGAAAGCGTACAGTATGTGTCGAGGTCGTTGCATGTGTCAAAAAACGTGACGTTTTTATGTGAAGTAAAATAATCTGTGTAACTCGTTTTGAAAAAAAATCTAAATACTGCTGAGTTTGGTAGAGTAAATTAGTCTGAAACGGATTTGAAGTTGATTACAATGGCTTGATGATTATTTGGCGGGAATTAAACGGCACAATTCTGCCATGCGCATGCTTTTTTCATAGTCCGACAAAGAGTGATATATTTTAAATAACCTTGAAAGAATAATTTTAATAATACGTTAAATGAGAAATATTTCATCATAAAGTTGATCCCTATTCGAAGACTTTTTATATGAATGGATTCTTTATCAAATATGACTTTTTAGTATTAATTAGTGCCTTTTTGCTGATGAAAATATCACTACATTTTATTTGCATATCTTGGCAAAAACAAGTTACCTTATCCTCATAGCATTTCTATCGGCTAAAATGGATAGTTAATTGTGGAAAAACAGGTCACACAACTCGTGGTTATTGGATATGAAATTCATTCCACATTAGTAAGTTATTTCTTTAAAGTTACAAAAGACACTCGCTATAAAGCTTGTGTATTTTGTTACTTTTAAAAATAACTCACTCGTGTGGAATACATTCCATATCCAACAACCACTTGTTGTGTAACGCCTGTGTATTCACTTCTGGACAAACACTTGTTTCATAATGAGGGGCATTATTATCTCCCGTGAAACACGTTTGCGGGGGATATTGTTGTCGTCCGTCCGTCGATCTGAGATCATTTTCCGGGCTATAACAATTTTTGGATTTTTTCTGTTAGTGTTACCATGAAAACGCAGTCAAAAATACCAAATTATTGTTTATTTTTGTTACCTGCTGTTTTTTTTACAGTTTTACAATACTTGTATACAGTTTAAGTTATACTTGAAATAATGTTACTTTGACCTTGATGTATTTGGGTTTTATTCCAACTGCCAGTGCTTGGGATAATGCCACGCTCTGCGGCTCCTTGTTGTTGATGGTTGTATATCAATATATAGTGTACGTGTACTGTAGATGTGACGTATCATTTGTAATGTTCATTATTTCCACGTATCAATGCTACTAGCTTCCTTCTCTATTATCCTACAGTGGCAACATCTGGAACACCGGATCCTGATCGTCATGGTGATGACCAAATTGATGACACAACGTCAGTCACAGCATCTGCTTCTGCATCTGCTAATTCCTCTACTGATTATGCTTACCAAACAAGCGGGCTCAACATTGACCTACAGACATCTGAACCACAGGATCGACTTTCAATTACAACTCCTGACCTACAAATATCTGAACCACAGGATCGACCTTCAATTACAACTCTAGCGTTGAGTCAGACTTCTGATGAATGGAAACTCAAAATATTTCTGATGAAACTTGCAAAGGAGATCACTGATGAAGAATTGAATGAAATGAAGTTCGTAATGCAAGGTAATAACCTTTTCAATCCAAAAAGCTTATATTTACTATCATCATATTCCTATCAAATGTTTCTTTATAGATGCTTATAAGATATAAGGATATTATATAAGTTATATGGGTGTTCATTTCATAAGAGATTTTATGAAACAAGTCTTAGACGTTTTTATTATAAAAACTTGGAAACAAGTTTCATAAAATCTCAGATGAAATGGACACAAAATTTTTAATTTAAGAAATATTGGAGATTTTTATCGATTACTGCAATAACCTACTTTTGAAAGAATCTCAACGTCAAAGTGTGTTGCAAACATCTAGTACTACTGAAGACCACCATTTTGTCATAATGTCCTCAAATCATGACGTCACGTCATACAGTTTTTCGACGTCAAGCACAGTAACAATGAATTTCCAGGCAATGAAAAACGCTTAACGTCATATTACAAGTTTTACATACAAACATATAACAAAGGCGAAATCGTTGGATATCAGGTGGATTATTTAATAAAAATATATTTACATTTTAATTATTACACATAACTGGAAGTTTTTGATATTTAGCTAATTTAAACGAATAATTTCTTTTCTTTTATTAGATGAATTATTCAATAAAAATGTATTTACATTTTAATTATCATACATAACTGGAAATTTTTTATATTTAGCTATTTTAATCGAATAATTTCTTTTCTTTTATTAGGTGAATTATTTAATAAAAATGTATTTACATTTTAGTTATTATACATAACTGGAAGTTTTTGATATTTAGCTATTTTATACGATTAATTTCTTTTCTTTTACAAAGCTTGCATAAAGAAAATAGTGAAATATGCAAACAAAAACAAATATCAAATTGTAAATCACAAAGACCATAAAATTTATATGGCCAAGTATATCATATTTGATTAAAAAGCCAGACTAGCGGTATTTTCGATACTCCATGAGTTACTTTCACTGCTTTCGTTCTGGACATTTTGCGTTAAAATATGATTGTGCTACACATATTTTCTACTTAACATTAGTATTGCTATTATTATACACAAATTTATCACTGTGCTGAATAGGCTTGTTCAAAATCAATTTTACACAAAATTTGATTGTGTCAATTTGAAAATAAGTACGGTTACAGTAATTCAATACAATTAATGTGAGACCTACTATATTGATTGCAGGTGAATGTGGAATGGGTAAGCGAGCACTATCAGAAATAAAATCGGTAAAAGAGTTCTTCAGTTATATGATGGAGGTGGACTTTGTGGACAAGTACAATCTTCTACAACTACAAAGTGTATTGTGGCACCTAGGCAGGAAAGACTTGCATGCCCAATTTGTTACATTTGCCAGAGATTACAACACATCCCCACTTCATTTCTTTGTACCACAGAAAAAGCCAAGTAAGTGTCCATTTAGGGTTATTCTTGAGGCAAGCATCCCGCTACTATTATAATAGACTAAAAGTTTATTGATTTGTGACCTAGAAAGGTGTCATAAAAAATCTAATGTTTGCATATATTTTGGCATTAGGAGGTATACAAAGCTGAAGAATGCAACTATCATATTTGACCCAATAAGTGCCCATGACAGTTAAAAAATAGAAAAATCAAAAGGGGCTTTAGTAGGACCAAATTTAGGCTAATTATTCACAAAAGTAATGTACAGAGAGTAAGCCATTAATCAATTTACAAAAGATAATAAACAGAGAAACCGACATGGTTTTCATAGATTTTTTCTGTATTTAAAGATGCTCCACCGCTGACAAATGGTATTTTTTCACTATCAAACACAGGAGTAGACGATTAAATATTTTTCTTCATTTACAAAAGTTACTTACTTTATACCGTTACCACCGTTAAAAAGTTTGAGCTTCTTATTTTAGTTCAAGTTAAAAATATGAAAAATAATTAATTGCATCCCGAAAAAATTCCGTAGCACTATATCCTATATGAAATGAACTACTGATTGCGCATGCACCAAAGGCGAAATAAAATATTTTATATTATTTTTTGTTTTAATTAGGCATATATATACAGAATTTTTGTTCAAATGAAGAGTATCATTTATGCTCTGTCGGCGGTGGAGCATCTTTAAGTCGATGTAAGTGTTAGGTCTTTCATAGTTTCAGTAAATATAGTCAACATAAGTGAAACTGAGGCTTCAAAAATGTTTATAGGAACAGGAGCACATATTAGGTTGAGTATGGTACACCAGTTAGTACATCAGTCTTTATAAAGGACATTTTTGCTATAATGTTCCTTCAATATCCTTTACTAGAAAGGTTTGACTGGTTGTATCTAAAAATGTGATTTTATAAGCCATATCAATTTACTGTTAGATCTGTTTAAAGATGCTCCACCACTGATCGACGGAGCATAAACAATATTAATCATTTGGACAATGATTGATGCTTAATTGTGTATATTATCTCTTATTTTGAAGACAAAAACATACAATCGATAAAAGTAATTGGTTTTGCTTTTGTTTTTTTGTGAGATCAGTACCTCATTCCGTATAGGACAGAGTGCTGGGATGCATTTTAGGGATGCAATTGATCATCTTAAATAATTTCATTTTGAAGCAAAATAAGAAGCTCAAACATTTCAATGATGGTATTTGTGTTAAGTAAGTAACTTTTAGAAAAAATAATGTACTTATTTTTTAGCTTATTGTTTTTATTGCATAAGAATTACCATTTGTCGGCGATGTATCACCTTTAATGTATTTGATTAAACACAAAAACTTTGTTTTTTGTTTAACTTAATGATTTTATTGCATTTGAAAAAGGAAATGGTTACACGCATGTTGACTTTCACATTGGCGGAGATCTGGCAACAACATCCAAACAGGACCTCGAAATCTTGCGAGGAAACATTGCTGAACGACTGTGTGTTCCACCAAAGTTCATCTTCATCAAGGGTATCGAGCCTCTACACAGTTTGATAGTAACCCTAATGGTGCCTGAGGCGGCTGTGTTTGCCCTATTTGAGCTATCAGAGATTGAGAAATCAACCCTTCAAAACCTTAAGATTGACTCATTTGGAGTGGGTGACAAACGTGTGGAACTTGGAGGTAATTAAGTTTTCTTCTTACTTTTCATGGAGGATCTGACAAAATTTGTTCAAACCTTTTTTTTGAACTATACTACTCATACTTGACTAAATAATCCCCCAATGTATATTTTGGAATGGTTTTTCTGCAAATGACATTTTTACGGTATATAAATGAAAATGTAGAGTTGCATACATACTCTAATAAAACTGCAGATATCCCTGTTCAGAGTAAGAGGAAAAATGAAAAATGACAGATTTTTGTTTTCAAATTATTTCATTCAATTTTAAATTCAAAATATAGAGTACTTGTAGTCCTAATGCACTACGACACCTAAAATTGTGTCGATCCCTATTCAAGCAGGGTAATAGAAAAATGAATTTCTTATACAAGAAGGATTCTACAATATTAAAGCTTTATTCAATCTCTGCCATAAAATACATAATTACTGTGTACTTACCTTTAAGATTGCAGTCAGTGGATGGAAAGAGAATATATATTGTTATGTAAATGTGCATCAGGTATATAATATATGGCATAAGTCTGAATGATGTGTATATATCTATAGGGCTCTCCTTGTTTGTTTTTGTTCCCTTAGTATTGTCTTCTACACATGTTTGGATGTTAAGAATTATTTGTGTGACAAAATAACTTGCAAGGCCATGAACAATTATCATTAATTTAAGATGGTGATGATGGAAAACACCCTCTGTAAAACAAAAACTAATGATTATTAATATAGCATATTAACATACCTTAATGTTTTTCTTCATGATTCTAGATTTAAAATTTGAAAAGGCAGCCGTGCTGAGCGAAAAAGAAGAAATACAGCGTATTTTGGAGAAGAAAGAGAAGTTAACATCAGAATTAGACAAGAGCCAAGCAAGGCTGATCCAACACAGCAAAGCTTTGTCTTCTTCACAGGAAGAGCTTGCCAAGGTCAAGGTCACCTCGGATCAGTTGAAGGTCGCTAATGACCGTGCCATGATGATTTTGGCTACACTTGTTTATCAGGATCTAGCCCTTCATTCACGTCCTGTTGACTCTCTTTGCAGACTAAGCATCAGTGCCTATTTCAAATATTGTCTTGAACAATTTCGTTCACGATTCCCTGAGGCTGGGAAGCATATAGGAGATTTATTAGATGCTAATGCTTTGGTTGTGCGTAAAACAGAGAGAGACATGCATAAGAATTATGTAGAACGGCTACAAATTCACCAGTTGGCTCTTGAATACAGGTGCCAGACAGTACAGCCTACTTACACGCTCTCTGACTTGCTTTTCCAACGACCCTCCCAGTCAGTCCAACAACAATTCCGCAGCACCAGCAGTCAACCTCAGGTTTATAAACCGCCAACTTTGACCACCGAACAGCAAGAAAAAACAGCTCCTCCAAAGAAGAAACTTTTTGAGCGGAGGTCAGAAAGAAAATCAGGTTTGTAAAAGAAAATTTGGAAAGATTGTCGTTGGGCCAACTTCCAATTTTCAAATTTTCGTCTGCAATTAATTGAATATTGTCTGAAAATAGCATTGTATTAATAGATATGTACATTTTAGAACACCCCGAATTCCAATATAAAAGTACATCAGAAAGTCTCCTAAGATGTTCATACACTATCAAACTGCATTCTTGATTTGTTACAGGTGGTGATGTGGAGGGGGAGGGGGAGTCGTTTGTGAGACTATGTAATAGTGTCCATTACAATGAGTACTTTTTATTTTAGTGACTTTGGTCCAGCTACAAATGTAGTTATTTTAGTGACTTTGGTCCAGCTACAAATGTAGCTAATACACATTATGTATATAAGTATATATGTACCACAAATTAAGGTCAGAGTGGTGGTAAGGGAGCATTGACTTTTTGACAGACAGTAGTTTTCTAGTTTTGTCTATTTTTCTGTTAAAATTTCTTGTCTTTTATAATCTTATTTAATTTGTTTGCAGCAGCTCAACATCCATTCCACAGTGCTTTAAAAGAGATTTCACTAAAACTTCAGGATGCTCACAAGACAAAACTCATGGGAAATATTCGTTTTAACAAGTTTGACGAAATCGATCTGTCCAAGCATCCAGAGAAGTTTTTACAAATCTTGTTTGAAACTGAAATGGGTAAAATACCTGCTGATCCATGTAAGTATATCATGCAGTTAAAATAGGATTTGAACTGCATTTAGTTGGCAGTTATGGGAGTATGAATGTAAAATTGACTGCAGTAAATTTAATCAAGCATGCTAGCACATTATGTTAAATGTGCTGTTATCCATTTTACATTCATTCTCCCAATAAAATTACCAACTAAATGTAATATTTAATATATTTACTTTTGATAGCAATTTTATGATAAAATCCAAGAGATGTTGCATCTATATATATAATGACTAAAAATCATTATCATATATGGTGATGAGAGCATTTGTTACTTGCAATTTTCTCTCTTCCCGGAAATATTTACATTCAGTTGCCATTTCTGCTATATACACTATCCAAGGCAAAGTGAAGTCTATGGGGTATAATGCACTCCCAAAAATGGCCATTATGTTGTCATTAATGTTGACGTGGTGACGTCAACTGATCACCGTCAAAATGGCTGTTCCATCTTGTGGATTAAATCGTTGTTGATAAACGGTTTTCCCGGTCTACCTTAAATAATGTTAATGCAGAGACACTCAAATTAAGTTCATAATGTAAATATAATAATTCAACTATTTTCCTCTGGAATCTATGGTCTATATAGATGCCAAAGCTTTGCAGATAATCATCTCATATAATGCGCTAGCAATGCTTTGGCATCTTTATAGACCATAGATTCTATAAGGAGACAGTTAATACCCTTTTAATTTATGAATCCTATGTTGCTTTTTGTGACAGGTGAGCATGTTCTGAAAAAACTTCGAATAATAGGAGACAGTGATTTACACAAGTCTGCCGACAAACTTCTAACAAAACGTAAAAAGGATTTGAAATTTGAGACAGATACTTCTAGCCAGTCTGGTCATAAGAAAAAGACTTCTGACATCTTAAACACGTCTTTCTACAAATCTCTACAAAGACTATCAGTTGATTTGTCCTTTGATCCCCACAAAACACCACAGCGTACACAAGAATCAGAACCAAAGGGAGGTAAATCAGAACATCCAGAATCTCATGGTGTTCACAGGAGTGTGAGTGAATCTGCTCTAAGGCGTCATGACTGGGATGAAGGCATACAGGAAAAATTAGATCAACTGTTGGGTGAAGTTGAGTCGCTGAAGCTGATGGTACAGAACCAGTCTGTGTATCGTTCATCCCCTGTTAGTGCAATGGTCCTGGGACCTAAAACGCCTCCGACATCCGATTTCTTAATAAGTGGATCGCCGGATTATTAATTGTCGTTTTAGATAACACCCAGCTTCACTTTTCCCAGTGCACACGTCTGTTTTCTGAAAATTAGAAGATGACTATATGAAAAAGTGACCTCCTCTAGCAAACAAGTAACCAGTAAAGGAAATATATGTCCTTTACTTCATAATTTGTTTTAAAGTCTACTGGTAAATTATCATAAGGGTTATTAAAATTTGATGCATATCTTTTTATCACGTAATTAATGCATCAATTCGTAATTGTGCTATCATTTGCTAGGTTTGCATATTAACTTAACTATGCTATGAGTTCATTAAACTTATTGTCGAAGTCCCATGGTTGATTGTACTTCGTCAAATTACACTTATCAGTGATAAGTTTAGCATAGCATTGTTTCTGTAAACCAACATATTTTCCCATGCAATTGATTTTCGCACATTTTACGGGCGAGTGAATAACTGTGAGATCGTCTAAAACACAAGGAAAGAAGAATCTTAAAAGTCTAGATCGCAAAAATAAATTCAATGTTCAACTGTTACTGAAATGTATCCTTTTGAAGTCAAATTCGACAAGGTCCAACTGTAACAGAAATGTGTCCCTGAGATGTCAAACTCATTCAAGGTTCAACTGTTACAGAAATGTGTCCCTTAGAAAGTCAAACCCGACCAGGTCCAACTGTAACAGAAATGTGTTCCTTTGATGTAAAACCCGATTCAGGTCCAACTGTAACAGAAATGTTTCCCTTAGATGTCAAACCCGTTCAAGGTTCAACTGTTACAGAAATGTGTTCCTTAGAAAGTCAAACCCGACCAGGTCCATTTGTAACAGAAATGTGTCCCTTTGAAGTAAAACCCGATCCAGGTCCAACTGTAACTGAAATGTGTCCCTTAGATATCAAACCCGATCTCATCCAGGTCCAACTGTTACAGAAATGTGTCCGTTAGATGTCTAACCCGATCCAGGTCCAACTGTAACAGAAATGTGTTCCTTAGAAAGTCAAACCCGACCAGGTCCATTTGTAACAGAAATGTGTCCCTTTGAAGTAAAACCCGATCCAGGTCCAACTGTAACTGAAATGTGTCCCTTAGATATCAAACCCGATCTCATCCAGGTCCAACTGTTACAGAAATGTGTCCGTTAGATGTCTAACCCGATCCAGGTCCAACTGAAATGTGTCCCTTAGATATCAAACCCGATCCAGGTCCAACTGTAACAGAAATGTGTCCGTTAGATGTCAAACCCGACCAGGTCCAACTGTAACAGAAATGTGTCCGTTAGATGTCAAACCCGACCAGGTCCAAGTTATGGTTGTTAATACAACTTATTTATTTGAGTTTCATACTTTGATATGAGTTTGATTTACTTATGGCAAGCCCAAATAGTGAGTTCGATTGACTTCATGGTCAGCCCAAATAGTTTGTAGTCCTCCTTTGATAGTACAGAGACGTTTCTTACATTTTAATTTAGAATTTCCTGTATATACATAATTCAGCGTTCTCGTTCATAAATGCAGTTCATTGTTAATTGATTGATTGTATTTCTGAAAAACAACCAACAAATATATAATTAGTAACTTTACTGTAGTCATATCTGTCCCTAAAACGATCATTGACTTTAATTATGATGATACGATATTAAAATCAAAAAGTCCTATACTTATTTATGTAATATTAATGTATATGGAAGTTTTGCAACTAAGAAATTTCCTTATAACTTTCATTCTTGTAGAAAAGTACCAATTGCAATATGTTGAACTGTTTAGAAATATAGAGGTTGTGTCCTACCTAGATTAAGTACTAGTAAAAATTACGTGATAAATTTAAATATTGGCATATCAAATAATGGAACTCCTTTGATAAATTTCATGTCACATAGCTGCTCATGTAAAATCCTCTTTATGCATATAGCCATTTATTTCTCTGATACATAATCTAAAACAAAGTAATGAGCATGAACGATGACAATACAAAATTACATGTACTATGGTATGTTGGTTTATTTGATTTTGTCACTCGTTTTTAGGTCATCTGACCCGAAGGGTCCGTCGTCGTGCGCCGTGCGCCGTCCGCCGTGCGTTAACATTTCACATTTTGAACTTCTTCTTAAGTTCTACCAGTTCGATTTAGCTGAAACTTGCTTGAAATGATCCTGACATGGTCCCAACAAAGTGTTGTTATTTTTCGGGTCGATCTGAAATCCAAGATGGCCGCCACAGCCGCCATCTTGAAAACACATTTTGAACTTCTTCTCAAGTTCTACCAGTGCGATTTGGCTGAAACTTGCATGAAATGATCCTGACATGGTCCCGACAAAGTGTTGTTATTTTTCGGGTCGATCTGAAATCCAAGACGGCCGCCACTGCTGCCATCTTGAAAACACATTTTGAACTTCTTCTCAAGTTCTACCAGTGCGATTTGGCTGAAACTTGCATGAAATGATCCTGACATGGTCCCGACAAAGTGTTAATATTTTTCGGGTTGATCTGAAATCCAAGATGGCTGCCACAGCCGCCATCTTGAAAACACATTTTTAACTCTTTCACAAGTTCTACCGGTGCGATTTGGCTGAAACATGAAACAATCCTGCCATGGTCCCAACAAAGTATTGTTACATCTCTGGTTGATCCCAAATCGAAGATGGCTACCATGACACTATATCTAATTAATTTCCTATATGTTAAGGCCCTTGGGCCTCTTGTTTGAAATAAAATTTGTTGAAAGAAATTGAAAATGATCCTGACATGGTCCTGACAAAGTGACACCATATATAATTAATTTTACTATTGCCAAGGTGCAAAGATGACCGTTAAGGCCCTTTTGGCCTCTTGTATTAATGAAACATTTTCCGACAAGATTTCATAGCGTGTTTGTATGGGTTAATGAGATTTTCATGATAATTTTAAAACTTCATGGAATTGCAGACCAGTACCGTGTGTAGATGTTTGCTCAGTTGAGTTTTTTCCCGTGATTTTATTGGTGTAACATTTTGTATTATTTTTTTATCATTATTTTTAATTATTACATGTTACACAGTAGTGATTGATATATTAATATAAATATTATCCGGATTTTGGATTTGTTTGTTAATGTTTCCTATGAATTTGTGTTTAATCTATTTAGATATAAACCTGTACCTTTATGAATAATTTGTGCTACCCCCGGTAATTATATGACGTGTACATCGTATTATTGTTGTGATTGTATAATGACTGTGATATGCTCATAGAAAATAACTGCAATATTTCTTGTTATAGATATATAAATTATACATAAGCATTAGTTCCAAGTTTTGTTTATTTCAATATATATGTATTGAAATAAAAAAAAACGTTTGGTTTGCCTCAATAAGCAAAAATGATGTTATCTTAATTCAATAATAAATTTACACTAACGATACAGTTTTCAGGTAATAATACCAGTAAAGAGGTAATTAATTGATAATGAAGCATATGTACCAATGACTTTTGCCACATTACTTAAAAGTTCACACATCAAAATTTTAACTCTTATGAAAGTTAAAAATCCATGGAATACTTTTGTTAGAATGGTGATACTATTTGGAGTTTTAAACACAGCAATCTGCTAAAGAAAATTGATAATACTTGGCAATCACATAATTCATGGTAGATGTAATTATTAAAGTACCTTGCTTCTTAAAAGGACCATATTTATTTTGAGCAAAACAAGAAAATGATGGGTATTACAACATGTATCCGATATTGAAATGAAGTAATGGAAGTAAAGATTTAACACATGATAATATTGTCTTATTTCTGCATGACAGTGCATGTACTTGCAGATACACACCTTAATGAGCATTTATTAAAATGGGAACAACAATATTCAATTTGTTGCAATATGTTGATTTTTTAAATGTTTAAAATGTTTTCTAGTGTGATAATTTGATGTATGCATAAATATCATGTATATACCACCAACTAAAAGTTTTAAAATGTGAAAAGAGTTTAACCTTATAAGCGAACATTATTATAATATGAGATATATAGACGAATTTCTTTCGAGCACTTATGATCACCTGAGGTTTTTGGAGGCAATGACTTTATTTGCAAATATCATTGTCTGTAGAGCTTGCAGATGGTCGAAATTGCCAACAAGAAATTCTTTGATTTTGGTATTATTTTCCTTATATCTTTAAAACCTCCATTTGTACTCGAACTTTGTGCACTATGTTATGTATGATATGCATACAAGTATATGTGTATGTGTATGTATATATCTACATGTATAAATTGCGTGTATCTAAAGGTCAATCACAACAATTGATTTGCCATGTCATTCTGTGCAAATGTATAATTAACTTATGTTTCGGAACTCATGACAAGAGGGTATGCTATATCTTTGAAAAATCCTGAAACATTGTAAAACTGTAATATGCAAATCAAATTTTTCCTAGGTCAGCTCTCCCCTGCTCTGCTTAACAGCACTGCTCTTATACTTTCTGTAAACAAG
Source organism: Argopecten irradians (assembly GCF_041381155.1). Lineage (NCBI taxonomy): Eukaryota > Metazoa > Mollusca > Bivalvia > Pectinida > Pectinidae > Argopecten > Argopecten irradians. The sequence continues at coordinate 26,355,234 of NC_091142.1, read as the reverse complement.
TATTTATCATATATGTACAATACTTTGCGTTTTTGTTATTTTCGATATATTTGCGAATACATAAATTTGTGATCAAGGGCTCTTACTGAAAATCCTGTATTATGTTTATACACTGTGTACACTGGGAATAATTCGCGTACCACGTGATACCCAATAACGTTTGTGCGGGACTTTTGTTTATATTGGTGATGGAATGATGTCAAAAGGTGACATCCCGCGCAAACGGGAGATTACAAATAGTTACGTTCTATCACCATTGCTGGAGATACTCCCCCACACAAACGTTATCGGGTATTGCATGGTACATGAAATATTCACATTATTCACAAAATATTTGTATTCACGTTTGAGCTCTGTCGTGAAATAAAGCGAACATTAGCGAAATTTGTGTTAATGAATAAAATAATGACATTATTCATAAGCAAAAATATATGCTTCTTATGTTACGTACGCTAGACTAATATCCTAGGAATTCCAATGGTATGTTTAGTGTGATTCATTTCATTTTAATTCAAATTAACAATGCAGCTACACCGTATATTGTTATATCTTGTGTGCCATATACATGTAGTGTTACTGGTAGTTATATTGTGTCATTTACATTTTCAGTTTTGTTATTCATCATTGGCATTTTGTAATTTACCAAAGACATTGTATTTAATTCAGTAGTTGCTGCTATTATAATAGAAGATATTTCAAGTAGTTATTTTTTTAATTAATTTAACTTGGAGTTATTGACATCAAGGTAAATGTAAGTTTATGAGAAGCTACTCATATATTTTGTTGTGGTAATATTATCTTTGTTTAGTAGAATCTTCTTAATACTTTCCACATCAATAGATGTATGTGGCTATTTTTACAGCTTTATGTTAATTTACACTGTAATCTGTGTAATTCTTCATTGGACTATCATTTTAGGTGCCAAAATAAGCAACACACTCAGTGATTCAGTACGAACAGTAATATTGTCAATTTTAAAAAACGCGTTCATCATACCTATCATATATTATGTGGTTGTTGGATATGATATCCATTTCACTCTTGTTAGTGATTTTGTTTTAAATAAGAAAAGCTAAATAAGTGTTTTTGTGACTTTTCACAACATAACCTACAATAATAAAATCAGTAATCATAGAACTACATGATCCAATATACGTAGTCCCAAAATATACGTGGTCCCAAATTATACGTGGTCCCAAATATACGTAGTCCCAAAATATACGTGCACGTGGTCCGAATATATACATAGTCCGAAAATAAACGTGGTCCCAAAATATACGTAGTCGAAAAATATTCGTAGTTCTAAAATATACGTAGTTCCAAAAAAGCTCTTTTAGCAAATCAAAACCTTGTAATTATGGCGACATCTATACCATATATGGTATAATCTTAATATAATTCAATGATTTTAATAACTTGTGAACGATGTAGAAATTAATGAATTATGACACCCACCTTTTGTGTCGAAAAAATAGTTTCATTACATTCTATCGAACTAGGAGAGTATAACAGTTTTATCTGGATATTCTACATCTGCCTGTGTCTGAAAAAATTGCAAAATAAGCTGTATGCTAAAAATAAAAATGATATTTTTGTTCTGGAAAATACCATAGCTATGGCTAATTTTACATATGCTTGTATGTTAAGTTATCAGTTCTGGGGCACAATATATATATATAGCATTTCATATTTTTATAACGTAATAAACGTTGGTCATAAGTGTACATTAACAAGAGAGAAAAAAGCACTTTAAAAGATGCTTTTGAAAGTTACATTAAATAAGTAAATAGTGTATGCATTGTACATCAATTACTTTTGTCCCAAAGTTTGTGTGAAGTTACTCTAAAAGAGGATAAATATATATTTATTACGATTAAAGCTAACAACGTAACTCTTCATGTTTTCTATTTCATTTCAGAATATTTTATTTTCAGATGTTAAACACAATGGGAATAGGGCAACGGGCAGCATGCCTGATATACGCCCTCTCTTCCTCTTTTCTACCTGGGAAATGCTTGTTTATTTACGGAGATATTTGTATATTTACGGAGATATACATATATTTACGGAGATATACGTATATTTACGGAGATATACGTATATTTACGGAGATATACGTATATTTACGGAGATATACATATATTTACGGAGATACACATATATTTACGGAGATATACATATATGAACGGAGATATACGTATATTTACGGAGATATACATATATTTACGGAGATATACATATATGAACGGAGATATACGTATATTTTAGGAGATATACATATATTTACGGAGATATACATATATGAACGCAGATATACGTATATTTACGGAGATAAATATTATACATTTTCCGAGATATAAGTATATTTACGGTATGTTAAAGGCAGAATTGTTTATCTGGAAATAAATATATTTTACTGAACTATTGTTTAGAGTGTTGTTTTAAAATGTGACTGACACTGTATCGCAACGGATTGCTGATGGACTATATCCGTTTTGTTTTATATACATTTTCCCTTTCAGTTGTGGGATTTGGGAAAAAAATGATTTCTGATTGTTAAATCTCGATAGAAATTAAAACGTATTTAAAACATAATTTATTCAAATTTTAATTTGGATTGTTTACAAAACCACCCTTGATGGTCTTAACGATAACAGGAACTATTTTGAAATTGTGTTAAAGTGTTAAACGGAGATGTAAATAACACTTGCTACAGCTACATGGACATGTTCGGGGTATGGTGCACTTATTGTCTTAGTGAGATGGTCTTTATTGGTGAAACAGTAGGTGATATTATTGGTAATGTTCGCTGATTTGCATATCACAATTAAAAGATATGAAATAATAATTGCACTCTGGTTTATCTCCAGTTAAACTACTATGTCAAATTATTCTGTAAAATCATGAACTTGTCTTTGAGTGTTATAAGCGATTCTGACTTATACACATGTAGATCGAAGCCGAACACCTATACAACACGTTTACCTAACGTATACCTGTTTGTATACGTAGTGACAAGTTTCTTGGAATAACTTTTTTTGAAAAATCCATCCGATTTCCTCTCCGGTGGAGGAATGGATCTCTTCTAAAACACAACAATAGATGTAAGTATAATAAAAACATTTCCATGTAGCTATAAAAATATATCAAATACACATTTAATAACAAATTCATATACAGATATATGTATGAATGACTTTCATTTTCAATTTTCCTATTCTTTGAAACAAGAGGCCCAGAGGGCCTGTATCGCTCACCTGTTTTTTTTAGTAATTACCACAAGACTCTGACAATTAGAAAAATAAGCAAAATTGACTCCCAAAGTTTAATTTTGAATCACAACCATACAATGATGCTATTGATACCATACAAATATGCTATCCAATACATTGGTTCAGAGACAAAGTAATTTATATGAAAATATTAGCCTAATTGACCTTTTTGACCCCGCATCTATTGCCGTCTAAGGCCCGGGGGGTCAGCCCTATCATTTGTACAATTTCAAATCCCAACCCTATAAGGATGCTTATAACCATTGCATTATGAGTGCTCTTCCATGCTTAGTTGCAGAGAAGAAGTCGTTTATATAGAAATAGCTAAATTGACCCCTTTTGACCCCACCTTTCAGGCCCCGGGGGGTCAGCCTCATCATTTGCAAACTTTTGAATCCAAACTCTATAAGGATGTAACCATTGCATTATGAGCGTAATCCCATGTTAAGTTGCAGAGAAAAAGTCATTTATATGGAAATTGACCATTTTTGACCCCGCCCCTCAGGCCCCGGGGGGTCAGCCCTATCATTAGCACAATTTGGAATCCCCACCGTATAAGGATGCTACCATTGCATTATGGGTGCTATACCATGCTTAGTTGTAGAGAGTGTCATTTATATGGAAATAGCCCAATTGACCCCTTTTGACCCCTCCCCTCAGGGCCCCGGGGGGGTCAGCCCTATCATTTGCACAATTTTGAATCCCCGCCCTATAAGGATGCTACCATTGCATTATGGGTGCTATCCCATGCTTGGTTTCAGAGAAGAAGTCGTTTATATGGAAATAGCCAAATTGACCCCTTTTGACCCCACCCCTCAGGCCCCCCGGGGGTCAGTTCCATCATTTGTACAATTTTGAATCCCCACCCTATAATTATACTACCATTGCATTCTGAGTGCTATCTCATGCATAGTTTCAGAGAAGAAGTAGTTTATATGGAAATAGCCAAATTGACCCCTTTTGACCCCGCCCCTCAGGTCCCCGGGGGGTCAGCCCCATCATTTGTACAATTTTGAATCCCCACCCTATAAGGATGCTACCATAGCATTATGGGTGCTATCCCATGCTTGGTTTTAGAGAAGAAGTCGTTTATATAGAAATAGCCAAATTGACCCCTTTTGGCCCCGCCCCTCAGGCCCCTGGGGGGTCAGCCCCATCATTTGTACACTTTATAGTTAGAAGCCCATAAGGATGCTACCAGTCAAATTTTGTTGGAATCCGACCAGCGGTTATGGAGAAGAAGTTGATTGTTGACGGACGACGGAGGCCGGACGACGGACGACGGACGACGGACGCTGCGGTATCCCATAAGCTTACCTCGGTCCTTCGGACCAGGTGAGCTAATAATTCTATTTTATATTTTCATTTAAAGATGCTCCATCGCTGACAAATGATATTTTCTCACTATCAAAAACAGCAGCAGACGATTTGATATTTTTCTTCAGTTACAAAAGTTACTTACTTTACACCATTATCACCATGGAAAAGTTTGAGCTTCTAATTTTACTTCAAGTTAAAATTATGAAAAATAATTAATTGCATCCCGAAAAAATTCCGTGGCACTATATCCTATATGGAATGAAGTACTGATTGCGCATGCACCAAAGGAAAAATAAGTAATTTTATATATTTTTTGTGTTAATTAGACATATATATATACACGTTTAAACACCAATTATTGTTCAAATTATGAATGTCATTTATACTCTGTCGGCGGTGGAGCATCTTTAAAATAACCATTTATATAACATGTTCATATTAAAGCTTCTTATATTTCACATTTTCTTATGTTGTTTTTAATTATAAGCCTTTTTTGTTTGACTAAAATTTTCACCATATCACATTAAGATAAACTTTTAACTTTATCCATAATTGGAATTCCTGGTTCACTTAAAGTGACTGTGTTGCCAATGGAATTCTTGGTTCACTTAAAGAATTGCCATAGTCTTATCAACTTCAAGCTATAACACAGTCTAAATCTATTTAGTATTATATTTCATTACATCGCTTCCCTCAGTGAGTAAAATTACTTTGAAAGTTGTATCAGGTTGTTTTTGGATTAGGTATGATATTATGACAAAGGTACCTGTGGGTAAAGTCTCTTTTTGCCTGCGTGTAGCAGCCAAACCAAACACCCAGTTGCCAAAGCCACTGTCCACACTGGTAACTTGATGTACTTGGACACAGGCGCTGTTAAGATTTTCTCTAACATCTTGGTGTGATTGTAATTGTATTGCTAGCGTTGTAGCTCTCTTTTCTTTGCTGTCAGCAGTTCCTCACTAAATTGAAACAAAAAAACTTGAAAATGAAAATCAGTTTCATCATCAATTTTAACAAACTGTACTATGTTTTTATGCATTTTGTAAATTGTATACTGGTATTTTATATCTCAATATCACTTAAGTTTGAATTACATGATATTTGGTTGTCAGAACAATATCCTCTAATAAAGAATTTACAGAATCTAAAAAATGAAAATGATTCATCATTCGTAAATAAGAAAAAGACACACAAAGATGTTCCTGATAACTATTCAAAATGCTACTTGTATATACATGTACATGTACTAAGTTGACATATTAAAAGCATATTACAAAATTATAAGAGAAAATATAGTTTATAGTCATACATGTATGTATCATAATGTTTGTACTCACGAATCAAAAGGAACTTTTAATACCTGTATTTTTTCACTGTCACAAATTACCAACATTTTAAGAATTACAACACTTACAATGCACATATTTTAATTCTACAAGTACAAATATGAGCTGAAAATGATTTTTGGCAGTACTGCCAAAAACCGGTATATTTTCATCTACAACACATTGAAATGATTACATATCACGTCTACGATTACATTTAACACTTTTACAGAGTTATTAATTTAAAAGTGATTTGTGCATCTTTATATGTTTCGATCTAAACATGCTAAATGTGTTTAAGTGTGCCAGTGGCTACCTGATAATTTTGTGGCGCACGTGCAACTTTGTGTATTTGACACGTTGACAATTAAATGTATTGTTTCCGAATAGCTGCCCTGTGAAGAATTAAAGGCTCTGGGTTCTGTCCTCTGGCTGAGACACACCAAAGTCTATAAAAGTGGTAGTTTCTGCTCCTGCTTTGCGCTCAGCAAATATTAAACAGGGAGTGGGACCACTAGTTCGCCCATTGTCAGTACAATGTGACCGGGTGGGATGTGTTGCTTGGTGTCTTCCAGCGGCATGCTTCAGTTTATATACTTTAACAAGAGATCCCAGAGGGATCTTGGCGCCCACCAAAGAATGATCTATGTCTGACAATGGAAAGAGGGATCTTTTCCCTGCTTTTCAAACTTTTTCAAACACACGACATATAAAATTTGAGACAGATCGCTATAGTACTTTCTAAGAAATAGTGGTAACAAACTTCAACAATGAAATCTAAGATGGCGGCCGGTTGGCTATCTTGTTTACCGATCAGTCCCGAAAGGCATTATGCATCAGTCCTAAAAGGTACTATGCACAACTATGGTACAAGGGGAACCTACACATAAAATTTGAGAGAGATCCCTTCAGTACTTTCTGAGAAATAGGGGTAACAAACTTAAACAATCAAAATCAAAGATGGCCGTCGGTCGGCCATCTTGTTTACCGATCGGTCACAAATAACAATATGCACAACTAGGGTCCTTGGGGAACCTTCATATGAAATTTGTGAACGATACCTTTAGTACTTTTTGAGAAATAGCGGTAACAATCTTTAACTATCAAAATCCAAGATGGCCGCCTGTTGGCCATCTTGTTGAACGATCGGTCCCAAAATGCAATATGCACAACTAGGGCCCTAGAAGAACCTATATACGAAATTTGAGAAAGACCCCTTCAGTACTTTTTGAGTAATAGCTGTAACAAACTTTAACTATCAAAATCCAAGATGGCCACCTGTCTGCCATCTTGTTCACCGATCGGTCCTAAAATGCAATATGCACAACTAGGGTCCTAGAGGAACCTGTATATGAAATTTGAGAAAGATCCCTTCAGCAATTTCTGAGAAATTGCGGTAACAAACTTTAACTATCAAAATCCAAGATGGCTGCCTGTCGGCCATCTTGTTGACCGATCGGTCCCAAAATGCAATATGCACAACTAGGGCCCTAGGGGAACCTACATATGAAATTTGAGAAAGATCCCTTCAGTACTTTTTGAGAAATAGCAGTAACAAACTTTAACTATCAAAATCCAAGATGGCCGCCTGTCGGCCATCTTGTTGACCGATCGGAGCCAAAATGCAATATGCACAACTAGGGTCCTAGGGGAACCTGTATATGAAATTTGAGAAAGATCCCTTCAGCACTTTCTGAGAAATAGCGGTAACAAACTTTAACTATCAAAATTCAAGATGGCTGCCTGTCGGCCATCTTGTTGAACGATCGGTCCCAAAATGCAATATGCACAACTAGGGCCCTAGGGGAACCTACATATGAAATTTGAGAAAGATCCCTTCAGTACTTTCTGAGAAATAGTGGTAACAAGTATTGTTAACGGACGGACGGACGGAAGGACGGCGGGACGACGGACCACGGACGAAAGGCGATTTGAATAGCCCACCATCTAATGATGGTGGGCTAAAAAGGGCAACAGTTCCACTATACATGAAGACACCACAGTCTCCCAAAACCTCACACTTCACAACTGCATACATACATGGGAGGCCGTCCTTACATGACCCTGGCTGTTGGTAGGACATTAAAATAATCAAACAAACAGATCCGAATAGCCGAATTGAACTATTGATAGTAGCTTTATATATTGTTATCTAAAGTAACTGAAATCAGCTATATATATATATATATATATATATTCGGATAGCTGAATATGGCAGATTTCCCCCGACTTGTTAACTGCAAATATCTTTTACATGAATCAAGGACATAGATGAGCTATAACTCGCTCTGGGTTTTGGACAAATACATCATTGTGAGCGCTTTTGTGTTTGTAGTTTACACGGACTGTAACGTTGGGCGACAGGGCATTATTGACAATGTTCTCTTAGTACAGTCTTAAACACAGTGAGAGACTCGCGCAAGACACTTAGTGACTCCGCGTTTTGAACTTTTTCTGGGAGATGTCAGATGGTTTCATTGTATAGTTGTGTTTCCAAAAAAGGAAAGTCAGTATTAGTAGGCCTAGTGGTTACTGATGGGGATAATGCAATGGGAGACAAAATTGCCATACATATTCATAATAAATATTAAGAACTCCAATGGCTTTACAGAAAATATAAATCAACTTTACTAAACATCTTCTGATCTACAGACCTAAAATAGTAACATCTAACATCCGATTTCCTGAGGAAGGTCGATGTGATTTACGTGGCATTCATTTTTGGTTTCGGATTGTACAATATATAGTGTAGGACATTTTCGGACTGATATTCATACGATGTTTTTCAGCTTTAGAGACTAAATTTATACAGAGGAGGCCTCCACATGGCAAGAGCTGGTAACGATGTACACAGTTTTCTTAAAACAACTACAAAAAACGTATACATCGGCTAACTTCCTCTAATAGATTAACAGGTCATCATATATAGAAAAGTGTGTTGTTGATACACAAATTCCATTATGTGACTTAAATTGTACTTAGTTGTACAAGTCAGGATTTTTTTTGTTTGGGTTGCCTCCCTTGATACTCTCTAAAATATTCAATCACACAAAAATAACTTTGCTAAGACAGAGAAAAACAAGAGATCCCAGAGGGATCTTGGCGCCCACCAAAGAATGATCTATGTCTGACAATGGGAAGAGGGATCTTTTCCCTGCTTTTCAAACTTTTTCAAACATACTACTTACAAAATTTAAGACAGATTGCTTCATTACTTTCTGAGAAACAGCGGTGAAATCCAAGATAGCGGTCGGTTGACCATCTTGTTGACCGATCAGTCACCTATGCACAACTAGGGCCCAAGGGGAACCTACGCATGGAATTTGAGAGATATCCCTTCAGTAATTTCTGATAAATAGCAATAACTATCAAAATCCAAGATGGCGGCCGGTTGGCCATCTTGTTGACTAATCAGAATGCAAAACTAGGGCCCTAGGGGAACCTACATATGAAATTTGAGACGGATCCCTTCAGTACTTTCTGAGAAATAGCGGTAACAAACTCTAACTATCAAAATCAAAGATGGCTGCCAGGCGGCCATCTTTTTCACTAATCAGTCCTAAAATGCAATATGCACAAATAGGGTCCTAGGGGAACCTACATATGGAATTTGAGAAAGATCACTCCAGTGCTTTTTGAGAAAAAGCAAATTTAACTATCAAAATCCATGATGGCTGCCAGTCGGCCATTTTGTTGACCCATCGGTCCCAAAATGCAATATGCACAACTAATTTCCTAGGGGAACCTACATATGAAATTTGAGAAAGATCCCTTCAGTACTTTCTGAGAAATAGCGGTAACAAACTTTAACTATCAAAATCCAAATTGGCCGCCGATCGGCCATTTTGTTGACTGATCGGTCCCAAAATGCAATATGCACAAATAGAGTCCTAGTGGAATCTACACATGGAATTTGGGAAGATCCCTTCAGAACTTTCTGAGAAATAGCGGTAACAAACTCTAACTATCAAAATCCAAGATGGCCGCGGGTCGGCCATTTTGTTGACCGATAGGTCCCAAAATACAATATGCACAACTAGGGTCCTAGAGGAACCTACACATGGAATTTGAGAAAGATCCCTTCAGTACTTTCTGAGAAACAGCGGTAACAAACTTTAACTCTCAAAATCCAACATGGCCACCGGTCGGCCATTTTTGTTGACCGATCGGTCTCAAAATGCAATATGCACAACTAGGGCCCCAGGGGAACATACATGTACATGTGAAATTGGAAAAAGATCCCTTCAGTACTTTCTGAGAAATAGCGGTAACAAGAAATGATTTGAATAGCCCATGGCCACCATCATCAGCCCACCATCTGATGATGGTGGGCTAAAAAAACCTATTAAAAACCATTAGAAATAATATACAACATAGTTACATTGGTGTTACTATATAACTTATGTATAGGGCCAATTTGACAATTTTATATGCTATATTTGTGATCCGCCATTAAAAGCAGCCATTTGCATTTACAACAATAGGCTCCTGCGCTATTCGCTGGTCCGATTTTGCCAAACAAACTGTTGGAGTACCTGGCATAGTCACTACTGAACACGATAGCATGTTTATTTGGTTCCATCAATGCAATTCACACGAGTTCTATGTCTTCTCCAGAAATATACATTTTTCTCTTATTTTACTGAAATTACAAGCAGCTTCACAAATTACTTATCAACAGTAAGACTGACAGTTAGCCAGGGTATATACCAACAATTAATGAAATTAGTTCTGTTCAATTGCAGCACAGTAATGCGTTTTAGGCTTGCAAAATATCACTGGTTAAAGCCATTACATGAACCTTAAAGCAAGTAATAAACGTTGTGAAATCTAATAAACTTTGCATTGGTGTTTCATTTGACTCGATAAGACAAGTATTTGTTGAGAAAAACGTTTTTTATTCCTGGTTCATAGGCGTCTCGCGTGGTGTTTAATAGTGTAAAGAGACAGTCACGAATCCTTCTCACTTACAAATCCTTGCTCAAACAGGTAACGTTATCTGTGCGGCGGATGGGGGGATGATTTTTGCTCCTAGGTATCTGGATAACAGTTACTGCTAGGTGCTAAAATCATTGTGGCGGATTTTGTTCCCCATCTAAGACTATTGTATGTTCTTGTATAAACTGTTATATAATGTTATATAACAAAGAACACATATAACTGTCGTTTATTGTTAATAAACGGCCTTATTCAATTCATTTCATGTGTTCTAGTTTTATATTAATTTGGTTGTAGTCTTACAAGCTTGCCATGGTGAAGGTTCTGTATAAATACAAATTAAAACTAGTTTTAATGTCATTTATACAGACATGAACAATTATATCGGTTTTGATTTGTTATCGGAGGGAGAGGCTGGATGGGCAGGAGTGAGGCAACCCGGTCGCACATTTGCGCATGAATATACACCTATTTTTAGATCACTATATAAGCATGACGCGGCATCGTCCAGTCAGTAGCTGAAGACAGAAAATGGCTGATGAACAAGGTGCGTACGGTCAAGGCCAGTAACATCTTTGTTTATGTGCATATCTAGTAATTTGATTTACAAGTTACCCACCACCTTCCCCATCTGCCTCCTCATTGCAACTTCCATAGTAATTACAATAATTGTCTATACTGTTGTTACATGTTTAAACGTTATATGCTTCATAATTTTGTCATGCATAAGTTTTATTATACTGTTTTATAATCTTTCTTGGTTTTATAATATGCATTTGTAAGATGGCGGATTTTGTTCCCCATCTAAGACTATTGTATGTTCTTGTATAAACTGTTATATAATGTTATATAACAAAGAACACATATAACTGTCGTTTATTGTTAATAAACGGCCTTATTCAATTCATTTCATGTGTTCTAGTTTTATATTAATTTGGTTGTAGTCTTACAAGCTTGCCATGGTGAAGGTTCTGTATAAAAAATGGGTAACTATTACTCCAGTGTTGTGCCAAACCTGTAAAATGAAATTTTTTTTTTCAATTGAACTGATGGCTGAATATTTACCTTTAACTGCAGCATTTTCATTGAGTGATGGTGTACAGATATAATTTGTTATAAACTATATCTCGCCACTCAAACAGAAATATGTGTCTGAAGATTCGGTTTCGTTCGTCACGTAAGCCATCGGCCATCCACATGCAACTTCCGGTGTTGTGGGTAATTTAAAATAGAAATCAATTTCTGTATATCGATCCGGGTTGTAAGTAAACAGTAAAGCAATGTAATTTATTTATTTTATTTTATAGGCACAGATACAATCGAAAGGCTATATCATTGTTGTTTATTACTATATTTATTTGTTTACGTTACTTCAGATGCATTACAAGTGTTTGTGTGACACAGACTATTTTACTTTCGTTTTGATTTCAGGTTATAACAGTTAACGAGGAAGTAATTTATATCAGTCTTGTCAATGTCATCGTTGCTTATAGACACGGTCTTTTTGGATTTAATTCACATGATGATTAGGAGAAATTAACAACTAAAAGTAAGTTGTATAAATGTTTTGCCTGTCAAGTATGAGATAGACACACACCTGTATTTTTAGTTCCATTTTTAGTTTGACAGGTGATTTATCTAGACAATATCTGATCAAAGTTCATTGGTACCCTGAACTCAATATAGGATTATTATTACACACACAGTGTATATTTTATGTATATTAATATTTTACTAATTGTTTTTCCCCATAATATTGATTACTGATAAATCGTAATACATCATACTACTGATTATAAAATTGTAGGTGACCAGTCCTATCTGTCTTCTCCATAAATGCTAGAGCTATAACACAAGTCACTTTGAATTTGAACCATTTGGCTAAAAATAACAATTACAAATTGCTAGAAATTACAATTATCAATGCTAAGAATTACATGCAATTACGAATGCTAAAAATTACAATTAAGATCGGTCACACTTAATAACGACAACAAACGACAAGAAACGACAACAAACGACAACACGTTAAATACAAGGAAAAGTTAGTGACAACACAAGATATGTTATTCAGTACATTAAAATGAATATTTCTACCAAGTTTTATGAAGATTGGTGCAAAAATGAAGGAATTAGAGCGATTTTAATATTCTGAAATCGGCCGCTGGTCAACGATAAATCGAGTGACAAGAGGTTTGCCGTGACGGTATACCGACAACACGTTGTAACATCGAAAATGTTTTAAAAACCTAACGACAACAGAAGATGTGTTATTTGTCATACTATAATGCATCTATGTACAAAATTTCATTAAGATTGGAATAAAAATGAAGACTTTATACCTGTTTTAATGTTACGAGATCGGCGACTGGTCAGATTTATATCGCGAGTGTGTATGTTCAGTATTACCGACAACACATCATAGCATTAAAAAAATTAGAAAAACCTAACGACAACATAAGATATGTTGTTTGTCATACCATAATGCATCTCTGTACAAAAATTCATTAAGATTGGAGTAAAAATACCGGAGTAATGACGATTTCAAATATGAAGAGACGCAGAGTGTATACATGTGTGTAAGCCAAGCTTACATGTAGAGATCTAGATCCGACCGACAACACAAATTATTTTACGAAATTACGCAGTAATGTTACCGCAAATAATAATATATGTAACCTATATCTAAAGAAAGTAATTCTTGTCAATTGTAATGACTATTGATGAAGATTTGAATGAGTAATGGTCATTGAAACGTCTACGACGGCTTGCATACAGTATACATAGAAGAAGCACACACGTGTGTATATCATCAGAGTGATTACAGTTCGCGATTGTATTTATTGTTATGTAAACATATGGTGTGTATATATACTTCCCATATGTTATCTTAAGAAATACATTATTATATGTTTTTTTTATTGTACATTTTTGTATAAAATATTTGCGTATATTTTCGGGAGCATGAATGAACGACAAAGAAAAAGCGCCGATAATGTCGTCTATCTTTGGCGAGGATGGACTGATCAATTTGGATACTATCAAAGAATTTGATTCAGTATCAAGCAAAATCGACAATATGTATGGTGAACGTATGGGTACATATTGGTCTGAAAAAACTTTACCAACTATCCGGCGCAGGGTGGTTGAGGCCCGAGTACGATGCCCCCATATACCCAAAGGCTGGAAAAACAACAATTGCGAATCAATGAATGACATCATAAAGCTTGTTGGTGACTGGAAAATTTCGAAAAACGATTAGAGCACATACAAAACACGAAGTACAACCACGTGCGCAGATCGCGTCACGGAATAGGAGAGTACGAATTAGCTCCGCATGCGCAACATTTAAAAATAAGTTCAGTATTTTGGAGAACACTGCCAAAGACAAAGACAACGACAACGGAACGTGCACAAGTTTTTGAAACTTGTGAAGCAGAAAAAGGAACTTATATCTTCCACTAATGGAATGCTAACTATTACAAAAACATCAGCCATCGCGAAAAAACCGGATACACGAAAACGTGTACGTGGAAATGAACAGAATCGCACGGTCCGTCTAAACAGAAAAAATGTCTTAGCGAAATCTTGTGTGCCCGCAGGACGGGGTTCAAGATATTTAAGGATTGTGTTTCTCTTAAACAGTTAGACTTTAAACGATAAGTTTGCGAAATCATCAGTTGGACATTTTACGATATGTTTGCGAAATATCTTGTGTGCCCGCAAGACGGGATTCAAGATGTTGTAACAGTTAAAATTCGTTGACCTTCTAATACTTTACAAATGAATTACACGTATGTATGTGTCAGTAAAAATCATTCAATAAATAAAATGTGTAAGTTCAGTAATAAAAAGTGTTAAATAAACGTAATATTTGTAAGCTTCCCGAAATTAAAACTTACGATACGCAAGCGAAATCTTGTGTGCCCGCAAGACGGGATTCAAGATATTTAAACTTAATCTTTCAAATAAAACGTATTAAATAAAGTTACCGCGTTAATAAAAAAAGTGAATTAATATAAAAAATATTTACGCAGCTAAAAATACACACACAAAAAAAAAAATAACGTGACGCTACCCAATTTGGAACGCTACCCAAAATGAAACACTTTTAAAATATGTGATACAGAATTTTCAGTTTGCAATCTAAACTAACAATAACAGAGTCCTGAACAAAAACTAAGGTGCTGACTATTTTGTGACAATTTTCTTTCCAGTTGCTTATTATCTGTGTTTAAAAATAATGAAATTTTGAAAAACTCCGGAAAAAGGACGTCGTGCGACACACCCCTAAAAACACCATATATTTTAAAATGAGAAAATAAATGCTGAATGGAATATTTTTGAAAGACATGTGCCCTGAATAAACTAAAATATGTTTGAACTTTCTTTAAATGAATTCAAACATTTTTTTTCATGCCTGGACATTTATTAATCAAACTTTAATTATTTAGGAGGTGTTCCATTTTGGGTACTCAAATCTGCTGAAACACAGGGCTGACAAGTAAACAAATCATGAAATTATTAATAAAAGCATCTATTTGTGGAATGTTAAGAAAAAAATCTGGATTCAACCACATGTAAGAAATTTTTTACAATTATCTTCAAAAGTGTTCGTGTATTGAGTATGGCCTAGAGTTCTACACCGACTATAATGATGTTTACACAATAATGGCTTAGACAAACAGTATCGAGACCCTATGCACTCGTACACACGCGTGTACAGGCGTGTGTGAGTCGTCGATCTGTTGTCGGTAGTAAACCTGACCAGTCGCCGATCTCGTAACATTAAAACATGGTCCAATAATTATAACTTGTCAAACATACAGGTAAGCCACCACTGGTGAATATAAAACTCTGAATTTCCTCGTTTTTTGGGTAGTTTTAAGCAACAACTCTGAGTTTTTCAGCGTGTCACGATTATATTCAGTGTGGTCAGGTTATATTCAGAATTGTAACCGAAAACTCAGCGTGTTACATTATATTCAGAGTGAAGACCAAAAACTCAAGAGTGTACTATTAAACTCAGCGTGTCAGATTAAACTCTGCATGTTCGGTTATATTCAGAGTGAAGACCGAAAACTCAGCATGCCCGATTATATTCAGCGTGTCAGATTAAACTCAGCATGTTCGGTTATATTCAGAGTGAAGACCGAAAACTCAGACTGGAAGATTATATTCAGCGTGTTAGATATTCAAGATAAACTCAGCATGTTCGGTTATATTATCAGAGTGAAGACCGAAAACTCAGCATGTCCGATTATATTCAGCGTGTCAGATTAAACTCAGCATGTTCGGTTATATTCAGAGTGAAGACCGAAAACTCAGCGTGTCCGATTATATTCAGCGTGTCAGAGTAAACTCAGCATGTTCGGTTATATTCAGAGTGAAGACCGAAAACTCAGCATGTCCGATTAAATTCAGCGTGTCATATTAAACTCAGCATGTTCGGTTATATTCAGAATGAAGACCGAAAACTCAGCATGTCCGATTAAATTCAGCGTGTCATATTAAACTCAGCATGTTCGGTTATATTCAGAGTGAAGACCGAAAATTCAGCGTGTCCGATTATATTCAGCGTGTTCTTTTAAATTCAGAGTTTAGTGTCAATCAAACTTGCGCAGAGCGGGGACCCCGGGTCAGTCCTACCTAGCCACGGGGGGCATCACACCTCGTGTGCTACTGCGTAGTTGAGCTGTCAATCACCGGCCCGGTACGTTATATACAGGCACTGTTCCTCAGTAAAGATAGCGTGAGGTCGAAGAATGTTTACAACCGGGTCCTCAAATGTATACGTACTAGATATAGCCGCTAAACAATTGATGATTCTTTAATTTAATTTTATACTGAATGTATAATTTTCAGCAACGGGATCTAATAATCAGTCTAATATTATAGAGACGGCCAAATGAAGAGACCGAGTCCGAGTCAAATATTGAAGTACCACGTGTAGACTCTATTACTAGATCTCGACGAGACGAACATGACAAATAATTCAATGGACTCTAATTCCCTTATCCCGCGCCTTAACGTTTCTCTACTAATTTGAATTTTTACACCGTTTTCGAAAAACATCACTGATTATCCACGTTCAGTCTTAAATATATTTGACCGTCCGAATTATGACGACCTTATCTAAACTTACCTGTCTAAAACTAAAGCCAGGTCTAAATAAAAATGTCCGTGGTCAATAACTAATTTGTTATGACTTACGTATACAAAACCGGTCTTGTGTACGTACATGTATAGTGTATCGTCTCTAATTTAGCTTACGACCGCTACATAGCTATACCAATATTTTACCAGGAATTCATGTTTGAAAAAGTAACTTTATCGGTTTCTCAATATGAGTTTCATACCCATTGTCTAATGAAGATTGCCTTTATACGCAAGCCTCATCCACAGACGACACTCTGGTCATCGGAAGCAAGGACGAATAAATCCTTGTCAGAAGATACTTCTGTGGACAGTTATATAGAATATTGTCCAGAAGCCGTCCGCAGGATCTGTATTTGGCGTTCTTCATATACGTTTTCATTAATAAAATTCTCACAATAATACGGACGGATTTCCACTGCTTCTCATTGTCATAGAGCAATCTGTGTCATAGAGCCGGCTGTCCCAGATCATAGCCGCGGGCGTTTACCTGTAGACTTTTGTCAAAAGATACGTGTGCAGTCAGTTTTAGTACATTGGTTTTCGATAGGATCAAACTTTAGAACGGTTATTGTAATACGCATTATCCAGATTATCGAGGCTGTAATATTTTGTAGAATTGTTTCGATTTCTTTTATTTCTGGTATGGACTATAATGAAAAAGGTGCATATATTTATTGGTGCATTTGTGTGTGTTTTAATGTGATTATCTTTACTTATTTAAATTATCTTGTTTAAATTGTTATACATTATCATGATAATAAGAAATCAAACATTTTAGTGATCAACAACAATATTTATCGTAAAGATATTTTTAATCATCCATCATGTCATGCTTAATATTCCAGGTTAAATAATTTCACTTCTTATTTGAACGACTATCAATCAATCACGGTAGGTATTTCCCGGCGCTAACGAGAGGTATGACCCCATTGTCTTGGTCACACGGCGATCTACCATGTACTGGGATTTGTTCACAGGTTGTAATTTTCACAATTTATATTTTCGTAAGTTACACAACTAACTACGGAAAATGGAGTATGCAGAGTCATTTCATTATATGTATCGTCCTGTATTGAAATATTTAAAAGGAAACGTATGAACATATCAATTATGCTTAAAGGATTTGTGCAGTCAAAAATGATAATTGGCTTTGTGAGCACGTGTAGAAACCACTCCGTGCCGCGCGCGACCGGAATAACCTGTAAGCCGTCGATATCGAGGTCCAAAATTCTGACCGCCCGATTATGCATATTTTCTAGCTCTAAACCGTGTGACGTCATAATAGTCCGTGGTATATAACTGTATCTGTGGTACCATATAACTGATGTGCTATCACTTACATCGACTGTCACAGAAAAAGCCAATCAACGATTTTTTATGATTACTTTTGAGTGAAGTTAATCGTACAATAACTTTGGCTCGAATGTGAATAACTAAAAGAGTGAAATTCGATGTTTCAAATACTCTAATTTATGCTTAAATAGCAGGTATCTTCGTGTAACTATGAAAGAAATCAACACAGAAATAAAAGTTTCGGATTTTTTGTATAGGAGTTCAGCAACGAATAAGCTTTAATTAGATAATATGTTCCTATAGTCTGTATCTTTGATACATTGTGAATTACAAAGCTTGTGATTGTAAAATGAAATTTATGTAACAATTTAAGAAATCCTTGATTTAAGTATTGACGTACGTACACACCGATGATTGATCATTACAAACATTGTGTTGTGTGTTGCTAACCGAATAAATTGGGATACATTTATTACAATATCGTAAAACGTTTCAACATGTGGTAGAAAGAACTTATTTTTGATATTATAAAAGATCAAAATATTGAGATATTAAGCAAAACAAACTATTTTTCAGACCGTGCGGTCGCTTTTAATTTTTAATCGATATACATATGTACGAGTAGATACTCCGATATAGATATATACTTAGCTATGCCTTTGGTTTGATGGTTACGTAATACCTGGACCAGGATGTTGTTTACCTGTACACAACGCCATTCATCGAACTCACCTGTAATCACCTGGCCGCGGGCAATTTGCTATTCGGTGGACTATATCGGGTATTTGCTATTGTCTTACTGTCAATCAGGTTAGGACATCCGTTAATTGGATTGTGATTTAAATTATGGAAACCCCGTAATCTATGCTCTAGGTTTTTTATTGTCACCTCCATTTTTAAATTGAAAATGTAAAAGCAAATGGAAATAAAATATCCCTGATCATACCTAGGAATATATATTACATATATATATGTCGTACACAGGTAAAACAATAATGGAAGTTGACTTATTCAGAAACAAAAATGGTTCTAAGAACTATTTCAACTAAAGATTCAACCTTAAAAATTATTCCAGTCTAGAACTGTAATTACGGAATCGTGGCATTCAGAAATCTCCCGTAATTTCTAAGGTATTAGTAAAAATGTTAAGCATGTATTTTTACCGTTCCGAATCTACATGTATAGTCATACAAGAAGGGTTACAGTATTACCAGACTAAATACGCTTATTTAAATAAATCACTAAGTGTATTTTTGAAAAGGTACAAGATATTATATCTATTTTTAATGCCTGTATACAAGTAATTTCATTTTTCATTTGAACACTAAATGTGGTTACTTTTTGGATTATACGATAAATGTTCATACATCATACTATTAAATCTCGGTATGATATACAAAAGGATCGACAATGAATATACTATTTTAAGGATTTAATAAAATTTTGAAATAATGAATTTAAATCTACACTTATACATATGTACTGTAATTTAGAAACATATATCAGAAATATCATTGATGTATTTCTGCTTTTTAGTAAACGTTATGGATAAAGTTTCAAAGGCAACAATATAGATATACATATTATTTTCGGTTTAGTTCGGTACTGTTACTCCAATATAACATAACTGACAACCGTCCACATTTTATTTTAATTATAAACTGTGCCGTGTTTGCATCGTTATGGCAGAAGTTTGAAATAAAACACGCATTCTAGATATATTCATGCTTATTTTTGTGATTTTACTCGTAAAAATATAGTGTTACATTATACTATTTTTATTACACAGAAATTTACATAATATGCTATCTAAATCTCAGTCCAGACTGATCCGAACATCATTTTGATATATCTATCAAATTGGACTGATACCGCTGTCCAAGTACCTCGCTCATGTTAACTCGCTTATGTTCTACACGGAACGGAAAATAATATTTTGACATGTAATTCTGTTTAATTTCCTGACAATGATGTCGAAACCTCACAATTGCTCGATTTCTACCCGACTCATGCGATCAGGGAATCGGCCGCTCACGCTGATTTGGGGAATAACTGAATGTGACGTCATCACCGGCAGTGAGCTGTTTTATTGTGTAGTATTTCTAATATGGGGCTATGATAATTTACAACTACATGTATATATATATATTCAATTATAATGATGATATGGTTATATGAATATATTATGAAGTATTGCAATTGAACTAAGGCTAAAATACATAGTCTAAAGGGATCACCTTGTATGCGTATCAGTTGTGCATGACTCTGAATCTTTAACTTGGAGACAGCTATCCATTTGAATATGTTTCTGTTTTTTCCAAGCACCTTCATAACGAAAATGCATAACGCAACGCACATAAATTGTTCACATAACAACATTTTTTACTAAAAAAAAATCAAGTTTTACTGTAAGTAATGTAGTGTTAAAACGTGTTGTGTATCATAGATACACAATGTGACAATAATATATTAATGGTATATGTTACAATGCAATAATGTATGAAATTATGATATGAAAGTTAAAAATATATATGACTGATGTAAATGTATCGTAATGTGAGATGTCTCTCTACACTATATCAAGGATTTATAAGTGAGAAGGATTCGTGACTGTCTCTTTACATTACTAAACACCACGCGAGACGCCTATGAACCGGGAATAAAAACCGTTTTTCTCAACAAATACTTGTCTTATCGAGTCAAACGAAACACCATTGTAAAGTTTATTAAATTTTACAACGTTTATCACTTGCTTTAAGGACGGAAGATTTAGAAGATATGTCTTAAATTTTATTAAATAATTATTAATCTGAAACGCGAACTTTACGTAACTTAAGTAACACACATCAAAAACGTAATACAGTGTAAGGATAACTGCCCACAGAAGCATGTACATTTTGGCAAGTTCTACAGGTGGATATGATCTGGGCAGCTGTCGCTATGACAACACACACTGTGTCAAGCGGTTCCAGATTTCAAGATTTTAATATTCACTCATGACATATATGTACATATGTGACAAGAGGTCAAAAGAAACAAAAATAATAATAACAATATTAAAAAATAAAGCGGTACTCTATTCAATTATGTAACAGAAAACGTAACAATATTTGATGTCCATCTATTCTACTATTTTGTATCTTATCTGTAAAAATACATATATACTGTAACTGTATATAGAGATGCGTGCGCAAAAGAAATCACTACGTATTGACTTCATTGTAAAATTGATATGTATAATTCATTGCACTGTAAACTTCAGTCAATGAGAATAAAAATGTAATTGTCATTGGGTATATTGTAATGATCACAGAAGTATCAATTGGATTTTTTCGGCACGTCCATGGCGACATAATCGTCCGGAATATTGCGTTAATTTTATTCATAGAAGAACATTCCGTCCCTCAAAATGGAGTTCCGGATGAGGAATATAAAAAAAACTTACACGCCAGACATCGTAGTCCATACCAGAATAACATACCGAATCATTTCTACAAGATATTTAACAAAATTGCATCGGCAAACATATGTGCGAAAATTCATTCTATAATATGAACATGTACCTATTATGTACGGTGTTCTATTATTACTTACCAAAATACAACGTCTTACCGATATAACACTCATCATCAAAATTTTAATTGTATTGCTAAATGAACCAAAACCTGTATCTAAATTGAAAGCATAAATGTTTATCTGTACAGTCGTACAACCTCGATAATCTGGATAATGCGTATTACAATAACCGTTCTAAAGTTTGATCCTATCGAAAACCAATGTACTAAAACTAACTGCACACGTATATTTTGACAAAAGGCTACAGGTAAACGCCCTCGGCTATGATCTGGGACAGCCGTCGCTATGAAAATGTGAAGCAGTAGAGGGTATATTTGCACGTGGCGAAATAAAATCCGTCCGTACTATTGCGAGAATTTTATTAATGAAAACAAAATTCCGTATATGAAGAACGCCAGATACAGATCCTGCTGACGGCTTCTGGACAATATTCTATATAACTGTCCACAGAACTATCTTCCGACAAGGATTTATTCGTCCTTGCTTCCGATGACCAGTTAGCCGACCGGACACAAGTAAATCTGTATATCACAGCGGGAGGCTGAAGAGTGTCGTCTGTGGATGAGGCTTGCATACATTTAGCTTAAAATAAAGGCCATCTTTATTATACAATGAGTATGAAACTCATATTGAGAAACCGATAAAGTTCCTTTTTCAAACATGAATTCCTGGGAAAATATTGGTATAGCTATATAGCTGTCCTTAGCTAAATTAGAGACCAAACACTATACGCACTCAAGACCGGGTTTATGAATACTTAAGTCATAACAAATTAGGTATTGACCACGGACAATTTTATTTAGACATGGCTTTAGTTTTAGACAGGTAAGTTTAGATAAGGTCGTCATAATTCGGACGGTCAAATATATTTAAGACTGAACATGGATAATCAGTGATGTTTTTCGAAAATGGTGTCAAAATTCAAATTAGTAGAGAAACTTTAAGCCGCGGGATAAGGGAATTATGAGTCCATTGAATTATTTGTCATACACATAGTTGTTCGTCTCGTCGAGATCTAGTAATAGAGTCTACACGTGGTACTTCAATATTTGACTCGGACTCGGTTTCTTCATTTGGCCGTCTCTATAATATTAGACTGATTACTAGATCCCGTTGCTGAAAATTATACATTCACTATAAAATTAAATTAAAGAATCATCAATTGTTTAGCGGCTATATCTAGTACGTATACATTTGAGGACCCGGTTGTAAACATTCTTTGACCTCACGCTATCTTTTCTGAGGAACAGTGCCTGTACCGGGCCGGTGATTGACAGCTCAACTACGCAGTAGCACACGAGGTGTGATGCCCCCCGTGGCTAGGTAGGACTGACCCGGGGTCCCCGCTCTGCGCAAGTTTGATTGACACTAAACTCTGAATTTAAAAGAACACGCTGAATATAATCGGGCACGCTGAGTTTTCGGTCTTCACTCTGAATATAACCGAACATGCTGAGTTTAATATGACACGCTGAATTTAATCGGACATGCTGAGTTTTCGGTCTTCACTCTGAAAATAACCGAACATGCTGAGTTTAATCTAACACGCTGAATATAATCTTCCAGTCCGAGTTTTCGGTCTTCACTCTGAATATAACCGAACATGCTGAGTTTACTCTGACACGCTGAATATAATCGGACACGCTGAGTTTTCGGTCTTCACTCTGAATATAACCGAACATGCTGAGTTTAATCTGACACGCTGAATATAATCGGACATGCTGAGTTTTCGGTCTTCACTCTGAATATAACCGAACATGCTGAGTTTAATCTAACACGCTGAATATAATCTTCCAGTCCGAGTTTTCGGTCTTCACTCTGAATATAACCGAACATGCTGAGTTTAATCTGACACGCTGAATATAATCGGGCATGCTGAGTTTTCGGTCTTCACTCTGAATATAACCGAACATGCAGAGTTTAATCTGACACGCTGAGTTTAATAGTACACTCTTGAGTTTTCGGTCTTCACTCTGAATATAATGTAACACGCTGAGTTTTCGGTTACAATTCTGAATATAACCTGACCACAATGAATATAATCGTGACACGCTGAAAAACTCAGAGTTGTTGCTTAAAACTACCCAAAAACGAGGAAATTCAGAGTTTTATATTCACTAGTGCACAGTATCCAGCGCGCGCTATACAGGTGCCTCAAGGTGACCATCGATAGATGGCCAGAGGGCAGAATCGTTACCTTCTAGCTGTGTTTGCACGGTTTTATGAGAATGGGGGCAGTATCTTTATATATAAGATGTGATTTTAGAATTGTTTCTATGGAAGTTTGTTAAGACAAACAAATATACTTTACCGTTTAAAAATCATATAGGTTCATTGGGATGAGGTAAAAAACTAGCTGGCAAAAACATATAGTAAGTGATGCAGAGTACATCTCAATTATTGTCATGACAGGCAGCCGTGAAGTGGAGCTGACGGGAGCTGTACAATGCGTAAATCATGCATGTCTGTCACAACCTTGAATTTACCAATAACACATGTATATATTATAATCAAAATTAATGTAGATTAGGTACTTATTGAACATTGTAATATGGTATTTTATATACATAGTCATGATAATCAGGTTTCTGATATATGTAAAAAGCCAGTGTAAAAAAAAAATAAATTAATGAAAAGATATTGGATGAAATATGATATTCCAATAATCTTGAAATAAATGTTTTAGTTAATTATACACTTGGTATATTTAGATTATTTCTAATTTTAATATATAAAGCTTCATTAACAAATAAATTAAAATGCACTACCAGTTAAAACACATATCCCTATTGACTAGCATTGTTGTATAACTGTACGTATTTTTGTGATGAGTACAATGTATGTATGTAGAGAGGCTGCCACCTAATTATATATAAGTACAGCATGCTATAAAATGGACCTCATGGGGTTGGGATAAGGTACTACATGTATACAGGTGTTCATATTGAAGGGTGCCCAAAGAAGGCCCCAGGCCCCTGGCCCCACTCTGACCAATGTTAGGTAATTTAGATTATCATACCCGTGTGGTTGATGGAACAGTATGAAGTCCAAGTGACCATGGCCGAGCAGGCAAATTTAAGTGAACAATATACTACATGTATGGATCATACATTATGTATATTGTTATCATATAACTCACGCGGTTTGTAAAAGAAGGTTAGAATAGGATATTGTCAAATTATCAAGGTTTCTAGATTTAAAATAATTATGACAAATTCAGAATCTAATCAACAACTATGAATCTACAGTTTAAATGGGTAGAAGTTGGATTTATTTTGATTCTGTCTGTTTGATTTGTTATCAGACATGTGACCTACATTTTAGCGATCGGTCCTTTGAACAGTGCACGAGCAGCCCCATGCCCGATAATAATTTTTTTGCATTCTTACGCCAGTGCTTACAGGTTCCTCAATCGGTTGAGTGTAATAAAGTGTAATTTCTAATGCCGATTTTTTACGTCTATGGACGATTTCTCATTTTTCCAATGCTTTGCAACGCGCCAGGTTCCATGTAGCAAATGTATACGTATTATACAAACTATTTCGCGCACCTTGCCGTTTAGAAAACTATATTCCATACATACATAGTTAAACATTTTATGAAGAATGTAATTTGTTTATGTTTATATGTCATTGCTTTTATTATGTCCATCAATATATTCTTTTTAATCAAAATAATTTGCCGATCAAAATATCTCTTTGGCGACGATTTGCTTATACTAAAAATCTTACTCCACGCAAGGTTCATCACTTTATGCGTACGAAAAAGAATTTCATTATTAAACTACTTATCACTAGCTAGGAAAAATAGTTTTTACTGGGAACTATCCATTGATGAGACATAACCAGTATGTGGTTTACCGTACTAAGTTAATTTGCAACGCAGTTAATTTGCTTTTATAAATTCTATAATTAACGTCCTTATTTATAAATCAAATTGTATGATTATATATATTGATACATTTTACTTTATATGTATCTATTCAAATAAACATTACACTACGAATGATTTCCAGTAATTAACGGCAATTTCTATGTTGCAATAAATATTATGTTTCTGATCGCAATAACTATTTCTATCTGTCAAAGTCCATATAGACTGCAGAATCAATACATATTTTCTCATATTTCTGTGGCACATCATCTAGTCTGTCTGTGGTCTGGATGTAGTGGATATTTTACCTGGACACGATGTCCACCTGTAGTGGACACCGTGTTCACACGTAGTGCACTCCGTGTCTACCTGTAGTCTAAATCTTGTGCACTCCGTGTCTACCTGTAGTCTAAACCTCGTGCACTCCGTGTCTACCTGTAGTCTAAACCTCGTGCACTCCGTGTCCACTCGTAGTTCACACCGTGTGCACAATGTGTAACCTTTAGTCTACTACCAACTGTACATGTAGATGTACAATCGGTATGTAACGCACCTCTGAGGTTCTTCTCGGCTAAGTTGGCAACAGATATATGACGATAACTCTGACAGCAGTTTCCAAGTATTTATTAATGCAGAATATGTATTTACAGCGGGATGTATTTACAATGGCACACACACCTCTGACTGTGTGACCGCCGCTTCTCTCGCCGTGGCGGAATTGCCGGGAAACTACCTGAGCAACCTGCACCGGAGTAACCCTGCCGGCGCACCGCTCCGGCGTAACTAACGCCGCTCTAAGTCAAACCGTTGCCCTCTAACTCCCTAGTTTCCCAACGCCGGCAATTCCGTCACACAAACCTCGACGATAACCTAAATATTTTGGACGTTAATAATAAAATAAATGTGAAGGGTGTTTGATACGCATGATTACACACGATAAGAATTATGCGACCAAAACCCGAAATAACTACTGCGTTTCTATACATACAAATAATGACAAATACCTTATATTACATTACCCACGCCTCATGACTTTTTCCGTGTCGGACAACAAATGGACACGGCCAGAATAAAAAAACATAGCAAGTAGAATACATTACATTTAAATAAAAAATAAATTTCAACTAAAAATATCACGCAATCTCCCAGACACAACCACTTCCAAACCCTTATGTTCCACTAGCTCACTATATATATGCAACATATGTACAATCATTATAATATATACAACATTTGTAAGCAAAAAACAAAATACTATTTAAGAATAATATACACAAAAAACATTAATATCATTACCAAACAAATGTCTTTGATTTAACATCCCGCGTCCCGCCTCCTGCATTTACCAGTCCCGCATCCCGCGAATTAGTTCCCGCGTCACGCGTACACATTTCCGTCCATGTGATGATGTCCTCATGATTTCTTTGTCGTAACCTCTATTCTCCTGTGTCGTCGAATTGGAATGTCTGGCTCCGCACAAAGGTCGCCTGGTGCACTTGTGGATGCCATGGTAGGTTTAGAGACTACCACTGCCCTTGTCGGCGTTGACGTTTTGCCAGGTGACGCCAGCGTAGACGATGAGGGAGTGGACGGTGTGAATACTGGTGTGCCGGCAATCTGCAGCATGCCGCATCAAGTCGTCTACATTACAAAATCTTATTCATGTAATATTTTAGTAATCTGCGAGTTCTAGCTTCTCTTGGAAGTGTCAAAGGAGTGTTTTGAGATACGTCGTCAGTCGAAAGATCTATAGACGGGTTAGAAGTTTCAATATGTTGCCCAGGCTGGTTCCGTAATCGACAAGCCTTGATTCTATCGATATGCACTATTTGCAAGCGCCCGCCATCTTCTGGCCATACCTCGAACGTGACGTCCGACAATTGACGAGTTACAGTAAACGGTCCTTACCAAAACGTTGTAAGTTTAGGGCTAGTGCCGGGCTTCACTGTTGGAAAATAAACCCAAACTCTGTCACCAGTTTTAAATTTCCGATTCAGTGCCTTTGCGTCGTACGTTCTTTTCTGGTGAAGTATTGCAGCCTTGCTATAGTTTCGAATGTGAACATATGAGCGTTCAAGAGTATCCCGTATAACAGCAACCCAATCATTTACGTTCATCCGATCGTGATCCGGTGGTCTACCAACGGTAACGTCAACCGGTAAAGCGACTTCACGACCCAACATCAAATAGTTTGGCGTGAATTTAGTCGATTCATGGATTTTGGTTTGTTTATTTTTACGTCCTATTAACAGCCAGGGTCATGTAAGGACGTGACAGGTTGTTGGTGGAGGAAAGCCGGAGTACCCTTAGAAAAACCACCGGCCAACAGTCAGTACCTGGCAACTGCCCCACATGGGATTCGAACCCGCTTCCCAGAGGTGGAGGGCTTGTGGTAATATGTCGGGACATCTTAACCACTCGGCCACCGCGACCCCTGATTCATGGACAGCTGACCGGTAAGCCATCATTACATATGGTAAATGTGTGTCCCAGTCAGTATGGTTTTCATCGACAAATGCTCGCAACATACCTTTCAACGTTTTGTTGAAGCTTTCAACCATACCGTCACTTTGCGGATGATATGCTGATGTTCGGGTCTTGCGTATGCCGAACATATCGCACATCTGTGTAAATATCGCGCCCTTAAACTGTCGGCCCTGATCAGAATGGATTGATTCAGGTGCACCAAATCGTGTAACTACTTCTTGCACGAGTATATTTGTAACAGTTACCGCTTCTTGATTTGGCAAGGCAAACGCCTCTGTCCATTTTGTGAAGTAATCAGCAATGACTAATGTATATTGATTACTGTCCTCTGTTCGGGGGAGTGGACCCGTTAAATCGATTGCCAGTCATTCCATCGGCCTACCGTTTTGCGACGTTTGCATCAGCCCTGGTTTTTTTCCTGAAGCTTTGGTCCTTTGACACTTTTCACAACTAAGTATCCATTGCCGGGCATCATTTTGTAAACCGGACCAGTAATATTTCTGACGTACCTTCAGCAGCGTTTTCTTAAAACCTAAGTGACAGCCCACTTTTCCATCGTGTGTTTGTTGTAAGCTTACGAATGCTGTGCAGCACGAGAACCTGGTATGAGGTCGTTTTCTTGGTCAGATCTACCCACTTCCTACAAACAACGTCATCTTTGATAACAAGACTAGGAAATTGTGACCAATAAGATTTTATTTCTGAACTTGCCGGACTTATAATTGACAAATCAGGCCTGTTGCGTTGTTCAATCCATTGTTTAACTTTAGAAATTCCCGTGTCCTTTTGTTGTTCCTTTACGTCTGAAGACACGTCAGGGCTCTTCGTATTCACCACCATTGCAAACGCTTCATCAAAATCGTCAGTTCTTCCACACTGCTTACATGGTACACGACTCATCGCGTCTGCATTTCCATGAAGCCTGACGGGACGATGTTGGATGTCAAATTCGAACGTTGATAACGTCTCAATCCATCTTGCAATTTGTCCTTCCGGATCTTTTTTTATTCATGAGCCAGCGCAGCGCACTATGGTCTGTTCTGATGAGGAATCGCCTTCCAGTGAGGTAATGCCGAAAGAAATGAACAAAGTGGACCAATGCAAGAAGTTCTTTTCTCGTGACACAGTACCGACGCTCGGCTTTACTGAGAGTCTTGTTGCCATAATATATGTTGGAACCTCCTTGCCATTCTGAACCTGTGACAATACGGCGCCAACACTGGCATTGCAAGCATCAGTGTCCAATATAAAGGGCAAATTGAAGTTAGGATGGGCAAGTACTGGCGCACTTGTTAGCTTTGACTTCAATGCTTCAAAAGCATCTTGGCATTCAAAGGACCACAGAACTTTTCGCCCTTGGACGTAAGTTTTTGAAGGGGAAATGCTACCTGGGCATATTTTTTGATGAATTTCCTATAGTATCCACACAGGCCCAAGAATGATCGCACTTTGTGGCATTTTGTGGTACTGGCCAATCTTTTACTTTACGTGTTTTCGCTGGGTCAGTGGCAATGCCGCCCTCAGATACGACGTGACCAAGGAATGCCACCTGTTTGGCAAACAGTGTGCATTTTCGTGGTTTAAGCTTAAGGCCAGCTTCAGCAAGTCTGGTGAAGACCTTTTCAAGGTTCGCCATGCTATCATCGAAAGTCTTGCCAAAGACAATGATATCGTCCAAATATATCAGACACGCCTCCCATTGCAAACCAGACAAAACTGCTTCCATGAGACGCTCGAAGGTCGCAGGGGCACTACAAAGGCCAAATGGAAGAACTGTAAACTCAAAAAGACCTTTTCTAGTCGCAAATGCTGTCTTTGGTTTGTCTTTTGGATCCATACCGATCTGTCAGCACCCAGAAGATAAATCCAGCCTAGAAAAACACTTCGCTCCTCCAAGCTTATCAAGCGAGTCGTCAATTCGGGGGCAAAGGATAGGCATCCTTAACTGTTGCATCGTTAAGTTGTTGTAATCGACGCAAAACCGAAGACTACCATCTTTCTTTTTAACAAGAACAACCCCAGACGCCCATGGACTGGTTGATGGTTCAATTATTCCACGATCCAACATATCATGTACCTGTTTATCCGCCTCTTTCTGTGAGTGATACGGCAAGCGTCGAGG
This sequence comes from Argopecten irradians, assembly GCF_041381155.1. Taxonomy (NCBI): domain Eukaryota; kingdom Metazoa; phylum Mollusca; class Bivalvia; order Pectinida; family Pectinidae; genus Argopecten; species Argopecten irradians. The sequence continues at coordinate 26,324,869 of NC_091142.1, read as the reverse complement.
TGGCTGCTTAATTGGTTTTCTTGAAACTGTATCAATTTTGTGCTGGACGATGTTTGTCTGTCCGAGATCTTTATCGTCTTTGGAGAATAGGTCCCCGTACACACATAGCAAACGTTTCACTGCCTGCGCCTCTTTCTTAGTCAATCTTCCTGCTGTGTCTGTAAAAAGTTTAGCAAGGTGATCTGGTACATTGTCCTGACTACCGCATTCACTCAAACGAATGTTCCGCACGATACTGGAAACAGGCTCAAATTGTCCAACTGTCGTGCCTTTGTACAATATTTGTGGATCGCTCGAAGGATTCATCAATCTGACTGGAACCTCGTCACACGCAAGCGCTAAAGTTCGTCCCAAGAGTGTCTTGCTTGCTTTTGTGCCGCATTCTAAAGGTTCCACAACACCAAAAACGTCGGTTGGACTTGTCGTCTCTAGAGCCGCCGTGACCACAATCTCTTGACGAGGCGGTATCGTTATCGTTCCCGCCAGGTAAACTCGGGAACAGCCGAATCTACCAACTAAATTACAGGGTACGTTGCGATTGATATTAAGGGAATTTTGGGTGATATCAACATGGCAGTTTTGATGGCGCAGGAAATCTAATCCAAGAATTCCATCTGACGTTAGATCGGCGATAACGGCGCTGAAGCTCATAGCTTTATGTGCAATGTCGAGCTCAAAAACGGCTTTACCCCTAGTTGTTAATGGTTGTCCGTTTGCTGCGAGTACATCTTTCCGAAGAGGGTATAAATCAGGTTTACGCTCAGCTAGAATTGAGTCAAAAAGGGAAGAGGAAATCAGAGTAACAGTTGCACCTGTATCAACCAGTAGATCTGCCTTAGATCCGTTAACGCTTGTGGACACGTACATGCCTGCCTCCGCGTGCTGATAACCAGAACTAAGGTTCAAATGGCCTGGCGTTTTGTCCCCGTCACCTTTTGGGCCGTCTTTGCTTGGACAATTTCTCTTGATATGTCCTTTTTGGCCACAACCATAACATGTGTAATCCTTGTATGTGCGTTGCCTCCGATAACGCGGACGTTTCAACTCTTCAATTTCTTCCTTAAGTACCTTCATCATTTTCTGTATTTCTTTCAGACTATCGGTATCCTCGTGTACCTGGTGGCATTCGTCTGTTTCGACAACTCTCGCAAATCGTTTGTAATCCGTCCTGACCCGTTCAGCTTTCTCAAAAATCTCAAGTTCTACAGCCGTCCGGATAGCGTCGTTCAGGTTTCTCGGCCTACTTTGCTGTACTCGTAAGCGAATGTCGGAACTAGTTAATGCGTCAATAAATGCATCCTTAGCAAGAACTTCCTATAGTTCCGGTTCCGCCTTGGGATACACAAGCTGTGTCAGTCTAAGTATACCTTGACAAAGTTCAGGTAAACTTTCACCAGGTCTTAATGAACGACTCTTGAGCTGTGAGCGATACAGCTCTGTTTGATTGACTAGTGAATATCTCTGCTGCAACGCTGCCACCAATTGGTTATAATCAGACTTATGTTTATCTAAAAGGTTACCAAGTACGCCTTGCGCCAACCCGCGTAAGCTAACCGCAAGATACATCCCTTTTTCGACGTAAGACCATCCGTTAATCGTTGCACACATATCGAAATGTGTTTTAAAATCGATCCAAGATGTCGCGCCATCATAATTAGAAGGTTTAACCGACCTTTCGGTGCAATGCACTGCTGAGTATTGCCATGATATTTCGGCGTAATATCATTTACGGGCGTTAGCACAGGCGCGTCGCCATACCATCTCTTGGCCGCATGACATACGTTCATATCGCCTCTGTATAGTTCCAGAATCTTCTCTGCGTCTTTGTTCCAAGACGGATGTTTTTCGGGCTCTTCTCAATGCTGTCTGCTTTGCATATGTAAGTCCATCTGCCCTATGTACTTTATTTGTCAGTCTCGCCCGTTGTAACAAGACTCCTCTTCTCCAGATACAGGTAGTTCATATTTTGGAAATGGAGTCGATGCCTTTAACCGATCCTGCAGACTTTCAAGCTCAGAGTCCACTTTGTCCAAAGTGGTAAACATGCTACTGTTTCCGGTATTTGCTGATGCCATAACGCCTTAAGCACACCGCTGCCACCAAAATGTAACGCACCTCCGGGGTTCTTCTCGGCTAAGTTGGCAACAGATATATGACGATAACTCTGACAGCAGTTTCCAAGTATTTATTAATGCAGAATATGTATTTACAGCGGGATGAATTTACCATGGCACACACACCTCTGACTGTGTGACTGCCGCTTCGCTCGCCGTGGCGGAATTGACGGGAAACTACCTGAGCAACCTGCACCGGCGTAACCCTGCCGGCGCATGCGCACCGCTCCGGCGTAACTAACGCCGCTCTAATTCAAACCGTTGCCCTCTAACTCCCTAGTTTCCCAACGCCGGCAATTCCGTCACACCAACCTCGACGAGGTCCTTGTATATGACATAATTAATGTTTACGTATGTGGACTGTGGCCTTGCTCTTCTCTGGCAGGTAATAAGAGAGCCCGTAAACAATCGGCCTGGTCCTTATATAATAAATGATAACCTAAATATTTCGGACGTTAATAATAAAATGAATGTGAAGGGTGTTTGATACGCATGATTACACACGATAAGAATTATGCGACTAAAACCCGAAATAACTACTGAGTTTCTATACATACAAATAATGACAAATACCTTATATTACAAGTACTTACATGTATGTCCTGTGACTGTAGTATCTACTCATAAAACAGAAATCAGTTTATTTATTTTATTTATTTTGTTTTTAGATTTTATAGATAAATGGACTATGGAGTTAATAAGATTCACCGTGGGGATTTCTTGATAATCCCTAGATGATGATGTTAATCTTTGAAAGCAGAAAGCTTTCCTATATAGTTTCAATAAGCATTACAGGAAACAATTAAATCAGGGTGAACAGGAGTTAGGGTGAAACAAGCCTTGGTGCAAACAGGATTTACCGTATTCACTGTAATTAACGCCCCTCCCCCTATAAGTGTCCCTCCCTTTAAGGAGCTGAAGTTGTATAAATGCCCTCATCCCTTGAATTTTAACGATGTTTTACAACATGTAATGCCTCTGACATCAGCATTGTATCCCATATTACATGAACTTATGAGCCTTTTCCATGTGAAGCACAGCATAACAAGCAAATTCTTGGAATTTCCATGCCCTGCTTTCAGGACATTTTGTAGGTAAACATTATTGAGGTTAGGTTTAACCTTGGTGGAAACATGAAAAAATAAACTAAAGTCTTATTTGGAAGCAAGACATTTAACTTTGTTACCAAGTTTGAAGAAAATAGGTTAATATTTATTACAGTTATAGTACGTACATGTAAGTGGCAGAAAATGACTTTTTTTATTAATTCAAAGGGCATAACTCTGCTAATTAAGATCTGCCGAAAGTGACGATCAAGCTTAGCTAAGCCCTTATGGCATTTAACTTTTTTACCAAGTTTTAACAATAATCGTTTTAACATTTGTTAGTTATTACACAGAAACTGCAGAAAAATTCTGATATATAACATCCGCTAAAAGAGTTGATCGAACCTGGCCAGGCACTTAAAGCAGTCAACCTTGTCACCAACTTTGAAGAAAATCGGTTAATATTTATTAAGTTATTGTTTTAAGCAAAGGGCCATAACTCCGCTAAATAAGGTCTGTTGAAAGTTGCGATCAAACTTGGCTGAGCCCTTCAGGCATTTAACCTTGTCACCAAGTTTGAAGAAAATCGGTTTACATTTGTTACAGTTATTGCACGGAAACAAAGTGTTACAGACAGACGGACAGACAGACGGACGAACCCAAATTGATATTCGTCGTTTCGGAGAGAGCGGGGGATAAAAAGAATGTGTTTCAATGGTTGTCATGTCTACTGTAACATATATGTGTCATGAGTAAAGAAGAGTTAAAATATGGCTAACATTTTTCGTCCACAACTTACATTTTAGTTCACCAATTAACATGCCCTTTGTTGCAATTTTCAAGCACCCCGGGCGCTTATTATGGCGAATACGGTATGGCAAAATGACTCTGACCCCTTTTATACACTTGTCTTTTTGTTTTGGTATATTAAAATCACCGTTAGCTTCAGTTTGAGATTTATTATTCTGGTTTGGGGGTGATGTCAGTGTTGGTTTATTTTCCTGTGATGGTTTCCCCTCACTGTAACTTAGACATTAATTGTCAGGTGGCAGAGCATTTGTTAGACTGTGCCAGCAGATTTTGGGGGCTGGATTGATAGTTGGTGAAACTGACTATATGACAATGCATAGTTATGCATGTAAATTAAGTTGTGATAGTGGTGGAGGTTTAGTCTAGGTATATATACACAATATTAGACCCAGTAATCCCCATTTTGTCATACAATTTTATTAATATTTTTGATGGGTCAAGGACCATTATCAATTACTGATTTAACTGAGTGTAATGTCAGTGATTTGTTATGTAAATACATACCGTATTCGACTCAATAAGCGTCTAGAGTGCTTAAAAAATGGAGCAAAACAGGGGACGCTTAATAGAAACGAATTTGGACTTGCCTTTCATGAAATTAATCTACAAAATAAGCCATATATCAATTTTCAAAAGAAATCAGTAACAAAACCGAGACAGTTTTCATATTTTCAATCAGCATTTAATTCAAAGTAAATGAAATTGAAGCCTAAAAAAGGGGGAGGGGTGCTTATAGGGATGTGGGCGCTTATTGGGTCAAATACAGTAGTTCTAAATCAATTGGTTTTATTGATTATGCTTTTTATTATCTACAGTTGTACATGTTATGATGTACATAGATCACAATGGTCATGCAAATTCAATATTATATTGCAGTGATAAAATAGATAATTCATCGATAACAAATAAACCAATACAACACAGCTACCCTGGCACAGGTACGTACTGATATCAACATAATACAAAAGTTTGGAGATTATAAAACAGCATTGTTTAAGAACAATTAATCATTGTGATAATCATATCAAGGCTTTTTTCAGGATTATTTCATTTTCGGCCCCATTCCCCTTGGCAAAGCTTCTAAATTTTCCCCAATTTAAGCCTTAAATTTCCCAAAATCAAAGTTTCTTGAGAACTATCCAAAAATATTACATGGACTTAGTACTGTAGGTTAAGGCTTTAACTATTTTTGAATTGACATCAGAAAAGTACATAAACTACTCTGGAAATTGAAAAAAAAGTTATTTCTTATGTTTTATTTTAAATTTTAATAGTATTCCCAAATCTTGCTTTTGTTTCACATTTTCCCAAATTCAAAGCCAGGGGCCCCATTCCCAAAGCAGTGAGAAATAGCTCTGTAATACATATATCGGTTACTGATCTGCCAAAACATAATGTAAATCCCAAGTATAATGTAGGGCAATAATAATCATACTCAATCATTTCATCATCTAAAATCTGTATATTCCTGTTTTATATGTAGTAATTACAGAGTGCGAAAAATCATGGTCTTCCATGGTATGATGTTTTATAATTGAAAAAAAAATTAAGCCCTTGGTTTTTCAAATCATTATTCGACATATTCTTATAACAATTGACGTTAATAATTGCTGATGCTTCATGTTCTGATGGTATTTTTCCACATGGTTATAGTTCCAATAGCAAATAATAGTTCTTTTTGAGAATAGTAACAATTGGTAGTATAAAAATACAACAGATTTTATAATCGGATCCCAATGCTTAAGGCCAACTACCTTTCTGAAACAAAATTTCTATAAAAACAACAAGAACATATTAAGAAATTGTCCATTGATGGCCTAATATGAGGTTACAACACCAAATAGATGCAATATCCCCTCTGTAATCTAACAATGAAGATTCATTTCGCTGTTTTGGTGTCTGGCGCAGTGATAGTCAACTAATGCACTGTAATTAGGACGACGGCGGGAAACCTAGGACGACCCGCTTTATGAAAATTAATATTTTATTAATTTTAATTACATTGTTCAGAAGGGGATGATGAGTGTAGTATTAACGATAAGCTGATAACTTTTGTGACTCTACATAATTATCAATCTCGTTTTACAATCCCATTTGAAAAATAAAAAGCTGTTTTGTAAAGGTAGTGGGAACCTTTAATGGAAATACATTATGTACATATGTACATGTAGAATCATATTAATCGCTGATATCAGTAATAATTAATAGTGATTAATCATATCTCTACCACAATAGACGGTATTATTCAACGCTCTGGGTATCAGATACACGATGCACTTGTTTAATAATTTGTTTATATTTAATTATACTACCAGTGTATGGCGTGCCGAACGTTGCAAAATTCAATAAGTAAAAACATTTGTGGGAAAAATGTGTTCATTATTTTTAATTTGTGTGTGTGAAAAATATTTGTGTGTATTTTTTTATATCTGTGTGTGAAAAATATGGTTTGTGGGTAAAAATATATATTTGTGTGTGATTTTGTTTTATATTTGTGTGAACAAAAATCTTTGTGTGTGTGAAAAATATATTTGTGTGTAATTTCTTTTATATTTGTGTCTGAAAAAAATGGTTTGTGTGTAAAAAATATATTTGTGTGTGATGTTGTTTTATGTTTGTGTGTGAAATTCACACATAAATATATATTTTTACACACAAATATATTTTTCACACACACAAAGAAATTATTGAACAAAAATTTATTTTTACACATAAATTGTAAAAAAATACTCAAACATTTATTGTTTTTACACACAAATTAAACATATTGAACAAATATAACGATATATTACAAAATATTTTTTTTCTTTACACATTTTATTTTACTTATTGAATTTTGCAACGTTCGGCACGCCATACCAGTGCAACATTGTCATTTGTCATCGTCACCAATAATCGTGTGACGTCACGCGTACGCTACAATGCATGTTGTGATTGTCGCGTCAAAACTGCTGTACATGTTTGAAAGCGTACAGTATGTGTCGAGGTCATTGTATGTGTCAAAAAAACGTGACGTTTTTATGTGAAGTAAAATAATCTGTGTAACTCGTTTTGAAAAAAAAAATCTAAATACTGCTGAGTTTGGTAGAGTAAATTAGTCTGAAACGGATTTGAAGTTGATTACAATGGCTTGATGATTATTTGGCGGGAATTAAACGGCACAATTCTGCCATGCGCATGCTTTTTTCATAGTCCGACAAATAGAGATATATATTAAATAACCTTGAAAGAATAATTTTAATAATACGTTAAATGAGAAATATTTCATCATAAAGTTGATCCCTATTCGAAGACTTTTTATATGAATGGATTCTTTATCAAATATGACTTTTTAGTATTAATTAGTGCCTTTTTGCTGATGAAAATATCACTACATTTTATTTGCATATCTTGGCAAAAACAAGTTACCTTATCCTCATAGCATTTCTATCGGCTAAAATGGATAGTTAATTGTGGAAAAACAGGTCACACAACTCATGATTATTGGATATGAAATTTATTCCACATTCTTAAGTTATTTCTTTAAAGTTACAAAAGACACTCGCTATAAAGCTAGTGTATTTTGTTACTTTTAAAAATAACTCACTCGTGTGGAATACATTCCATATCCAACAACCACTTGTTGTGTAACGCCTGTGTATTCACTTCTGGACAAACACTTGTTTCATAATGAGGTGCATTATTATCTCCCGTGAAACACGTTTGCGGGGGATATTGTTGTCGTCCGTCTGTCGATCCGAGATCCTTTTCCGGGCTATAACTCCAAAACCGTTCAACGCAGATTCTTGAAACTTTCTGTATACATCAGTCAAGTGCCCTAGTTGTGACTTTAGCTATTGCAGGCCTTCCATTTTGGGTATTTTTTTCCATTATCATTATATATCATTATATTTATTTATTTATTTATTATTAATATTATTTCTTTTTTTGTTTCTGGGCTATAAAACCGTTCAATGCAGCTCCATGAAACTTTCTGTATATATCAAACAAGTGCCCTAGTTGTGTCTTTTACTGTAGCGGACCATCAATCTTTGGATTTTTTCCTGTTACCATGAAAACTCAGTCAAAAATACCAAATTATAGTTTGTTTTTGTTACCTGCTGGTTTTTTTTTACAGTTTTACTTGCATACATTTCAAGTTTTTGAATAATTTTGAATAATTGTTACTTTGACCTTGGGTTTTATTCCAACTGCCGGGCGCGGGGGATGATGCCACGCTTTGCGGCTCCTTGGTGTTGATGGTTGTATATCAATATATAGTGTACCTGTACTGTAGATGTGACGTATCATTTGTAATGTTCATTATTTCCACGTATTAATGCTACTAGCTTCCTTCTGTTTTATCCTACAGTGGCAACGTCTGGAACACCGGATCCTGATCGTCATGGTGATGACCAAATTGATGACACAACGTCAGTCACAGCATCTGCTTCTGCATCTGCTAATTCCTCTACTGATTATGCTTACCAAACAAGCGGGCTCAACATTGACCTACAGACATCTGAACCACAGGATCGACTTTCAATTACAACTCCTGACCTACAAATATCTGAACCACAGGATCGACCTTCAATTACAACTCTAGCGTTGAGTCAGACTTCTGATGAATGGAAACTCAAAATATTTCTGATGAAACTTGCAAAGGAGATCACTGATGAAGAATTGAATGAAATGAAGTTCGTAATGCAAGGTAATAACCTTTTCAATCCAAAAAGCTTATATTTACTATCATCATATTCCTATCAAATGTTTCTTTATAGATGCTTATAAGATATAAGGATATTATATAAGTTATATGGGTGTTCATTTCATAAGAGATTTTATGAAACAAGTCTTAGACGTTTTTATTATAAAAACTTGGAAACAAGTTTCATAAAATCTCAGATGAAATGGACACAAAATTTTTAATTTAAGATATATTGGAGATTTTTATCGATTACTGCAATAACCTACTTTTGAAAGAATCTCAACGTCAAAGTGTGTTGCAAACATCTAGTACTACTGAAGACCACCATTTTGTCATAATGTCCTCAAATCATGACGTCACGTCATACAGTTTTTCGACGTCAAGCACAGTAACAATGAATTTCCAGACAATGAAAAACGCTTAACGTCATATTACAAGTTTTACATACAAACATATAACAAAGGCGAAATCGTTGGATATCAGGTGGATTATTTAATAAAAATATATTTACATTTTAATTATTACACATAACTGGAAGTTTTTGATATTTAGCTATTTTAAACGAATAATTTCTTTTCTTTTATTAGATGAATTATTTAATAAAAATGTATTTACATTTTAATTATTACACATAACTGGAAGTTTTTGATATTTAGCTATTTTAAACGAATAATTACTTTTCTTTTATTAGATGAATTATTTAATAAAAATGTATTTACATTTTAATTATCATACATAACTGGAAATTTTTTATATTTAGCTATTTTAATCGAATAATTTCTTTTCTTTTATTAGGTGAATTATTTAATAAAAATGTATTTACATTTTAGTTATTATACATAACTGGAAGTTTTTGATATTTAGCTATTTTATACGATTAATTTCTTTTCTTTTACAAAGCTTGCATAAAGAAAATAGTGAAATATGCAAACAAAAACAAATATCAAATTGTAAATCACAAAGACCATAAAATTTATATGGCCAAGTATATCATATTTGATTAAAAAGCCAGACTAGCGGCATTTTCGATACTCCATGAGTTAATTTCACTGCTTTCGTTCTGGACATTTTGCGTTAAAATATGATTGTGCTAGTCATATTTTTCTACTTAACATTAGTATTGCTATTATCATACACAAATTTATCACTGTGCTGAATAGGCTTGTTCAAAATCAATTTTACACAAAATTTGATTGTGTCAATTTGAAAATAAGTACGGTTACAGTAATTCAATACAATTAATGTGAGACCTACTATATTGATTGCAGGTGAATGTGGAATGGGTAAGCGAGCACTATCAGAAATAAAATCGGTAAAAGAGTTCTTCAGTTATATGATGGAGGTGGACTTTGTGGACAAGTACAATCTTCTACAACTACAAAGTGTATTGTGGCACCTAGGCAGGAAAGACTTGCATGCCCAATTTGTTACATTTGCCAGAGATTACAACACATCCCCACTTCATTTCTTTGTACCACAGAAAAAGCCAAGTAAGTGTCCATTTAGGGTTATTCTTGAGGCAAGCATCCCGCTACTATTATAATAGACTAAAAGTTTATTGATTTGTGACCTAGAAAGGTGTCATAAAAAATCTAATGTTTGCATATATTTTGGCATTAGGAGGTATACAAAGCTGAAGAATGCAACTATCATATTTGACCCAATAAGTGCCCATGACAGTTAAAAAATAGAAAAATCAAAAGGGGCTTTAGTAGGACCAAATTTAGGCTAATTATTCACAAAAGTAATGTACAGAGAGTAAGCCATTAATCAATTTACAAAAGATAATAAACAGAGAAACCGACATGGTTTTCATAGATTCTTTCTGTATTTAAAGTTGCTCCACCGCTGACAAATGGTATTTTTTCACTATCAAACACAGGAGAAGACGATTAAATATTTTTCTTCATTTACAAAAGTTACTTACTTTATACCATTACCACCGTTAAAAAGTTTGAGCTTCTAATTTTAGTTCAAGTTAAAAATATGAAAAATAATTAATTGCATCCCGAAAAAATTCCGTAGCACTATATCCTATATGAAATGAACTACTGATTGCGCATGCACCAAAGGCGAAATAAAATATTTTATATTATTTTTTGTTTTAATTAGGCATATATATACAGAATTTTTGTTCAAATGAAGAATATCATTTATGCTCTGTCGGCGGTGGAGCATCTTTAAGTCAATGTAAGTGTTAGGTCTTTCATAGTTTCAGTAAATATAGTCAACATAAGTGAAACTGAGGCTTCAAAAAAGTTTATAGGAACAGGAGCACATATTAGGTTGAGTATGGTACACCAGTTAGTACATCAGTCTTTATAAAGGACATTTTTGCTATGTAATTTCCCTTCAATATCCTTTACTAGAAAGGTTTGACTGGTTGTATCTAAAAATGTGATTTTATAAGCCATATCAATTTACTGTTAGATCTGTTTAAAGATGCTCCACCACTGATCGACGGAGCATAAACAATATTAATCATTGGGACAATGTTTGATGCTTAATTGTGTATATTATTTTTGTGAGATCAGTACCTCATTCCGTATAGGACAGAGTGCTGGGATGTATTTTGGGGATGCAATTGATCTTAAATAATTTCATTTTGAAGCAAAATAAGAAGCTCAAACATTTCAATGATGGTATTTGTGTTAAGTAAGTAACTTTTAGAAAAAACAATGTACTTATTTTTTAGCTTACTGTTTTTATTATATAAAAATTACCATTTGTCGGCGATGTATCACCTTTAAAGTATTTGATTAAACACAAACACTTTGCTTTTTGTTTAACTTAGATATTTTATTGCATTTGAAAAAGGAAATGGTTACACGCATGTTGACTTTCACATTGGGGGAGATCTGGCAACAACATCGAAACAGGACCTCGAAATCTTGCGAGGAAACATTGCTGAACGACTGTGTGTTCCACCAAAGTTCATCTTCATCAAGGGTATCGAGCCTCTACACAGTTTGATAGTAACCCTAATGGTGCCTGAGGCGGCTGTGTTTGCCCTATTTGAGCTATCAGAGATTGAGAAATCAACCCTTCAAAACCTGAAGATTGACTCATTTGGAGTGGGTGACAAACGTGTGGAACTTGGAGGTAATTAAGTTTTCTTCTTACTTTTCAAGGAGGATCTGACAAAATTTGTTCAAACTATACTACTCATACTTGACTACATAAGCCCCCAATGTATATTTTGAATGGTTATTTCATTTGCAAATTTACATTTTTCACGGTATGTAAATAAAAATGTAGAGCTGCATACATACTCTAGTAAAATTGCAAAATATCTGCAGATATCCCTGTTAAGAGTAAGAGAAAAAATGACGGATTTTTGTTTTCAAATTATTTTATTCAATTTTAAATTCAAAATATAGAGTAGACTTGTAGTCTTAACGCTACAACACCTAAAATTGTGACGATCCCTGTCCATGCAGGGTAATAGAAAAAATGACTTCTTATGCAAGAAGGTTTCTACAATATTAATGCATTATTCAATCTCTGCCATAAAATATAATGATTACTGTGTACTTACCTTTAAAAGTGCAGTCAGTGGATGGAAAGAGAATATATTGTTATGTAAATGTGCATCAGGTATATAATATATGGCATAAGAGTCTAAATGATGTGTATATATCTATAGGGCTCCTCTTGTTTGTTTTTGTTCCCTGAGTATTGTCTTCTACACATGTTTGGATGTTCAGAATTATTTGTGTGACAAAATAAACTTGCAAGGCCATGAACAATTATCATTAATTTAAGATGGTGATGATGGAAAACACCCTCTGTATTTTATCTCTCCTGAATACCTTCCCAGAATACAATACTGACATTTACTATAAGATTTTGTTATGTACTGCCACAACAATCGATACCGAGAGAAGTAAAAAAAATGATATTTTAGATAGCATATTAACATACCTTAATGTTTTTTCTTCATGATTTTAGATTTAAAATTTGAAAAGGCAGCCGTGCTGAGCGAAAAAGAAGAAATACAGCGTATTTTGGAGAAGAAAGAGAAGTTAACATCAAGAATTAGACAAGAGCCAAGCAAGGCTGATCCCAATACAGCAAAGCTTTGTCTTCTTCACAGGAAGAGCTTGCCAAGGTCAAGGTCACCTCGGATCAGTTGAAGGTCGCTAATGACCGTGCCATGATGATTTTTATCAGGATACACTTGACTTCTTGCAGACTAAGCAGGATTCTAGCCAATTCTTTCATTCACGCCCTGTTGACTCTCTTTGCAGACTCAGCATCAGTGCCTATTTCAAATATTGTCTTGAACCAGCAGCCAACCTCGGGTTTATAAACCGCCAACTTTGACCATCGAACAGCAAGAACAAACAGCTCCTCCAAAGAAGAAACTTTTTGAGCGGGGGTAAGAAAGGAAATCAGTTTGTTAAAAGAAAATTTGGAAAGATTGTCGCTGGGCCAACTTCCAATTTTCATCAAATATTCGTCTGCAATTCATTGAATAATTGTCTGAAAATAGCATTGTATTTAATACGTATGTACATTTTAGGAGACCCCGAATTCCAATATAAAAGTACATCAGAAAAGTCTCCTAAGATGTTCATACCCTATCAAACTGCAATTCTTGATTTTTGTGTTACAGGTGGTGATGTGGAGGGGGAGGGGGAGTCGTTTGTGAGACTATGTAATAGTGTCCATTACAATGAGTACTTTTTATTTTAGTGACTTTGGTCCAGCTACAAATGTAGTTATTTTTAGTGACTTTGGTCCAGCTACAAATGTAGCTAATACACATTATAGTATATAAGTATATATGTACCTAACAAAATTAAGGTCAGAGTGGTGGTAAGGGAGCATTGACTTTTTGACAGACAGTAGTTTTCTAGTTTTTGTCTAATTTTTTTTCTGTTAAAATTTCTTGTCTTTTATAATCTTATTTAATTGTTTGCAGCAGCTCAACATCCATTTCCACAGTGCTTTAAAAGAGATTTCACTAAAACTTCAGGATGCTCACAAGACAAAACTCATGGGAAATATTCGTTTTAGCAAGTTTGACGAAATCGATCTGTCCAAGCATCCAGAGAAGTTTTTACAAATCCTGTTTGAAACTGAAATGGGTAAAATACCTTGCTGATCCATGTAAGTATATAATGCAGTTAAAATAGGATTTTGAACTGCATTTAGTTGGCAGTTATGGGAGTATGAATGTAAAATTGACTGCAGTAAATTTAATCAAGCATGCTAGCACATTATGTTAAATGTGCTGTTATCCATTTTACATTCATTCTCCCAATAAAATTACCAACTAAATGTAATATTTAATATATTTACTTTTGATAGCAATTTTTATGATAAAATCCAAGAGATGTTGCATCTATATATATAATGACTAAAAATCATTATCATTATATGGTGATGAGAGCATTTGTTACTTGCAATTTTCTCTCTTCCCGGAAATATTTACATTCAGTTGCCATTTCTGCTATATAACACTATCCAAGGCAAAGTGAAGTCTATGGGGTATAATGCACTCCCCAAAATGGCCATTATGTTGTCATTAATGTTGACGTGGTGACGTCAACTGATCACCGTCAAAATGGCTGTTCCATCTTGTGGATTAAATCGTTGTTGATAAACGGTTTTCCCGGTCTACCTTAATAATGTTAATGCAGAGACACTCAAATTAAGTTCATAATGTAAATATAATAATTCAACTATTTTCCTCTGGAATCTATGGTCTATATAGATGCCAAAGCTTTGCAGATAATCATCTCATATAATGCGCTAGCAATGCTTTGGCATCTATATAGACCATAGATTCTATATAAGGAGACAGTTAATACCCTTTTAATTTATTAATTCTATGTTGCTTTTTTGTGACAGGTGAGCATGTCCTAAAAAAACCTTCGAATAATAGGAGACAGTGATTTACACATGTCTGCCGACAAACTTCTAACAAAACGTAAAAAGGATTTGAAATTTGAGACAGATACTTCTAGCCAGTCTGGTCATAAGAAAAAGACTTTCTGACATCTTAACACACGTCTTTCTACAAATCTCTACAAAGACTATCAGTTGATTTTGTCCTTGGATCCCCCACAAAACACCACAGCGTACACAAGAATCAGAACCAAAGGGAGGTAAATCAGAACATCCAGAATCTCATGGTGTCCACAGGAGTGTGAGTGAATCTGCTCTAAGGCGTCACGACTGGATGAAGGCATACAGGGAACATTAGATAAACTGTTGGGTGAAGTCGAGTCGCTGAAGATGATGGTACAGAACCAGTCTGTGTATCGTTCATCCCCTGTTAGTGCAATGGTCCCTGGGCCTAAAACGCCTCCGACATACTGATTTCTTAATCAGTGGATCGCCGGATTATTAATTTGTCGTTTTAGATAACACCCAACTTCACTTTTCCCAGTGCACACGTCTGTTTTCTGAAAATTAGAAGATGACTATATGAAAAAGTGACCTCCTCTAGCAAAACAAGTAACCAGTAAAGGAAATATATGTCCTTTACTTCATAATTTGTTTTAAAGTCTACTGGTAAATTATCATAAGGGTTATTAAAATTTGATGCATATCTTTTTATCACGTAATTAATGCATCAATTCGTAATTGTGCTATCATTTGCTAGGTTTGCATATTAACTTAACTATGCTATGAGTTCATTAAACTTATTGTCGAAGTCCCATGGTTGATTGTACTTCGTCAAATTACACTTATCAGTGATAAGTTTAGCATAGCATTGTTTCTGTAAACCAACATATTTTCCCATGCAATTGATTTTCGCACATTTTACGGGCGAGTGAATAACTGTGAGATCGTCTAAAACACAAGGAAAGAAGAATCTTAAAAGTCTAGATCGCAAAAATAAATTCAATGTTCAACTGTTACTGAAATGTATCCTTTTGAAGTCAAATTCGACAAGGTCCAACTGTAACAGAAATGTGTCCCTGAGATGTCAAACACCATTCAAGGTCCAACTGTTACAGAAATGTGTCCCTTAGAAAGTCAAACCCGACCAGGTCCAACTGTAACAGAAATGTGTCCGTTTGATGTAAAACCCGATTCCAGGTCCAACTGTAACAGAAATGTTTCCCTTAGATGTCAAACCCGTTCAAGGTTCAACTGTTACAGAAATGTGTTCCTTAGAAAGTCAAACCCGACCAGGTCCATTTGTAACAGAAATGTGTCCCTTTGAAGTAAAACCCGATCCAGGTCCAACTGTAACTGAAATGTGTCCCTTAGATATCAAACCCGATCTCATCCAGGTCCAACTGTTACAGAAATGTGTCCGTTAGATGTCTAACCCGATCCAGGTCCAACTGTAACAGAAATGTGTCCTTAGATGTCAAACCCGACCAGGTCCATTTGTACAGAAATGTGTCCGTTAGATTCAAAACCGATCCAGGTCCAACTGTAAGAAATGTGTCCGTTAGATATCAAACCATCTCATCCAGTCCAACTGTTACAGAAATGTGTCCGTTAGATGTCTAACCCGATCCAGGTCCAACTGTAAACTGGTCCAAATGTTAAGAAATGTGTCCCATTAGATGTCAAACCCGATCCAGTCCAACTGTAACAGAAATGTGTCCGTTAGATGTCAAACCCGACCAGGTCCAAGTATGTTATAATAAACTTTTTTTTGGTGTTATGTTATGATTTGATTAATGGCAACAATAGTGAGTTCCAAGATTCATAGGTTGATTTACTTATGCAAGCCATTGAGTTTGTTTACTTTATGAAGCCCCATAGGAGTTTTACTTTATGCAGCCATTGATTTGATACTTTATGAGTTTGATTTACTTATGGCAAGCCCCCAATGAGTGATGTTCGATTGACTTCATAGTGAGTTCGATGCCCAAATAGTTTGTAGTCCTCCTTTGATAGTACAGAGAAGTTTCTTACATTTAAATTTAGAATTTCCTGTATATACATAATTCAGCTTTCTCGTTCATAAATGCAGTTCAATTGTTAATTGATTGATTGTATTTCTGAAAAACAACCAACAAATATATATAATTAGTAACTTTACTGTAGTCATATCTGTCCCTAAAACGATCATTGACTTTAATTATGATGATACGATATTAAAATCAAAAAGTCCTATACTTATTTATGTAATATTAATGTATATGGAAGTTTTGCAACTAAGAAATTTCCTTATAACTTTCATTCTTGTAGAAAAGTACCGATTGCAATATGTTGAACTGTTTAGAAATATAGAAGTTGTGTCCTACCCAGATTAAGTACTAGTAAAAATTACGTGATAAATTTAAATATTGGCATATCAAATAATGGAACTCCTTTGATAAATTTCATGTCACATAGCTGCTCATGTAAAATCCTCTTTATGCATATAGCCATTTATTTCTCTGATACATAATCTAAAACAAGGTAATGAGCATGAACGATGACAATACAAAATTACATGTACTATGGTATGTTGGTTTATTTGATTTTGTCACTCGTTTTTTAGGTCATCTGACCCGAAGGGTCCCGTCGTCGTGCGCCGTGCGCCGTCCGCCGTGCGTTAACATTTCACATTTTGAACTTCTTCTTAAGTTCTACCAGTTCGATTTAGCTGAAACTTGCTTGAAATGATCCTGACATGGTCCCAACAAAGTGTTGTTATTTTTCGGGTCGATCTGAAATCCAAGATGGCCGCCACAGCCGCCATCTTGAAAACACATTTTGAACTTCTTCTCAAGTTCTACCAGTGCGATTTGGCTGAAACTTGCATGAAATGATCCTGACATGGTCCCGACAAAGTGTTGTTATTTTTCGGGTCGATCTGAAATCCAAGACGGCCGCCACTGCTGCCATCTTGAAAACACATTTTGAACTTCTTCTCAAGTTCTACCAGTGCGATTTGGCTGAAACTTGCATGAAATGATCCTGACATGGTCCCGACAAAGTGTTAATATTTTTCGGGTTGATCTGAAATCCAAGATGGCAGCCACAGCCGCCATCTTGAAAACACATTTTTAACTCTTTCACAAGTTCTACCGGTGCGATTTGGCTGAAACATGAAACAATCCTGCCATGGTCCCAACAAAGTATTGTTACATCTCTGGTTGATCCCAAATCGAAGATGGCTACCATGACACTATATCTAATTAATTTCCTATATGTTAAGGCCCTTGGGCCTCTTGTTTGAAATAAAATTTGTTGAAAGAAATTGAAAATGATCCTGACATGGTCCTGACAAAGTGACACCATATATAATTAATTTTACTATTGCCAAGGTGCAAAGATGACCGTTAAGGCCCTTTTGGCCTCTTGTATTAATGAAACATTTTCCGACAAGATTTCATAGCGTGTTTGTATGGGTTAATGAGATTTTTCATGATAATTTTAAAACTTCATGGAATTGCAGACCAGTACCGTGTGTAGATGTTTGCTCAGTTGAGTTTTTTTCCCGTGATTTTATTGGTGTAACATTTTGTATTATTTTTTTTATCATTATTTTTAATTATTACATGTTACACAGTAGTGATTGATATATATAATAAATATTATCCGGATTTTGGATTTGTTTGTTAATGTTTCCTATGAATTTGTGTTTAATCTATTTAGATATAAACCTGTATCTGTATTAATAATTTGTGCTACCCCCGGTAATTATATGACGTGTACATCGTATTATTGTTGTGATTGTATAATGACTGTGATATGCTCATAGAAAATAACTGCAATATTTCTTGTTATAGATATATAAATTATACATAAGCATTAGTTCCAAGTTTTGTTTATTTTTCAATATATATGTATTTAAATAAAAAGAAACGTTTGGTTTGCCTCAATAAGCAAAAATGATGTTATCTTAATTCAATAATAAATTTACACAAAAGATAAGGTTTTCAGGTAATTATACCAGTAAAGAGGTAATTAATTGATAATAAGCATATGTACCAATGACTTTTGCCACATTACTTAAAAGTTCATACATCAAAATTTTAACGCTTATGAAAGTTAAAAATCTATGGAATAATTTGGTTAGAATGGTGATACTATTTGGAGTTTTAAACACAGCAATCTGCTAAAGAAAATTGATAATACTTGGCAATCACATAATTCATGGTACATGTAATTATTAAAGTACCTTGCTTCTTAAAAGGACCATATTTATTTTGAGCAAAACAAGAAAATGATGGGTATTACAACATGTATCGGATATTGAAATGAAGTAATGGAAGTCAAGATTTATCACATGATAATATTGTTTTATTTCTGCATGACAGTGCATGTACACGCAGATACACACCTTCATGAACATTTATTAAAATGGGAACAACAATATTCAATTTGTTGCAATATGTTGATTTTTTAAATGTTTAAAATGTTTTCTAGTGTGATAATTTGATGTATGCATAAATATCATGTATATACCACCAACTAAAAGTTTTAAAATGTGAAAAGAGTTTAACCTTATAAGCGAAACATTATTATAATATGAGATATATAGAGACGAATTTCTTTCGAGCACTTATGATCACCTGAGGTTTTTGGAGGCAATGACTTTATTTGCAAATATCATTGTCTGTAAGAGCTTGCAGATGGTCGAAATTGCCAACAAGAAATTCTTTGATTTTGGTATTATTTTCCTTATATCTTTAAAACCTCCATTTGTACTCGAACTTTGTGCACTATGTTATGTATGATATGCATACAAGTATATGTGTATGTGTATGTATATATCTACATGTATAAATTGCGTGTATCTAAAGGTCAATCACAACAATTGATTTGTCATGTCATTCTGTGCAAATGTATAATTAACTTATGTTTCGGAACTCATGACAAGAGGGTATGCTATATCTTTGAAAAATCCTGAAACATTGTAAAACTGTAATATGCAAATCAAATTTTTCCTAGGTCAGCTCTCCCCTGCTCTGCTTAACAGCACTGCTCTTATACTTTCTGTAAACCAGTATTTATCATATATGTACAATACTTTGCGTTTTTGTTATTTTCGATATATTTGCGAATACATAAATTTGTGATCAAGGGCTCTTACTGAAAATCCTGTATTATGTTTATACACTGTGTACACTGGGAATAATTCGCGTACCACGTGATACCCAATAACGTTTGTGCGGGACTTTTGTTTATATTGGTGATGGAATGATGTCAAAAGGTGACATCCCGCGCAAACGGGAGATTACAAATAGTTACGTTCTATCACCATTGCTGGAGATACTCCCCCACACAAACGTTATCGGGTATTGCATGGTACATGAAATATTCACATTATTCACAAAATATTTGTATTCACGTTTGAGCTCTGTCGTGAAATAAAGCGAACATTAGCGAAATTTGTGTTAATGAATAAAATAATGACATTATTCATAAGCAAAAATATATGCTTCTTATGTTACGTACGCTAGACTAATATCCTAGGAATTCCAATGGTATGTTTAGTGTGATTCATTTCATTTTAATTCAAATTAACAATGCAGCTACACCGTATATTGTTATATCTTGTGTGCCATATACATGTAGTGTTACTGGTAGTTATATTGTGTCATTTACATTTTCAGTTTTGTTATTCATCATTGGCATTTTGTAATTTACCAAAGACATTGTATTTAATTCAGTAGTTGCTGCTATTATAATAGAAGATATTTCAAGTAGTTATTTTTTTAATTAATTTAACTTGGAGTTATTGACATCAAGGTAAATGTAAGTTTATGAGAAGCTACTCATATATTTTGTTGTGGTAATATTATCTTTGTTTAGTAGAATCTTCTTAATACTTTCCACATCAATAGATGTATGTGGCTATTTTTACAGCTTTATGTTAATTTACACTGTAATCTGTGTAATTCTTCATTGGACTATCATTTTAGGTGCCAAAATAAGCAACACACTCAGTGATTCAGTACGAACAGTAATATTGTCAATTTTAAAAAACGCGTTCATCATACCTATCATATATTATGTGGTTGTTGGATATGATATCCATTTCACTCTTGTTAGTGATTTTGTTTTAAATAAGAAAAGCTAAATAAGTGTTTTTGTGACTTTTCACAACATAACCTACAATAATAAAATCAGTAATCATAGAACTACATGATCCAATATACGTAGTCCCAAAATATACGTGGTCCCAAATTATACGTGGTCCCAAATATACGAATATATACATAGTCCGAAAATAAACGTGGTCCCAAAATATACGTAGTCGAAAAATATTCGTAGTTCTAAAATATACGTAGTTCCAAAAAAGCTCTTTTAGCAAATCAAAACCTTGTAATTATGGCGACATCTATACCATATATGGTATAATCTTAATATAATTCAATGATTTTAATAACTTGTGAACGATGTAGAAATTAATGAATTATGACACCCACCTTTTGTGTCGAAAAAATAGTTTCATTACATTCTATCGAACTAGGAGAGTATAACAGTTTTATCTGGATATTCTACATCTGCCTGTGTCTGAAAAAATTGCAAAATAAGCTGTATGCTAAAAATAAAAATGATATTTTTGTTCTGGAAAATACCATAGCTATGGCTAATTTTACATATGCTTGTATGTTAAGTTATCAGTTCTGGGGCACAATATATATATATAGCATTTCATATTTTTATAACGTAATAAACGTTGGTCATAAGTGTACATTAACAAGAGAGAAAAAAGCACTTTAAAAGATGCTTTTGAAAGTTACATTAAATAAGTAAATAGTGTATGCATTGTACATCAATTACTTTTGTCCCAAAGTTTGTGTGAAGTTACTCTAAAAGAGGATAAATATATATTTTTTACGATTAAAGCTAACAACGTAACTCTTCATGTTTTCTATTTCATTTCAGAATATTTTATTTTCAGATGTTAAACACAATGGGAATAGGGCAACGGGCAGCATGCCTGATATACGCCCTCTCTTCCTCTTTTCTACCTGGGAAATGCATGTTTATTTACGGAGATATTTGTATATTTACGGAGATATACATATATTTACGGAGATATACGTATATTTTACGGAGATATACGTATATTTACGGAGATATACGTATATTTACGGAGATATACATATATTTACGGAGATACACATATATTTACGGAGATATACATATATGAACGGAGATATACGTATATTTACGGAGATATACATATATTTACGGAGATATACATATATGAACGGAGATATACGTATATTTAAGGAGATATACATATATTTACGGAGATATACATATATGAACGCAGATATACGTATATTTACGGAGATAAATATTATATACATTTTCCGAGATATAAGTATATTTACGGTATGTTAAAGGCAGAATTGTTTATCTGGAAATAAATATATTTTACTGAACTATTGTTTAGAGTGTTGTTTTAAAATGTGACTGACACTGTATCGCAACGGATTGCTGATGGACTATATCCGTTTTGTTTTATATACATTTTCCCTTTCAGTTGTGGGATTTGGGAAAAAAATGATTTCTGATTGTTAAAATCTCGATAGAAATTAAAACGTATTTAAAACATAATTTATTCAAATTTTAATTTGGATTGTTTACAAAACCACCCTTGATGGTCTTAACGATAACAGGAACTATTTTGAAATTGTGTTAAAGTGTTAAACGGAGATGTAAATAACACTTGCTACAGCTACATGGACATGTTCGGGGTATGGTGCACTTATTGTCTTAGTGAGATGGTCTTTATTGGTGAAACAGTAGGTGATATTATTGGTGATGTTCGCTGATTTGCATATCACAATTAAAAGATATGAAATAATAATTGCACTCTGGTTTATCTCCAGTTAAACTACTTTGTCAAATTATTCTGTAAAATCATGAACTTGTCATTGAGTGTTATAAGCGATTCTGACTTATACACATGTAGATCGAAGCCGAACACCTATACAACACGTTTACCTAACGTATACGTATACGTAGTGACAAGCGGAATAACTCTAATAGAAAAATCCATCCGATCCTGCCTTAATAGCCTATCCTGCCTTTTTAGAGTCCGATCATGCCTTTTTTAGAGTCAGATCCTTGGGATCACAAACTGTTGTAAAACTCTCGGCAAGCCTCGTGTTTTACAACATTTTGTGATCCTCAGGTAGAATATCCCTATCCTTCTTATGCACATATGAAAGAGACTTATATGGTAGTATAAAATAACGTATAATAGAGGTAATAATTAAGGTTTTCATACAATATTTTACATTTCGGTATAACCATTTTAGGTCTGTTTCTGTCCGATCCTGTAAATCGTCGTTTTGGATCATTTAACTCTTATCTAAGCTAGCGCAATGTACATGTGCATTGATAATTTTTTTTCCTTTTCATTTCATACATATATCAATAAGTTTAACTTTTAATGATATATCTATTCTTATTAAATTGATTAAAAGTAGAGCATGATTTATATGCTTTACCTTTATTTTATATAGTAGGAAAAACAGAAAGTTAAATGTTTTACATACAAGGTTGCGACATGCTTGTAGCGGTTTAAAATATGATTTGTTTCGAGTTGATATAATCAATGACCCATCATGTGAATGCGGAAATGAATGTGAACATGTTGTGCATTATTTTTAGAATGTACATTATATAGAAAACAACGTGAAATTTTATTAAACAACATCTTCTCAATATTGTAATGTCACAATTAATGTTATTCTTTGTGGTTCTCCAAACCTGTCAGACGAGCAAAACGGATATATTTTTAAATCCGTGCAGTCCTATATAAAAATAATAATCGGTTCTAAGGTCGCTTAAGAATATTTCACTTCAACAGACTTAACCCCCCCCCCCCCTCCCCCCCCCCCCAACACCCCCCACCCTAATTTGTTTTTTTTTTTTTTTGTTTTTTGTTATTCTGTTTTTCTTCCAGGCTTTTCAACTCTCCTCTTCTAAACCAATATCCAATATCCAACTCTAGAAAATCTTATTGGTTATAGTGCATATTATTGTAAATCTGTATATATACAATAGGCGTTTCTAAGTTGAGATAACTTGTGCCTTATCCCTGTTGTTATGTTGAACAATAAAAATATGTTTAAATCAAAAATCATATGAATGTTTATAATACGGAAGACCGATGCTGCCGTATATATAAAGTCAATTTTATCTTACTAACATGTACTTAATCTTACTGAGTTGATACTGAACGCATGCCTTTAGGCCTCTGTATTCAGATCCAAATCCCTAATGTATGTTTACAAGTGTAATTCTGTTGTCACTTCCAGATGGTATGCTGTGATTATTGTTTTTGTTGGTGATGTAGCTCCTGCCTTTTGTTGCCAGTGTTTATCCAGCCTGTTTTCACAGGTGTTGAGCGTTTGTGACTGTACTTCTTCTGGTAACGAGTTCCAATCATTTACAACCCTTTGTGAAAAAGTGTATTTTCTAATGTCCACTCGTGGTCTTGCCTTTCCAAACAGTATGAATTCCCTCTTGTTCTTTTGTTACAATGTACTTTAACCAGACCAGCAGAACCTTGTTTGTTATAGAACCCTCGTACAATCCTAAAGACATCGATCATGTCACCCCGTTCCTGTCTATATTTCAATGATGGCAACTTCAGCTTCTTCATTCTTACATCGTATGCAGTACATGTATCTTTCATCCCTGGTAACAACTTCGTTGCTCGTCTCTGCACATTCTCTATCAAGTTTATATCCTGTATTTTATGAGGATTCCATATACTCGCGCCATACTCTAGGTGAGGACGAACCAATGCCTTTTATAATAAACAAAACGGCCTGTCATTTAAATATGTGTATGTTCTTCTTATTGTCCCTAGGACTCTATTTGTCATGTTCACAGCAGTCTGGCTATATTGTCTAAAATTCAACTTATTGTCCACAAGGACTCCCAAATCCTTTTCTTCCTCTTCTATTTCCATCTGATTCCTTATACAAATGAAGATTTAATGAAGCAATTGAGTGCACGATCTGGAAGATCATTTATGTACAAAACAAATAATGTTGGACCGAGTACGCTACCCTGTGGTATGCCACTTGTCACGGATTTCCATTTGGATGTTTGTCCATTTACAGACACCTGCTGTTTACTTTCTGTTAAAAATGCCCGTATCCATTCTGTAGTCCGTGTCAATTTCCCTAATAGTATCACCGTATCGAATGCCTTCATGGAATCCATGTAGACCACATCAACACTACTCCCTTCATCCATTATTTCTGTCAATTGATCAACAACTTTCAAGATTTGAAGAACAGTCGATTTCCCTTTAACAAAACCGTATTGCTGTGGACTCAATAAGTGGTTATCTTATATATGTAACATAATTCTTGACCTATAATTATCTTCCAAATTATCCGAACTGCAAATTGTAATTGATCTTTGCGCCATTAGTATTAAGTGGATTGTGTGAAAATACCTATATATTTCACATTTGTTTATCAAGATCATAGTCATATTAACTGTTTTGAAGATTTTTTCACTTATTTAGATTACATGTAGATTCTAACTATCAGTTTTAAAATTGACCGATCCTCTTTCCAACTATGCAAGAAAAATATTATTTTACACTTTTTTGGTCAAAATAGGTAAACAAAGTAATACCTTTGATATCTGCACTTTAATTTAATACATATATTTATAATTTTAACGACTATTTTGTATTCTGATCCTGCCCGACTCTGTCTTATTCTGCCCGATCCTGCCCGATTCCGCCCGTTTCTGCCCGATCCTGCCTGTACGTAATGCTAAATCTTCCACCGATTTCGTAAATTACATCAGAGGGCTTCTTAAGTTGTTGACACTCTGCGTTGAAATGGAGGAAGAGCTTGCGTTCAGATTAGACATTATTACAGGTTATCGTGGAGTTCTTTCAGGTATCGGGAGATTTAATAAATCTGTAAAAGAAATAGGGAAATCAAGGCGACAGGAACTGCAGGAAGGCACAGCTGAAGTTGTTGACAATGAGATGGTGTAAGTAAGTTAGCAGGAAGCCGAGGAAGGGGTCTTGTCCGGTATAGTTCAGGCTTGTCAGCTTGCCCAGTATCAGACTAAATTGCTGACGGACAAGTGAAAACTTTAAAACACATGTCCGATGGGACATGTGATAATGTCTGTTTCTTTGTTGTTATTCATGGAACAAAGAAGTAATTCAAACCACGTGGACAAAAAATGTCAAATTTTCAAGGCGATCTGCCCCTTTATCAAGACACACCCAGTGGACAAGGATCTGAGAATTAGTTACAGATTATATAATCATGGACCCCACAGAGTGCCCTAAGACCATATTTAGACGTTTTAGAGGTCTAGATAAAAAACGATAAACATCATACTATACATGGTACAGGTGTACTATATACGAGAAGGGTAGAAGCTCACAGACTCAAAATTTCAAACCCGCCTACCTTTAGCGACTATAAAAACACAATTCTAACACATCTTCACAAAAACGGTTACTACCGTTGGAAAGAGCGATAATAATTTTCCTTTCAAAATCAACATACACATCTATAAAAAGTGTCGGCACTAAGACGATTTTAAAAGCCCCATTTGCACAAACAATCAAATACAACCCTAGATTTTAGAAAATCACCTAATAAAATTAATTCTGTTTGTGTGGCCGATATAATATGCATGAGTGAGGCCTTCGCTGCAATCTCCACAGTTGTATACATGTTTGAATAGTAACGGCGAAATTTATATATGGATGCACAACGTCCTGAGAAGAGAGACTCCAGGTGCTATCTGCAATGGTGATGTCATTGCTTATGCACCACAAGCCCTGGCCATTGCTAATGAAACAGACCGCTTTACAGAACCAAGGAATTACTTCTTCTACAACGAGCGAATCAACGAGTTCGACCAGACTGTGTTCACAGGTTTATACATGGCCAATATGGGCCACGTGTTCTTACCAGCACAGGACTGTTGGTTGCTGTCTAACTGTTCATGTTCTTTCCATGTGGCCTATTCTTTCCGAGGTGGAACCACTATTCTTGGCTTCATGGTCCTGTTGGGCGTCATCGGAATTTATGCCATCAATTTTGCTTTCTTCCTGCCTGCGTCTGAAGCTACTTGTGGAGCAAGGCGGTTTATGATGGGTGTGGTGTATGCCATAGTGTTTGCCGCTTTACTTGTAAAAGCCCTAGACAACTGGCGCTATAGCGACATGCAATATAGCCACAGGAAGTACAAAGGCCTCACCAGCGCATGCTCTCTATTCCTGGTGGCTCTCGGGATAGTCGCCATCGAGGATATCATTCCAATCATGTGGCTCATTCTGGTACGGCCTACAGCTACATAATTTAGTTTGTACACCGAGGGCATGGTAATGGATGATTGGGCGTGGTGCGATCCACATGACCTCTACGATCGTGCCCTGGTCATGTCCATGATCTTCGTCATGTTCCTGGTGATTGTAACGGGGATCGTGGCGTCTCTTGCCTGGAACAGTGACAGTAACTATTACGAGTCACGCTGGATCTTTGTGTCCAGTGTAAGTACGGCTGGGTGTTTCCTTGTGTGGATGATTGTGTCCACCAACGCCGGGCCACCATACCGAGACTGCCCACCCGTTCCCCAGGACGGGGGGCAAACAGGTCTTTTTCAGGCCGAAAAATATTAACTCTGATCCACATCAACTTCACGTCAAGAAATACTCTCATACTTGGCATTCATCAAAACATAACTTTTATAACCATGTACACGATGTGCTCCACCTATGACGTCATCAATTTGATTATTTTCCTATTCTCGCCAAATTTTGCTAGAAATTCATCATCTTTAAGTTAGAAAAGGCTTGAAATGAATTTGGCCGCCACTTTGGAGCAACCTTATATTTTGCATGGATATGCGTAAATACACGATACACAACATGTGAAAATCTCTTTTTGCTCCACGAAGGCGGCCACATTCATGTTTAGAGAAAACCACTCAAAAAGTATGATTTTTCAAGGATTTTTGTGAAAAATGGCGGGAAACTGCATGTTGATGACGTCATAGTGAACATAATTGGCACATGCGGGATATTTCGGGATGTAATGTGTTAGCAAATGTATTCAACTGTTATATGGCAAGATATGCTGTTCTTTACTGGAGAATTAATTTTGCGGCCATGTTCGAGCCTTAACGTACCTTCTCCTTTGTTGACATACCTAAGAACAAAAGGTCAAAAAATTCCATAAAACAATGAACAACAATTCAACCTCCATGAATATGCCCCATATAGAAAGCCTCGAAATATTGACCTGGACTCGTATGCATAAAGAATCTTAAATGGTTAAGAATATGCTTAAGTTAAAAATTCTGCTAAGCAGATTAATTTTTGTGCTAAGCATATTGCTTATCTTGTTAAGTGGCTTGCATGATTTTTCTTAACACTTAAGCATACTCTTAACATTAAACAACCACCTTACCTGTCTTAAATCGTTAAGTAAGATGCTTATCTTTCCAAAATGGCCGCTGCTAATGGACAGAATAATGCACCTCAACAGTTTGTAAGGGCATTGAGAAGAGAAAGAATTTTCCGGGACAGGTTTGATCCACTTCAAAACTATAACGGGATTGAACTTTATCAAAGATTCAGGTTTGACAGGGAGGGGATCCATTTTATTAATGATATTGTGAAACATTATATTGCCCCCGCCACAGGACGGAATCACAGCCTACCATCATTTTTGCAGGTGTTATTAGTACTGAGATTCTATGCTACAGGGAAAATGCAACTCTGCAGTGGTGATAAAATGCTTTAAACCGCCAGGAAGTCGTTACCAAGTTCATTTCATTCCCTATTTCTGCTGAGGCTGTGAGGAAACATCAAGCAGATTTTTATGCAGTTGCTAGGTTTCCGGGGGTTATCGGAGCAATTGACGGCACACATATACGTATTTTACGCCCCAGTATCAACGAGCCGGAATTTGTTAACAGAAAAAACTTCCATTCCATCAATGTACAGATTGTGGTAGATGCAAATTCACGTATTTTAGACCTAGTTGCGAGATGGCCAGGGTCAGCACACGACGCGAGAATCCTTCGTGAAAGTGGTCTGGCAAGGATATTTGAGGCGAGAATGGTGCCGGTAAAATGCCACTTACTTGGCGATAGCGGGTATCCTTGTAAAAACTTGCTCTTGACACCCTACCTCAACCCACTACCCGGACAACAGACTCGGTACAACAGGTAAATGTTACTAAAAATGTGTCTACCTTTATTGACAATCTTCTCCGGTCACTCGCGCTACTGTTATTATTGCATTGGAGAGTTTTCGAAAAGGGAACTAACTCTAGTTGTATAATATGAGGCGTTCAGAATGGGATAATCTAATATTTGAACATCATAGTTGAAAAAAAAACCCAATAGAAAATAGAGAACTTCATCATGTCTAAATGTTTCAAGTTTTTATAAAAATAACAGACACCATATAGGGATTGGATTTCGTTTTTATGTTAACCATGCTTGTATGGAGCAATTCCTCTAAGAATATATTCTATGGGGCGCGTTAGCGCCCCATATTGAATATATTCTTAGTGGAATTGCTCCATACAAGCATGGTTAACATAAAAACGAAATCCAATCCATATATTTACACTCACACGACTTTTTATTTATATTTTATGCAATGAAATCGTCATTTGAAAGTGACGTAATTATTCAATAAAAGTCGGTCAAAAGTGGGAGGAGCTTACTCAATTGAACAGCGAATGATGACGCTTCACGTAAGGTAGAATTATTCATCCGCGACGACAAAAAAGTTCAATATTTTAGTGTAAAATAAACATGACAAACAAAGTAAATTTCAGAGATAATTTTATTTAATCAGATCAGAACTTTAAATATATATTCAATTTTGCTAAAAGTTAATATATAGCGTAATAACATAAAGAATTTGTACACGGCCACATGTGTGAACTCGGTGACCGTTATTGTGCAGCGAGGCGAAGCTGACGCACGCTTACACACTGGAGTTTGCCGAAGTTGTCGAACACCGATTTTCAAGTAGCTCAATGTGTTTGAATTGTCGTCTGACTTGACGGTTTTACATCCTTGGGAGCCATGTGATTATATAATCTACGCTTAGATCCATATCGCCGTCGATAGATGAAACAAATTCACTTGTGTTCGATGGGTACAATGTATTTGTGGTAACGCGGAACTGTCAACACGTGGATTATTAGCGGTTCATGTTTTATAATACACATGATTAAATACTCAAAGAACAAAGACAAGAGGATATGTTTATAACTGACCTCTATCAGAGGGTCTCACACCCGTCTACCCCAAAGACTCGATCGTAGGACGAACATAGGCACAGAGGTAATGTTTACATTTGACACCCATCATTTTTAACAAAAATGAAAGCACGTCGCCCCGGTCGGGATATTTTTCCGTTTCTTTATACAATTGTTAATTTAAAAATTGTTTGAATCATATATAAATATAAAACATGTATATATTGTTTACATTTTTCCAAAATTCTATGAAAAACAACAATATACACGTAATGTTGCGTCAAAATGTAAACAAAGCCATGTGTTTCTTTTTTTTTAAAAAGTAGTCCTTTTACGTTGCACAGAACATTTCCTTACGCAAGTTCAAAGTTCAATGTTACCATGCAGTTATGGTAAACAAAAAAGGCTAGTATTAGCGTATAGTGACCAAGCCTAGCAAGTGTAAATATATGCATGTATAGGGTGTGTTTCACCACATCACAATACATGTATAATTTAGATTACCATATTTTTAATAATGCATATATATACATTTTGTATATAATTATTGCACATTTTGTTAATTAATTTGATCATGAAATTTAATGTTGTGCTTGATCATTTCAAAAAGAATATATGTTAGTACATGTACATTTATCTAATATGTTTCATAATAAATTTAATTGTTTTATGAGTGGGCATATTAAAATTAACAGTCCTTTTCCAGTAAAAAAAAATCAAGTCTCATTATTAATAAACATTATCATTTTGTAAGTGTCTTTAGCCTACCTCATACCATGTTATCTAAGAAATCAAGCAAAGGTTTAAAATAGTTTCAGATTAATTTTGATATGAATATGCACATATAGTTGTATACATGTACATTGTGAATGTGTACACACCGTACATGTACATGTAGCTGACAATTTTTTTTTATTTGTTTTTATGCTTTTAAGATATATTATACACAACATGTATCCTTAAATGATCAGATGTCAACTGACTTATAATCATAATTAAATAATTTGGTAAAATAGAAATTTCAACCTTATATTTAAGTGATATGAAATGAAATGAGAATTGGTGGTTCTGATACACATTTTAGCAGAATTGAACTAATATTGAATTTTATTGATATACTTACCTATATTGCTACATATATATGAAGTGCACACTGTATACAGTGTATACATTAAACTGATATGACTTTGCAAATCAATTCAAGCTTTAATTCAGGATTTATTTTACAATAAAAACATTTAATCAAATCAAATGGTTCACTTTTGTAGTGCACACAAAACTACCAGGTGTATTGTGGAAAGAGCTATTGGGCAATGGAAGAGAAGGTTCCATGTGCTGCATGGAGAGATAAGATTGAGACCAGAGAGAGTCTACAAATTAATCACAGCTTGTGGCATTCTACATAACATTGCTAAATTGTTAAACATGCCACAGCTTGATAATGATGATGATGAAGATGGAGATGATGGTAACTGTGATGGTGATGCTAATAGTATCCAAGAGGACCCTGTTGATGGCAGAGCCTACAGAACCCATATTGTCTGTAACCACTTCTGATGTAAGCTCAATATTATTTGATTTTTACTTAATTATTTTTTTCATCTGACCAGGTTTTTTTTCATCTACTTCATCATTTTTTTTAAATCAGCTGATGATATTTGTAAGTTACGTACATAATGTACAAACATAAATCAAAATAACACTCATTCAATAGATTTCATGAATTTATTATTTGAGTTTTAATTAACATTCATTATCATTTATCCTTTTGATTTTCAAAGTGAGAAGTTTGTTTTGTAATTTCAAATTTTCTATTTCCAGCTGCAGCTTCTGCTTCCTGAGTTGCTGGATCCCTGCAGTGCTGTCATCTGATTCTAGGGGTGAAGCTACTGTGCATGATGGCATCATGGTAGCTGCACAAGAAGATATGATCTCTGTTGTTATGAACTGCATGGGGGTCTGTTATAAAGACAATTTAAAGGATTAAAGCTAACTGACAATACATGTAGTACATCATTTCATAATAAATATATGCCATCAATTCATAGATGATAACAAATATTAATGATAAAAATAATAAAAAACATGAAATTTGAAATGTCATACATACATGTTTATTGAAACATGTACATAGACATATACATGTACATTGATATTTTTTT
Source organism: Argopecten irradians (assembly GCF_041381155.1). Classification (NCBI taxonomy): domain Eukaryota; kingdom Metazoa; phylum Mollusca; class Bivalvia; order Pectinida; family Pectinidae; genus Argopecten; species Argopecten irradians. The sequence goes on along the minus strand of NC_091142.1, from coordinate 26,292,892 downwards.
TACTTTTGAAGTTACAATAAATGCACCAAAACTTAGATTTTGGCTATATTTGAAGCTTCCTTTTGCAGAATGATTACCATAATTCCTTTACAAATATGTGCGTTGGAAAGATAGATCCAAATATTTTGTACTTGATATGAACTAGTAATTTGCATGTACATTTTCAACTAGCCCTATAATCTGTCATAAAATACCTTGAGATTGATGGAAACACTGGGTCAGTGTTTAGAAGCATCATCATGGATGTGTCCACTGCCCATCAATGCCACAAAAGGACACATTATCCAGGCCAATTACATTGCCCACAGCCTCAGCAATTGGACTGATCTGGGGCATAGAAGATGGACCACCACCTGGAATTGAGTACATGTATGCATTTAAGGTTGTTTATTTACCATTTATAATTCCATTTATCAATATCGATTTTGACTGAAATCAGAATATAAGTACAGAAAATGTAATTGTATAATATATTTACATGAAAAAGAATCTGTGGCCTTTTTGTTTTACTATACAACTGTATTTCATTTTTAATCAAGAAAGTACACAATTGTGTATATGTGCAAGGCATTTTATTAGTGTGACATAATCAGGCAATAATCCATTAGGAAAAAACAGGTTTACTGCAAGAAGAAAATAAATAGATTTACAGAAAATAAGACATATTATAAAAAGCCAGTTGGAGTTTTTATATTCAGTTTCTGTATTTACATGTCTGTATCTCACATATATCTGTTCATCTCATATGTATCTGTATCTCATATGTATCTGTATCTCATATGTATCTGTATCTCATATGTATATGTATCTCATTTACATATGTCTGCATTTAAAAAAAAAAGTAGATACCTGAATCAAATTATTGCTATTTAAATTAAATTACAGATACATGTATAGATCTGCAATTTGATTAATGAAATTAATTTATCAACATTTTTAAAATACAAATATCTTAATTCCTTAAACAATACAAATATTTATCTTAAAACTACAGATACATTGTAATTATAAGACAATGTATGTAAGCTTGTATATCTCAATCTGTATTAACAATAGTAAATAGATGTAAGCTAAGCCTTAATGAAAATAATGTTATGTACAGATGATTTTGAAAACAGCTTATCATAATCTGTATTGTTCATGCATAGACCTAAATATCTACAATGACAATAAATGAAGATGTCTGTAATCAAAATATGGGTAAACTCTGTTTTTGATTCCAAATAAGAGTGGTCGTTGTGTTTATTTATAAATGACTGTTGAAGATACTATTGGACAGTATTGGTAGGAGGGTTGGTCTTAACTTATCATTATTCATAATTGGGCGGTACTAATACTATTAATGGATGTTAGGCGTATTCGATTTACTGTTTCCGACCTGTTTGCAGTATGTAAATACGTCTGTATTTCATCGTTTTTCGCCAAAACATAATACAAAACAAGTGCAAACTATGACTCGTATGCATAAAAAATCTAAGAATTTTCTCAAGTTTGTACTTAAGTAAATTTTCAATACACTTAGTTAAGCAAGATGCTTAATTTCTGTTGCATAAATATTCTAAGCATTATGCTTAGCTGTTTTTTGCTAAGCATATTGCAAAAATCTTAGATGGCTCGTTGTCAATGGCGAGACATCATGTTTTCCGTACTTTTTGTTTACAAACAATACCACGCGGACAAAACACGTGCGCGATCGTCGTCTGCTTGTCTAGCTTCTCTGAAAAAATGGCAACGAATAGTGTTGAGACACCAAGCAAAAAGCGGAAACCAAACTGGACGGCAGACGAATGCTTGCAGCTAACAAAACTTGTTGAAGAGAAGAAGAATGTTATCAGGGCCAAGTTTGGTGCGGGGGTTACGACCCAGAGGAAAAGGGAAGCATGGCAGCGCATAACAGATGCCATCAACGCCAGTTCTACTGTCAGACGAAGCGTAGAGGAGGTAGAAAAAAATGGCACAACCTCCATATGAAGGGGAAGGCAGAGTTGTCTGACCACCGCAGACAGGCAGTGATGACAGGTAATTACTAGTAGTTCGATCATGATCATTACAGTTGTAGGCTTAAGCATCATTACGTTGAATTACGTTGAATTAGGCCCCTATAGCAGACGACTAGCCTTGATCTGTGATCTGTTGTGCGACAGTCATGACTGGTTAATGCAGTTTAATAACAATTTCATTTCTACTTACTTTACATTGAGTGTAAAATCACAACAGATCGTCAAAATCTCTGTTAGCCTAGTTCTCAACATCTCGATGGCCGGTGCAATGTTTGCTGTGTCGGGTTGTCGTTATTTGAATAGGAATGCTCGATTTACTTTATCATCTCTATTACGGTACTATTGCAATATATAAGTTTCCGACAACTGAATCGAAGTTCCAAATGAATACTACATAACCTGATCATGATTTATAGTAATATTTCAACTATAGACAGTAGTTTGCACTTGTTTTGTATTATGTTTTGGCGAGAAACGATGACATACAGACGTAATTTATATATTGCAAACAGATCGGAAACAGTAAATCGAATACGCCTAACATCCATAAATAGTATTAGTACCGCCCAATTATGAATATTGATAAGTTAAGACCAACCCTCCTACCAATACTGTCCAATAGTATCTTCAACAGTCAATTATATATAAACACAACGACCACTCTTATTTGTAATCAAAAACAGAGTTTCCCATATTTGATTACTGACATCTTCATTTATTGTCATTATACATGTAGATATTTAGATCTATACATGAACAATACAGATTATGATAAGCTGTTTTCAAAATCATCTGTACATAACATTATTTTCATTAAGGCTAATCTTACATCTATTTACTATTGTTAATACAGATTGAGATATACAAGCTTACATGCATTGTCTTATAATTACAAATACATGTATCTGTAGTTTTAAGATAAATATTTTTGTTGTTTAAGGAATTAAGATATTTGTATTTTGAAAATGTTGATAAATTAATTTCATTAATTAAATTGCAGATCTATACATGTATCTGTAATTTAATTTTAATATCTATAATTTCATTCAGGTATATACTTTTTTTTTAAATGCAGACATATGTAAATGAGATACCTATACATATGAGATACACAGTGATACATATACATATGAGATACAGATACACAAGAGATACAGATATATGTGAGATACAGACATATGTTAATACAGAAACTGGATATAAAAATTCCAACTGGCTTTTTATAATATGTCTTATTTTCTATAAATCTATTTATTTTCTTCTTGCAGTAAACCTGTTTTTTTCCCAATGGATTATTGCCTGATTATGTCACACTAATAAAATGCCTTGCACATATACACAATTGTGTACTTTCTTGATAGAAAATGAAATACAGCTATATAGTAAAACAAAAAGGCCACAGATTCTTTTTCATGTAAATATATTATACAATTACATTTTCTGTACTTATATTCTGATGTCAGTCAAAATTAATATTGATAAATGGAATTATAAATGGTAAATAAACAACCTTAATTAAATGCATACATGTACTCAATTTTAGGTGGTGGTCAATCTTCTATGCCCCAGATCAGTCCAATTGCTGAGGCTGTGGGCAATGTAATTGGCCTGGATAATGTGTCCATTTGTGGCATTGGTGGGGCAGTGGACACATCAATGATGATGCTTCTAAACACTGACCCAGTGTTTCCATCAATCTCAAGGTATTTTATGACAGATTATAGGGCTAGTTGAAAATGTACATGCAAATTACTAGTTCATATCAAGTACAAAATATTTGGATCTATCTTTCCAACTCACATATTTGTAAAGGAATTATGGTATTCATTCTGCAAAAGGAAGCTTCAAATATAGCCAAAAATTAAGTTTTGGTGCATTTATTGTAACTTCAAAAGTAAAAAAAATATCAATGTACATGTATATGTCTATGTACATGTTTCAATGAACATGTATGTATGAAATTTCATGTTTTTTATTATTTTTATCATTACTAGTAATATTTGTTATCATCTATTGATGGCATATATTTATTATGAAATGATGTACTACATGTATTGTCAGTTAGCTTTAATCCTTTAAATTGTCTTTATAACAGACCCCCATGCAGCACCATAACAACAGAGATCATGCCTTCATGTGCAACGACCATCTTGCCATCATGCAGAGTAGCTTCACCCCTAGAATCAGATGACAGCACTGCAGGGATCCAGCAACTCAGGAAGCAGAAGCTGCAGCTGGAAATAGAAAATTTGAAATTACAAAACAAACTTCTCAATTTGAAAATCAAAAGGATAAATGATAATGAATGTTAATTAAAACTCAAATAATAAATTAATGAAATCTATTGATTGAGTGTTATTTGATTTAATGCTTGTACATTATGTACATAACTCTACAAATATCATCAGCTGATTTAAAAAAATGATAAAGTAGATAAAAAAAACCCAGGTCAGTTGAAAAAAATAAATAACTAAAAATCAAATAATATTGAGCTTACATCAAAAGTGATTACAGACAATATGGGTTCTGTAGGCTCTGCCATCAACAGGGTCCTCTTGGATACTATTAGCATCACCCTCACAGTTACCATCATCTCCATCTTCATCATCACCATTATCAAGCTGTGGCATGTTCAACAATTTAGCAATGTTATGTAGAATGCCACAAGCTGTGATTAATTTGCAGACTCTCTCTGGTCTCAATCTTATCTCTCCATGCAGCACGTGGAACCTTCTCTTCCATTGCCCAATAGCTCTTTCCACAATACACCTGGTAGTTTTGTGTGCACTACAAAAGTGAACCATTTGTTTTGATTAAATGTTTTTATTGTAAAATAAATCCTCAATTAAAGCTTGAATTGATTTGCAAAGTCATGTCAGTTTAATACACTGTATACAGTGTGCACTTCATAGATATATAGAAATATAGGTAAATATATCAATAAAATTCAATATTATAGTTCAATTCTGCTAAAATGTGCATCAGAACCACCAATTCTCAATTCATTTCATATCATTTAAATATAAGGTTGAAATTTCTATTTTACCAAATTATTGAATTATGATTATAAGTCAGTTGACATCATTTAAGGATACATGTTGTGTATAATATATCTTAAAATCATAAAAACAAATAAAAATGTCAGCTACATGTACATGTACAGTGTATACACATTCACAATGTACATGTATACAACTATATGTGCATATTTATATCAAAATTAATCTGAAACTATTTTAAACCTTTGCTTGATTTTTTAGATAACATGGTATAAGGTAGGCTAAAGACACCTACAAAATGTACATGTATATATATATGCAATATTAAAAATATGGTAATCTAAATTAAACATGTATTGTGATGTGGTGAAACACACCCTATACATGCATATGGTGTCTGTTATTTTTATAAAAACTTGAAATATTTAGACAGGATGAAGTTCTCTATTTTCTATTGTTTTTTTCAACTATGATGTGCAAATATTGGATTATCCCATTCTGAGCCCCTCATATTATACAACTAGAGTTAGTTCCCTTTTCGAAAACTCTCCAGTGCAATAATAACAGTAACGCGAGTGACCGGAGAAAATTGTCAATAAAGGTAGACACAATTTTAGTAACATTTACCTGTTGTACCGAGTCTGTTGTCCGGGTAGTGGGTTGAGGTAGGGTGTCACAGCCTACCCTCATTTTTGCAGGTGTTATTAGCACTGAGATTCTATGCTACAGGGAAAATGCAACTCTGCAGTGGTGATAATTTTAATGTTGACCAGTCAACCGTATCCCGAGTTATCCAGAGAGTGACAAATGCTTTAAACCGCCAGGAAGTCGTTACCAAGTTCATTTCATTCCCTATTTCTGCTGAGGCTGTCAGGAAACATCAAGCAGATTTTTATGCAGTTGCTAGGTTTCCGGGGGTTATCGGAGCAATTGACGGCACACATATACGTATTTTACGCCCCAGTATCAACGAGCCAGAATTTGTTAACAGAAAAAACTTCCATTCCATCAATGTACAGATTGTGGTGGATGCAAATTCACGTATTTTAGACCTAGTTGCGAGATGGCCAGGGTCAGCACACGACGCGAGAATCCTTCGTGAAAGTGGTCTGGCAAGGATATTTGAGGCGAGAATGGTGCCGGTAAAATGCCACTTACTTGGCGATAGCGGGTATCCTTGTAAAAACTGGCTCTTGACACCCTACCTCAACCCACTACCCGGACAACAGACTCGGTACAACAGGTAAATGTTCCTAAAATTGTGTCTACCTTTATTGACAATCTTCTCCGGTCACTCGCGCTACTGTTATTATTGCATTGGAGAGTTTTCGAAAAGGGAACTAACTCTAGTTGTATAATATGAGGGGTTCAGAATGGGATAATCTAATATTTGAACATCATAGTTGAAAAAAAACCAATAGAAAATAGAGAACTTCATCATGTCTAAATATTTCAAGTTTTTATAAAAATAACAGACACCATATGCATGTATAGGGTGTGTTTCACCACATCACAATACATGTTTAATTTAGATTACCATATTTTTAATATTGCATATATATACATTTTGTATATAATTATTGCACATTTTGTTAATTAATTTGATCATGAAATTTAATGTTGTGCTTGATCATTTCAAAAAGAATATCTGTTAGTACATGTACATTTATCTAATATGTTTCATAATAAATTTAATTGATTTATGAGTGGGCAGATTAAAATTAACAGTCCTTTTCCAGTAAAAAAAAATCAAGTCACATTATTAAAAAACATTATCATTTTGTAAGTGTCTTTGGCCTACCTCATACCATGTTATCTAAGAAATCAAGCAAAGGTTTAAAATAGTTTCAGATTAATTTTGATATAAATATGCACATATAGTTGTATACATGTACATTGTGAATGTGTACACACCGTACATGTACATGTAGCTGACAATTTTTTTTATTTGTTTTTATGCTTTTAAGATATATTATACACAACATGTATCCTTAAATGATCAGATGTCAACTGACTTATAATCATAATTCAATAATTTGGTAAAATAGAAATTTCAACCTTATATTTAAATGATATGAAATGAAATGAGAATTGGTGGTTCTGATGCACATTTTAGCAGAATTGAACTAATATTGAATTTTATTGATATATTTACCTATATTGCTACATTTATATGAAGTGCACACTGTATACAGTGTATACATTAAACTGATATGACTTTGCAAATCAATTCAAGCTTTAATTCAGGATTTATTTTATAATAAAAACATTTAATCAAATCAAATGGTTCACTTTTGTAGTGCACACAAAACTACCAGGTGTATTGTGGAAAGAGCTATTGGGCAATGGAAGAGAAGGTTCCATGTGCTGCATGGAGAGATAAGATTGAGACCAGAGAGAGTCTGCAAATTAATCACAGCTTGTGGCATTCTACATAACATTGCTAAATTGTTAAACATGCCACAGCTTGATAATGATGATGATGAAGATGGAGATGATGGTAACTGTGATGGTGATGCTAATAGTATCCAAGAGGACCCTGTTGATGGCAGAGCCTACAGAACCCATATTGTCTGTAACCACTTCTGATGTAAGCTCAATATTATTTGATTTTTACTTAATTATTTTTTTCATCTGACCAGGTTTTTTTTATCTACTTCATCATTTTTTTTAAATCAGCTGATGATATTTGTAAGTTATGTACATAATGTACAAACATAAATCAAAGTAACACTCATTCAATAGATTTCATTGATTTATTATTTGAGTTTTAATTAACATTCATTATCATTTATCCTTTTGATTTTCAAAGTGAGAAGTTTGTTTTGTAATTTCAAATTTTCTATTTCCAGCTGCAGCTTCTGCTTCCTGAGTTGCTGGATCCCTGCAGTGCTGTCATCTGATTATAGGGGTGAAGCTACTGTGCATGATGGCAAGATGGTAGCTGCACATGAAGACATGATCTCTGTTGTTATGGTGCTGCATGGGGGTCTGTTATAAAGACAATTCAAAGGATTAAAACTAACTGACAATACATGTAGTACATCATTTCATAATAAATATATGCCATCAATTCATAGATGATAACAAAAATTAATGATAAAAATAATGAAAAACATGAAATTTGAAATGTCATACATACATGTTCATTGAAACATGTACATAGACATATACATGTGTATTGATATTTTTTTTTAGTTTTGAAGTTACAATAAATGCACCAAAACTTAGATTTTGGCTATATTTGAAGCTTCCTTTTGCAGAATGATTACCATAATTCCTTTACAAATATGTGCGTTGGAAAGATAGATCCAAATATTTTGTACTTGATATGAACTAGTAATTTGCATGTACATTTTCAACTAGCCCTATAATCTGTCATAAAATACCTTGAGATTGATGGAAACACTGGGTCAGTGTTTAGAAGCATCATCATGGATGTGTCCACTGCCCCATCAATGCCACAAATGGACACATTATCCAGGCCAATTACATTGCCCACAGCCTCAGCAATTGGACTGATCTGGGGCATAGAAGATTGACCACCACCTGAAATTGAGTACATGTATGCATTTAAGGTTGTTTATTTACCATTTATAATTCCATTTATCAATATTAATTTTGACTGAAATCAGAATATAAGTACAGAAAATGTAATTGTATAATATATTTACATGAAAAAGAATCTGTGGCCTTTTTATTTTACTATACAGCTGTATTTCATTTTTAATCAAGAAAGTACACAATTGTGTATATGTGCAAGGCATTTTATTAGTGTGACATAATCAGGCAATAATCCATTTGGAAAAAAACAGGTTTACTGCAAGAAGAAAATAAATAGATTTACAGAAAATAAGACATATTATGAAAAGCCAGTTGGAGTTTTTATATTCAGTTTCTGTATTTACATGTCTGTATCTCACATATATCTGTACATCTCATATGTATCTGTATCTCATATGTATATGTATCTCATTTACATATGTCTGCATTTTAAAAAAAAAAGTAAATACCTGAATCAAATTATAGCTATTAAAATTAAATTACAGATACATGTATAGATCTGCAATTTAATTAATGAAATTAATTTATCAACATTTTTAAAATACAAATATCTTAATTCCTTAAACAATACAAATATTTATCTTAAAACTACAGATACATGTATTTGTAATTATAAGACAATGCATGTAAGCTTGTTTATCTCAATCTGTATTAACAATAGTAAATAGATTTAAGCTAAGCCTTAATGAAAATAATGTTATGTACAGATGATTTTGAAAACAGCTTATCATAATCTGTATTGTTCATGCATAGACCTAAATATCTACAATGACAATAAATGAAGATGTCTGTAATCAAAATATGGGTAAACTCTGTTTTTGATTCCAAATAAGAGTGGTCGTTGTGTTTATTTATAAATGACTGTTGAAGATACTATTGGACAGTATTGGTAGGAGGGTTGGTCTTAACCTATCAATATTCATAATTGGGCGGTACTAATACTATTAATGGATGTTAGGCGTATTCGATTTACTGTTTCCGACCTGTTTGCAGTATGTAAATACGTCTGTATTTCATCGTTTCTCGCCAAAACATAATACAAAACAAGTGCAAACTATGTCTATAGTTGAAATATTACTATAAATCATGATCAGGTTATGTAGTATTCATATGGAACTTCGATTCAGTTGTCGGAAACTTATACACTGTATATTGCAACAGTACAGTAATAGAGATGACAATGTAAATCGAGCATTCCTATTCAAAGAACGACAACCCGACAGAGTAAACATTGCACCGGCCATCGAGATGTTCAGAACTTGGCTAACAGAGATTTTGACGATCTGTTGTGATTTTACACTCAAAGTAAAGTAAGTAGAAATGAAATTGTTATTAAACTGCATTAACCAGTCATGACTGTCGCACAACAGTTCACAGATCAAGGCGAGTCGTCTGCTAGATGCTTAGGGTTATGCCTACAACGTTCATAATCGAACTACGAGTAATTACCTGTCATCACTGCCTGTCTGCGGTGGTCAGACAACTCTGCCTTCCCCTTCATATGGAGGTTGTGCCATTTTTTTTCTACCTCCTCTACGCTTCGTCTGACAGTAGAACTGGCGTTGATGGCATCTGTTATGCGCTGCCATGCTTCCCTTTTCCTCTGGGTCGTAACCCCCGCACCAAACTTGGCCCTGATAACATCCTTCTTCTCTTCAACAAATTTTGTTAGCTGCAAGCATTCGTCTGCCGTCCAGTTTGGTTTCCGCTTTTTGCTTGGTGTCTCAACAATATTCGTTGCCATTTTTTCAGAGAAGCTAGACAAGCAGACGACGATCGCGCACGTGTTTTGTCCGCGTGGTATTGTTTGTAAACAAAAAGTACGGGAAACATGATGTCTCGCCATTGACAACGAGCCATCTAAGATTTTTGCAATATGCTTAGCAAAAAACAGCTAAGCATAATGCTTAGAATATTTATGCAACAGATATTAAGCATCTTGCTTAACTAAGTGTATTGAAAATTTACTTAAGTACAAACTTAAGAAAATTCTTAGATTTTTTATGCATACGAGTCCTGTCCATTAGCAGCGGCCATTTTGGAAAGATAAGCATCTTGCTTAACGATTTGAGACAGGTAAGGTGGTTGTTTAATGTTAAGAATATTCTTAAGTGTTAAGAAAAATCATGCAAGCCACTTAACAAGATAAGCAATATACTTAGCACAAAAATCAACATGCTTAGCGGAATTTTTAACTTAAGCATATTCTTAACCATTTAAGATTTTTTATGCATACGAGTCCTGTTTTTAGTGTATGTGCAAATGCTTTTGGATGGCAACTGGAATTTTATAATGAAATGGCCATTATACTGTCCCTGGTGCTTGATAGTTTTCTAGTCCTGTACATGAACTTGGTGTTATATATATAAATGAACGGGTTTTTTTTCTTCAACTTTAGACTACTTGCAATACAAGATATTTTCTGTATGAATAGGCAATTACGGATTTGATATTACTAAAAAGATGAATATTAAAGATATTAATAAGTTTGTTCTTGTTTTTTTATTTATTTTTGCTGACAGTAGTTCAAACCACGAACAATTATAGATCCTTTACTTTCATCTTGTTAAATTAATATGTTAATTGTTTAACTGTACCCAAAAGAAATGTCTGTTCATATCCAAGTTATATTGGTAGTCAATTTAACTTTAAAATACTTTTATCTCGATGAAAGATGGTAACTAATGTCAGGATAACTATACATGTATGTTTGCCGTTCAAAGGCACGAATATACTTTTATGGAGTTTGATTTGGTTTTATTAGTTTAATGTCCTATAGACAGCCAGGGTCGTGTAAGGACGTGCCAGGTTTGTCAGTTGTGGAAAGCTGGAGTATCCGGAGAAAAACCACCGACCAGCGGTCAGTACCTGGCAACTGCTCCACAAGGGATTTGAACTCGCATCCCAGAGATGGAGAGCTTGTGGTAATATGTCAGGACATCTTAACCACTCAGTTAACGCGGCCCCGGAGAAGTTTGTAGTGTATTGTTATATTGTTATATCAAGCAATTCCTGTATATTTAAATATTGAGAAAATATCCTATATGACCATACGATTCAATAGCATTTACCCATTTCCTATTATTTTACTGATCATGTATGTATGTTTTGTGTTGGAATCCCAAGTTGAGGTTTTGGTGCCAGTGTTAAAAAACTGTTACCATTAGCAACTGACATTGATTTCTACATGAATATTGGATTATAAGTGTCGTTTTGGGTATGGGTAATCATTTTAATAAAGAAAATTATGGATTTTGATACTGTTTTCTGTAATAACTGATATTGGTTTCTATATTAATTTAGGATTATAAATGTTGTGATGGGTATAGACAATCCTTTCAAGGAAGAAAATGTAGGATTGTGATCATTTTAAGAGACCCAATTTTGGTGCTAGTGTTGAAATATACTGTTATAAGTAACAGCTGATATAAGTATTGTGCTGGTTGTGGACAATCATTTTACCAAAGAAAACGCTGGATTTTGATAATTTCAAGAGTTGATAAAATCAAGAGATGTGTACCGTTAGTTTCATAATAATGAAAAGAAATGTTTTCTGTTACACGCTTATGATGTATTGAGACACAAACCTTTTGTTGGATATCACCAAGTTCATATATTCTACCAAGTTCAATGATCTGTCTGGCTGACCTTTTGAATACTGGAGTTTACCATATGTAAAAATGCAGGGAATACAACATCTGTATGAAATCACGCCATCCTTGATAGTGAAATGATATGGGTTGATTTAATATAATTCAATTTTGCTTGTTACGAGCATTTCCATTGGTTTAAAAATTTACTTTATCAGCCCATAAAGGAAAAAATGGCGTCGCCGTTTGTAACGTCGCTTCTGATTGGCTGAGATGACGGCGTAATAATTTCAAAGACAAAAGAGTCCCAAAATGAATTTTAAATGTTGAAGAGATTATCTTTAGTAAATTGAATTATAAGGATTAATTTGAATAGATTTTTTATGTTATGGAGATATAACACAAAAATCTGAGTGTACTCTCATCATAAACCGCTTCGCGGTTTATTTAGAGTACACTCAGATTTTTGTGTTATATCTCCATAACATAAAAAATCTATTCAAGTTAATCCTTAAATAACATGAATTAAAAAAATACATTTTTTTAATTCATAAACCAATTTTTTAACAACAAAAAAAACAAAAAAAGATTGAGTAGAATGTATTCCTTGAAGATGTTCATTGGTGTAGCATACATTTTGTAATCTATGGCCTAAATATAATACATTGTATTTGTCTTCTCTAATTTTCCTTCAAAATGATAGTTTGTGTGTGTAAAATTAATTATAAAAGGTAGATGGAATGTTTGATTCTGCTTTTAAAATAATAACTTTTATAGCCATTGTACATAAAACATCTGAAATTGAAAAATAATTTTTTGTTAACATCTTTTTAACAACTATGTCGGTGCTTGTCCTTAGTTGATCTAAAATGGCTGATGTAGCTATGTATCCTGATAGTTGACGTACCACCACCTCAAGCTCTTTATCTCCACTTTTTCAGCACTTTTGCAAGCAAGTTTGTCAGACACTGCATAAATGATAGAGGCACTTTGAAAATTTATAACAGTTACCAGTGCTTAATTAACACAACTTTCGCTAGTTAACTGCATACCTGTTTCTATTTACATGTCTTTTAAGTTCTTATATTTTTTACGGGCTTTTTTGGCTTTAGATGCCTTTGAATCTTGTGCAGATGCCTTTGAATCTTTTATATGTGGATACTTTAATCTATATATTTTGTGTTCAGCTTTAAGATGTTTTTTTGTTGCTTTAACACCAAAACCATATCTTCTGGCAGTCCTTTTCATGGATGATAAGAGACCCTTCTCATATTGTGCTTGGTCCTCAACTGATCTAGGTTCTATAGGCAATAATTCAAGTTTAGCAGTTTGTTGCTTCAACGACTACCACATTCATAGAAGCATCCTTTTTGATATTGTGTTGCTTTATGATATGCGTTCTGCAGGAAGCAAAATTTGGATGAAGTGAGTTACAGTAGGAACAGAAAAACAGTGTCACTATATCTTTGTCATTTGTCTTTGTCCTAAATCCACTCAGACAGCCAGTACGCTCCCAGTGTTTATGAATAGCTGATGAACTATCAAATGAGAAATGACATTTCGAGCAAATGTTTGTAGTTGAGAAACACTATGGTTCTAAAAGAAACCACATTTGCTAAGCCATAGCAGGTTGAGTTTTGTGGGGAGTGACACATCTCATAGTGTTTTGCACATGTCCATATGGATTCGTGTATCTGGTTACAATCCTTCTCTGGACACATTGGCACAACCTGATTGACCAACGCAGCATGTTTACTTCTGGAAACCATTAGAACACTCTCTTTGATAACAGCTACAGCTATGCCAGTTTTTTCATCTGACATTTTTATTTTAGCAAAACTTGCTGAGTTATGTTTACAATCAGAGAAATGACACATCATGAATTTTTCTTCCTCTTGTTGTACTTTGCTGACCACAACATAACCACAATAATCACACACCAAACCTTGATGAAACTCGTCCTGAACCTTGTCCTGAACACGTTGCCTTTTAGATGGTCTATTGCCCACTCTATCCAGGCGATATATCTCAGGAGATTCATTGTTGCTGGCCATGGGATGTTTCCTTTTTGGATTTCTTTTATCTGTATTGCTTTCACTGGATGTCACTATTCCAGTAGGCAATGATTCATCAAGCTCACTTGTTAGGTCAAACACCGCAGGATAATCGCCATCAGGAACTATTATCGTATTATCAAGAGATCATTCACTGGTGTAGTTCTGGACTCGTATGCATAAAAAATCTAAGAATTTTCTTAAGTTTGTACTTAAGTAAATTTTCAATACACTTAGTTAAGCAAGATGCTTAATATCTGTTGCATAAATATTCTAAGCATTATGCTTAGCTGTTTTTTGCTAAGCATATTGCAAAAATCTTAGATGGCTCGTTGTCAATGGCGAGACATCATGTTTCCCGTACTTTTTGTTTACAAACAATACAACGCGGACAAAACACGTGCGCGATCGTCGTCTGCTTGTCTAGCTTCTCTGAAAAAATGGCAACGAATATTGTTGAGACACCAAGCAAAAAGCGGAAACCAAACTGGACGGCAGACGAATGCTTGCAGCTAACAAAACCTGCTGAAGAGAAAAAGGATGTTATCAGGGCCAAGTTTGGTGCGGGGGTTACGACCCAGAGGAAAAGGGAAGCATGGCAGCGCATAACAGATGCCATCAACGCCAGTTCTACTGTCAGACGAAGCGTAGAAGAGGTAGAAAAACAAGAGGCCCAGAGGGCCTGTATCGCTCACCTGGTTTGTAATGCCAAGTAATATTCTGGATACAGGTTCATTGTTTATTTTCTGAAGAAATTTGAATATTTACCTCTAATTCCCCTATTGGGCCCCACCATTCCTGCCCCCTGGGGGTCAGAGCCAAAATTTATACAAGCTCTGTTCCCCTTCCTCCAAGGATGTTTGTGGCCAAATTTGGTTATGATCCATGCAGAACTCTATGACTAGTAGCGATTTATAGGATTTACTTTTATTTCCCCTATTGGGCCCCGCCCCTCCTGCCCCCAGGCCTATATAGTTGCTTCACGTTCTCCTCTACTGCAAGGATTTTTAAGCGAAAAGGATTTGTCACTCAAAGTTTTGGATGAATATGTCACGAGCGGTTTTGTAAAGGCTCCAAGTGAATTTTTTTATCTGGTTGCCAGTGTGGCTCCCAGGCCAAAAAATCTAGGCGCCAATTAAAAAAGTTGGTAGCCTGGAAAGTTGCAGTAGTATCAATAAGTGAGTACTGAATCAACATGTTTTATTTATAAGAATGAAGTTTGATATACGGCAAATGGACATTTAAGAGCTTATATAAAATGACTTTATGGTAAAATATCAAAAGAAGAAACCCCATCCAATGCGATTTGTTCCCGGGAGAAGGATGTTGCAGTTCGTCGCAGGTGGCCGACGCGACGCGGAATGCCTGGACTCGTATGCATAAAAAATCTAAGAATTTTCTTAAGTTTGTACTTAAGTAAATTTTCAATACACTTAGTTAAGCAAGATGCTTAATATCTGTTGCATAAATATTCTAAGCATTATGCTTAGCTGTTTTTTGCTAAGCATATTGCAAAAATCTTAGATGGCTCGTTGTCAATGGCGAGACATCATGTTTCCCGTACTTTTTGTTTACAAACAATACCACGCGGACAAAACACGTGCGCGATCGTCGTCTGCTTGTCTAGCTTCTCTGAAAAAATGGCAACGAATATTGTTGAGACACCAAGCAAAAAGCGGAAACCAAACTGGACGGCAGACGAATGCTTGCAGCTAACAAAATTTGTTGAAGAGAAGAAGGATGTTATCAGGGCCAAGTTTGGTGCGGGGGTTACGACCCAGAGGAAAAGGGAAGCATGGCAGCGCATAACAGATGCCATCAACGCCAGTTCTACTGTCAGACGAAGCGTAGAGGAGGTAGAAAAAAAATGGCACAACCTCCATATGAAGGGGAAGGCAGAGTTGTCTGACCACCGCAGACAGGCAGTGATGACAGGTAATTACTCGTAGTTCGATCATTAACGTTGTAGGCATAACCCTAAGCATCTAGCAGACGACTCGCCTTGATCTGTGAACTGTTGTGCGACAGTCATGACTGGTTAATGCAGTTTAATAACAATTTCATTTCTACTTACTTTACTTTGAGTGTAAAATCACAACAGATCGTCAAAATCTCTGTTAGCCAAGTTCTCAACATCTCGATGGCCGGTGCAATGTTTACTCTGTCGGGTTGTCGTTCTTTGAATAGGAATGCTCGATTTACATTGTCATCTCTATTACTGTACTGTTGCAATATACAGTGTATAAGTTTCCGACAACTGAATCGAAGTTCCATATGAATACTACATAACCTGATCATGATTTATAGTAATATTTCAACTATAGACATAGTTTGCACTTGTTTTGTATTATGTTTTGGCGAGAAACGATGAAATACAGACGTATTTACATACTGCAAACAGGTCGGAAACAGTAAATCGAATACGCCTAACATCCATAAATAGTATTAGTACCGCCCAATTATGAATATTGATAGGTTAAGACCAACCCTCCTACCAATACTGTCCAATAGTATCTTCAACAGTCATTTATAAATAAACACAACGACCACTCTTATTTGGAATCAAAAACAGAGTTTACCCATATTTTGATTACAGACATCTTCATTTATTGTCATTGTAGATATTTAGGTCTATGCATGAACAATACAGATTATGATAAGCTGTTTTCAAAATCATCTGTACATAACATTATTTTCATTAAGGCTTAGCTTAAATCTATTTACTATTGTTAATACAGATTGAGATAAACAAGCTTACATGCATTGTCTTATAATTACAAATACATGTATCTGTAGTTTTAAGATAAATATTTGTATTGTTTAAGGAATTAAGATATTTGTATTTTAAAAATGTTGATAAATTAATTTCATTAATTAAATTGCAGATCTATACATGTATCTGTAATTTAATTTTAATAGCTATAATTTGATTCAGGTATTTACTTTTTATTTTAAAATGCAGACATATGTAAATGAGATACATATACATATGAGATACAGATACATATGAGATGTACAGATATATGTGAGATACAGACATGTAAATACAGAAACTGAATATAAAAACTCCAACTGGCTTTTCATAATATGTCTTATTTTCTGTAAATCTATTTATTTTCTTCTTGCAGTAAACCTGTTTTTTTCCAAATGGATTATTGCCTGATTATGTCACACTAATAAAATGCCTTGCACATATACACAATTGTGTACTTTCTTGATTAAAAATGAAATACAGCTGTATAGTAAAATAAAAAGGCCACAGATTCTTTTTCATGTAAATATATTATACAATTACATTTTCTGTACTTATATTCTGATTTCAGTCAAAATTAATATTGATAAATGGAATTATAAATGGTAAATAAACAACCTTAAATGCATACATGTACTCAATTTCAGGTGGTGGTCCATCTTCTATGCCCCAGATCAGTCCAATTGCTGAGGCTGTGGGCAATGTAATTGGCCTGGATAATGTGTCCATTTGTGGCATTGATGGGGCAGTGGACACATCCATGATGATGCTTCTAAACACTGACCCAGTGTTTCCATCAATCTCAAGGTATTTTATGACAGATTATAGGGCTAGTTGAAAATGTACATGCAAATTACTAGTTCATATCAAGTACAAAATATTTGGATCTATCTTTCCAACGCACATATTTGTAAAGGAATTATGGTAATCATTCTGCAAAAGGAAGCTTCAAATATAGCCAAAATCTAAGTTTTGGTGCATTTATTGTAACTTCAAAACTAAAAAAAAAAAAAATCAATACACATGTATATGTCTATGTACATGTTTCAATGAACATGTATGTATGACATTTCAAATTTCATGTTTTTCATTATTTTTATCATTAATTTTTGTTATCATCTATGAATTGATGGCATATATTTATTATGAAATGATGTACTACATGGATTGTCAGTTAGTTTTAATCCTTTGAATTGTCTTTATAACAGACCCCCATGCAGCACCATAACAACAGAGATCATGTCTTCATGTGCAGCTACCATCTTGCCATCATGCACAGTAGCTTCACCCCTAGAATCAGATGACAGCACTGCAGGGATCCAGCAACTCAGGAAGCAGAAGCTGCAGCTGGAAATAGAAAATTTGAAATTACAAAACAAACTTCTCACTTTGAAAATCAAAAGGATAAATGATAATGAATGTTAATTAAAACTCAAATAATAAATCAATGAAATCTATTGAATGAGTGTTATTTTGATTTATGTTTGTACATTATGTACATAACTTACAAATATCATCAGCTGATTTTAAAAAAAATGATGAAGTAGATAAAAAAAACCTGGTCAGATGAAAAAAATAATTAAGTAAAAATCAAATAATATTGAGCTTACATCAGAAGTGGTTACAGACAATATGGGTTCTGTAGGCTCTGCCATCAACAGGGTCCTCTTGGATACTATTAGCATCACCATCACAGTTACCATCATCTCCATCTTCATCATCATCATTATCAAGCTGTGGCATGTTTAACAATTTAGCAATGTTATGTAGAATGCCACAAGCTGTGATTAATTTGCAGACTCTCTCTGGTCTCAATCTTATCTCTCCATGCAGCACATGGAACCTTCTCTTCCATTGCCCAATAGCTCTTTCCACAATACACCTGGTAGTTTTGTGTGCACTACAAAAGTGAACCATTTGATTTGATTAAATGTTTTTATTATAAAATAAATCCTGAATTAAAGCTTGAATTGATTTGCAAAGTCATATCAGTTTAATGTATACACTGTATACAGTGTGCACTTCATATATATGTAGCAATATAGGTAAATATATCAATAAAATTCAATATTAGTTCAATTCTGCTAAAATGTGCATCAGAACCACCAATTCTCATTTCATTTCATATCATTTAAATATAAGGTTGAAATTTCTATTTTACCAAATTATTGAATTATGATTATAAGTCAGTTGACATCTGATCATTTAAGGATACATGTTGTGTATAATATATCTTAAAAGCATAAAAAACAAATAAAAAAAATTGTCAGCTACATGTACATGTACAGTGTACATGTATACACATTCACAATGTACATGTATACAACTATATGTGCATATTTATATCAAAATTAATCTGAAACTATTTTAAACCTTTGCTTGATTTCTTAGATAACATGGTATGAGGTAGGCTAAAGACACTTACAAAATGATAATGTTTATTAATAATGTGACTTGATTTTTTTTTACTGGAAAAGGACTGTTAATTTTAATCTGCCCACTCATAAATCAATTAAATTTATTATGAAACATATTAGATAAATGTACATGTACTAACAGATATTCTTTTTGAAATGATCAAGCACAACATTAAATTTCATGATCAAATTAATTAACAAAATGTGCAATAATTATATACAAAATGTATATATATGCAATATTAAAAATATGGTAATCTAAATTAAACATGTATTGTGATGTGGTGAAACACACCCTATACATGCATATGGTGTCTGTTATTTTTATAAAAACTTGAAATATTTAGACATGATGAAGTTCTCTATTTTCTATTGGGTTTTTTTCAACTATGATGTTCAAATATTAGATTATCCCATTCTGAACCCCTCATATTATACAACTAGAGTTAGTTCCCTTTTCGAAAACTCTCCAATGCAATAATAACAGTAGCGCGAGTGACCGGAGAAGATTGTCAATAAAGGTAGACACAATTTTAGGAACATTTACCTGTTGTACCGAGTCTGTTGTCCGGGTAGTGGGTTGAGGTAGGGTGTCAAGAGCCAGTTTTTACAAGGATACCCGCTATCGCCAAGTAAGTGGCATTTTACCGGCACCATTCTCGCCTCAAATATCCTTGCCAGACCACTTTCACGAAGGATTCTCGCGTCGTGTGCTGACCCTGGCCATCTCGCAACTAGGTCTAAAATACGTGAATTTGCATCCACCACAATCTGTACATTGATGGAATGGAAGTTTTTTCTGTTAACAAATTCTGGCTCGTTGATACTGGGGCGTAAAATACGTATATGTGTGCCGTCAATTGCTCCGATAACCCCCGGAAACCTAGCAACTGCATAAAAATCTGCTTGATGTTTCCTGACAGCCTCAGCAGAAATAGGGAATGAAATGAACTTGGTAACGACTTCATGGCGGTTTAAAGCATTTGTCACTCTCTGGATAACTCGGGATACGGTTGACTGGTCAACATTAAAATTATCACCACTGCAGAGTTGCATTTTCCCTGTAGCATAGAATCTCAGTGCTAATAACACCTGCAAAAATGAGGGTAGGCTGTGATTCCGTCCTGTGGCGGGGGCAATATAATCTTTCACAATATCATTAATAAAAAGGATCCCCTCCCTGTCAAACCTGAATCTTTGATAAAGTTCAAACCCGTCATAGTTTTGAAGTGGATCAAACCTGTCCCGGAAAATTCTTTCTCTTCTCAATGCCCTTACAAACTGTTGAGGTGCATTATTCTGTCCATTAGCAGCGGCCATTTTGGAAAGATAAGCATCTTACTTAACGATTTAAGACAGGTAAGGTGGTTGTTTAATGTTAAGAATATTCTTAAGTGTTAAGAAAAATCTTGCAAGCCACTTAACAAGATAAGCAATATACTTAGCACAAAAATTAATCTGCTTAGCAGAATTTTTAACTTAAGCATATTCTTAACCATTTAAGATTTTTTATGTATACGAGTCTCTGTCTATAGTTCAAATATTACTATAAATCATGATCAGGTTATGTAGTATTCATATGGAACTTCGATTCAGTTGTTGGAAACTTATACACTGTATGTTGCAACAGTACAGTAATAGAGATGACAGTGTAAATCGAGCATTCCAATTCAAAGAACGACAACCCGACAGAGTAAACATTGCACCGGCCATCGAGATGTTGAGAACTTGGCTAACAGAGATTTTGACGATCTGTTGTGATTTTACACTCAAAGTAAAGTAAGTAGAAATGAAGTTGTTATTGAACTGTATTAACCAGTCATGACTGTCGCACAACAGATCACAGATCAAGGCGAGTCGTCTGCTAGATGCTTAGGGTTAGGCCTACAACGTTAATGATCGAACTACGAGTAATTACCTGTCATCACTGCCTGTCTGCGGTGGTCAGACAACTCTGCCTTCCCCTTCATATGGAGGTTGTGCCATTTTTTTTTCTACCTCCTCTACGCTTCGTCTGACAGTAGAACTGGCGTTGATGGCATCTGTTATGCGCTGCCATGCTTCCCTTTTCCTCTGGGTCGTAGCCCCCGCACCAAACTTGGCCCTGATAACATCCTTCTTCTCTTCAACAAGTTTTGTTAGTTGCAAGCATTCGTCTGCCGTCCAGTTTGGTTTCCGCTTTTTGCTTGGTGTCTCAACAATATTCGTTGCCATTTTTTTTTCAGAGAAGCTACACAAGCAGACGACGATCGCTCACGTGTTTTGTCCGCGTGGTATTGTTTGTAAACAAAAAGTACGGGAAACATGATGTCTCGCCATTGACAACGAGCCATCTAAGATTTTTGCAATATGCTTAACAAAAAACAGCTAAGCATAATGCTTAGAATATTTATGCAACAGATATTAAGCATCTTGCTTAACTAAGTGTATTGAAAATTTACTTAAGTACAAACTTAAGAAAATTCTTTGATTTTTTATGCATACGAGTCCTGGCAAAAAGCTCTA
The DNA here is from genome assembly GCF_041381155.1 of Argopecten irradians. Classification (NCBI taxonomy): domain Eukaryota; kingdom Metazoa; phylum Mollusca; class Bivalvia; order Pectinida; family Pectinidae; genus Argopecten; species Argopecten irradians. Next base: position 26,271,011 of record NC_091142.1, on the reverse strand, counting down.
TACAGTATTTTTTTGTGTGTTATATTCCCAGGAGTAGACGTACACTATAGTTATTCCATTATGTATTCTTTTTGTCTTTAGTCACATCATGCAGGTAAAAGTGTATAGGGGGCTGTTGTGGCCAAATAGTTAAGATGTCCCGACATTACCACAAGCTCCAAAACTTCATATCACATTGCTACTGCATGGTGACATAAGTTGGATTAAATGAAAAGGATAAAAACACGTATTGCTATTTTATGCTTCGTCTGTCACAGAAGGGGAGATAACTCCGTGTGAAAAATGGTAGGTCACCATAGGGTTATGTGCCTCAGGGAAATACTGTGTATGATGTTTTCTTTCATACCTATGGGTGTAATACTGGCTGGTCTAGGGCAATACACGCATGGGTTACCCATGCAATAAAGCCTCGTGACGTCACGGCGTCAACAAAATTTCTATTTCATCGGTAAAAGTTTAGCATTTTTTTCACAAACTTGACTGGTTTTACTATAAAAGATGCAAACAACGGAATTTTTGTTGAAAATATCACGTAATTTTTCATGTATGGAAAATTGACTTTCAGCCGTGGATTTCTTCGAATTTATATCAAAATGGCGGGATATTATAGTTGTAACATTGCAATAAAACGTCGAGGTATGAAAGAAAAATACTCTTTCATAAATGGATATGAAGGATAGGGATATTCTACCCTCGGGATCACAAAATGTGTGACCCTCGGGTAGAATATCCCTATCCATCATATCCACATATGATTAACCATAGTATTCTGAAAATAAACCTGATATATATATATATACTATTTTTTACCTACAGGTGTAGATGTTTATTCCACAGTATATTCCAACCAGTGGTATGAAGGTGATATGTTCCAACCCATTGAATCTAAACACAGTTCAAATATGGGCTTTACAAAACCACAACCTGTAACGTTGTAAGTTAATGGCATTAAGAAGTATTCAATTTCAATGAGTAGTTCATGATTATATTCTTAATTTTTTAAAAATATCAAATATATCATAGATAATGTTAATATACAATGTAAATTGCATTTATAAAAGAAATGAAAGTATAATAATGTGAATTATATTAATACAAATACAAAAGAATGTTTTGAAGGAAATCTGATACGATTTGTAAAATATTAAAAGGAATTTTAAGATTTATAGTCGATGTGAAATTCTTTAATTACACAAGATAGAATATTTTGAATTAAGACGAGTTTGACGTTGGCTTCGTGGTAAGTTGATAACTGCAACATTATAGCTTTTCCAGATCTGTTTTCTTGCAATGAATCTTGAGTATTAAATATTTTTATTTTCTATTTCATAGATTGATGTACTACGCTCAAATGTACTTCTAACAAAAGACATTGAAGACCAAATAAGTGTGAACATGGTCTTCCTGTATCATCAGTTACTATGGAAACCGGTATTAACAGCTGCAAAATGTTGCCATACACGACAGAAACAATTTTCTGTGTGAGGCTGGATATTACCTATATACAGCTGTGGTGTTATACTGCAACACCGCCGACGTCCACAGTCGAGGCCACCCCTCATCGTGTGTTTCGACCCCTTACTCGGTACACTCTCAGGATGGGGGGTCTACAGTGGTGATCAATCACTGCGCGTCGGTGGTGGGTGTCCAGCTACTGGGGTCTTTCCTCATCCACACCCAGCATGAAGCTCGCTCTGCTGCCTTTGCCATCCTCGGCACTGCTGCCCTTCTAGTCCTGCCCGCTAACCCTAGTGCAGATAGCATTCTCCACACAGACTGTGCAGGGAAGCCTCTGCAACCGACCTTAACAGGGTAGTTCCATGTCTGCCAGCCCTGTTCCCTACATTCCAGCAGCAGTGCCTCATACTTTATTCTCTTCCTTTCGTTGGCTTCACTGCACCTTTCTTCCCATGGAACTGTAAGCTCAATGATGATGATTTTCTTCGATCCTGGTGACCAAAGAACCATATCCGGTCTGAGGTTGGTAGGAACAATATCTGGAAACTTTAATCTCTGGTTGAGATCTACAGCCAGTCTCCAGTCCCCTGCCTGGCTGATGATTCCGGTTGATTTCTCAGATCTTGACGTTCTTCTTTCCCTTTCCCTCACAAATCTAATCTGTGTATGAGTGGGCCTTGGTTGATTAGACCTGGTGTTCTTGCGTTCTTTCTCTAAAATATCTGCAAGCTCCCTTAGGACTTTGTTGTGGCGCCATGTATATCTTCCCTGTGCTAAGGCCACATTGCAGGAGGTGTGTATATGTTGGAGAGTTCCTCTCTGCCCACACAGAGGGTAGTCTGGTGTTTCTGCAAGGTCCCATCTATGGAGATTTGCTGGTGTTGGTAGTACATCATACACAGAACAGAGGAGAAATTGCAGTTGGAATTGCAGATACTTCCTGGTCTCTGTCCATGATAGTACACGTGGTTCTGTGTCCCACCTTGTCCAGGCCCCCTGGACGCCTAGTTTCACTGCTTTAGTCTGTCTTCTTTCTTCTTCACCACTTCTTATCTCCTTCTTTACCAGTGTTCGCCTCTATGCGACATCTGCTTTCTTCCAGAGAGTGGTTTTAGCTGGTTATAACTGTGTGAATGCAATACTTTGCTGCTTTGAAGGGGAGATAATTCACTTCTGTAAAAGTTCAGTGTCACGAATATGTCTCAAATTTAAGAGTCGGACAACTTGCCACAAAGGACAAAGAATTGACATATATGAATGTGACTGCTTTAATTGTTTGTGTGAGAGTTGGTGAGTGCTCTTGTAATGTGTGTGTATGCATAGCAACTGTGGTTTGAGTGAGGTCTAAAGACATCACTTCAATATATTTTCAATAATGTGACAAAAATGATATGCCTGCCCGGTAATTAAAAAAACCTCTTTGGTAATGTGTTTTTACAACTATGTACATTATGCTTGCTTGTTAATTTTGTACTGAAAAAATAATTTTTATCCAAAATATTTGCTTACACTCAATGTTTTTACAGAACTGATCCATATTTTTAAAATAAAAAAAAATAATTAAATGTGTGATCCTGTGTTTGATAGCTGTAATATATATACATTATGTAGCTTCGTCATATCAAAGTATATATTCGGAAAAAAACCAAAACACCCTATAACAAGTATGCAACAATTAATTATTAAGCATTTTAAATACAAATCAATTCTAGACACTTTTATCCTTCCATACTCATGCGTAATGTTTACTCATGATATTTTTTTGTTTGTTTGTTATTTTTGTTATTTTAATCACCCCCAGGGGAGGAGACACATTATCTTTGTGTTCTATTAACAGATACGCATTATTGTTGATGTCCTTCTATTTTTAGACAGTGGCGTCGCTAAAAGGAAATTAATAAATGCGCAAATTGGCATGCGAGCGCCGAAAGGGGTCTGCGCGGCGCGTTGGGTAAAACGTTCAAGCACGTAATGTTCAAACCTTTAATAATGAAAATTCAATACACACGAACTAGACTAAAAATGTCCATCAAGGAATTATATTACTTCAAAAAATGCTTCTTAAAAGATTCAATTGTTTATATGACTTAGCAAGACAATTAATTTATTATTATTTTGTGTTACACAACAATGTGCCGAAGGTGTGAATCCGGTATGTTCAGATTGAGCAGAGTTGCATAATGATATGACGACATTCACAATTATCATTCCTAAATGTAGGTAACTTTAAATAAAAAAAGTATCGTGTTAAGAACGCTATAAAATCACTAAAATACATCGTAAAACTCATCAAACCCATTCTAAATCGTAATATTTTTACCCGGGGGAGACTCTCGGACCCCCTCAAACACCAAAGTCTCACTTCTTTGGGCGCTCCCACATTAATCAAAATGCATCGTAAAACTCATCTCTCGTAGGAGACCCACGGACCCCCCAACACCAAAATCTCGCCCTTTATTTCCTTTTAGCGACGCCATTGTCTATAAATGTGTACAAGGATTATACCCCCCCCCGGCTCTTTCCGTTATAAACAGCCAATGCCGACAGATACAGTTTCTTGTTGTGTTTGGCGATATCTAAACGTTGATAAACATTGCCAATATTTCAAATAAAATGTCGTAATTTTGAAAACTTTCTAATTTCAGGTATAAGAACGTTTGTAGGAAGTCAAAAACCCTAAGAAATCTATGTAAATCTAATGATTGAGTAACTTTAAAGAAATGAGTTTTGTACAGTATATATACACGAGCTACTACATAGAGATTTAAAACACCAGTGTGAATTAAAAGAATATTGAAGATGTCACCAACAACCAACCAAGCAATTCCAAAAGAGTTTTCCATTGACAGAAACTGGTGTTACAATATAACTCTACTGTGATAAACAAATATTTATTATTTGGACTATAATGGTATTTTTCTCAATGAGTACAATGCTAATTAATACCAAATCATTGCCAGAATGGACGAAGGTCAGATATGAAGAACAAGTGCATGGTCAACCCGAAAGGTGACCACGATCAAAGTTGATTAACACATTACAGACAGAACACCTATACTCACAGACAAAATAACTATAATTATTGGACTTTGCACTGATATTTCCATATTCATAAATTGTCATAAGATATGATGATACTACTGAAAGCTATTTATAGCACCCTTATGTTGAGAAGGCCCTATATAGACGATAATTATTATTATATTCCCTTTTACTTGTGTATACTCATATAAGGGTCTTTGTTATACTGGCTCATGTAAATATTGCCTATAAAACTATTTACTCCAGGACGTTTGTGTTGCCTTTGTTTCATCCTTTTGTTACAATTATCACTGCCATACGTATGTCCTTTTACCAGGACAATCAATGTCGAGTTAATGGTTATATATAATGTTCTTTTGTCCATTTGGGTATCATTATCAGTAAATACTGTGCCAGTATCGTGTCACCAACCTAATATTTATTCACTTTTCCACGTGGAACAGCAATACGCCTTAGTTTTAGCCTTGACAGTAGCTACACAACTCATTTGGTGGACACAAACTCTAACGTTTTTGACGGGAGGCTCACGATTTACAACGCTTCTCAAGAACTATGGGGTACTAATGATTTTTAATTTTATTGGCTTTCTCCCACGAAGACTTTGTCTTATAGAAAGCGAAACGCGTTGTCGGTACGGTGTTCAAAAATATGCTAATTAATATGTTAAACTGTTGTTCATAAAGTAAACACATTCTCGATATTCCAGGGATTACAATCACTGTCGTTATATCTACCCCTGGAATATGTCGTAGCAAAACGCAATGCTCTTGTGTGTAATTGAGCAGGCGGTTTGGTTCTTTGATATACATCAGCTAATTGAATAACGGTTCACTGTGGTTGACAAGGCTTTGAAGGTGGGCGTCGCTCTCAGTATAGAATCTTCAAATGGAATCTCTGGAGGATGTGATTGTTCAGTTTTGTTATCTGAACTGCCTTAATTTTTACTATGAGATAGTCCGAGGGTGGATATAACAAAAGTGAAAGTAAGTCCTAGAGAATTCAGGATGCCTGAAACATGACATTGTACATCATGAAGTTATGGTCAAACATTCTTTCTCAACGTCTATCATCGGTACACCGGAAATAGCTACACTCGAAGCGACAACACAAAGTATCGATAATTAAATCAATGCTTTTAACTATATAAAATTAATATTTCTTGTCATTTCCTGGTCGAATAGTATATATAACTTAATTGGAAATTTATGTATTTTAACCAATAAATAAGATATGTAATGGATACTAACCTCTCAGAGTCGGTATGCATCGGTATACCAACCTGGGCGCGTGCAGCTTGTGTTCACACTGTACGTGCCCAGGTTGGTATACCGATGCATACCGATTCTGAGGTTAATATCCGACTTACCGCAGAACCGATTGCTTTTCAATGACAATAAAGAAAAAGTGGTGAATGGTGTGCAAGACGATTAAATGGAGAGTTTCGAACTGTTTGGGTTCGAATCCTCACAAGTACTTGAATAATTTTGTTTTGAATATAGTAAAATAATTCAATTTTGCTTGTTACGAGCATTTTCATTGGCTTAAAAATTTACTTTATCAGCCCATAAAGGAAAAAATGGCGTCGCCGTTTATAACGTTGCTTCTGATTGGCTGAGATGACGGCGTACTGATTTTATAGACAAAAGAGTTCCAAAATGAATTTTAAATATGGAAGAGATTATCTTTAGTAAAATGAATTATAAGGATTAATTTGAATAGATTTTTTATGTTATGGAGATATAACACAAAAATCTGAGTGTACTCTCATCATAAACCGCTTCGCGGTTTATTTAGAGTACACTCAGATTTTTGTGTTATATCTCCATAACATAAAAAATCTATTCAAGTTAATCCTTAAATAACACAAAAATCTGAGTGTACTCTCATCATAAACCGCTTCGCGGTTTATTTAGAGTACACTCAGATTTTTGTGTTATATCTCCATAACATAAAAAATCTATTCAAGTTAATCCTTAATTAAAGAATTTGAAACATGAAATTTAATTGGCTATTTTTTCTTAATAAAGTAACAGTTGCACGAGCGGAAATTATTTTGGTGTATTTGCATGACATGTTCAAGATAGATATGGGCTGTTAATAGGACGTTAATTAATCAAACAAACAAACAAACAAGATAGATATGGACGCCGACTTCGCCGCGGACATCGTGCTTAGCTAATGTTTGGATATGTATGAGGATTATATGCAAGAAAGAGAGAATGATGATATTTTCATAACACAAAATACATTTTCCGAAATACCGGATTCAGAAAAAGGCAATGTTTTATACACTTTAACGACTGCTGTTGATGTGTCGGATATGCTTGACAATGCAGGCCCCACGGAGATTGGCGCTGTTCGCAATGATAAAGGTATGGCTACACCTTACGGTGATTACCTGCTAATTCATCTATAATACAATGACATTATATTAATCAATAAAAGTCGTTTATTCTCTTTAGTAATGACTTATAAAAGCAATATATATAAACCCAATATCCAGGTTGGGTACATGTTTATTTATACAATACTGGCGAAAAACAACATTTCTGGAGATTTAAATGCTTGCTGGCAAAAGCGACCACTGAAACATTTGAACACTATGCAACCACTTTTCATTCGAAACAATAGAGCAATAATCAAATTAATTAGCTTAATCCAACCTGATCACACCGATTTCAATATGTTTAAATGATCGTTATAAACAACCACTGCATGTTCCAGTAGTCGGTTTGATCAAAAGGATTTTATCTCCAGAAATGTTGTTTTCCGTCAGTTTTGTATACTAGTAGGTCTGATTGTTTTCACTATAATAGCAATAAATAAACATGTGCCCAACCTGCTATCACCTGAATGTTATATTGCCGTGTTGTTGATATATATATATAGGAAAATAGGGACTGTCTTTTGTAAAAGACATGTTATTTTCCTTAAACACCTATCACTGATGATTCTGTGGATGTTGAAACAGAACCATACCCATGCCAAGACAATGGAAAAATACACCAGACTCCCGAAGGTAGGTGAACACCTTTTCTCTTCGATACTATTCTAGATTCATCTTATGGTAACGCCAGCATACATTTATTTAAATAATTATCACATCTTACAAATTACCAGGCAAATTGTACAATAAATCAAAATCTAAATTAGAAAACATTTAGTTTATTTCTATTAAATATAAACATTTATCTAATTAATCAACTGGGTCACCTCCGGAACGTTTCAGTTATGTGAGCCTAGCTACTTACATATACCAAGAAAAAGTCCAGCCAGCTGTCCCCAAAAACACTCCAAGGAAAAACAAATGGACAATAAATACTTACCAAAAATGGAGGGATGGTGTGCTAAAAAAAGGTCGTGTGACATGCTTCAATTAGTCAACATTCTACAGCCTAAAGAAGATTTTTCACAAACGGACAATTCTACGATCCTATTGTTATATGCATGCTATAGTAGAACGTTTTCGTCAAGAACATTTGTACGTACATATTTTGTTGACGAAAACATGTTGTTGTGATAGTAGTAGATTTGTCTGTGCATGAAATGTGTACATGACGAAACCGTGTAGTTTTGAAAGCTGGTGTATTTATATACCAATCAGCATTCCTTTGTTTCTGTGATAGATTCTTACCCGGTCATATGGTGACTTTAACTGATAAGGGCATGGCATCAAAAGCAAAACTCTAGGGGTCAAGATGAATTCGAGTCCCCTACCTATTTCTCGCTGATTTATAGGCAAAAAAGCATTATAATATAGGCAGGTTACTATTACGAAAAGTGTGTCTATTTTTTACCATATGAATATGGCGTTTTCGCAGTTGCAGGAAGGTAATTAACTTTGAATATGTATTTGATAATATGATAACTATAGCCATCCGGATTTCCTTCAGAATTAAGTTTAAATATATATCAAACCACATGCATTTGAAACCAACAACAACAATACGATGAAAGGAAACTTAAGCTTTCTTTAGTTTTTCAAAGCCTTTATCAGGTAAAGTCATCATATGATCGTGTAACGATCAATCACATACGGACTCTGTAGATTTTCAGAAACAACACGTTTTTGTTATGTACACATTTCATGTACAGACAAATCTACTACTATCATAACAACAGGTTTTCGTCAACAAAATATGTACGTACAAATTTTGTTGACAAAACGTACTTATAAAAAGGGTTTTTTTTGGCACAAAATATGTACGTACAAATTTTGCTGACGAAAACGTGTTACTAGTAACACAATTTCGTCAGTCCGTTTTCGGCCATCGTACAATTCTGAGTTGATCTTTGCATTGTCGTTATTTTTCCTAGCTTTTAAGAAAGAGAATTGTCAAGAATACCCTCCAGGCACTATTTTCAGTTTTGCCACTGCTTTGCAAAGACATCTTGAAATGCAGGGGTTGGCGTTGCTTTTTCATGATAAAGTATTTCGATGCCTAAAAACTGTATTGATAACTCCCTAAAAGATCAAACCAAAGCAGTATTGGTATGAAAAAAGCCAGCTCATCCAATTTCTAAGGAAAAGGAGGAGTACCTTTGGGAAAATAATGTCCGTGGTGTCGAATCACCTGAAAAGCTATTTAATACGATGTTCTGGGTAATAGGAATTTACTTCCGACTTCGTGGGGGGAGAGGAACATCGCAACCTTAGTAGAAACAAAATTTAAAATTGAGACGACGTCTTCTGAAATATACCGAAACGGTTTCCAAGACTAACCGTGGCGGCTTAAAACACAGGCCGCACGATGTCTGGTTCTCATATATGAGAAATGCATATCTAAGCTCCATCCGTCGTCAAGTATTGACAACTTCTATTTTAAACCTACAACGAAAAAAAGTATTGACGGGTCTTGGTTCACGCTTTCTGTTGTTGGTCATAATAAACTTGTCGATGAAGGTTAGTTCACTAAGCACTCACTATGTGTAACCACAGCAGCAAGGTTATTTAATGAAAATTTACCAGAACATCTCATTATGGCACAAACTGGTCACCTTATCAACGCCATAACAACATACAAACGGCCTAGTGCGGACCAGGAAAAAAAATCTGATGCGCTGCGGTGCAAAACTATAAAGGAAACTGAAAAAGTCCAATACCACGATAGAACGGCAAATGCGGCCCATGATCCCAGGGGTTAGTAAACGATAGTGTGACAAAAACCTGGGACTGAGGACGGATACAGTAGGAGAATATGTGAACTTATACACCAATAAAAGAAAATGAACTGTCGGTTTTGAATGTCAGGTGTTGGACAAACCTGGTGAAATAACTTATTTTCATCATGCTTTAAATGATATCTTAAAACATATTGATTTGGAAAAACTAGTCATACCAGACCATGGTATAATGTTTCAACTTTATATTTATGTACAAATACACTTGAAAGTAGTTAGCTAAGGGAAAATGAATTAGCCTATAACTCGATGGTCACTCTGCCATCAGCAAAAATAATGAAGTTTGCTTGTTCGTCTTGTGTTAAAACGACATACGTTCATGATAACATTAAAAGTAATGCAGTAGAAACGCAATACTATCGTCAGAACAACATGTACAGCATCACATGACTGGTTCCTTCACACCTCTTTTAATAAGAAAATTATGATTACACTGTACTATCATTGTCAGACAATATTTCCACTGTTACACATACATGTACTGAGGAATTACAAGATCGCGTAAGTATAAATAACAAGAGGTCAAAGGCCACGAGGCTCTCGGCTGGCATAACACATAATTTATATATTTTATGACTGATTTATCTATTTGCCATACAAACTAAGAATTGGAAATGTACTTATAGATGTAAGATGCCTACAGGCCTAACACACTCATAATCCATAGATCAGATATTATTGCTACACTTACATATTGATGTAAAAAGTTCGTTGAAATAACAGGATATCCTTCATTCCAAACATTCAATCTCCACCGAATTGGTAATGTATAGTCCGTTTTATAATTCCTTGTTATGATATAATTATAATCCAGGTGTAAAATATTGCACATACATCCGTATATTTGTTAGGAGCTATTAATGTATTAGGTATTAATAGAAAGGTCTGCTGTATTTTTAAATACTGAAATTCATCGGTGGTTTAATTTTTGATATATTTATTTGTGACTTCCAAACGAATAATACGTACTTAAATGATACGGGCTGTAACGGAGACACGGCGGGACAGGTTCCTCCTGGCGGCATTTATAGTCCGTTTCGACTTTAATTTCCTTACTGCGATTTAATTTACTTACATATACTCGTACGCTTATCATGATTGCATGATTGCATGATTGCATTATGGTGATAAAATAAACAGACGGTATTCGGGTAACATATATCTGAATTCAACGGTACGCATATATACACCCGATGCAAAATGAAATATTTAAACTGATACGAGCTGTAGCGACCTGCACTATACCCCCGCCTTGTTAAGAGGGTCAGCTGAAAATAACTAGCATCATGTTCAATCAGTTAATTAAGGCTATGAATATAAGGGCATTCTCCAAAAGTTGATGTGCACTAAGTCGCACGTATTACTATAAATTATACAACATTTTACGCGTTATACTCTTTTACCGGAAAATCTGCCACAAAACACGACTTTCGATGCCCAGTACGGCTATCACCGAGAGCCAATAATGTACGTTATATAACAAATTAAATCGTTTCACCTCTGCATACCATAGTTCAAACACAATTTGAAACCAATTTTATTAACTAATCAGAAAAGATGTTCTATATTTAAATGATAATCTAGAACACAAACACTGTCTTAAATTCATTTTCTATTATGGGTGCCGTGTTAGCAGTTTTGACTGCATTTCTATAGCTACTGACTGGTTTTGTCGTTTTACCGGATACATGTGTAACAGGATCGTTCATATACAGCACACAAGCCGAAATAATCGATTAGATGAGGTAAATATGCATTAAATCATTGATGCTATTACGCTATACTCCGTACACCACAATAACACTTTTAGCTAGTATCCGTACATCTCGTCAGCTATACACTGATGTCTCCTTATAAAAACGAATGTCTACATATTATTGAAGAAACCCAGGTTACCACCGCTGACAAATGGGTTTTTTCTCTATCAAAAACAGGAGCAGACGATTTCGTATTTTTTCTTCAGTCACAAAAGTTACTTACTTTACACAACTACCGTCTCTGAAAAGTTTGTGCTTCTAATTTTACTTAAAGATAAAAATATTGAAAATAATTCATTGTATCCCGAAAAAATTCCCTGGCACTACAATGTATGTCCTATATGGAATGCAGTACTGATTGTGCATGCACCAAAACAAAAGAAAATATTTGAAATTACTTTTTGTGTTAATTATACATATATATATATACACGTTTGAACACCAATTATTGCTCAACTGATGGGAATCATTTATACTCTGGCGGCTGTGGAGCCTCTTTAATGATTATGAATTTATATTTCCCTTTGTATAAGAAAGATGATTTTGGTCATAACGATATCATGATTTCAAAATAAACAAAAATATGTGAGTAATGTAACTTTTTAGCAGTTACACACCATATATCTTCACAGATAATTCAATAAAGACGTATTTGAATTCCACAAGTTTTACATTTAATTTAATTCGAATGTCCAGGATACAGTCTGCAAAATTATACGGTATTTATCATTAAAATCAATTACTGAATCACCCCCTGTCATGCTGTATTTTTGAGCTGTCGCTTCGATTGTAGCTTTTTCCGTTGTACCGATGATAGTCTGTGCATCTGTCAGCAATGCTGGATCGTCTCGCTATCAGGTACATTAATATTATATTGTAGCTCATAGTGTTCGGTTGAATTTCACGAGTTCGAACTCCGCTCTAGATCTGTTATCGTGAGTTAAGTATTTAACTCATACCTTGTGTACACCTAACCACGTGCCGAAATATCGAACAAAGATGGCATTTATGATTTTTATTTAAGACTTTTTATCAAATATTTTTACGTCAGATGGTTGTGTTTGATGACGACTTGGGTTTGCCATATATGTGCCGAACATAAAGAGCATGTTCGTTACTGCGGGGGCGACAGTAGATACTACATATAGCTGTCTCTCGTAAAGTTGGATTGCCACGAATTTGAAATGCCCACCATTACATTAGAACATATACAGTGTATAGAACGAACTCACTCTCGTAAAAAGGCTGTGGCATGATGTATGTTGATTGAAATTTCTCGTAAACGGCTTTGGCACGATGGTTTTGAAATGTCGACAATTACATAACCAAAAACCAAACTCTGATTTGTCGTACGAAAGGGAACATAACAACGCAGATTTATTGCTGTTTCATTGCTATATTGGTAGTATTAACACTACCATTAGAACCAAACGTGTATCTCCAGCTTTTGGATGGCTGTGTTTTTAAGATGGAATATTTAGGTATTGAACGCCATTCATGTTGGATATGCCTCTCTCCAGTTGGCATTCATATTGTCAACTGAATGACGTTCAATGCTTATATTTACATTTGGGTACAATTTTATGTTGAAACATTTGAACAGCCGTTTTCCGCGATAGCTAGCACGACAATTGTGACGTCACAATAATAATTAACAATTAAAGGATTGTTAGATTGTATTTATTGGAAATTATATTTCCAATAAATGCAATCTAACAATCCTTTTATTGGAAATTATATTTCCAATAAATGCAATCTAACAATCCTTTAATTGTTATATTTACATTTTAATTTCTAGTCCAAAGTAATACATAATTTAGATGCGAGTAAACATTTGAATTTCCCGCTCCAGCCATTTAAGGATGTACTCCTCTGAGAAGTCAAAATTTTCTTAAACTTTTTTTCTCATATAGATTTTTGGAAATATGAGTTCATGTTATAAACGAAAATGGAAGAAAAAACATATGTCCGTGTGCTCGTTTTTGAGATATTGTCACTCAAAGATACCTAGTTGACAAAATATTGGATTTTATGGGAATTTTGCGGTTTTGACCATATACACATGAGATTAAAGTCATAATTTCCTATCGAGGTGTTTGATATGTATGGATGTTTGTAGAATTTATTTTCCAGTAGTCTTCTTTAAAAACATACCAGTTTTGATTAATAAGACTAATATTTTTTCTCAGAATAACAACATATGCTACCCCTACCCCTTAATTTTGAGCTAAAAAATGCACCATTTTCAGCCATTTTTGCCAAATTTAACCCTTTATAGAAAAAGTTCTGGTATTAAACTTTTGTTCATATTTTGCATATCAACAGGGAAAGGGTTGTTCTTTCTAAATCAGGCAGAAAAATAAGGGGTCCGTGTGCTTACTTTTTTGCCCCATTTGAATATTTGTTATTTTTCAGTATTTTGGGGTAAAAAATAAAAGTGCCCAAATTACCATTAAATGTCAAAATAAAGTGACAAAAGTGTATCATTTCACACATTAATGCTCAATATTTTAATTACCACGAACCCAGTAACGATTTACAGCAAAAATTAGTTCGATACAGCTAAAAATACTGGCGCAGTGATGATTTACGTAAAAACAATTTCAGTAAAAAATGGTAAAACTGTGGCGCTATTCAAAGCGAAAAAAGACACAATTTCAAAATGGCCGCCAAATGGACCATTTCTTAAAGTCCCCGTATAAAAAAATCTACTAAAAATAGAAATGTAATTTTTTGACAGAATTTGCAACTGGCAACTTGCTAAAGATATTGATAGATTTTATCTTAGAAGAATACAACCTTTAACACCAACAGCTAAGTTAAAATTGGATAAAAAGTAGTCCCTATAAAAATTGGAAAAATAACAAAATTTCAATGTTTTTCAATAGCTTTTCCGTTTACTTTCAATTATCCTGACATTTAAAAAAATCATAAGTTTCATAACCAAAATGGTTCATTCAACTATAATGTCAATTTTCCCGCGCGGACTAACATGGTGTCAGTAAACAAGACTCACATTCATTTATGCAGATATTACTACACCAAGTCTAGGCTGCATTTATTGGCTCATAATGCAGATAATGATTATCATTAGAGTAATGGGAGTTGCAGTGGTAAAATGAAAATATTGATGCATAATAAGCGATTGAAGTTCATAGTCTGTACAAAGAAGGACTGCAGTGAAATTATAAAAAAATCATAGACCGCACAGCTTAAAAAAAAAAAAAAACACACATAGACCGCACAACTTTTTTATTTGATCGTTATGTATAAGCGTAAGTATACATTGTATGCATTGTCAGTGACGCGGCGGAAACATAGATCAAACGGGAAACTGAAAGTAGAATGTAAGTACATGTTTATGGTCACGGCTATCTCTTGTAGTTTTCATAGCTCCTTCATGGAAATTTTATTATCTACCGTTGCTTGGTTTCTTTATAGTAGAACATTACTAGATCGTTAAAAATCCACATGGTAAAAGTTTGCTTGCGTTGTTTAATACTTCTTGACGGACCATGACACGAACATCCTCGATTTTCCAGGGGTTACTATCACTGTCATTGTACCCAACCCTTAACTATATCATAACAAAAATGATGGCTTTTCAGTAGAGAAAATATCCCTAACCAATCACAGGCCTACAGGTGACGCCCAACTTCAAAGCCATATATCGATATCTAGTCTACCGTTATCGATTCTTTTGATGTACATTTTTTTGTATATCAAAGGATCAAACTAGCTACATATATGTATTTGATCTGTTGTCGCACACAGAGTCTTCAGTTTTGCTATGCCATAGTCCATGGGATGGATAGTAAACACAAAGATATCGAAGATGTGACACGAAATGGCTTCATGATTCAATCATCAAAATGATCCAAACTAATATCTCGTCTTATACGTATGGAAGTATCAAATATGACATCATTAGGCCTTTGTGAGAAAAAAGAACGTCGTTTTTGACTCTCTGATAAGTAAGACGTAATAACATGACGAAACAATCAGGACCTACCCGTAAGGGCAGATAACTATTTAAATACCAAAGTTGGATCAATGTAAGTACATGTATATTTGGATGCTTGATTTCTCTCTGTTTTCGACTGTGTTAAGGTAGCTGCAGTCCTGTTTCTGTATCAAGAGGTGAACCAGATAGGTCATATCTCCACTGCCACCAAACCTTTTCATTAGTTGGCCACTGGTTTTAGCCACGATTTGTTCTTTTTATTTGGAGTTTTCTCATATCTATTCTTTATTAGCGTATACCAGAGTTATCTGCCCTTACGGGTAGATACTGATTGTGACACTATGTGTTGGCGGGCGTAAAGTCATTCCTTCTTTGCATATTATAGGTTTACCTCCCTTACGGGCTGGTATCCATTGTGACGTCATTATTATGTGAGAGCAATTTACGTGGTTTTTCTCCGACTGACGTTACGTTCCCAAATACATGAATTCACTATCAGGAGTAGATAACTCTTGCTGTAATATGCAAATACATAATACTTTCCAAAGAAAAAGACAAGAAATTCGCTCACAAAATAATGACATAACCAATTTATAATCGCACAGGGGAGGTAACTCAGAAAAACGCAAAGACGAAATAAGATTATTGTTCTGATTTTGTGCTGTCTCTAACGGTGTCAGTGATAATTGTAATGTTTGTGCTCTGAGAATCTTAACAGTATTTCACACCGACATGACATGTTTATGTTAAGTTGTCAAATATTGAGGAAACTGAGCGAACACACCTGCTCCAGGATTTACGTCACTTCATTTGTAAATTGATTTATGTAGGTTTTCTCAGTGACCTTTGCTACTGCAAGTACATATTGTGGACTGGAAACAATATAACTGCAGCATGCAACTCCATTTTCGAGTCTAGGATGTTTGTTTTTGTTTTATATTCCGTAAAATCATATCAAAGGATCTCGGTTTTATTTGCCTAATGTGTATCCTCATTTTTCTGTATATTTATTTAAAATTTTGTACGAGTTAATTGAGTTTGCCAGAATATAAAGTTGTCGTTA
This sequence comes from Argopecten irradians, assembly GCF_041381155.1. Taxonomy (NCBI): domain Eukaryota; kingdom Metazoa; phylum Mollusca; class Bivalvia; order Pectinida; family Pectinidae; genus Argopecten; species Argopecten irradians. Next base: position 26,254,546 of record NC_091142.1, on the reverse strand, counting down.
CGGGTGATGGGACCGGTCGGCTAAATTATGTATACATCGTGACATACCGCCAATACCCTTCTATTTCCGGGTTGCGTGCTAGAGCTACGATATGAAGCTGTGGCCAGGTACTGATCGTGGATCGATGTTTTTCTACCTGTACTCAAACTTTTGTCACCTCCTAAATATTACAAGTCCTATACATGACCATTGCTTTAAAGGAATAGAAAACAAGAATAAAGATATTCAAATCGAGACAGTTAGGACAAAGGAATTCTGTGCTGCCAAAGATGATGGATCGCACCATTGTATCTCGCATTGTTATGGTCTTGTCATATCAGTCAATTTCTACGGGTCAATGTGGAATATCCCGTACTTATTTATCTTTTCCCATTCTCCCATCGATCGTCTCACTAATAAAGGCACATTTCCTATCATCGATAATGTCTCTGTATGTTTGTCGTTAATGAGACCCCTTACTGAGATGTCCATGACCGATTTTCTGCGACTAAAAAATAATAAATATCAGAGATAGTTGCTAAAGAGCTTCGCCTATTGTCATTGTTCCATTTTCAATAAAGGATGCAGGTATGCCAGACGAGGAAAGGTGTTAAAGATGCTCCATCGCCGACAGAGCATAAAAAATATGTTCATCATTTGAACAATAACTGATGTTTAAAGGGACAATTCAGTCTAAGAGTACATTAAAATTTGCACATATTTCGGAAACAAATCAGTTCTAATAGAAATTAAATTACTTTTTTAGAAATTAGTTTTAATGTGATATGCCAGAAAAACCCACTGTAGTGAAATGTATGTATAGTGATCAAACTCTCCGTCTTTACTTATAGGGGTCGGATGTCCTGTATGCCGAACCCTGATCCTTGCCAGTGTTGATTTTTCTCTTGAACTACTCAAATACATCTTACAGTAGTGTATGCATGTTCTTTTCTGAAAATAATTTATTCATTAACTCCTCATAGGTTATGTATTGCATTTGTTTAACATGCGTGACTTTGGCTCGGGGTATGGGTACAGCGTACATGTTGTACCTGCTTAATCGAATTGATCGACGTTTTGGAATTCCAACGGTATCAATCAAAGTACTTAACAATGTCGTGAAATTTGTCAATATTTCTTGTTACGTACTTCATAAGGAATGTTGAAAAATAATTCATGTCATATTTTGCTTCGTGGTTATGTAACAGATTTAGCCTCTCTGAATTGTCTTTTTAATGGTGTATATATGTGTCTCAATTAGCACAAAATACATATAGCATAATTTGTTTGGCTTTTGGTACGGGTGCAATGAGTACTTCATTCTATATAGGGCATAATGCAACGGATTTTTTTCGGTACGCAATTAATTGTTAGATTTAATATCTTATCTTGAAGTGAAATAAGAAGCTCAAACTTTCCAATGATGGTAATGGTGAAAAGTAAATAATTTTTGTAACAAAGAAAAATATGAATTCGTCTGCTCCTGTTTTTTGATAGCGAAAACATACTATTCGTCAGCGGTTGAGCATTTTTTACTAAAGATAATTCTTCATTCTATAAACATGTCCACTCCTTTGATTCGCGTTCTCGTAGACCAATGCCTTATCACTGCCATTAAGCAACGCCCTTGACTCCACGGAGGAAGGTTTTCCTTTCCATGCTATGACAGAAGTTACGTTTAATTAAATATATACAGAATCATACTACTCTTCGACTAATACAGCGTATTTTGGAAGACATTTTCGACTTGAAAATGCATTCCACAACAGTGTAACAGTTCTGAATCTCGTTGTTCTGAGGCAAACACATAAACCAAATGTCTAAACCTGCGGTTCCTCTGGTACTGAGCAGGATTAGGATTGTCCTGCACATACAACGGACAGGTGATCTGATATATTGTCACCAAATTTTGTAAAACTGTTACCTTTTATCACCACGTCAACACCTGGACCCATAGTTAACAGTCCATGAACTCCAGTTGAACAGTTTGAAAACTCATTTAAACGGTAACCTATAGACAATTTAACGCATTTAACATCATCGTCCCTATTGGATAGTGACAGCCGTGTTAAATGTATAACCTTATCAAACGACATTTATGTAAATACTATGGCTAGTAAAGTGGTGTGCGACACATTTTCTGGGTATCCCCACGAAAATCATCGTAGTTTTATCCCAGCTTGAGTCATATGCTCAATTCCTGAACTTGAATTACTTTAGTCAAGATTCTCGAAAAGTAGCTGCCTTTCATTTACACTTACGTCGACCAGCTGTAATCGTGGTTTAACACTTTAACAGGCAAGTTTTGGGAATGTGTATTGACAGCTTTCAGAACAAGATTTTCTCTCAATAGTGGAGAAAACCCATCACTCTTTCTTGAAATGGAGAACTTTTCAAACCTTCTTGGCAAACTAGACTACGAAATTTTGGAGAAATTTATCAACGGATTACCAGATAAGCTACGCTTGTGTATGAGTGCAGATGCCTGTACATGTTTTGGCAGCAGTCCAGAAGAAGGAGCTCGAGGTTGACAGCCATAACACCATTAAGGAAATCAGCCGCCAAGTGGAGCATTCACAACCCTCAAATGATATGACTGGATCACGACGACCTCATATGCAATCTCGAGATCACAAAATGTATGCAGGTGCTTGTCACAAGTGTCATGGGGATGGTCATTTCAAGGCACAGTGTAATTGGGACGGCAAAGGAGAACATGCAGCCAAGACCAGCTGTCAAATCTGTGGACACAGTAAATTGCCCTGCGGTGTCTACGATACCAAGCTACCATTGATCTCTCAGCAAATAACGAAATAACGAAATGGCACATATCAACCACCATAGTATGTCGATATAGGCACCGTAGCCTATGGTTAGAGCGCGCAGCAGTACATAACGATAACATTGAGAATGTTTCTGATATTGAGCCTTCGACATGTATAGATAGTGATGATTCTAAATAAAATGTTGATAGTAAATTTATGTGTATATGTGTTAAGATTCATCCTTTAAAAGTTCAAGCATTGTGATATTTATGTTATATCCGAGTCATTTTTTAATTCAATGTCAAGAAAATGTAAGTCTCATGTTCAGAAATCAAAAGTGCAAGTCAAGGTTGCAAATTCCAGTTTTGTAAATGTACACGGAACTGCAAATATAAAGATGAGAATTCCTTATGGAGAATGTAATTTACATGTACATATTTTATCTAATACTTCTTGACCCTTGATTATTGGTTCAAGATTCCTGTCAACTTATGTTGTGTTAGATTTTGGTAAATAGTCTTTTGGTACAAACACACTCAAAGTAAAGTGTACTACAAAGTTCAGAAAAAAAGTGATTGTTTGCTTCTTGTCACTAATTGACCTTCTGAATATTCCTATGCCGCATTTATTATGATATGTTTGGAACTCTTTTGTAAAGGAGACTTATAAAGAAAACGGAGAACAAGAAGAAGGTGTTTTGTGTTATGCGCTTTAATATAATGTTGATCAAAAATCCAAAATGGCCGCAGCCCGCTGTGACCTGACTTCTGGTTTTAAACTTATCTGGATATCACGATAACGGCTAGATGAATTTCTTTCTATTTAGGATATGTTATGTAGAATCTAAGTTGGAGGTCATACCTATGTAACACTATTTCTTGGTCGGTAGTATGTTGACATAATAATGGTCATAACTTTCAATCAAGGTAACATGGGCCAAATTCTATATCATAAAATGACTTCTTGTGAAGTTCTAGAGGGCACCTAGTATATCAAACCTGTAGCATGTTGACATAAATGACCATCAAGTTTGTTATATGATTGATCTTGGACTATATATTCAGGGTCACATGGGCCAAAAATACGAATATCTTTAAAACTGCTTCCTGTCAAATTCCGAAAGACTCGAGACCTGAATTGGGACCCGTATCATGTTGAGATAAAGGGCTTCCAAGTTTGTTAATATGGATTACCTTGACCTGAATTTCTGATCAGTGAAAAGTCCGTCAAATTGTCCAATGACAATTTCTAGTTGTTGGTGTTTGTTTAGACTACAGTGGATAGTGACTTCTTTATTATGTTCTCACCTTTTGTTTCTTTGTGTAATAATACTGGTATCAGACTTCAGTGAGGCAGAGGTATAAAGAGACCATGAGTTCCGCTATCGCAATAAGAGACATAACTTCCAAACGTCACTCTAATGTATGACAAAAAGAAAGGAAACCTTATACTTTATAACATGAAATTCTCGTTCTGGAGAAGTATATTACCATTTATCAATATTTCAACCAAACGAAGTGGTTTTAAAGCTCCAAATTACGAAATAAAGCGTCCATGAATATTTCATGTTATACAATATATGAAAAATAAATCCAAATTATTTGATACTCAATTTAGGATATCTAAAGCCATGAACTTACAATATTTCATGGTTTGTAGCCATGCATAGTTGGACTAATGGTTAATGCATTCCGAAACAAAACATTAGCCCTCTATTTCTATGAAGCGGATTTGAACTCACAGAAAGCAGTTGTCCAAAACTGATTGTAGGTCTGTGCTTTTCGGCTTTCGATTTGCTTTGTCTCCACCGTCTTAACTTTATACGCTTTTAAATGACCATGAGAGTAAATCAAAATTAAATTTTATAATAACTTACGCCAAGGACACCATGTGATAATGCAACAGATGGATGCAAGTTGTGTCTCGTTTTGTTCTGGTTTTGTCATTTCGGTCCATTTCTACGGGTCATAGTAGGATTAATAGACTTCCATCTCTATGATGAACACACATTTCCGATAACCGATAATGGCTTTGCATATTTGTTGTTAATGGAAGTATCCATGACCTAGTTTCTGCGACTGAAAGTGATAGTCTTATCTCATTTACTGAAGTCGCTAAGGAGCTTTGCCTTGTACCAATGTCCCCTAATGATGAGGGATGGCAGACTAGGGGACACTATTAAAAGGCCGTTCGTCTTTTTGTTTCTCTACAATTACCATTGTTTCGCGGTCTTGTTGACCTTAATGTCTCTCTTGACAACTTTAATGCTTATCTCTTAATCTTGATAAGGAGAAATACATTTATCTCTTTCATAGATTCTGTGTTTTAGCGCAATAGAAATATTGAATTCTGAATAATGTACTATATGGCGAAGATAAACTCGTAAATTTACTTTCACTCACCAGACGACAAAACACAACGAAAAGAATATTCAATGTTAACATAACAGAGCTTACCTTTGACTTTGACTCTTAAAGCATAATAGTGAACACTTTAATTATTTTTCTTCATAAATTAATGATGAGAATTGTGCCAGTCAAACTTTGCTACACTAATAAAAATGCTGCATGGCAGACTTCTTAGCTTTTTGGAAAGCTAATACTTGTGAGGATTGGTGATACTATGTAAGCATTAAACGTCTTTCAGTTGGCATTCATACTAGCTACAGTATGAATACCAACAGAAATGCGTTAAATGCTTATATTTACATTTGGCTACAATTTTATGTTGAAATAGCAAATGATTTTGCATATATAGTGAATTTATTCGCTATCGTCAAGGATGGAAAAGCCTGTTGAACATCCGTTTTCTACGGAAACGGACAGATACTGTTCAAGTCTACAAAATAATCAATGATATCGATCTTATGGATAAGGACAAACTCTCTACACTGTCTCCTGTTACTGTCACCAGAGGAACTTAAAAGATTCTGAAGCACGGAGCTAAATTGAATGTCACAAAAAATACAGTAGAATTGTTGATACATGGAGCAGCCTACAATGTACCTGAAAATATGGTATCTGAAATGACACGGACCTCATTTCTTCAAGCCTAAACAAGCACTGGCACAATGAGCCCTCTACATTTACTCCTACACGCTTTTAATGTAACTTGATTGAACATCGACTGTATACAAGGATACGCCTCCAGAAGCCATTACAGCTGATAATGGTGCTAATTTACATAACTACATAATTACAAAAAGGCATCGCGTCTTGAAGTCTCCTTAACCAAAGCTAATGTATGGCACAAAACAACAAAATTTAATTCTCCTAAACCAACACAAATGTTTGGCACTAAGCAGCAAAATTTAAGTCTCCTGAATCAATGCAAATGTATGACACACAACAACCAAATTTAAGTCTCCTGAACCCACGCTAATGTATGACACAAAAAAATTAAGTCTCCTTAACCCATGAAAACGTAAGCCACAAAGCAACGAAAACCTCAATCAAAATTGCTCAAAATTGCTCTCAACAAGCTAAGGTGTCATTTTCTGTTTTATTTTTCATAACGAGAGTAGAGCAACAGTTTTATGCAATAATTTGCTTCGTGGTTATGTATGAAAATTTGTTTCACTGAATTGTCCCTCTTTAAGAGTTTTCGTCTGAAAACTAAATCTAAATTATTATCCTATGACTTTTAGATACAGGTATTTTAACTAAGATACAGTTATAGCCAATGATTTTTTGTTTTATAGTATCGTGACTTTGGTAACCATGGTAACTAGACATTGTAGTTGGCTATTTGGTTGATAATGTTTAGCTTTATGTTAAAGGATAGGACATCATCTAAAATGCAATATATTACGGGTTGTGAGAGCGTTTTCTGAGCCAGTTGTATCTTCTTAAAATCATTTTTTATCGTTGCCTCTTCAAAACATACTTTTAATGACACTAAACATACTATTAATGTTTGATGTCACATTCATATGTCAGACACAATGGTAATCACAATAAAAAGAAAGAACTTTATATACATGTATATATATAGAGCTTATTTGTACAAAAACTGTCTACATTATTTGCATGCAAGATAATGTAGCAATTTACATGATTCAAGTTAAAAATAAATCATGGCCTAGTTAACAATTATTTACGGGAATGCGCTATTTACTATAATGGCAATACATATAATTTAAAGAAACAACATTCAAAGGACTTTCAAAAAAGGTAACCTTTCAAAAGGTAACAAAAAGAGACCAAACACTTTATATGGTCCTAAAATAAAATGTCTTTTCATCCATGGATAACCAGCCATATTATGCTGTATTACTGAAGTTTAAAAGAAAAACTATGAAGAACAACTTAATTTAATGGCATTACCTTATTCATAATGACGTCATAAACAAATTCCAGTTTCATAACATTATTAATAAAATGTCTATCAATGAAGTTCCACTTTTGATTAATAGTGATTTGTTTCCTATTTGAATAAGTGAGTAATTCATACATTTGTACATTTATATAATAAAACAAAATACGTGGTTAAGTTATACGGATACTGCAAACGAGTCATCTCATCCATTTATGGTGATTGGCTAGCAGAAAAAAGAAACTATACTACCTCTTTTTAAAGAGACTCTTGCGCATTTCTGTCAGGTCATAACTAAAAGCCTTCCCACAGGGAAAACGCTTAACGAATGGATAAACGCAAACCCAGTCGGTCATTAAGGAAGAATTGATAAAAAAGGACGTACTTTACATTAACGATAATGTAATGGGAATAACAAGTACAAATGTGAACGCCTTGTCTGCAGAGGAATACATATTTAAAGCTTGGAGATATACAGTTCGCTACAAATTAGAAATTATACGTTAGACAAAAACTTCCTTTGTTTATCTCGTCGTTATACCAATAAAACAATCCTCATTTACTGGGTGAAAAGTATATTTGAGAGTTAATAAGTCGTGAAGTCGTTTGCACTTTTGTCTTTTCCTCTGGGCTTCATCCATTTAAAGAGGTACGGCACTTGTCACCTTCAAAAGGCAATCAACCCAACAATGGTATACATAACTTTGTTCTCTGATAGATAACCTAAAGAATGAATTACAATAAGGATGGATTGTGGCGTATTTACGTCGTTTTCTAGAAACATGTTTAAAAATAAATATAAACTTTATATATCTTACATCGATTGCGAAACAAGTTATAAAACTTATGCAAATCGCTTTCGATGGCCCGGATGTAAGCGCGAGAGGAATCTTAGTGTGGTAGAAAACCGGAGTGCCCGAGGAAACCCATGTGATCGGGTAGGTGACCCCTGACTTTTTCACGTCCGTGCCTGGGATCGAACCCCGGCTGGCTAGGTGAAAGGCGAGTGCCTTATTTTCAAAAAATAATTACATTCAAGAATTAATGTATACATACTTGTTGTAGTGAATACGGTACCGTTGAAAAAAAACATGCCAAGAAAATTTCCAGAACTTTGTTGTTTCATGTGCCAATTTTGATTACTTGGTTGTCAAACAGAAATAGACGAAGGGGGATATACTGTAGTTAGACGGATACTACATAAATTGAATAGAATTATGTCAGTTTGTATACGAGAAGTGCTGGTATGAGTTTTGATAGAATTATGACGCTCTGTATAAGAGTGGTTCAGGACTTGATCACTTTTGTTAACGTGCCATTTGAATGAGACTCCTAGGACAGCTCCTATGTTGAAATCCAAGAAATTCGCTTGAGTGGTGGAGGATTCTCGCATCAACTGTTTTGACTCCATCCTAGGAGGTGTTCCTATGCAGGAGGAATCTACAACTAAAGAAGAAGATGGTAGTCTTAAAAATATGCAGCGATAATAGAAGAATGGGCGAAGATCGTATTGTCGGTAAATTAACTTGCAAAACACCAGTGTTGTGGACTACTGTATAGGTAATGAAGATGATTCTATTATTTCCAAACCTAAAAGATGGAATAATATTGCAAGGAATAAGTTTGTAGATCTTGTATCTTCAAAATATCTTTATGTAGAAAACATTCTAGATAGTATATGTGAAAAATAATCTGAGTTAATGAAACTGTTAATTATAACTTGTGTGAAATATTCGTCGATGTAATGCTATATGCGACGATACAATCCTACTAGCAGATTCTGCCGAATATTTACAAACACAACTTAATGAATTCATTACACATTAAAAATTTTGGCACCTTAAAGTTAATATTGATAAAACAAGTATCTTGGAATTCATTTTACCCGTAATGATATCTTTGTTTGTTATTCTATGTGTGTGTGTTATGCTATAGTATACCACTGCCATGATTTTTGTATACATAATATATATATATAATGTTGTGTTATGTATGTTTTGCTATAATATGTATGCATGTGTGCTTTTATGCATGTATGAGTGTATGTATGCATGCATGTATGCAGTTTCTTAATTCATTCATACATATGTTATGCAAGGTAATATCATGTTATGTCATGTCATGTAGGTGTATGTACATTATGAAAGTGTGACTTGACGTAACGTTCCCATTGATGTCGGAGTGTGATGTGCGAGTGCGTAAACGCATGCAAGTGTGTATGTAGTGTCCATTTATGTTTAATTTTAAAATGTTTGAAAATAAAATATGTCAAAACAAATTGCTGAATTATGCACGCATAAGATTTTTTTTAAAACGAGTATCTAAAATTAAAAAAAATATTACAGTGATCACACATTTATGCTTTCTATAATTATTATGGACTTTTTTGGGAACACATTGTCTTAGGTGCATGTAATTCTTGGATTCTATTAATATCTGACATTTTCAGAAACATTATCAACTATATGTATATCTATAAATTTAGGAAGATTTACAGTTCTACAATTAAAATATCCCACAAGACAGACACAATTAACATCATTACTGAGGGTAAATAAATCATTTTCGATCCTTTCAAAATAATGTAGTGTTCATTATTTCGAATTGAGAACAGAACTATTCACTTTGACCCATGGCACATGACTGGAATCTGTTTTTATGTGGGATACATATTTTACATATTCCTTTTTAATGTATACGACAATTCCAACAGATTTAGTAACCGACAGTGACTTTCTATGTTTACAAAAAGTGGTATATCCCTCGATGTCTAATGAATCTGCGTCATTGGTCTTGAACTATATGTAATTCATATCACAACTTATTGCAAAATGTATTCTAAAAATTCAGGACATTTAAATTTTTAGATTAATACTTGAAATTTTGAATGTAGAGTCTTTAGGACATTTTCATGTGTCTCTCTGCGCGTGTCACTATACTACAAATGTTTCCTCGTCGTCGGATTGGTCAGTAGTATGACCGGAGTGTAACTAGTAACAAATAAGAAGGAAGAGAAAAGAGAGAGAGAGGGAAAGGGGGGAGGGTGGTTAAGTTTCTTTATTACACACGTAGGGATTCTGTAGTTTAGAATAATTATTTTATGATAAAAACTGGGCTAATGAGAAATCATTTGGCTATTCAGCGATACAAACTCCTGTGAAACAACAATCAGTATATTATAAAGAAAAAACAAAAGATAACAGAAAATCTAAGTAAGTTACCTGTAATAAACTGTAATAGATTAAGTGAAAGTCAAGGATAAAGGCTTAAATAGATCTAATAAAGGTTTCCGTTACCTTGAGCTTAATTTAAATTGCTTTTTGAAATTGTTACTTTGACTATTATACAATGTAATGTAGTTTTGTACAAAAAATTATCCTTAATTACATTAATAAGAGTATTAATATTCAAAGAGTGATTAAGACAGCAGGTTTGATATATGTAATGTTTCATTACAATTAAAATTTCAGTGTCAACAGAGCTACAACATGTCGATATATCCTTATCGATATAACATTTCGACGATTAAATATAACAATAAATTGCTCTATTAATATACCATATCGACTTAAATTAATCGACATCACATCGAAATCGACTATCTGTATCTTGACATCTCTTGTTAACGACTTAATAATTACGACAAGTTGTGATATTATCTACACAAGTCGACATTTACATGACGATATGTTTAGTTAAATGTTGTCAAGTCGACATAATTCATGTCGATAAAGTGACATTTAAAATAACAAGTAGAGGTCCATATATGTTTCCGTATTATCTTCATATGCAAGTAAAGTTTCATTATTTTTCGAAACAGGTCTAGGAAATCTTTCGGAAAGGAAAAATGGCGAAAAAGAAGAAAATCAAGTCTAGTGTACAAAATGAAAACAAACAAACAAACTCTCCTATATATATTTTTGTAACAACTCTTTTACCAAATAAGGTTGGTGACAATAGTCAGTACAATTTACGTAGTAAGTATGCTATTCATTCTTTTTGACTCTCTACTAGTACCGCGTCCTTTTTACCAACAACCTTAAGCTTACGTCTGTGGAATTCTTTAGAAAAAGAGGAAAAAAAATTACCTTCTTTGCAAACTTCTGAAAATGCTATTACAAATTATTCTTGTTAGTCGCCACCTTTCTAATATAGTGACATATACGGTGATATCATTTTTAATTTAATAAAATTTAATAAATATCTTATTTACTTCGTTTTATTATTGTTGAAAATCCAGTTAGTACATGTAGCAATGTACACCCTTTCGAGAATGCTTCACATTATTTCTTGGAAAGCAACCTTTATGAAGCAGCATTAACTATTATTTTTTTAAAACATAGATAATCTTAATATTGGTATTGTTAATCTACATTTATTTTTATTTGAAAATGAAAATCTGCCAATACACATAAATGCAGAATTAAGTCTTTAGACATATACAAGCTTTTATCAAATCAAGCAACATATTTTTTTAAGTAATAGTAATTATATTTAATTTATGTTTATGCCTTGTTATAGTTATCATGTATAAAGGAAATACATCAATATGTTTAAATCTAATTCTTTCTGCAACGAATATCACGAACTTGACTGAACATATTAGAGGTTGTAACATTGACAGGAATTAGGAGAGGGGAAGGGAAGGAAGTATCCTCAACTCTGTCTGCCGCACTTCATTTCCGCCACCAAGTTGCCATCAATCTTTTCATTAAAGCACATGAAGGGGCATCATTCTCTCCCTGTTGTTGCTTTCATACTAGTATTGATATTTGTAGGATGTTATACCATTTTATGCAAAGATCATATCACCATTCAACCGATTATAATTACTGGGCCAAAAGAGACCAGTTTTTGTGCATGGCCCTATAACGTCATTAAAGATGCTCCACCACCGACAGTGCATAAACCATACTCATAACTGATATTGAATCGTGTATATGTGTGTCTAATAAATACAAAAATACATATAAAAAATCAAATTACTATTTGGTAATATGGTTCAATCAGTACTTTATTCCATATAGGGCATAGTGTCATGGATTTTTTTCGGGACGCAATTAATTATTTCTAATATATTTTTTCAAGTAAGATCACAAACTTACGGAAGCCTGTTAGGGTCACATTGAAAAAAAGTCATTATAACGACTAAGTATGTCGTTATGATGACTTAGTATATCGTAATAACGACTTACAAATGTACATATGTCGTTATAACGACTTAGCTATGTCGTAATAACGACATAGTATCCCTTATAACGACTAAGTATCTCGTAATAACGACTTACCTATGTTGTTATAACGACTTAGTATGTCGTAATAACGACATAGTATGCCGTAATAACGACGTTATTACGACATACTAAGTAGTTATTACGACATAACTAAGTCGTTATTAAGACATAACTAGGTCATTATTACGACATACTAAGTTGATATAACGACATAGGTAAGTCGTTATTACGAGATACTAAGCCGTAATTACGACATACTAAGTCGTTATAACGAGATACTTTGTCATTATTACGACATAGCTAGGTCGTTATTACGACATACTAAATCGTTATTAAGACATAACTAAGTCGTTATTACGGGATACTAAGTCGTTATTTCGACATTACTAAGTCGTTATTACGACATAGCTAAGTCGTTATTACGACATACTAAGTCGTTATAACGACATATTATTTTTTTTCAATGTGACCTTAACAGGCTTCCGGACAAGCTCAAACTTTTCAATGGCGGTTAATGGTGTAAAGTAAGTAACTTTTGTAGCTAAAGAAAGGTACTTATTCGTCTGCTCCTGTTTTTGATTTTTGATAGAGAAAAATTACATGTACCATTCGGTAGTGGTGAAACATCTTTGATTTCTAGGACTCTAAAACAAGGGCCACAGCATATAAATAGGCCCTCGTCTGATACATGTTGTGGTGCAGACAATTTAGAATTCAAGCTGTTAAAACTGAAGCATATCAAGGCGTTTCCATACATTTGATCTTATTTTTTGTTTGTTTGTTTGATTAATTAACGTCCTATTAACAGCTATGGTCATGTTAGGACGGCCTCTCATGTATGCGGTGTGTTGTGGGTAGGTTGTGCGAGGTGCATGTTTTGGGAGACTGCGGTATATTGTTTTATATCGCTTACCTATACTGCAATATAACTGTATAAAATATCAAATTCAGAGCAAGACAATTTTTCAAATATATATGAAGGTCTTTCCGAAGGAAATTTATACAGCAAGTCTACAAATTGATAGTGAATTTGGTGTGTTGTGAGTGGTACAGTTAAAATAATAAGTTAGAATAGGCGTTATGTTTGTTTTTGACAAAAATAATATTTTTTCATTTCTTTTCATACTAAATCCGTCTTTCTGATTGGCAGACTCTTTTTCTTCATATACTATGAAGAAAAATTCAGAGAATGGCGCAAACACCCGACGCTATTACGACGTCACAACAGAGACGTCGACGTTGCGTATGGATTTAAAAAATAACCCATTAGAAAATCAATGGACTCGCACGTTTAAGCGTATTTCATATTAGCAAGTTGTCTGAAAAAATAATTGTAAGCATTGATGTAACTATTTTTTAACTCCATCGGGTTAATAAATTTTGTGACGTCATTGGAATGACGTCAAACATCAAATGAAAAGTCAGCTTTTACTTTAGCCTAATTTTTGCAAAGTAACAGGGCTCTTGCAATATGTTTTTAAGATCACTAAGTCAAAGTCTAAGATGAACTATGGACCATACCTTATGTCCGGTATTATCCGTCGAAAACATTTTCGACCACTGTACAGACTCAATTTAAACTTTGCAACAATATTATACGCTACGGGGAATTTCCCTTTAGATCATTCGGTAGAGCGGCGGAGTAGTAATACCAGGGTCGCAGCTTCGATTCCGTCTGGCTGCACACTACTCTTGCGCATATTACACTTTATTTAATTGGAAGTTCATCAAGTCATGGCTATCCCAAGGAACTAGACGGCTATAGCCAGAGGACATTGAATTATTTTAATAGAAAAGCAATTAGTTAAATTTCTTTATGGGTTTTCACTGGTTTAAAGTTCAACTTTTGAAGGTCAATGTCGATAATCCGATATATTCTGTCGTTTTTTTATATATGACTTGAGCTATGTTTATTGGCTATATATAGAATATATATAGAATGAACGACAGAAGTATTCAGTTAAGGTCACTGATATAACAAGTTAGAATTTTAGGGCTATTGGGTTTGAGTCAGAGTCATCGTGACTATTCTTAGAAATAAAAAAAAACAAACAATCATTGTCATCATTCTCACAGATTAGATTTTTTCATAGATCGTAACAAATCTGTGAATATACATGAACTATCGAAATATTTTAGACAAGTTTGGAGTTTCATGGTTACCAGATCAAGGTCAAAGGCACTTTTCCTGTTTCTTGGAAACATTTGTCAACATTCCCTTTTTTCTTCATTGCATCAAATATAATGTAAAAACTTCTTTTATTCAGCAGCACAGCAGGTTGCATGTACATGTTTGTTATAAGTTCGATAGTACTGTTTTACTCAAGTGACGCTCAAGATACATGGACCTCTTGGTTTCCTCAATGTACGCCATGTGAAGATACATTTTAGCAATTGTTATTACATGTACATTTGTATTGACCAAAAGTAGTAAGTTAGTCTAAAGAATATCTGAGCGCCTCTACGTCTTGTCTACCCTTAAAGAATATGTCGAGCAAACTCGATTTTTAAAGGACCTCGAATTTCCTTGAAGAAACAATAACTATATCTTCCTACGCTTTTCCGGCTAATAATAAATTCTGTAATTTTCTATAAGCGAAAGCTAGTTATTGCAGAATATAATTTAAAATTCAACATTAAACCAAACAATATAGATTATTTTGCGGACATAGCAGTTATGAAATAAAGCGGATATAAATGGACAAATACAACACTTCTATCCATTTGAAATTTTTTAATTAGAATATATTTTCATACTGACCAATTTTAAAAATATTTCAATAATTTTTAAGTGAATTCTCACACAGACTTTAACACTGTCTTTTCGTGACCTCTTGAACTTTGATTATGGTATCAGTACGCCAGAGCCTAACTGACAATGTTCATATTGGAAAATAACACATTTTTGGCGTAGTAGCAACATATAGAAGATCATCAAACATTATCATTATCTCCCTGGTATGGAAAAACAGTCTCCGATAGTACAAAGCAATTCAGCAATATCAGGAACTGGAAAACAAACATATTATGTTTAACACTTTCATAAACAGCTAAAACCTCACAGTACAAGCATGAAACGCCAAACATGCCGTCAGGTTATTATATAGATCTAGATTATTTAGAGGGCAAAATATTTCAAATTGTGTTGATCCTGTGATGATAAATATTAATTGTATTAATTAGTTTAACGTTGTTTCTCCGTCAAATATATAGCAAATTTCAAAATGTATTTAAAAACAGAATTACAATGAATGTAATCAGAAAATAACATTTTGAACTGAATTGGCATACTTATATGGAGAATATCGCATATATAACAGCAATAATATTCCTGACAAATAGTAAATATTGATTGTAGTAAATTTGCATACGGTTCCACATTAATTTGAATGGTATTCACATTATTACACTGTAATCACAGGTTAAGTTTAACATACCTTTTGGTAGCCCATCTTTCTTTCATCTTTGTCATTCTTCGGCTATTGATGATTGCTTGTACAATCAGGCGATATTCAGGATATCGACTTCATGTTTTTCCAAGGCAAGTCGATTTGTTCATGTCGACATGGTGTTATAACTTGTGAAATGGACGACTTTGGTAAGTCGCCTTCATATCTTTATCGGTACATGTCGACGTAATAGTAAGTCACCCGTCGTGTATCTATTAAATGTCGTGTTTGTTACCATCGCCAAAATGTGGGTTTTAGTGATTAAGTCGTATAAAACATGTCGCTAAATCCTCAAGGAACACGTCATGTCGCGTTTTTAAAGTTGTTTAGACTATGACTTATCACAACAAAAGAAGGCCCAAATACGTTTCCATACGATAACCCTGTTATTACTCCAGCCGCTTCCTTCGCTGAGCACCAAGTCGATATTCGTGAAATCGACTTCTTTTTATTTTAATGACAAGTCGAAATAATTAAGTCGACATGGTCTAAAATCTTTGACACAAACGACTTTCCTAAATCGCCTATCGATTTGTATCTGTACAAGTCGACAAAGTAAATGTCGACATGACGTCAATCATAAGGGATATGTCGCATAATCTATATCGCGAAAGTGCCAAGTTGCTCGCCATGTCGTGTTTTTAAAGTCATTTAGACTATGTTTTATCACAACAAATGCAGGGCCAAATACGTTTCCATATAAATCAATTTAATTTCACGTCGACTTCTCTTCGCGTTTTCACGCTTAATGGTTCTTTTGAGGCAATTCATTTTCTCGATTTACCGTTCACGTTATATGTGCCGTATTTTCATACTTTCGAATCAAGATGGCCTTTTAATATGTTATTCATCACCAAATAATACCAACAGTTTGACAGTTCACGACTGTCGTAAATTAGTCATTGTCTTTGGCATTTTGAGTTTTATGTAATGAAATAATAGATGCTGATTATATGTGTTGTTTATGTTAAGTCCTTGGTTTTGTATTCGATGAAGATTAAGGCATGTCTTGTAATAAAATGTAACTTTGTAGTGTGACGTAAGTTTTTATTTCTTTGAAATAATAAAAAATAGAATAATGGAGCTAGATGACTAGGACATGTGAAAATGCTAAATGCTTCCTTTGACCTTGGCACTATGGGGTCCGTCTGTAACAAGATGAGGGATGTGATTTCCATTACGTACACCATGTAGCCAGCTACGTGTGTATGAGTATGATACCAAAAATTTCATCGGAAAAACGATTGAGTCATTTCAACCGTGGAAGCCGGATCGTGAAAATTTAAAGCAGATATTTTTAGTTAATATAGCAAAAAACATATCCGTGTAAATAACAATCTGATATCCTCTCTTTGATATCCACGCCGTTAAGTTAAATCTAGTCTCTTTTACATCAAGGACTTTAATTTGATGTAACAGAGGGTAGGTTTGCCAGATTTGAATCAGATTGCGTCTATAACCGACTACATGCATACATTATTTTTTGTAGTATTACCTAGAGAATTGTTACATATTTTTGCGATGTGTTTTAAGTGGTTTCTTCCGCGCCTTGTCCATCAGCAGTTTTAACTGGTGTGGTACTATAATTGACCAATAGTTTATAACAATATCGTCTTCTTTCCAGATATTCTTCCACAGCAGTCGTAGAAAAACACTGCAAATGGCAAAAGTGAAAATGGGGTCACCTCGCTAGGAAATCGAGTGAAGCTCGCCGCTATTTCAATTACAGTAATTATTATCAAGAGTGATACATTTGTTATAAAATCACGATTTCGTTTGGAGGAAGTAGACCATTTAAGAAAAAGACCAACACACGCATTGTTTATAAATATTGATTAGTTAAAGCTGACAACGTAAGGTTAAAACGCGTTCCTGAGGAGTGAATTAGAGAGAAACTATCACCTTCCTTCCAAACGGTTGGTAAAGGCCTTCTGTGAGAGCCGATTTATCTGGTAGTTTATCGTTCCAAAAATAGTGAGAAACATTTAGTCAGTCGTCAGCTATATAGCAATTTAATTCAGAGTTATCTCTTGAGAATGAAAAAACTAATGTTTCTTTTCATTTCGACATAACTTGCAATGTCAGCTTTATGTCTTTTTAAAGAGGAAATATTTTTCACTAGGTTGGTGTATCTTGAAGGATGCTGACTCTGCATGCTACAGCTAGGAAGGCTATAAAGTGCAGTTCAGGTAAACACGAAGTATTCGTTAATGCCGTCATCAATGTTAGGTGGTTCAACTTTGTTGTGCTTTTACTACGGTATCACTAAAGGGTTACAATTCAGTCCCTCTCTCAGCTATCATTCAGAAATATCATATTTTACTTAAGCATTGGTCGAGCTATTATGACATGCATTGGTGTTTAACATACATAGGGTGTTCTAGCATATTTAATTATGCACGTTAGCGCACCATGATAATACACACCAATGCATGTCAAAATATGCCTATATATACATTTGCCAAGTCATTTCTATAAATAGAAAATAGTTAAAAAAAATAATAAAGTATCCCTGTGTGATGCCATGGACAACCGACTTAACAATAACGTTAGATGGACTATCAATAAACCTATGTACAAAGATAAATACAAGACATCAATCCATCTAAAATGTATTTGATAAGAATATGTTTTTATTGATCAATTGTAATCATATTTTGATATTCTCTAGTAAAATCCTTAATGCTGAAAACCCTTTTAGTGACTTCCTCTTGGACTCTGATGAAGGTATTACAACGCTGGACCCTAACCACCAATGTTAATGTTGGAAACTATCAGATATAGGGTTTATTACATCGTATCTAGGTACTGTGCATTGGCAATTTACCAGATTTACCTGATCTTCAGTTGAATAAGCACTTAGTGCTTTTAGATCACATTTATTTTCGTTTCTTGAATTGTTTTTCTGTGCGCATGCGCGATAAAAAAAAGTATGGTTTTTCATCATGATCATTTGAATGTTCATCCTCTTGAGCATAAGCATAAGAATATCACAAAATAATCTATGGTATAAGAATTTCGTTTAAAAGCCATTAAAATTCTCACTTATCCTTAGGAAAAAACTTGGCTTGGATTTATTAACACAGTCTCTCCAATGTTTATTCAGGTTATTTTTTAATTGATTCACACTTTTTGAATGTGCTACCTCATGTGGTAGCGAGTTACATACATAACTTACTCTGACAACAAAGGAGTGTTTTCCTACATTGTGTGTTTTCCCCCAAACTTCCTGTTGTGTCCTCTGGTTCGAGTAGAGTCATTCACAGTCAACATTTTTCTCTTCCTATCGCTGGTTATGTCTAGTCCCTCCAATATTCCGAACACTTGAATTACATCATACCTTTTTCTCCAGTATTCGAAGGTTGGCAATCCCAATTTTTTAAGGCGTTCAGTATAGCTCAGATCATACATGCCTTTTACCAGTGGCGTTGAACATTTTGTAGTTCTTGACAGTCTAACCAGTAACGGGCTACACACTGTAACTAAATATTCCAGCTAAAATGTATGTATATAAATGATACTAGCCTCGAATTAAAGGGGTTGGACTATGTTATTGCAAAAAAGAAGGCAGTTCGGGAGAAAAAAGCAAGTGAATGATCAAAGGCCTATATGGACTTCTTGGTTGAAGATTACAGATGACTACGCTCAATTCAAAGCCATACAGTGTACCGTCATGAGAGAGTCTGCTGAAGCATACCTGTTTTATAGGTTGAATACTGAGCCTTCAGTTTTACTATGACCAGATCCTTTATGTTTTACTATGACCAGATCCTTTATGTTTTGTTATGACCAGATCCTTTATGTTTTACTATGACCAGATCCTTTATGTTTTACTATGACCAGATCCTTTATGTTTTACTATGACCAGATCCTTTATGTTTTACTATGACCAGATCCTTTATGTTTTACTATGACCAGATCCTTTATGTTTTACTATGACCAGATCCTTTATGTTTTACTATGACCAGATCCTTTATGTTTTACTATGACCAGATCCTTTATGTTTTACTATGACCAGATCCTTTATGTTTTACTATGACCAGATCCTTTATGTTTTACTATGACCAGATCCTTTATGTTTTACTATGACCAGATCCTTTATGTTTTACTATGACCAGATCCTTTATGTTTTACTATGACCAGATCCTTTATGTTTTACTATGACCAGATCCTTTATGTTTTACTATGACCAGATCCTTTATGTTTTACTATGACCAGATCCTTTATGTTTTACTATGACCAGATCCTTTATGTTTTACTATGACCAGATCCTTTATGTTTTACTATGACCAGATCCTTTATGTTTTACTATGACCAGATCCTTTATGTTTTACTATGACCAGATCCTTTATGTTTTACTATGACCAGATCCTTTATGTTTTACTATGACCAGATCCTTTATGTTTTACTATGACCAGATCCTTTATGTTTTACTATGACCAGATCCTTTATGTTTTACTATGACCAGATCCTTTATGTTTTACTATGACCAGATCCTTTATGTTTTACTATGACCAGATCCTTTATGTTTTACTATGACCAGATCCTTTATGTTTTACTATGACCAGATCCTTTATGTTTTACTATGACCAGATCCTTTATGTTTTACTATGACCAGATCCTTTATGTTTTTACTATGACCAGATCCTTTATGTTTTACTATGACCAGATCCTTTATGTTTTACTATGACAGATCCTTTATGTTTTACTATGACCAGATCCTTTATGTTTTACTATGACAGATCCTTATTTTTGACAATCTTTATTTTACTATGACCAGATCCTTTATGTTTTACTATGACCAGATCCTTTATGTTTTACTATGACCAGATCCTTTATGTTTTACTATGACCAGATCCTTTATGTTTTACTATGACCAGATCCTTTATGTTTTACTATGACCAGATCCTTTATGTTTTACTATGACCAGATCCTTTATGTTTTACTATGACCAGATCCTTTATGTTTTACTATGACCAGATCCTTTATGTTTTACTATGACCAGATCCTTTATGTTTTACTATGACCAGATCCTTTATGTTTTACTATGACCAGATCCTTTATGTTTTACTATGACCAGATCCTTTATGTTTTACTATGACAGATCCTTTATGTTTTACTATGACCAGATCCTTTATGTTTTACTATGACAGATCTTTATGTTTTACTATGACCAGATCCTTTATGTTTTACTATGACCAGATCCTTTATGTTTTACTATGACCAGATCCTTTATGTTTTACTATGACCAGATCCTTTATGTTTTACTACTATGACGATCCTTTATGTTTTACTATGACCAGATCCTTTATGTTTTACTATGACCAGATCCTTTATGTTTTATGACGATCCTTAGTTTACTATGACCAGATCCTTTATGTTTTACTATGACCAGATCCTTTATGTTTTACTATGACCAGATCCTTTATGTTTTACTATGACCAGATCCTTTATGTTTTACTATGACCAGATCCTTTATGTTTTACTATGACCAGATCCTTATTTTACTTGACAATTTTTGTTTACTATGACCAGATCCTTTATGTTTTACTATGACCAGATCCTTTATGTTTTACTATGACCAGATCCTTTATGTTTTACTATGACCAGATCCTTTATGTTTTACTATGACCAGATCCTTTATGTTTTACTATGACCAGATCCTTTATGTTTTACTATGACCAGATCCTTTATGTTTTACTATGACCAGATCCTTTATGTTTTACTATGACCAGATCCTTTATGTTTTACTATGACCAGATCCTTTATGTTTTACTATGACCAGATCCTTTATGTTTTACTATGACCAGATCCTTTATGTTTTACTATGACCAGATCCTTTATGTTTTACTATGACCAGATCCTTTATGTTTTACTATGACCAGATCCTTTATGTTTTACTATGACCAGATCCTTTATGTTTTACTATGACCAGATCCTTTATGTTTTACTATGACCAGATCCTTTATGTTTTACTATGACCATCTTATTTCTATGCCAGATCCTTTATGTTTTACTATGACCAGATCCTTTATGTTTTACTATGACCAGATCCTTTATGTTTACTTACCAATCTTATGTTTTACTATGACCAGATCCTTTATGTTTTACTATGACCAGATCCTTTATGTTTTACTATGACCAGATCCTTTATGTTTTACTATGACCAGATCCTTTATGTTTTACTATGACCAGATCCTTTATGTTTTACTATGACCAGATCCTTTATGTTTTACTATGACCAGATCCTTTATGTTTTACTATGACCAGATCCTTTATGTTTTACTATGACCAGATCCTTTATGTTTTACTATGACCAGATCCTTTATGTTTTACTATGACCAGATCCTTTATGTTTTACTATGACCAGATCCTTTATGTTTTACTATGACCAGATCCTTTATGTTTTACTATGACCAGATCCTTTATGTTTTACTATGACCAGATCCTTTATGTTTTACTATGACCAGATCCTTTATGTTTTACTATGACTATGACCAGATCCTTTATGTTTTACTATGACCAGATCCTTTATGTTTTACTATGACCAGATCCTTTATGTTTTACTATGACCAGATCCTTTATGTTTTACTATGACCAGATCCTTTATGTTTTACTATGACCAGATCCTTTATGTTTTACTATGACCAGATCCTTTATGTTTTACTATGACCAGATCCTTTATGTTTTACTATGACCAGATCCTTTATGTTTTACTATGACCAGATCCTTTATGTTTTACTATGACCAGATCCTTTATGTTTTACTATGACCAGATCCTTTATGTTTTACTATGACCAGATCCTTTATGTTTTACTATGACCAGATCCTTTATGTTTTACTATGACCAGATCCTTTATGTTTTACTATGACCAGATCCTTTATGTTTTACTATGACCAGATCCTTTATGTTTTACTATGACCAGATCCTTTATGTTTTACTATGACCAGATCCTTTATGTTTTACTATGACCAGATCCTTTATGTTTTACTATGACCAGATCCTTTATGTTTTACTATGACCAGATCCTTTATGTTTTACTATGACCAGATCCTTTATGTTTTACTATGACCAGATCCTTTATGTTTTACTATGACCAGATCCTTTATGTTTTACTATGACCAGATCCTTTATGTTTTACTATGACCAGATCCTTTATGTTTTACTATGACCAGATCCTTTATGTTTTACTATGACCAGATCCTTTATGTTTTGCTATGACTTATAGTCCTGGGGTGGATAAAATAGGATAAACCACGAGTTGGTGTAGAATAAGTCAGAGGTTTCTCTGACCTACAACGAGAGAAGTTTTCAACTTTAAAAAATCACCTCCCCTTGTAACTGTTGGATAATTGATTATAACTTCTTGGTTACACAGGTAAATCATGCTTATTTGATGGTCTAATGAACACATAATGTAAGTTTCAAATATCAGGTGCACACGTGCATTATATTTGCCATATCTCGGTTACATGGTTATCGAATCAGAATAGATTGAAAATCCAGTTATAGTGATAATCATTAGTAACACACAACGATCCCAAACAGTCTCCGTGGATTTTATTCTTGTGGATATAAAACTAAGACCTTAACATCGAAATTCCAAAGGAGCTTAATTGTTTTTGGAATCCAATTGATGATAGGGAACGCAACACATCTTTGGAGACGAGTTGCACATGTTGCTCTAAAACTGGATACAATTTTACACCTTTATAATACACATATGTACAGGTGAGGTGTCATGCAGGCACAAACGAAATTAATTAAGGATACTGAAACCTGGATTATTCTAACTGGAAATCGAAGGTGACTTCATATTGAAACCAGAGGTACTCCAAACAAAAATCTTTTTTATTTGTACTAAGTATTAATTATACACGATAAGATACGTTAAGGTATGATATATCTCCTACTGTGATATACGTATAGTTGATTCCTATGTGAATATTTAGAAAGTATCTGTAAGCTTTGCTATCTAGGCCCGGTTTCTCAAAGCATGACTAGCTTAATCACATTATTTTAGTGAACAGTTCATATCTCATTTACTGCAAATTTTGTGATTACATCTTCACCAAACTCAGCAAGTAAGTAGAGAATGGAGTTCTAAAGATTCTTATCTAATTTTGTAAAATTCGTATTACCATAAATTATTTTATTTTGATTTGAAAATTGTCGTTAAACTGTGATTAGCCTCATCACCCTTTGAACAACTGTGCCCAACAAATATTATAAACAACTGTAAACCAACGATATTACCTGTTATCTGTTCTGGTACATCCTAGACATTAAAAGTTAACTGATTACCGCTAATTGAAGTGCATCTTGAAATATGTTAAATGAGCTGTAATTGGAAACAAGAGGCCAAAGAATGTTTTATTTGTTGTTGTTCATTTTGATAGTTAGTGTATTATGTTACCAAACCTTATGCTTAAAATTCCAATTTGCTTTGCAAACGTTAAGCAATAAAACCAAACTAGAAGTCAGTCAGTGTCAGTGATTTTATAAATTAATTTTTTAATCTTTGAAGATTATAATTAGTTGGTTCCATCAAACCGGTGAATACAGAAGAAGATTTTTGAAAGTTTAGCCATTTTGATCCATCTTGGCCCCGCCCCTCTGGTCCCTGGGGGTGAGCCAGGACCAATATGGATATGGTAATAAAATGCTCTTTCATGCTAATAATTCTAACCCAGTTTGACTCATTTCCTATTAAAACTAAGAAAATAATGTTCATAAATGTGTTTTTCCTATATAGAAAATCTGAGATCCCAGGGCCACGAAATTCAGAATTTTTGTAAAGGTCATTATAATTAGGACCTTTCAATCTATGAAGAGTGGTATCTGGTTCCATCAAATCTGTGAATTCGGAAGAAGATTTTTGAAGTTTTAGCCAATTTGACCCCTTTCGGCTCCGCCCTTAAGGCCCCTGGGGGTCGTCCAGGACCGATATATTTTTGACGATAAAATGCTATCTCAGGCTAAAATTTCTAACCCAGTTTGACTAATTTCCTATAGAAAATAAGCAAATAAAGTTCATCAATGTGTTTTTCTTATAAAAAATATTATAAACTTGACCCCTCCCCAGGGGAAAACATGAGACCCCAGGGTCATATAATTCACATTTTTAAAGGATCTTAAGACCTTTCCATCTATAAAAAGTATTTGATTCTACCAGTTCCAGAATTTAAGAAGATTTTTTTGAAGTTTTAGCCTATTTGACCTCTTTTGGCCCCGCCCCTAAGGTCCCTGGAGGTCAATCATTGAAAATTTGTTAAAAGGATTCAATGGCCATCTCATAGCTAGGGATAATTTTGACATTTGACTAATTTTCTATTATAAATGACCAAATAATGCTCCAAAATGTGTTTTCACTATATAAACTATAGTAAACTTAACCCCCTCCCCAGGGGGAAACCTTAGACCCCAGGGTCATATAATTCACAATTTTCGGAGAGGGTCTTGAGACCTTTCTATCTATGAAGAGTATTTTATTCTACCACATCTGTGAGTGGAGAAAAAGATTTTTGAAATTTTAGTCAATTTTACCCTTTTTGGCCCCTCCCATAGCCCCCTGGAGGTGGGGATCATATAAGTCACAATTTTGGTTGGCCTTATGCCTCAGAAGGTTTGTGCATTATTTCATTGAAATTGCTTCAGCGGTTTTTGAGAAGAGAAAAAATACTAAAAATACTGAAAGTTTGTTCATCCGATCTGAATATGTTTTAGCTTACATTGAAGACAATTCCTTACTAGTCACTATGGTGCAGATCCTCAATATAAACTCACTTACTTATAAAAATTGCACATAAGTATCCCCTAGCGATCCCCACGCTCCATTGATTGTCATGCAGAACAGATGATCACCGATCTCGGCCATTTTTGTCTGTCGTCTCCGATTTGATGCAAGCTCTCTGATTGACTCCTAGGATCGAGTGGACCAATCAGAGAGCTTGTATCAAATCGGAGACGCGTTCGAGTGCTCCAAAAACAAAATATGGGAACAGACATCTGTCGGGGAAATAACGAATCATTACAGTTAATGTACCTCAAAAGTTTGTAT
Source organism: Argopecten irradians (assembly GCF_041381155.1). Taxonomy (NCBI): domain Eukaryota; kingdom Metazoa; phylum Mollusca; class Bivalvia; order Pectinida; family Pectinidae; genus Argopecten; species Argopecten irradians. The sequence goes on along the minus strand of NC_091142.1, from coordinate 26,228,744 downwards.
CTAATGATAAAGGGCCACCAATACAGGACACCTGTAATTAATCACGCATTCGTCACGTAACCGGATGTGAAATCTATGTCTCCGGATGGAGTAGAAACGATATATGGAGGAAAAGCTATGCGAAAGCCAAATTACATATAAATGACTTAAAACCTGCTGTGTGCTGTCGTTCATGTGAACTTTCCATAATAACTCCAAAAGATGATTGTGACCTCATGCGTTGCTGCATACGGATACGTGAAGGTATTTCTATCTGAGGCATTGACACTTACAAGCAACAAGTTAATGAAGACTTTACAGTAGATCTTTTGCGTGCAATCTACTTCCACGAATTTCGCGATCGAGGCCAATTCGATATATATTTAAATTCAATAATTCTGTACGCGAAGTTACCGTATACATGTAGTAGGTTATATTCGCGATTGCGCGGGTCATCGCCATGGACGCAACATTCTGATCCGTGAAATATATTTTACAACTTGAAGAAGCCAAATCGCAAAATTTCGATTATCTAAGATTTAATTTCCTAGTTAACGTCACTTCTGATTGATTGAGGTAAGGGCGTAATGATTTCAAAGACAAAAGGTAAATTTTGAATATTGAAGAGATTATCTTAAGTAAATTGAATTATTTATGGATTAATTTGAATATACTTTTTTATGTTACAAAGATATAACACAAAAATGTTGGTGAATTCTCATCGTAAACCGTTCGCGATTTATTTAGAGTACACGCAGAATTTTGTATTATATCTCCATAACATAAAAAAAATATTCAAATTAATCCTTAACTATTGTCAGAAAACTTCGGTCGTATTGAATTTAAAAATATTTTCGGAAGCTCAGTTGTCTTTTTAAATGAAAAAAAAAAAAATCATGATACAGGAAACAATGAAAACGTTTAAGGTATGCAATGTTATATTGTTTGAATTGAATCAGAAAAAAAAATCCAAATTTTATGTATGCATTAGATATATACACAAAATAGCTTTGTTTTTCCAAGAATTGATAAGAATGAATACACTTTTAGATTATTTCACATTTGACTTCTGCAATTATCATTGACTCGGAAAGATACTAATTTTAGTTTTAGATACCACTACCACCACCCTCACCCTCTACCCCCAATGATCGACCTAGTCCAATCCCGCTACACTCTTCCATCCTTTCTCGAAGTCTTCGCCCTCGAAGACACACGAGACTTCCAAACACCACCACTGTTGGTTATTTAGTTGGGCGCCAATTTTGTAACAGGAGTTGAGAAAATGTAGCGACCAGACCGGGATTTGAACCTGGGACCCTCCGAACACTAGCCGAGTGCTCTACCTACTGAGCTACCTGGTCATCGATTATCGACCCAGTCCGATCCCGCTACATATATTTGTAAATATCCATGCGTAACACAACTTTTGGAGCGCAGTGTATCTTATTGACGTTTTAAATAAGTTTAGTGTCTTGCCCGTGTGACAACTATATATAATTTGTGGGATTGTGTTTTCGTATTATGTTATTCGCACTTTTACTGACGGTTGTTTTTGTTCTACCCGTGGGTTTTGAACCTCGACAGAATAAATATTTGTGTCACCACACCCTGAAGTTGGCTTTACACATGTAACTGTATAAGTGACTAGGTGATAATATTGTCGTGCTATCGACTTAACAAAAGATCGTGATTCGGTACGCTAGTGTTAGATATACTGTAAGCGGGTGATTTTCGGTGCATTCGCGGGTTTCCTGAAATCCGTTAACTCAAAATACCAGCGCAATGTTTTAAATTTATGTTATGCAAAAATGTTGGTATTGCATATACATAGAATTGCATACGAAATATGCCCCCGCGAATTTGATGCAGTATGCTACTAATATTATAAACGATCCTGTTCAAATACCTGTACGTTACATTTCGAAGTAAATACTTTAAGAAGATTGATTTGCTTCATGTTACTTATTTCTTTAACTTGAAAACGAAATGGTTTGCTTTTAAATGAAACTAATTTCATTCCATTAATTCACTATATACTTAGGCCCTGTATGACCGATTGAGTCTTTGCACCATTTAACCTCACATGAATCAATTATTATGGCGGAGACATCGGGTAAATTATTTTATTGACAGCATAAGTGATCTAGTGACCTTGTGATTATGGCAGATTTGTAATTGACATGATCTGAAATCTTGTGGTTACAGTATAGTGGATAATTACTTTTATTCACGGTGGGATTAATCAGTGCGGGCCGAGAACGAAGTTCTGTAATGGTAAGATGTTTGTGTAAATAAATGTAGTCATGGTAACGTGGAAATACTATATTCTGAAAAACCTTCGTCCACGTCCCGCACGGAGTGGCACGCATGCGTTGCCGCGGTCCTGAAACTACATTTGAAACACATTCGAGCGTTAACCTGAACATAGTGTTGTTTGAATAATTATAGTAGACATGAAATTGAAGTTGTTTCCATTTCCCGTCGTCTTTCACAAACCGGAACCGGAAGCAGAAATAAACATCGAAACCGCCCCTGAATTCAGAAATAGATATCTATTTCGCTTATTGCGATCTTGGTATAAAACCAAGCAAAGATTTTTTTGATTGTTTTATAGATAAAATTTTATATCACATAGCCACTCATGTAAGATACTCTATGAATATTTTCTTTACGTGATAACTTCAGGTATGGAAATATGTGCAATAATTGTTTTATGGAAAGAAAACATGATGTCGTAAAACTTCTTACAATGCACTTCTTTTTTTAATATTAAAACTGATATATATTTTTTTTCATTTTCTTCTATTAAAGGTCAAAAACTTTATAAACAATGTTTTTTTATATTATCATTGGGAACCAAGATTATGTAGTTGTTGATGTTCGTGTGGTTGTGTCACCATGTTTGTATAGGATCGTGTCACAGCCAGATAACTAAAACGTTTATAATGAGTTCTTGGTTTCCAACATCAACTGTCACTCAGTCGCAAGCCGCCGGAGACAGCGCGAGCGCTGGTATCGAAGGTTGGTATCATACATCGATCGACTATGTCAATCATGTGAGCATTTCACACTCTTAATACTCACAATTATCACTGTCAACTACCGCGGTTTTTTTTGTTCTTAACAAGGAAAATTTAAAATTCACTGAAATTATTTTCATCATAACCAGGAAATTAAAACAGATTGCGCACTGTTTTTGAGATGGAGGAAACTACTGAAAACTCCAGTGTTTTGTACCAGGAGCGGATTAGGATCGATTTTTCGGCCATTGGACACAACATTATCGGAACAGTTTTGACTATAACAACACTAGTCGGAATTTTCGCCAACTCTTTTGGGATTTTGATATTTGTAAAACATAAGCATCTTCGCTCTCCAACAAACCTTTTTGTAGCGGGCCTAGCGACGTGTGATCTATTAATGTTAGTCCTGGCTATTCCACTGGCCGCTGTGTCCAGTTTCTCTCACCATTGGGTCGGAGGTTACCCAACGTGTGTCTTTGAGGGTTTCCTTGTGTATTTTCTCGGCCTGACCAGTCTTTATCTCCTATGTGCTATATCAATTGACCGATACATCGTCATTGCTCTACCTATGAAGTCGGCTTTAGTGACGAAACGTGTTGCTGTTTGTGCTATCGTTGGATGCTACGGATTAGGGTTTTTCTGGGCAATGCTTCCACTTCTTGGATGGAACTCGTACCAATTGGAGGGACTGATGACGTCATGTGCTGTATTATGGGACACGACGAATGCCAAGGATTACAGCTACAATGTTGTCATTTTCTTTACATGTTTCATATTCCCGATTATCATCATGTGTTTCTGTTATCACCAGGTCTACAGGACGGTAAGTGAACTTAAATTGTCCCTAAATAGTTTTACGTGTAAGTATTGTCTTTATCAAATATCTTGCATATACGTGCAACATGATTACAAGGGAATGACAATTACATACCATAGCCAAAAGAAGTTTTCGCGATTCTATATAAAAATTTAAACAGCGGTTTTAAATTTTTCCTCTTTCTGGCGATCAGGGTATATGTATACATATGCTTAAACCATGTCTGAATAACTCGCTGATCATTGTTTCGTGGTCATAGTAATTTCTCGCGAAATCGCGAAATATTCCCCCGAATATAACAGACTAAGTGGTATGTTCATGTTAGGCCATTCCAAGTCGATTTCTCGTTCGTCGGATTTCCCTATTATATAGCTATAGTAGTTATATGGCTGGCGTTAAGATCTAGTAATTGTACCGTTAATTTTAATGACGTCATGGACACTTGGTAATAGTTTTGTATCTGTGGACTTTATGTACTGTATTATGTCAAAGTATAAAACGATCGGATTTGGAATCTTATATTTACAAGTCATCCGAAATTATCTTCATCTTTCTCTTTTCTCTTGTAACACCGCTTCAAGTCTGGCTTTGAGTTGAGCGTTAGTCCTTGTGAGCAATGCTTCGGGTTACGTTACCTTGTGGGAAAACATATGGGCAATATTCATACATATGAATTTCAAGTGAATTGCAAACGGTACATTACAAGTAAAATTTGCTTTCTTTGCCTATATTTATATGAATTTCACGTTGACTTTAATAAAAGTTCACGTTCACTTAACTTCATTTTAACTTTAGATCATTTTCACGTTAACTTTAATAAAATTCACGTTATGAAATATAGCCTGTGTATAATTATGTATTACAGTGCTAAAAGGAGTTTACCCGTTGTGAGTATTCCGTCTTTGCATATTACAGAGTTAGCTCCCTTGCGGGTAGGTATCGATTGTTACGTCATTATTTTGTGAGCGCAATTCACGTCGTTTTTTCCGAAACGTATGACGTTGGGCTCCGAAACACATGACGTCACAATCAATACCTACCCACAAGTGCAGATAACTCTGTAATATACAAATTCGGAATAATATGTGACTGGGAGAAATGTGCTGTTTGGTGTATCTAGCAGTATTCTTCAGGAATATAGCACTTAGCACACAAATAGAACAGCACACAACACTGTCGAAAAAAGGCGGTGATTTGTTTGTTACCTTAGCTGTTAATCGAACAGTGCTAGACTGCTACAAACATAACACACAAACAAATAAACAGTAAATGTTACAATGCATATCATTGAAATACTGTTACCTTCGTCAGGCAAACGCCCAAATTTGCCTTTATGTATGCAGGTGAGAAACGTGTATGTGTTGACATTTATCGAGTTATTGATTAAAGGATCAATGTCGATTTCAGATGTTCCGCTTATGTGTGAAATATATGTAAGTAACTATACTGTAGTGAATCGTGTGAAACTGTTACTGACTTGCAATGTCGTTCTATGAGAAATAAATTGGTCTTCACGGGACTAGTTGGAGAGTCAATGGACGAGATGACTAATAACAAGCTTCGCGACTGTCTTGATACAGAACTGGACATCCGTGACAAAATCGAGTTTGGAAATGTGCATAGGTTTGGTAGGCATATCAGTGGCAGACACCGACCGATCGTCGCCAGATCTATATACTATCAGGACCTCTTGAGGGTCAAAAGAAGAGCTATTCTTTGATCAGACAAAAATACATGTAGTTGTGTTTAGGAATGGGGGCATTATTAGAAACGATGAAAAGTGGTTTTACATTGGAAGCGAATTACAAATTTTTGACCGATTCACTTATCTTGGAATGCTTTTCAATTATAATGTGAAATTTAATGTGACTCAAAAGCATGTTGCTGAACAAGGCAGTAAGGCTTATTTTGCAATTCAATAGTAAGTTCAGAAATCATCAATTTAACGTAAGCACACAATGTTCTGTATTTGACACTTATGTAAATAGTATATTGAGTTATAGTGCGGAAGTTTGGGGTTTTCATAAAGCCTTAGATATAGCAAAGGTTCATTTAAAATTTCTGTAAAAAATACCAGGGGTAAAAAAAGCACTTAATGATTTAGTATATGGAGAACATTGCACGTCTAAGACTAAGTACACATAATGTAACTTGAATATTGAACAAGGAAGATATAGGAATCGTCAGAAAATTCAAATGTTGTGTGAGTTCTGTAAAGCAGTTCTTACTCTGATTTAAGAAAATATATATATATTAAATCATATTATTATAGACGGTCTAGTGTGTTTAAGTGGGTACTTTTATTATCAACCCAGAATTTATTGGAAAATAAACAGATTAGGAAAATATATAGATTCTGCTTTAAAGCTACGATATAATTTAATTTCTGAATTCGGTTAATTAATATTACAAGATTTTAAAATGTGCATTATAAAAATATAGATACTATGTCTTATGAAGCGGTATATATACATAATTTATCATTAAAATGTACCTGTTTTGTTATGCAGAATGTCGTTATATGTTTGTCAAGCACTGTCTGCATTTATATATTGTATAGGTTTATGTCAACTCTCCAATGTCTTAAATACAAGGAAATAAAATTATCTGAATCTGTGATATTTGCTACAGAAAGATGCTGTCAACAATACTTGGTTTAGCCGGATGTTCCAGAATCTAGCTATCGTAATAACTGGTAGATAGTGTATTACTCTTTACAGAGTGATATTTTTCACTCGACCAATAAAGATATCAATTATTAACATTTTCACTTAATACATAAACCAGTAAGAACACATATTTGTACAGTGACAACGGCGTTTTGACAGGCATAGTTCTTTTTTAAATATCAATACCAAAATATAATATTTCGTGCATTTTTCCTTTTTGTCATTTTTAAGTATATGAGCAGAAATGTGTTGCATTAGATTATCTTCTATTATGTTTCATCTCGTGAGGTGCTAACTTTGATAAATTTCATATTACGTAGTCACAAGTGTAAAATTCTATTCTAATCTATTCTAACGCGCTCCACTGGATATGTTGATAGCTTCTGTTATTCGTAGCCGCTAAGAAAATTAGAAAAATACATTCAATCCCTATATAATTGATATGTAGCAGTATATATAGATGCGTGGAGAGTAAAATAGTGACAATATATTCAAGCACACTTAATAATACACATAGAATGAACTGACAATATTCTAAACAACAAAAAACATGGCTAAAATGAAAAGAAATATATACAACCCACAAAATCACACGTAATTTTCCACACAATGTTCATATTTAATCAATTGATTCGTTCACTCAAGATTATATATATCTATGAAGATCGAATTGTTTAAAGAAAAGCAAAGAAAAACATCGTAATTATTAATGCGGCGAGTGTATAAACAGCGATTCAGTACAATCAACTATCAGAAATGGCGTGTTGAGTAAACAACTATCAGAAATGGCGTGCTTAGTAAACAATTATCAGCGAACATAATGTTATCTCTCAGAGACACATGGTTGTACAAATGTAGCTGACAAAGCCCCATTACAATAATTACCCCCACAGACAAAGCTTAACATAGAGTTCAGCGATGACAAGTGCTGTATATGATAACTCTCAATTATCCTTCATGTTGTCGTATTTAATCAACTAAATTGCATCTTTAATTCGTTCTGTAATACATTTATCAGCCTGCAATATTTCTGCCAGGCTGTCCTGCAAATTTTAGAACATTATAGATGTCAAAAACGAATCCGACTGATTTTTATCTTTCGAATGCTAGAGAATTTCTTAATTATGATCAACAATTTCGCATTACAATCTAAGCAAGACTTATATCAAAAGAAGCTTAATGGTATGACAACAAATAGTTAACGACACAGTTGACAGATCAACCAAATTGATCGGTCTGCATGAATTGGTAAACACATTTTATTTATGTATAAATGCCATTGGGTACATCCACAGATTGAATGTGGTGTTAAGCGTGGCGTCCGCGGAGACTTCATTACACTCGTCAATTAACAATTCGTTTTACCTCTGTTTAATTGCTGGTTGTTATCCATCAGTAAATGTTGATTACATATATCTCATCTGCTGTAAACCAACGTTCTGTTACGTGTGATTAAATTTGCGATAATCAATCGGGCGCGAAAATGATTATGAGTACATTTAAATTAATCATATCGCAATATTAAACCAGCAAGGTAAAGTTGGGCAGTTATTCGTTATTCGTTATTCGAATAACGAATAATTGTCTAACTTATAATCTGGTCGGGTAAAGTAAAATTACACAGTTATTCGTTATTTAAGCGTCACCTGTTTTGACGGATGCAGCCAAATTAAATAAAGTCATTTTTTTGTTTAATTCCTCGGAATAACTATATTTTTCGGAGTTTTCCAGTAAATATTTAAAGCACAGACCTTTCTAAATCATTTGAGGATTTTATTGTCGATAATAAATTATTTTACTGAAACCAAATCATCAGTTGCGTTCACATTTATTTACTTTTTAACTCAAATGTATAAGAAGAAAAATATAAGAGTTAGACAGTTATATAATTGATTTGGATCATAATTCTAGCGAGCGGAAGGCGCCCTGAGCTTCGGGTCGGAAACAGGATTTCTTTATAAGTGTTAATCTACAGCATCTTGCCGTCACCAGTCACCTACTATAGAGAAGAGTGATAGCATTTTTATTAAATAAGGGAAACTTGGCATACTACCTCAACAAACAGCAATGAAACGATAGTTAAACCTACAAAGATGAATGAAGCCGTGATGTTTTTTTTGGGTTTTTTTTTTTTTTTTTTGTCAAATCCGTTTAATTTGTACATATCCTCCTTTTTATCCAAAAGCTTTAAGCCAGGGGTTTGTGTTTTCTATATTGAAGCACCATATACGGATTCGTATACCATCTTATTCGCCCGCTCTTAACACGAAGAAAACCAGAATTGATAAAAAGATCGTGCTATATTTTCATCTGGGAACAGAACGCACTCACTCTCAAGAAGGATGCATTAATGCCAAATAAAATGTTTTAAATATGTTATTCAGAATATATATCTTAAATGATAAGAATAAAATAAGGACCAGAACATGTCCATGAAAGTAAAACCAAAATCAAGGAAGACAAAAGGGGGTATTGAATAAAACACTCTAAGGATGTCAGTGACTTTACAAGATGATATAAAACGAGAAAAAGAAATGTAATTAAGTCCATTGCATGAAAAAGTATGTTTATTGTTGCGCTTGTAAGTGATGTCAATGACCAGCATTGTTGACGATTGGCTCATTTCAACAAATGTTATTGACGAGATCTTATACCAAAAAAAAATGAAATTCTTTCCTTTCCTGAATTATTGACGATTGTAGATGACCATAACAAAACCAAATCCAGATTCTTTCTTAGTTAAACAACAGTTTACGTCACTACTTAAGTGTATATTATCGTGACGAAACTAGAATTTAAAATCATTTAAACAAAATCTGCATCGAGGTTGCCAACCGTAAAATTTCCTGGAAGTGGCTGTTCAAAGAGGACACTTTTACACGGTGACATGCATGCACGTGCAGCTAAATAAAGTGTTGTGCGTTTATTTCCTACTACAGTCAAATTATTTCGTGATGTTTCTTGTCATATTTATTGATTTATTTTCATGACGTAAAATTCCAATATCGTCAGACTTTCGTCTCGCGTTGTGCGAGAAAAATTGTCTTGAGATATCGGCACTAAAATCGGAAGCCTACCGATAAAAGCGTGAACATCTGAAACCTTTCAATAGTCTCTTGAGAAAAGCGTGAATGTTTGGAACCCTGTAACACATGAATCCTTATCAAAATCATACTACTGGTAATATAATATTAGAGGAATTCCACCTACACTTTATATTACCAACAACAGAACGTAAAGCCAGGATTTAATATTCGTGAAACCAGAAATAGTATACCCTGCTTTCTACAATATTGATTTGAACTTCATTTATCATGTATGCCATCATAATCGTCTACATAGAAACGCAGTGCGTTCTCTCGCTTATGTCGCCTTTACTTTACCAACGCATTGCATTCTATCGCCTTTGTCAACTTTATAGCGCTTTCTACGTAATTGAATGATATTCCTTATCTGATCAAACATGCATTTGTTATTTCCGAAAGGGTTTTGTATTTCAGTATCTATCTAAATACAATCAAGACTTTAATTAGTGTAACTTGTATATAAATATATGATATATATTAAAACTCTGTGTTACAGTCAACTTTGATTACACATTTTTTTATACCTACTAAAACGTCACGAAAAATAATATAAAATATGTCAAAAATAGAAGTTTGATTTTAGGATATGCTAAGTGAATAATAACAAGATTTCAGTTTTCAATGGAATTACATCATTTATATATCTTTGTTCTCTCGGAATAACGTAAAATTGGAAACCTGGAAGTTAGTTAATTTCTTATTTGAATTCTGTCTTTACTTTTGTTGGTACATACAGTGATACCCTTACCAGTGAGTGAGCACTTAATACAAGTAATGTAATCAATAGCAAAAGATAGATATAAAGTCCAGGAAATCCACACCTACAATTATTTGTACATTGTATATTCAACATCTCCCAAATAGAAAGGGTGGACACGTGATCTTTACGTACCACCAGGAGCGAAGACAGAATTCCAATCACATTTCAACTTCTCATATCATTTCTCAATTCTGTCCTCACTTTTGAATAGTACTACGAGATCCCCTGGGATGTTCAAAGACAGCAGTCAAGAAAAAAAATACTAAAACCATTATAAACAGATGCCTCACTATGAATTCAACAAAAGTTACAAACAAAATACGATCGTCATACTTATCTCGAATCGAAGTTCATGAACATTGAAACTTCATACACATATTCACTTTAAAAAGTCACGATGAAAACAAAATACATGAACGTCACAGTAAAAACGCGCGAAGTCATCAAAGATATTAAAGCATTATTCTCAATATCTTTTGGGTTATAGACAAAAAACGGACTGTCATTCTTTTTCATAGACGCGATAATGCTTATATTTTAATCTAGATATATGTAACTTAATGAGGTACTAAATAGGCACGCATTTTCTTGATTTTACTTAATTTTACAATAAAAAATGCGTTGAGGTGAATTGATATCTTATCCAAAAGTTCAGTTTGGCCAATGACTGTCGCTTTCTAAAAATACTGCGAAAGCGTTCTGTATGTATGACGTCATATTACTTGACGTAATTTTAAGATAATTTCTTTCGGTCTATGGATAAATAACCTCAAAGATCTAACCAATAGAAATGAGCGTAAGATATGAAATTAGATTACACCGTTGTGTATGATTGTAGTCCTCTTATCTCCTAAGTAAATGGCCTGGCTAAAACTTTCCCTCTAGATCTACTTCAGAATTTTTTTCTTATAAAGTTGACCTGCAGGTAGGGCGTTAGAATTGTACCTGCTGCCCCTATTGCATGATCGTAAAAGGCGACTAAATTTAGGATATTATCTTTTCTATTCTTCCTAACTGACTTTATGTTTCCTAATGCCTTCCTTGGCACCGTCTCACTTTTGGCCTTGAGTTGAGCGTTTGCCCCTGTTAGGAAGGCTCTGGGTTCTGTCCCCTGGCCGAGACAGACCAAAGTCTTTAAAAGTGGTAGTTTCTGCTCCTGCTTGGCGCTCAGCATACAGGGAGTGGGACGACTGGTTCGCCCGTTGTCAGTATAATGTGACCGGGTGGGGTGTGTTGCTTGGTGTCTTCGGCGGCATGCTTCAGTGATATAGCACTATAAAAAGGGCAACAGTTCCACTATACAAGAAGACACAACACGAACATACCGCAGTCTCCCAAAACACGCACCTCGCACTTCACACACGCTACACACTGTATACATGGGAGGCCGTCCTTACATGACCCTGGCTGTTAATAGGACGTTAAAATAAGCAAGCAAACAAACAAACTATTTCTTATAAAGTTTGAAGAAAGTTGATGTATTGCTCCAGTCTGCATTTTGCGTTATAGGCGCGATTGGAACATTGGCTTGATAAGTAGCCAACATGGACGTAGCTCTGGTGCTGTGTGGTGTAAATAAAGATAACGATTCAAGCCTTTTCGAGTACTGGTTTTATCCATCTGAAACTGAAAACAGTACTTTTGCAAATGGGCAAATGTGGTTTTTGGTAGCTAAAAATAGATATGTAAGTGTTGTTGTACATTTAAGGTAATCCTGTAGTCGTGTGACAATATAGAAAGAGAAATTTTCCGTGAAACAGCAATCCACTTTGATGAAAATGTGGTCGTGATTGTTTTAACATTTCTTCAAAAAAGATATATACACTGTTTTGTCTAAACGAGATGTTCTTGGAGCCCATAACGTGAATATATTGGACCCGCTTCCCTGTCACTCATGCCACAAAAGTTGTCATTTCCAATGTTAACATTTTAACGACCATATTCAACCGTTTTTAAATACGTGTAAATGCAGCCAAGAACTCTTTGTTGGTCTCAAATTGAAATATTCCTTGGCAAAGCTGGTCTTTCAATAACAAAAAAAAAAACAAGAAAAAAATCCCTCATGGCAAAGTTCCATAAGATTGTCCATTTATAATAGTAAACGCGGATAAAGATGATATTATAGTTTTAATGTTACTTTATCACTTAAACTGCATGATAACCTGTGATCTTGACTGTTTAATATTTTTACATATGTCACTAGTGTTATATGACCTGGACCGATTTTCATTGGCTGGAAATTCGTTGTGACGTTTGACATAACCAACAAAAATGACGTTAGAAAAAAAATAACGTGACGTCAAGATTTCGAGGACGGCTGGACAAAATTGCGGCCTCTACTGGATTTTCGGAATATATTTTGAATGAAAATTCTTTACATAATGTAGGTTTTTGTAATTATGTGATAAAAAGTATCTTAAATTTATATTCATTTTATATTAGATTTTTTGAATCTCTTCTCGAAATTTTAATTTTTGCTTGCTAAGGCTTGCAAATATAGTGAATGTGTTAAGATATATTACCCCTTCAACATGATCTACTTCTTCTATGACTTCCTTTCGAAGGATCTTCTTAATTTCAGTTTGAATCAATACTTTTTCAGAATCTTTAAACTCATACCAGGCATTCTGGCTATATAATGCTGGTGGACGACTTTTGAAGGAGGCTACGATCGACGTGGCTCACATAGAATATTCTATTATCAATCTTATTTAAATGAAAAGGGGAACAAAATAAAGCTTCCTGACCAAATAACACATCTTACGTATGATAACAGCCGTATACGGTTTGAGTGTTAAAACATAAGTATTCCAAGCTATCGATTGTAAAAAGGATGATTTCATTCTTCACATTCTTAATCTTGTCCTGTTAGTGTTGTGGCTAATTTTTGCCATATTGCATGGTTCATTCTGGGAGCATGTTACATGTCGGTATTTGCGAACGGACGATATTTGCCTTCAGTTTTTCCTCGGGCATGCGTTTTGACAGCATGTCACTCGGAAGTTGTATGAGCTTTTCATTGTTCAAATCTGGTAATGTCGCATCATAATTTGACAGAATTCGTGATATTTCCGTCATACATTGAGGAAGTTCATCATTATCAATAATCGGCACGTTTTTATGGCTAGTTCAGGCTTTTTTATCCTTCCGACCAATAAGAAATATTGGAATGGAAATCTCAATACTTAAGAACATACATAACTTGATAGTGAATATCTTACACAATTTGCGGTAAACATTTTACATTCATCTAATAAGATATCTGCTAAGAATGCAATATCATGTAATTAAATTTTGACTTCATATAAAGTAATCACGATTTCTTACTAAACAAATTACTGCTTACTGAAATAAATCCACAAAAGTTTAATCCCCCTTAGTTTAACAACATTAACTATAAACACAAGTAACTATTAAAGAGAAAATACTTGTAGTATATCTAATCGGACTAGGTTTCGGAAACTGTTCATAGTAATGCGAACATTTGTATGCTAGAATTGTAATGTAAATTGATTTGATGTACTATCATAATAGAACGAAAGTGATAATAAATAGATCGAATATCATGTTATTGATTTTGTATGTGGTAGCGGTATCAATTTGCATGAAATTTCAATATCATTCTAAGTAGACGAGCATTATTTCATGCCAATACATATCATTTAATTGTTATTTAACGCAACGAAATAAACGCTGTCAGTAGCCATAATCTGCAATAAAGCATAATTAATTTCCTCGCTTCAGAAATCGATTTTGCAATCTTATATTCTCTAATCACTGACTACTACAAACACGTCAGTTATATGGATTAAACAGTAATGCCCGTCAATATGATAACGTGACTATCATTTTCTATCTTGATTGGAGAAATGCAATTCATTTCAAGCCTTTTTTATTCAATTAGATCGTGCGACAGACATATGCCTTCTCCCTATGATTTCACATTTGTTTCTATTTTCTAACGATGCTATTGTGAAATACGTGTCTTTATAGATCGAACTTTTTGATCAACCTTTACAATTGGTCGCACACTATATCTGCATCTATTTTGACGTGCGTCTGTTATGGCCTTCACACTGGTGGCAGTTTGGAACTTAAGTTGAATGACGTCAGAAAGATTTAGCAAACCAAATTATATTCATTTTATAAGGCATTTTGTTAAAATCTGTGCACATGTGTTCATGTACATTCATGCATGCTTTGTTGAACATGGAAAATCATTCTATTTATGTCCATGTTGGGTTTGCGTCAAACATTTAGCAGGCATATACATGTACATTACAAGTAACCAACCTACAGGAGATAGAATGTAATAACCTCTTTTTAATACGATTTTAGGCTGATATGTTAGGCGGGTAAACATATACAGTTTGTACTGAACTCGTCAAATTTCATAAAATAGTATATATACATTTATATATATGTATGTGAGGGTGTAAGTTGTAAAGTCTCAAAATGTTTTATGAATGCTCTACAAACTAAACATCGATGATCCTTATGATTTTTTCTTTGCTTAATTTTGTTCAAATATGTACAGATTCAACAAAAATGCATATTAAATATATATATAAGAATAACACGTAAATGTGTATATCTGAAAATACCCTATGATCACCAGGTAAATCCCATTTCGTCTGTCAGCATCCATCAGTTGACAAACATATCTTGGATCAAAGGTTATACAAAGCGGTTCTCATGTATGATGTTTACCCACGTGTGGACTGTTGCACCAACAGAGCTTAACAACGGAATAATCTGGTATTCTCCCATCATTGCTACAATCTTTTAAATCAAGAAATATTGCTATAAGGATACCAACTATATGATTTGGCGAAATTTGCTATTTTTTACGATTAAGCATATAACGAATACACAAGTGACCACATCCTGTGTAAACTGTGTGACATTGGTGAGGCGTTGTTAATACACAAGTGACTACATCCTGTGAAACTGTAAAGGCTGTGACATTGGTGAGGCGTTGTTAATACACAAGTGACCATATCCTGTGACTACATCCTGTGTAAACTGTGTGACATTGGTGAGGCGTTGTTAATACACAAGTGACCATATCCTGTGTAAACTGTGTGACATTGGTGAGGCGTTGTTAATACACAAGTGACCATATCCTGTGTAAACTGTGTGACATTGGTGAGGCGTTGTTAATACACAAGTGACCATATCCTGTGTAAACTGTGTGACATTGGTGACTGTTAATACACAAGTGACCATTGTGTAAACTGTGTGCAAGGTGAGGCGTTGTTAATACACAAGTGACCATATCCTGTGTAAACTGTGTGTAACTGTGGACATTGGTGAGGCGTTGTTAATACACAAGTGACCATATCCTGTGTAAACTGTGTGACATTGGTGAGGCGTTGTTAATACACAAGTGACCATATCCTGTGTAAACTGTGTGACATTGTGAGGCGTTTTAATACACACGTGCATGTGAGGGTATACCAGTGACCATCCTGTGTAAACTGTGTGACATTGGTGAGGCGTTGTTAATACACAAGTGACCATATCCTGTGTAAACTGTGTGACATTGGTGAGGCGTTGTTAATACACAAGTGACCATATCCTGTGTAAACTGTGTGACATTGGTGAGGCGTTGTTAATACACAAGTGACCATAAAACTGTGTGACATTGGTGAGGCGTTGTTAATACACAAGTGACCATATCCTGTGTAAACTGTGTGACATTGTGAGGCGTTGTTAATACACAAGTGACCATATCCTGTGTAAACTGTGTGACATTGGTGAGGCGTGTTAATACACAATGCCATTCTGTGTAAACGTGTGACATTGTGAGGCGTTGTTAATACACAAGTGACCACATCCTGTGTAAACTGTGTGACATTGGTGAGGCGTTGTTAATACACAAGTGACTACATCCTGTGTAAACTGTGTGACATTGGTGAGGCGTTGTTAATACACAAGTGACCATATCCTGTGTAAACTGTGTGACATTGGTGAGGCGTTGTTAATACACAAGTGACCATATCCTGTGTAAACTGTGTGACATTGGTGAGGCGTTGTTAATACACAAGTGACCATATCTGTGTACACAAGTGTGACCATATCCTGTGTAAACTGTGTGACATTGGTGAGGCGTTGTTAATACACAAGTGACCATATAACTGTGTAAAAACTGTGTGACAGGTGACAAGTGACCATTCTGTGTAAACTGTGTGACATTGGTGTTGTTAATACACAAGTGACCATATCCTGTGTAAACTGTGTGACATTGGTGAGGCGTTGTTAATACACAAGTGACCATATCTGTGTAAACTGTGTGCCGTGTAAACTGTGTGACATGGTGAGGCGTTAATACATGCCGTGAATGTGACATTGTGAGGCGTTGTTAATACACAAGTGACCATATCCTGTGTAAACTGTGTGACATTGGTGAGGCGTTGTTAATACACAAGTGACCATATCCTGTGTAAACTGTGTGACATTGGTGAGGCGTTGTTAATACACAAGTGACCATATCCTGTGTAAACTGTGTGACATTGGTGAGGCGTTGTTAATACACAAGTGACCATATCCTGTGTAAACTGTGTGACATTGGTGAGGCGTTGTTAATACACAAGTGACCATATCCTGTGTAAACTGTGTGACATTGGTGAGGCGTTGTTAATACACAAGTGACCATATCCTGTGTAAACTGTGTGACATTGGTGAGGCGTTGTTAATACACAAGTGACCATATCCTGTGTAAACTGTGTGACATTGGTGAGGCGTTGTTAATACACAAGTGACCATATCCTGTGTAAACTGTGTGACATTGGTGAGGCGTTGTTAATACACAAGTGACCATATCCTGTGTAAACTGTGTGACATTGGTGAGGCGTTGTTAATACACAAGTGACCATATCCTGTGTAAACTGTGTGACATTGGTGAGGCGTTGTTAATACACAAGTGACCATATCCTGTGTAAACTGTGTGACATTGGTGAGGCGTTGTTAATACACAAGTGACCATATCCTGTGTAAACTGTGTGACATTGGTGAGGCGTTGTTAATACACAAGTGACCATATCCTGTGTAAACTGTGTGACATTGGTGAGGCGTTGTTAATACACAAGTGACATATCCTGTGTAAACTGTGTGACATTGGTGAGGCGTTGTTAATACACAAGTGACCATATCCTGTGTAAACTGTGTGACATTGGTGAGGCGTTGTTAATACACAAGTGACCATATCCTGTGTAAACTGTGTGACATTGGTGAGGCGTTGTTAATACACAAGTGACCATATCCTGTGTAAACTGTGTGTGACATTGGTGAGGCGTTGTTAATACACAAGTGACCATATCCTGTGTAAACTGTGTGTGACATTGGTGAGCGTTGTTAGTTGTTAATACACAAGTGACCATATCCTGTGTAAACTGTGTGACATTGGTGAGGCGTTGTTAATACACAAGTGACCATATCCTGTGTAAACTGTGTGACATTGGTGAGGCGTTGTTAATACACAAGTGACCATATCCTGTGTAAACTGTGTGACATTGGTGAGGCGTTGTTAATACACAAGTGACCATATTCTGTGTAAACTGTGTGACATTGGTGAGGCGTTGTTAATACACAAGTGACCATATCCTGTGTAAACTGTGTGACATTGGTGAGGCGTTGTTAATAAACAAGTGACCACATCCTGTGTAAACTGTGTGACATTGGTGAAGCGGTGTTAATCTACCATGGGATTGAAATTGCGTATGTGTGTGGCAAGTGACCACATCCTGTCTAATCTACCACGCGATTGAACTTGTGTATGTGTGTGGGTGGATGATGATGATGAGTCGGGGTCCGATTCCTTATGAGTATTCAATATGAGTGTAAAGTATTGAGGAAAATTGAGGAAGCCTAAAACAAACTTTTATTGGCATAAGTGGATCGTCTATCGCCCTGTTCACATCCAAATGTTGGCTTCTATATGAAACATTTGTCAAGTTGAAGACATGTTCATTATTAAAAGAGATTACGACCCCATAACCCTGATGCGCCCTTTAAGTAATGATTCTGACAATTTATAGAATGAAAAACAAAAACAATTAGGCATTAATATTTCCCGTTTAACTTTCATATGTCGTGGCGACAAATACATAAGCTCTTTCGATATTGTTGCTAAACTCCCTTAGCTCACGCCTGAAATTTCAAAAACAACTATATTCCAGTCTGTGAATTGGTTTAGGTCAAATATGTATTCAGGGGGAATGATTTCATCATTGTGATCAAACATTGGTTACAAACAACTCATAATGTAAACGTTTACAAAATATCTCGAACTGTATGTTATCTAGGGCACTGATGAAAATCGATGTGGTGTCATGCATCAAAGTTACATAGGCAACCATAATTCTGTATTTATATAAAACAGAGTTATCTGCCCTTGTGGGTAGGAACCGATTGTGATAGCATGTGTTGTTAAGAATAACGTCATACTTTCTTCGGAGAAAACTGCGTAAATTGCGCCCACAAAATAATGACGTCACAATGGATAACTACCCGCAAGGGAGCTAACTCTGTAGTCTATAAAGACCGAATACTTTACAGCTGGTTGTGAGGTTGATATTTTAACAGTTTCGCGGGACATTGCTATCCTCGCGATATTTTGATCCGTGGCATTAATCGGTTATACGATATTTGTGTTAAAATTTACTGATTTAGTATTTTAAGAGATGTATTGCACTAAACAGCTACAAACATTCTATCGATGATAAGTGTAAAATCAACCATCATTGTGAATACGTAATTATATCGGTCGAGTTAAATTTGATATTTTTTTACTTGCTTATCGACAACTTTTGATTCATATAACATCAAAGATCAATTAGTCCTAATATATATTTGGGAAAAACATCACTCAGATATAACATGATCTTAATAAATATGATGACCAACAGGTTAATTATGCTTACATACATCAAATGTAAATATGTGATTTCCCCAGTTCGTTTGTTTCTTCACTAACAACGGGTTACTTGAAATGTTCCTGGTCATTGAGCCGTTTAAAACAGATGTACGAGTAGCGACATTCACGCATTTTAATCGGGGTCTGAATAAAACAGGAGAATCTAAAACATTACCGGGACTTTGGTGGGCATATTAACAAGGCTATGAAATTGACATATCATGGCCCGAGGAAGCAATCAATCAAATATCTTGACAAAGCAGTCTGCGCAATAAGACAGCATGAGCAGTCACGCGGCGTGTTGGAGACGCCTTCAGAATTTAAATTTGTTTATAGATTGGCGTTTTGGTTTCTGTTTTGACATTTTTGTGTAAGTTTTTCTGTAGAAAGTTGTGAGATTAATTATTTGATGTAATCTTTTAGTTGCTATTGTTTACAACTGCCAATAGGTTACACATGGGTATCAATCATCAAGCCATATGTTGTGTTCCCCTTATTTACCATTTTTTTGCCTTTCATCGTAGACCAGCAAAGCAACCATTCGATCACTTTATCATTTTGACTCTCCATTATGACATGTACGTGTCAAACTTTGCATTTTAATGACTTCCTGCTGATATGCCACGCGTCCTCATTAATATCTAAATGTATATTGTATATTGATTGTGTCGTATGAAGATAACATTTCACGTACCAATTTATTCGAATCGCCAATTATTTTCACGGGTCTAAAATTCCGCAATTCTCATTGAATATGAGGGAATAAAATTTTGAAAGAGAATAATTTCGCGAATTAGCTTCAAGGTTACGCATTATTAATACATAATAAGGGTTAAATCACTTGGACGCTTTAACATGAAGAGCGATAACACTGAGCTTCTGCCAGATGAAGATTACGTTTGTCAGGTCATAAGAGCGTTTGAACCGCTCGATGATATAATGAGCTTACTTCAAAGCAGCATATCCATGATGATTACCCATTATTCCCCTCCCCATTTTTATAAAATTGGCGGCCGCAAAACTGAAGCTGTCAGTACATAGGAATGGATTTTTAAGATGGATTTTTTTCTTATTTTCTTATATTTTCATATACACATGTACATGTATGTGTTACAGCTGTGCCTTCAGGCACGAAGGGCTGCGCTGTTATCATAAATATATATTTCTGTATTCCGTCTTTGCATATTTCAGAGTTGCCTCAAATGCTAGTAGGTATCGATTGTGACGTCATTATTTTGTAAGCGAAATCCATGGCGATTTTTTCCGAAAAAATGATCATGTCCCACTCGCATACACATGGCGTCACAATCAATACAATCAAGGGCAGATAAGTATGACATTTGCAAATACAGTAAAATTACACAGATCAAATATTCAAAATCACAATATCGTTTTCCGCGAAATCTTGAAAATATAGCCTCGTCAATTTACCCAGCTTTTCGGTACTGTAAGCTTTTCTTTCTCAATTATCAATGTATTATCGTATTTATCAAACTTAGGTCTGTTTTGACTGCAGGTTCGGGCCGTATCTAGAAACAATAAGTGGGATGTGGGCACTCGTGTGACGAAACGGAAGCTAAAGCTGGAGCGGAATATAGCCATTACAATCCTCATCATGATTGGTGAGTTATTCCGCTTACTGCTGGTGGATAAGTTGTCCATTCCTGGGTCATCCTCTATATTCCAGATGTTACTATCACTGTCGTCATATCTATCCCTGGGTCATTCTCTATATTTCAGATGTTACCATCACAATCGTCATATCTATCCCTGGGTCATTCTCTATATTCCAGATGTTACTATCACTGTCGTCATATCCATCCCTTTGTCATCCTCTATATTCCAGATGTTGCTATCACTGTCGTCATATCCATCCCTTTGTCAACCTCTATATTCCAGATGTTACTATCACTGTTGTCATATCCCCTTTGTCATTCTCGATATTCCAGATGTTACTATCACTGTTGTCATATCTATCCCTTTGTCATCCTCTATATTCCAGATGTTACTATCACTGTTGTCATATCTATCCCTTTGTCATCCTCTATATTCCAGATGTTACTATCACTGTCGTCATATCCATCCCTTTGTCAACCTCTATATTCCAGATGTTACTATCACTGTCGTCATATCCATCCCTTTGTCATCCTCTATATTCCAGATGTTACTATCACTGTCGTCATATCCATCCCTTTGTCATCCTCTATATTCCAGATGTTACTATCACTGTCGTCATATCCATCCCTTTGTCAACCTCTATATTCCAGATGTTACTATCACTGTCGTCATATCCATCCCTTTGTCATCCTCGATATTTCAGATGTTACTATCACTGTTGTCATATCTATCCCGGGTCATCCTCTATATTTCAGATGTTACTATCACTGTTGTCATATCCATCCTGGGTCATCCTCTATATTCCAGATGTTACTATCACTGTTGTCATATCATCCCTTTGTCATCCTCTATATTCCAGATGTTACTATCACTGTTGTCATATCCATCCCTTTGTCATCCTCTATATTCCAGATGTTACTATCACTGTCGTCATATCTATCCCTTTGTCATCCTCTATATTCCAGATGTTACTATCACTGTCGTAATATCCATCCCTGGCTCATCCTTTATATTCCAGATGTTACTATCACTGTCGTCATATCCATCCCTGGGTCATCCTCTATATTCCAGATGTTACTATCACTGTCGTCATATCCATCCCTTTGTCATCCTCTATATTCCAGATGTTACTATCACTGTCGTCATATCCATCCCTTTGTCATTCTCGATATTTCAGATGTTACTATCACTGTTGTCATATCTATCCCTGGGTCATCCTCTATATTTCAGATGTTACTATCACTGTTGTCATATCTATCCCTTTTTCATCCTCTATATTTCAGATGTTACTATCACTGTTGTCATATCTATCCCTGGGTCATCCTCTATATTCCAGATGTTGCTATCACTGTCGTCATATACATCCCTTTGTCATATTCTATATTTCAGATGTTACTATCATTGTCGTCATATCCATTCCTTTGTCATCCTCTATATTCCAGATGTTACTATCACTGTTGTCATATCTATCCCTTTTTCATCCTCTATATTTCAGATGTTACTATCACTGTTGTCATATCTATCCCTGGGTCATCCTTTATATTCCAGATGTTACTATCATTGTCGTCATATCCATCCCTTTGTCATCCTCTATATTCCAGATGTTACTATCACTGTTGTCATCTCTATTCCTTTGTCATCCTCTATATTCCAGATGTTACTATCACTGTTGTCATATCTATCCCTTTGTCATCCTCTATATTCCAGATGTTACTATCACTGTTGTCATCTCTTCCCTTTGTATCCTCTATATATTCCAGATGTTACTATCACTGTTGTCATCTCTATCCTTTGTCATCCTCTATATTCCAGATGTTACTATCACTGTTGTCATATCCTCCCTTTGTCATCCTCTATATTCCAGATGTTACTATCACTGTTGTCATATCCATCCCTTTGTCATCCTCTATATTCCAGATGTTACTATCACTGTCGTCATCATATTCCTTTGTCATCCTCTATATTCCAGATGTTACTATCACTGTTGTCATCTCTATCCCTTTGTCATCCTCTATATTCCAGATGTTACTATCACTGTCGTCATATCCATCCCTGGGTCATCCTTTATATTCCAGATGTTACTATCACTGTCGTCATATCCATCCCTTTGTCATCCTTTATATTCCAGATGTTGCTATCACTGTCGTCATATCCATCCCTTTGTCATCCTCTATATTCCAGATGTTGCTATCACTGTCGTCATATCCATCCCTTTGTCATATTCTATATTTCAGATGTTACTATCATTGTCGTCATATCCATCCCTTTGTCATCCTCTTTATTCCAGATGTTACTATCACTGTCGTCATATCAATCCCTGGGTCACCCTTTATATCCCAGATGTTACCACATGTATCATTGTCGTAATATCAACATCTGGGCCATTATCAATTCTGATGATACTTCAAGGATGACTTGGATCATCCTCGACACTCCAGGGGTTACTACGCAGAAAAAAAATGTCTTCAGGCGAATTCAGGTCAAACTTAGATGAAATATTTTAGGTAAAATTTACCCCAAAACAGCAAAAAAGTCAATTAGAGTAAAAAACACTTGATCTAAAATTTTCATAAAATATTCCACTTTACATGTAGATTTTGACCGGAATTTACACGATTTTTTCATGTCAAAATATTCTTCGTGTGAAATTGACCTCATTTCAGCGATGCCCAACTTCAAAGTTATCAAATCAACCACAATGTACCGATATTCAATTAATTGGTGTACATCAATGGACCAAATTAAGTGTTCATCTGTTGTCGCCGGCAGAACCTTTATTGTTGCTATTAAATAATCTAGAGGTAGATATTACGACAGTAATAATAACCCTGGAATGTTGAGGATAATGCCTTGCCTATAACAATGGTGACTAACAAATGTATTTCTGTCATCGTGTTATTTTAGGGCGCGTTACTATCTCTCGACTTTGTCAGAAAAATGTGTAGATATAGAACAGTTGAGTAAGAAAGCAACTTGTTGGGGCATCAATGTCGACAACTATAACACAATTTAATAAGATAGGAATTGTCCAAATGTTGACTTATATCTTGAAAATTCGATTTATCTTATTTTATGTCCATGGTAGCCAACTATGATAATATTACTGTACTTTCCTTGCTGATTACTTGATGATTATATGATGGCATCTTTCTGTCATCGAGTTAGTTTAGGTCGAGTTACGGTAACTCGACTTTGACCAGGTAGTTATGTCGGAAATTCGAATTATAACATGACTTGTTGAGAAAATTATGTCGGTAAGATGAGTTTTAACACGACATTGGAAAGTCGAGTTACACTATTGTGACTTACTATCGTGGATCTCGTCGTAATAAGGTAAGTCAATTTTCCAGGATATAAGTCGACTTCCCATGATGTACATTTGTAAGTCGACGTTCCGACATAAATATCTCAACAAGTCATGGTATAACTCTACTGGTCGATGTAATTATCTCGGCAAATTTACTTTACATAACTCGACCTAAATTTGTCGACATAAATATTTCAACTAGTCATGTTATAACTCGACTGGTCGATGTAATTATCTTTGTCGAGTTACAGTGACGTGACCTACAACAATACGATACCAGAAATACGCCATCATACTACATATAAAGTAATTTATTAATGATATTTTACATTTCTTTTCAAGTGGTATTCGTTTGTTGTTGGACGCCATATGCCATTGTCTCTTTCTGGGCAGCCTTCGGAAATTCCAGCGACATCCCTCTTCTGGTAGCAGGATTACCACCTTATATCGCAAAGACAGCGTGTGTATGGAATCCAATTATTTATATATGTACGAACAAACAGTTTAGAACAGCTTTTTTCGACATTTTACCTTGCGAAATTTTGCGGAGAAGATCTGTAGAGTCAAACGAAATGAATAACTTTGTTTCGGCTCGAGCAGGCACCAGCATTAATCCGGAAGTTTCAATGCGTCATCAGAATGAGAGACCGGATGTGTCGGATCAAACAAAACAATCGAATGTCTCATCTAACGAAGTTAAAAACGCAAATGATGACGTTGTCAACGAATTTGTTGCCGAGTGAAATTACTGTTAAATCTAAACAGCCACAAAATAAAAATGGTAAGTTTTGTAAAACTTTTTATCATACAATATTTGTTACATCGTGAAAATAACGAAACATTTTATGTTTGTGTTATTTGAAACACTAATTTCCATTTACTACTCATATTTATTTGTAAACCAAGGTTATGAAAGGTAAAAGCAAATAAAAAAAAATTCTCAAGAGATCCATCTCAATTTAATAATGTAGTAAAAAGCAAATATTAGACCACTCAAGCATTTATGTTTATGTATATTAATTATTAAGAATACAGCCCGCGTCATTCACGGTGCTAAGCTTTGTAACCACTTTCTGCTACGAAGTGAGTTGATAGATATGTAATAATATTTTTGTACATGTCTTGCGTTTTAAGTTTTATCAATTAGGTTTCTATAAGAAAATGTGCAATGTTTTGTAAACGAGAAGATTAAAATGTTGTTAAAAATTGTAATAACGAAAATGTTGTGATATTGTTTTACCTCGAAATCATCGAAATGAACAAAGAAAACGTAGAGCGTTTCGTTACTTCTTTGGTGACCTTTGTGATAATGTCTATTTTCACTTTCGTTTTCGTTGTACATGTGATGTTAGATTATGTAGATTACGTTAAAAGATTGTGCTGGTCTAGTACAACTCCTGACATAACAGACCTATGCACATATAATGATATTTAAGTGAATAACAACATATAGAATTAATAATGAGTACTTTGATTTTGTTTCATTTTTATTTCAAATCAAACGGTTAGTTAAATTAAATTCGGACATTTGGCTGAAGTCAATAGAAATTGTAGTGCTATTTAAGTTCTGATCAGCTACAATTGAAGTGGTGTCATTTGCAAACTGTTCTGTAAAGACTGAACGAAAGAAGGACAGAAAGAAAGAAAGAAAGACAGCTCGACTTAAGTGATTTTATCTGGTTAATCGATTAAGAGGGCATTAAGGACACCAGCATTCTTTCGTGTAGACAAATACTAATAATAAATATCGACCTTACATTTACGTGTATATCGCGATGATGAAAAATCTGCAATGTGATCTTTTATAGCCAGGGAAGAGACGCAATTTAAGGCTTTATAAAGAAAATGACGAATCTTGTAATATCTAGGAAACTTACTAGGAATTCTTTGTACTTTATCATACCTTCAATATTCAGGTGTTTTTTTACGAATTTCCGAGTACATATCCTATGTTTGATTCAGATATTTAGTTTGGCGAGAGAGACAGGTTGATGGCAATTTATATGTAACTTGACGATGTTTTCTCATAGATGTTACCGACGATGGGTTTATATATCTCGTAATGAAAGATTCTCCCCCTTATGTTACACAGTACGAAATTAATTATCTTTGATATTTTTATCTTGAAGTAAAATAAGAAGTTCAAACTTTTTAATGTTGGTAATGGTGAAAAATAAGTAACTTTTGCACCTGAAGAAAACACTTATTAGTCTGCTCCTGTGTTTTGACAGAGAAAAAAATCCATTCGTCAGCGATGTAGCATCTGTTACAAATGACGTCATTACATACAGCCCATATTGTGTTAAGGTTACCGATAAAGTAGTCTGTTGAAGCAGGGTCTTTATACAGAGGTGGCCGCTATCACAGGTTTTGTTATGTGTCGTGTTTTATATAGTGTCATTTCTCCTACTGTGATATCAGTGTGATTGACGTATACCCCCATTATTCCCATCGGATACGTTTACTGTAAGTGCTCAGCGCTCAGATACGTTTACTGTAAGTGCTCAGCGCTCAGAAGCAACACCCCAATGTCCCGATACTTATTACAAAAAAAGTACCTCTGTGCACTGTATATCACACTTTGCACTTCCGGAATATCAATAAAGGACGTCTAGATCCGGGTAGGGCCACATGCGTTTCCGAAATCCCTTTGATGTTGTAGATCTCGCAATGACACAGGAACCTAGCAGATGTATTGAGCTATGGAACTGGGCAAAGTATTGAAGGAAGCTTGAACTGAGAGCAAATATAAAAGGTGGTTGAATGAACTTGAAAAGAGAGTTTAAAAGCAGATTTTAAAAATAGATTGAAACGATATTGATTTTAAAGAAAAAGATTGATATGCGATTGAAAGAAGCTTGAAAGGAATTTAAAACGAGAGAATAAATAAATGGAGAGATGAAAGGAGCTTACAAAGATACATTGAAAGGAGCTTGAAATGTAGTGTGGAATAGTGAGAGATGCAATAAATGGCAGAGCTTATAAGGAGGATTAAAAGGAGAGGTTACTGAACGAAGCTTGAAGTAGTAAAGAAGAGATTTTGTCAAAGTTACATTTCTACAAAATGTATGTTATTATTGACATTGTTTAAATGTGATAATTGTATTAAATATTGATATTTCATGTTTCGAGTATTTACTATGTTTAAACGTTATTAAACATTATACTATAAAACTCTGGCTTATTGTCTTCTCATTGACTGTAATAAGCTCTGGATTGGTTGCTATGAATGTTAACATCAATACTGAAAGGTTCCCTTCCTTTCCTCGTTGATGCGTTCAACTTGCTTCAAGTTTAAAGAAAAAAAGATTTACGGACACGCTAACATGCACGTTAATTATCTAAATTAAATAAATACACAATGACCGATACATCATGCAATTAAATTCTGAAAGTAATACGCATTTCTTTTGGCTTGCAAATTGCATTAGTATCTCAAAACGTAGAAGAATGATGCCGTCATTTACAACGGCGCTTATGATTGGCTGAGACAATATTGTGATAATTTCTTACAGACACAGGTCATCAAAACATGTGAACTTTGACTGGATTGCGTTGTATGCAGTTATAGGACTAATCTTAGATTATCCTCATATGGTTTACTTTGTTGATTGATTAATTATCGTCCTATTAACAGCCTCCCAAGTATGTGGTATATTGCGTTTATGAAGTGCGTGTTTTGGGAAACTGCGGTATATTCGTATTATGTCTTCCTTTACAGTGGAACTGTTGCCCTTTTTATAGTGCTATATCACTGAAACATGCAGCCGAAGACACCGAGCAGCATATCCCACCCGTTCACATTTTGCTGACAACAGTCATTCGCGGGGATTATTTTCACTAAACATCGTTAAGGTAGCTCCATACTTTTTGGGAAAACCCATGTCATTTTTTTCTAACAGGTCTTATTTTCTTGCATTTTTCATGTAGATTTCAAATCTATAAAGATAAATGGGTGTTCTCTGAACTACTTTTTGAGATATTTGAGCTTGAAATATACCATCCCTGAAAATTAGCTGACCGAAAATAGAAAAATTCATAAAATTATGTTTTCTGTAATATTAGGGTGAATTGTAGTCTCGATCCTGTTGATTTTTTGTCCTAATTTTCTTACGATAGAACAATATACAAAACTATTTTATTTTTACAAATGCTAACTAATTTTTGTTATTTCCCAGGACCGTTTTCTATACGTAATTATAATGTTTTGCCATATTTTTCTCCAGTAAAAAATCAATGAATAGGCCAAAAAGGAAATGAAAATCCATGTCAATTTCACAATATTTGTATGTGATATGCCCAAGGTAATATCTTTTTCAAATATCATATATAAAAACACGAGGTCCTCGATCAAAATTTCACAATTTTGTAAGCTTGAAGTTTGTAACTCGCAACCCTACCCCCATTTCATCCAGTGCTAAGATGGGTTATAATTGATTATTTTTTGAAAATCATGCCGCCAAAAAACATTCCACATCAGTTCATATGTTTTTGTGATATTATATCTGGTTTTATGTCTGTTTGTTTTTATGATTTTCTCCAAATTGTGTGTTTAAAGGAAATCCGTATGCGATTTTTTTTAGAATTCCGGAATTTCGGTCGGGCCGAGTCCCCTCTTATGATTTATAGCGACGAACGGCACTTCCGGTGTTTAAAAATCAATTCCCATTTACGACAGGGACCGCAAAAACCTCAGAGATAGCATATAATTTTTCACTTCACTGCTTTTATTTGATTTATTTAATGATTTTAAACATTCAATATTATATGTAGACAATTTTCACCTATTGAAAAAATATCCAAGTGTGATGTCGTGGCGTATCGGAAACCATTCTGGAATTCAAAACAACCTCCGCAACTTCCGGTATAGCGTCATATGAATTGGCGCGATTTTCAAAAGTATGGACCTACCTTAAAACAATTAATCACGTCATTTATGCGACAGCGAGCATTATATTTAAAACCATGATTTCTAAATATATCGCGAGAAAGTTCATAGGAATGTCGAAAAATTTAGCGAAATTAAAGACATCGTATATATTGTCATCTATACAGAACAGTATAAGATATTATTTTATCACTCCGACCACTGATCGCCCCGAACCGATAACTCATTTCTTTATTAATTACATATTGGATCATAGGATTCGAGGAAGACGCGATTCATTTATGGCAACAACTTATTAATGCAGTTTAACATCATCATTTTGTTAATGAACATATATATATATATATATATATATTTTCCCCATACACTGGCTAATTCAATGTCTTTATAATTCTACAGGCATTCCTTTCTTCTCGCGTGTAGCTATGCAAGCGTAAAATTGAATTGCAGATCGCTATGTACTGATTGTCCCGGTGCTGAGTTCCGTTACTTAAAGAGATAAACTTGTGTTTTAATCATCAATTATATCGCTATTCTGCATCCAACATATATGACTTTGCAAATCACATGTAATGACAAGGTTTTTGCGTACCAGACACTTGTAATTCCGTCTTTGCATATTAAAGAGTTAGCTCCCTTCCGGGTAGGTATCGATTGTGACATTATTACTTTGCGGGCACAATTCACATCGCTTTCTCCGAAACGTATGACGTTATGGTCGCAAACCAACGACGTTACGACCAATACCTACCCGCGAGGGCAGCTAACTCTGTATTATGCTAAAACAGAATACACTTTCACCATTTAGTTGTTTTTTTGCATGTGACTAAAATTGTTAATTATGGGGGCAATAAAACATAAATTAAAGTGGGTTTTTTTTACTCAAATTCGTACAACAATGTAACGGTACTGGCAAGAACATTGTGTTGAAGAATGAAACAATCGGGATCTTGAACTATAATATTCGTAGAAACGACATTCTGTAAAACAGCGATCCACAACCTTATGTATGCTGACACTATAGCACTCTATTGATTTTTATTAATACCAACCTACTGTCATCCTAAGTGTTGTAACACTAATAACTTAAACGCGACAGTACGACTGCACCTGAAACGCTGGATGACCTACCGCATGTGGCTATCATAGGTTCATCTCTGGTGGAAATCAACAACAGTGCTGGCAAGTGTTTCTCAGAAATCGACAACAAGTGGGACTTATTTACAAAGACGAATAATGTGAAGATCATTGGGGTTTTTTCGATTAATAAAAGCATTACTATCATAAATAGAACAGGGACAGGCAGAACTATAAACAAGCAGATGGATTGTGGTGGCAATAAGAAAAAAGCTTTAGATATCACTGTAAATATTTCAGATATTCCACCGACGACCAATGGTATTTTTCTCTATCGAAAACAGGAGCAGATGAATTAGTATTTTTTCTTCAGGTACAAAATCGAAAATGTGGAGGTTCTAATTTTAATTAATGATAAAATATTGAAAATAATTTTTAAAAACTCCACCTTTTTTATCTTTTTATGTACATTTACATGGTCTTTGAAGTTGCACCATATATTTGTAATTTTGAAAATTAAGTTTAACTCCATTTTATTTGTATTTTCGGTTCCTGTCCAATGACTGATATCTTTTCATACATAGTATGTTGTATTTACAAACGAGTGACTACATATTGATAACTTTCACACTCTTGGAATGATTTTATTTTTCCTATTCATCAATTTGTCCTTAACGTCACTTCATCATTTTTTTAATAAAGGCTAAAATCTTTACAAAAGTCGTGCCCAATGTTCAATTGTTTTCAAATTCTGGCTCAGTGATAATAATGTTATAATTTTTTTCAAACATATGAACGAAAATGACCTTATTGAATATCCATCGATTGGGAAAAAGGAAAGATGTGTCAAGCGGAGCGGTCAGCAAAACCACAGGGATCTGAGAATTAGCTAACTGTTAACGTTAGAATCTGACATGTAATAGCACCACTGTGGGTACCCGTACACGGGATATTGGTATCGACGAGGCGGTGGCCTGTCACAGCAAGGGGAAGTTTTGCAATATTTTCACAGTTTTAATGCATTTAATGTATCTGAAACTATTGGTCAGTTCAAGCTAAGTATATATAGCGTCCGTATGCGATCTGTCAACCCCCAGTGTCATATATTTATGGAGGAATAGATAGGAATCCAGGGTCACCTGTAGGGGGGTACCGCAATGAAAACGACTGTGAACTATTGTTCGTGATATTGAATTATTAGATTGTTCCAGGTTATCATTTTAGGGTTGTAAAGACGGGTTATGAAATGGAAGTTTATGTTTAGATCAATTTCATATTGTCGTGGCCATGGATTTTTCAACAAGAAGACTGAAAATTTAGCTTTTGTACGGGGGCTTGCTAAGCTGGTGTACGGGGACTTGGTTTATGTGATAAAAATGGTGTACGGGGGCTTGGCATCATTAAAATGACAATCTTCACAATATATTTAAAACAGATAGTGTCTAGTCGTCCAAAAGACGGATGTAAAGCTTTCTTCCGACGTCTATGTCTTCGTAGATATCATGTTAAGATGTCAATGGAATAGTAGCCCTACCAGACGAAGATGATGGATGTTGGCTGGTCTTTAGTTTCTGTATACAATATCAGTTTGTTTGTTTGCTGGCAATTTTGTTAAATTCTTTAACGGATGGGATCATTTTGAGGAAGGAATGTATTTGAATTAGACAAGCATATAGCGCCGATTTCGATTAGATATATAATTTCATCTGGTAAGATTCAAGTAATTTTACTTTTGAACTGTAAACCATGACTACGAATACATATAATTTGTTATAGCTTTGTTTTGACATCGCGTTTGTACAAGAAAAACTCCAGTCAGGTATTTTCCACAATGCTCCAAACACAATGAAGGTGAGTAGTATATTTTCGCATAGTCAATTGTAATATTTAACGATATATACGGTACGGTGTTTGACGGAAAGTCTGTGACCCTCAGCAGCTGCAAAACTCGTCATTACAGATTTAAATATTGACGATGTATTTTGCAATGCGGTCGTGTTTGATGACAAACCGATGAACTCTATAATTCGAGAATACAGCACGGAACTTCATTTAATGCACACTGTCCAGATGTCATCCTTTACTGATATGATTCCGTTTCTTACATTTTCCGTTTTAATTTTGCATCCTATCCTTATTTGTCAGATTTATTGTTTATCATTTGCAGTTATTTATTTTATATAAAGATAATGTTTTAATACTTTAATACTTTTAGGTGCCCAAACTCAAAATTAATTAATTGAAAAGAACAGTTTTTGCCTGAATTGATCAAAATCGTATAGAACGCTATATATATTGCTATCTAGAAAGGAATATTTGGCTTATAAAGCTACGTTTCTCAATTCCTCAACCAATTCGTCGTACAATCGTCAACCAAGCTGCCGTACAATCAACATCCAAGCCCCCGTACACTTGATTTTTAGTGAGTTGCTTTCTTATGTTGTGAATTAGCCATAGAAAATTAATTCCGTAATCAGGAAAGCAATTAATATCCATATAAGTGATTTATTTTGAACCGCCTTTCTCACTGCGGTACCCCTCTGCATGTGACCCTGGATTCCTGTTCATTCCTAAATAAATATATGGCGATGGCTGACAGACCTCATACGTACTCGATATATAATAAGCTTGAACTGGACAATAGTTTCAGATACATTAATTACATGTACATTAAAACTGTGAAAATATTGCAAAACTTCCCCTTGCTGTGACAGGTCACCGCCTCGTCGATACCAATATCCCGTGGACGGGTACCCACAGTGAGCACAGGCGTCTGCTTCTGGTTTTGAAAAAAATACATAAACCTACCACTATTATATAGTAGGGAAGGTTATTATTTTTTAAACCAGAAGCAGACGCATATGTACTCCCATAACATGAGAGTTGACTGGTCAGCCGTGTTTTTTTATCGGACGTTATTTCGCTACACGAGGTAATGTTCAAAAAGTGTCTCGTCGTGCTATACCTCTAACATTGTTGGAGTAACGCTTATGGTAATAGAGCTATGTCATCGATGTAGCCTTGTACAAGTCCCCAAATGCCTCAAATGACTTAAACATTTCAAGAATAATTCTAATGAAGATCCGAAGTAAAAGTCAGTAATCTATTTTCTAGTTTGCAAACTAAATACATCTAAATGATTTTTTTCCTTTACATATGCATAATGTAGCTACACGTATAACCCTTAGCTACATATATAATGACAATTTTATGACATATACTCATGATCTCGTAGATCAAAAAACACCCTCGATACTCCAGGAGTTCCGATCACTTACTATCTCTACACGTGTAGAGATCGTAAGAGATCGGAACCCCTGGAGTATCGAGGATGATCAAACAGCAGTTGTAGACCTATTATATTGTACATCATGAAGCGCTGGTCAGCTGATATTGATCATAGGTATTCAGAGCATTAGTCTTCAAAACTGTTAAAAATTAAATCTAAAAAGACTGAATCCACATTAGCGGTTTTGCATATAATTTTAGACATACGATATTGAAACTGCATTGTTCTATCATGAGGCTAGTATCAGGTTCACTATAAGTTGATAGAAGACATATATAGATAACATTAAACCAAAACAAAGAGGCTATTAAACATGTTTTTGCATATGGGAATAACATTTTTGAAAAAAAATACTGCAGGTCTTCAATAACATTGATAAAACTAACGTTTTACATGTATTTAGTAGGGTTATTTTAACAGACGTCCGCTATACATGTGAAGAAAAACAAACGTACGTAAAACATATGTTAAACATACGTTTAACGCATGTTTTGTTCAAACGTACGTTTTACGCATGGTGGCCAAAACGTACGTAAAACGCATGTTTTAAACATACGTTTAACGCATGTTTTTTCAAACGTTTCTTCAATTGATTTGAGGGGCCGCGGTGGCCGGGTGGTTTAGATGTCCCGGAGAGGGGGGGGGGGGTGCGGGGGGTGGGGGGGAGGGAGCTTGTGGTAATATGTCGGGACACCCGGCCACAACAGCCCCTCAAATCAATTGAAGATATAAATAAATACATTCAAAAGAATGCTCGGCGATATCTTAGTTTTGGTAACGTTATCTGAAGCAATTTTAATGATTTGTATGGATAAATTCATCAAATCTTATGGTTTTCAATAGAATAATGAAGAAAAAATGACAAAAAAAACAAAATTTTCTCAAAGTTAAGGCACAAATAACTTGAACCGAGCGTGGGCGGAATTTGTTTATCCAGCAAGCCTGAAGTAATGTCCTCTTTTGTTATCTTTTTATTTAGAAAAGTGTTATAAATTTTTAAACATCCTCTGTTGATGCAGGTCAGAAATACAGTTTTACAATTCATGAAAAGTTTATCTAAACACAAAGTGACATAAACAATAAGTACACTATATGTTACCTGGGGATTTGTTTTGGTAAAACGATGACGTCAGCGGCAGATGTTATTATCAGAAAGTGTTGTCTACATAGGGAATACCAGACTCTTTTCATGTTTGGATGCAAATCTTTGATGTCACACTTTTAACATATGTGAATAAAAATTGTTTTGGTAATGCTATGTTTTATTTTATTCTTGATGCTATCTGTCGTCTGGCTCCTTTCTTATAAACTTTTTCCTGTATAGGTACATACAAATTTATTTGTATGACACACACAAGTACAACGTACCATCTGTGTATCGCATTCTATTGTATTTGCTATAATTGTATTTTTACATTGTATACGATACACAATATTTGCAAAAAAATCATCTGTAACGTTTTCCTAGTTTGTTAAAACGATTGAATTCCTTCACTATAGGTAAGAAAATGACGCTAGGCGTTGAACCCTGAGCTATCCCAAAATATCAGGTGTAAATGAGGGCATGGGTTTGATTGAAAGTGCGAAAGGATAAATAACTCATGCTAGAGGACATTTCTTATTTTTGATAAATATTATGCTTATTATGAGTAAAATTTTGCTTTGGAAAAAAGTCGTTGCGAAGTTCGTTTAAAGAGCCTGATTTCTAAACTTTTTTGTCAATTTTGATTTTGTCAATAAAATTATTCGAAATTGAAATTGGATAATCTTCTAAAGGAGGAAAACTCCCAAATACATATATGTTTTGGAGAGATATAACACTTATATCTGTCTGTACTCTTAATAGACTGCAAAGCCGTTATCTCAGCCAATCAGAATCAGATTTCTTGTGTTATTAGCTGTCGACATAGCGTATCAACATCATACAATCCTTGTAGACACGAGAGCGGAAATGTGTTTTCAGCAAATGACTTATTTGGATTTTTCGAGAGTTTTTGACTTCTCCCATTTAGACGATCTCTGATACTCTTAATGTAATTAAGATCCCAACAGAATTTCTGTCAAGGCTATATTTCGGTCCAAGAAGACCTATGTGGGGTATTCACTAGAATGCCTACTTCCCGGTGACAGATACTCTCAGAGTCGTTGATGTTCTAAGACAAATCAGCTCGAAGTATACAATCTACTAAAACAATTCTGTTCAAAAGATGATTAGCTTAGTCATATGATAAGTGAAATCTTTTTTTCATTTCTCATTTACTGCAAAATTTGTGGTTATATCTTCACCAAAATCAGCAAGAAAGTAAAAAATGAAGTCCTTAAGGTTCTGATAAAATTTTGCAAAATTTGATCACCACAATAAATTTTGATTTGAAAATTGTCATTAAAGTGTGATTAACATCTTTTGAAAAATGGGCCTTGGTGTGAATGATGTCGCTCTTTACATTTGTCCTTGTATGCATCCAACGTGAGGAGCAAGTAAACCTTCAAAATATATAACTATTAAAACCTATATTACGAACCAAGCCGAAATCAAAGCTTTCTAACTTTCATAATAAGTAAGAAAGAAATGAAAATCATATTTCCCAAGTCATCTTTTGCGATTTGAATTAAAAAGGAGAAAAATGAAATATAAGCTTTTTTGAAATTCGCGATTCGGCTAGAAAGATTTATATAATTCATCCATTTCTCATCTCTCGCAGCTATAAGGTATGGTATCGTGTTAAGTCATAAAACATAATTCTCAATATCTTTTTGGTTTGTGAAGTCTTGAACAAAAACACAG
Source organism: Argopecten irradians (assembly GCF_041381155.1). NCBI lineage: Eukaryota > Metazoa > Mollusca > Bivalvia > Pectinida > Pectinidae > Argopecten > Argopecten irradians. The sequence continues at coordinate 26,192,527 of NC_091142.1, read as the reverse complement.
GAATATTCGTTCATTTAAATATGACTTCATAAAGCCAAAACATATTGAGAATATTGCTTAAAATTTAATTGGAATACATCAGCGAGGTACTTATTATGAATTGCTTTTCGTGCATTTAGGTATTTTAGGTAAACCAACTAAGTTCAGTTGTGACGAGTTGATATGTTAGATAGTTACGCTTGGTTTGGCCAATGACTGTACCGCTTCTACCCTTTCCCGTACATCCACGTTCTTTGTGAATGACGCTGTAATGCTGACGCACAATTCTTTCAGACTGTGAAAATAACCTCAAACTTATAACCAATGAAAAACGAGTGTTACTAATGAAACTAAATTATATATAAATAAGCCTTGATTTTGATATCCTATCATCATTTGATATATGGAGATTATATTTCTGATTAATCTACTATATGTGCTGCTGATCTAACCGATAATAGCCTGAAAGATTTCGACTCGAAGATATAAAACCCGTCGTATCATATCAAAGACAATTACGCGACAACAATAGGGCAGCGGTCAGTAACATCCTTTAACATTAACAAAATAAGTTTGTTTACCTGGAAGTTATTTGGTTGATTTGATAAGGTTGTTAATGCTACGTGTGCCTTAGCTATTTGCCTCTCTTTGATAACTTACCTGTGAAAGTGATATTGACGGTTCTGACAGGTTTCCCTGTAATGGATGTCTGATTTTCTTCACCCGATCATATCGTTGGTACTCATGTCGTTACGTTGTCACAATACTGCCACTAATGACCATACATGAGTATGGATTTTTTTTTTTTTTTGACTTATTTGGATTTTTCGAGAGTTTTTGACTTCTCCCATTTAGACGATCTCTGATACTCTTAATGTAATTAAGATCCCAACAGAATTTCTGTCAATGCTATATTTCGGTCCAATTAGACCTATGTGGGGTATTCACTAGAATGCCTACTTCCCGGTGACAGATACTCTCAGAGTCGTTGATGTTCTAAGACAAATCAGCTCGAAGTATACAATCTACTAAAACAATTCTGTTCAAAAGATGATTAGCTTAGTCATATGATAAGTGAATTTTTTTTTCATTTCTCATTTACTGCAAAATTTGTGGTTATATCTTCACCAAAATCAGCAAGAAAGTAAAAAATGAAGTCCTTAAGGTTCTGATAAAATTTTGCAAAATTTGATCACCACAATAAATTTTGATTTGAAAATTGTCATTGAAGTGTGATTAGCATCTTTTGAAAAATGGGCCTTGGTGTGAATGATGTCGCTCTTTACATTTGTCCTTGTATGCATCCAACGTGAGGAGCAAGTAAACCTTCAAAATATATAACTATTAAAACCTATATTACGAACCAAGCCGAAATCAAAGCTTTCTAACTTTCATATTTAAGTAAGAAAGAAATGAAAATCATATTTCCCAAGTCATTTTTTGCGATTTGAATTAAAAAGGAGAAAAATGAAATATAAGCTTTTTTGAAATTCGCGATTCGGCTAGAAAGATTTATATAATTCATCCATTTCTCATCTTTCGCAGCTATAAGGTATGGTATCGTGTTAAGTCATAAAACATAATTCTCAATATTTTTTTGGTTTGTGAAGTCTTGAACAAAAACACAGGAATATTCGTTCATTTAAATATGACTTCATAAAGCCAAAACATATTGAGAATATTGCTTAAAATTTAATTGGAATACATCAGCGAGGTACTTATTATGAATTGCTTTTCGTGCATTTAGGTATTTTAGGTAAACCAACTAAGTTCAGTTGTGACGAGTTGATATGTTAGATAATTACGCTTGGTTTGGCCAATGACTGTACCGCTTCTACCCTTTCCCGTACATCCACGTTCTTTGTGAATGACGCTGTAATGCTGACGCACAATTCTTTCAGACTGTGAAAATAACCTCAAACTTATAACCAATGCAAACGAGTGTTACTAATGAAACTAAATTATATATAAATAAGCCTTGATTTTGATATCCTATCATCATTTGATATATGGAGATTATATTTCTGATTAATCTACTCTATGTGCTGCCGATCTAATCGATAATAGCCTGAATGATTTCGACTCGAAGATATAAAACCCGTCGTATCATATCAAAGACAATTACGCGACAACAATAGGACAGCGGTCAGTAACATCCTTTAACATTAACAAAATAAGTTTGTTTACCTGGAAGTTATTTGGTTGATTGGATAAGGTTGTTAATGCTACGTGTGCCTTAGCTATTTGCCTCTCTTTGATAACTTACCTGTGAAAGTGATATTGACGGTTCTGACAGGTTTCCCTGTAATGGATGTCTGATTTTCTTCACCCGATCATATCGTTGGTACTCATGTCGTTACGTTGTCACAATACTGCCACTAATGACCATACATGAGCTGTTAAAGTCAGAAAAAAATCATCATTTAGTCTTTACAACAAGGTGGTAAGCAATTACATAACGACCTATATCGGGTGGTTGGCAGTTAAGCCGATACGGGATCGGTACTTATAGTGCATAGTGACCAGTCTCTGCTTCAGCTTGTAAACACTACCACATGCATGGGTCTAAACCACAGTAGATGGTGAAGGAAGATTACTACCAGCATCGAATACCATGCACAGACATAATAACAAAAGTTCTAATAAAGAAGTATTTTTGTAGCATTTTATCTAATAAAGCAAATTTAAAATCGAACATCAGTAAATAAAATTCCTTTTGTTATTGAATTATTATTAATATTTTTATGATTAGGCTGTATACGATCAAACCTACTTTAGAAAACATCTAAACAAGTGACGAGTTACATATGCATTTTCTTTATAAAAATATAATACAAAATTCAACCTTTATAAGGAATGTGCAATGATGAACAATTTTGAATACATTATCCAAAGCTGAAATGGTTGTGTTGTATTGAATAGATTACACTCTCTTCACAACATTCCTCTACATGAAACTGAAATATCATGCCCTTTATTTCCCATCCGGTCAATCCTAAAAACTGACCAGTTGCGTAGGAATATGAAACGTAATGGGGGGCAAAGGTCCTCAATATTTCGTAACCACCACCATCCCCCCTTCGCGGGTCCCGAACCCACAGGATATATAATTGATATACGTTTTTCATATATCATTACATATAATCCGTGTACACATCTATAGACAGTGGCCTCTTAAACAAGAAATTAATGAATACGTAAATTAGCGTGCAAGGTTGGGGGTTCTGGGTCCCTGGAAAAATGTTTCGATTTAGAATGACGGAGATGAGTTTTACGATGCATTTTGTTGCATTTGCGAGTGCCGCAGGCGCGAGAATTTGGTGAATGGGGGTCCGGGGGTCTGTTTTGGGGGTCCTCGGTTCTCCCCGGGAAAAAAATACAATTTAGAATGGCTTAGATGAGTTTTACGATGTATTTTGATGAATTTGCGAGCGCCGAAGGCGCGAGATTTTGTTGTTTTGGGGCTCCGGGGTTTCCCCCGAGAAAAATATTATGATTTGTTAGCCTAAGATGAGTTTTAAATGCATTTTGATGGTTTTAAAGCGTTCTTAACACGGTAATTTTCGATTTAAAGTTACCTGTATTTAGAAATGATAATTGTGAGTGTCGTCATACCATTATGCAACCCAGCTCGATCTGAACATACATGTACCGGATTCACACCATCGGCATATTATTGCATAATTCAAAATAATAATAAATTGATTGTCTTGCAAAGACATATAAACAAATTAATCTTTTAAGAAAATTTTTTTGAAATAATATAATCCCTTGATGGACATTTTCAGTTCGTGTGTATTGAATTTTCATTATTAAAGATTTGAACATTACGTGCTTGAACATTTTAGGAAACGCGCCGCGCAGCGAAAATTTTTCTAAAATGAAGGACAAAAATGTGCAAGAGGACCCTTTTTTCTTTCAAATGTGCATTTTTAGAACATTTCATTCAAAAATTAGAAATTAGAGTGAACAATTGAAACATCAAGGGATTCATTTGATTTGTGATTTAACAAGACAAAGATGATCTAGTTAGTTGGCATTGTTGAGAAGTAGACAGATGTGGCGGGAAACGACATAACACAGTAATGATATATAAAAGCTGATAATTTACAAAGAAATGGTTAAATTTTGATGATTATGGATATTCCTTAACCACATAGATTTATTCTATGATGACTATCACCTCTCATATAGAAACTTAAAGTAGTTGGTAATCAATGTGGGTTTTTTTAAGGTGGAATTATTTTATTGGATAGACTATTCTATAATAAAAACCGTCAGGGTTGGGGTACTGGGGTTAGCCTCCTTACAAACAAATGTCCCCACACACGAGGGCTCTCAATCATCACACATATTTTGGAACAATAATAGATTTTATTGCGTTCAGTGTCTCTTAATTGCCTGTGTAATTAAGTCTTTCCATGTCATCCAAATTTAATGAGAATGTGATTCCTAATTGTTTAAAGTTTTGTGTGTACCAAGACAAATTCAAATCTTGGCAAAATACTGTCTGATGAAATTTTTTTACTACCTAGCCAATAGATATTTGATGTCATAGTATTTATTTTTAACCCTGATGATATTGAGAATAACTTTAGTATTTCAACAGTGGTATATAGAGATTGTCTTGAACCATCTAATAACATATAAGCGTCATCCGCGTACTGGCCTAAAAGAAACGTTTTACCCAACATTCTCAGTGGTTTTACATCTGGGTTTGCTTTAAGAGATAAAGAAAGAATTTCAACACCTATAATTAAAATATAAGGAGAGAGTGGATCGCCTTGACGACAACCACGATGAAGACTGAAAATTCTGACATAAATTCATTATTTATAACACATCTTTGAATTATTATGTAAAACTTTAAACCATCTTCTAATTGAATCCCCAAAATTAAAACTTTCCATGGCTTTATCTATGAAATCCCACTGTATAGAGTCAAACGCTTTCTCAAAATCGATCATGTATAATAAACCTGGTTTGTTTATTTATTCTTGTAGGTGCATGATATCATAAAGCTGTCTAGTGTTTTCCCCTATAAACCTACCTTAATAAACCCTGTTTGTGTATTGCTAATTATATGACGTAATTTTGGGTGAAATATGAACCGTTGACCAGAAGCTCTTTGTTGTAATTTATTTGTATCAATAACATTATTGGATTACGGATAGTGCATACTAATGTAGTATTAACTTTGGTAATTGGATAAAAACTGTGTGAGATTCTGTTTAAAACACGTTATGACCATAGTAAATGAAAAGCTTCATACACTATTATATACTGTAAACGGCAGCATGTCTTATGTCAATTCATTCTGTCCCATCGGGGCTCATACAAATTTTCAAAATTAAGATGGGTGATAACTGAAACAAAACTTGTATTTATATACTAATGAAGACATTAAAGTAAGACGTTATTTGGGACAGCAATTCAATACAGCAAACCGTTTACTGGCAAAGCTGACGCAAACGTAGACTCAAACGCCGACACAAACATAGACTCAAACGCCGACACAAAAATAGACTCAAACGCCGACACAAACATAGACTCAAACGCCGACACAAACATAGACTCAAACGCCGACACAAACATAGACTCAAACACCGACTTATACGTAGGCTCAAACGCCGACACAAACATAGACTCAAACGCCGACACAAAAATAGACTCAAACGCCGACACAAAAATAGACTCAAACGCCGACACAAACATAGACTCAAACGCCGACACAAACATAGAAAAACACCGACACAAAAATAGACTCAAACGCCGACACAAACATAGACTAAAACACTGACTTATACGTAGGCTCAAACGCCGACACAAACATAGACTCAAATGCCGGCACAAACATAAACCCAAACGCCGACACAAACATAGACTCAAACACCGACTAATACTTAGGCTCAAACGCCGTTACGAACATAGACTCAAACGCCGACAAAAACATAGACTCAAACGCCGACACAAACATACACTCAAACACCGACAAAAACATAGACTCAAACGCCGACACAAACATACACTCAAACACCGACTCATACGTAGGCTCAAACGCCGTTACAAACATAGACTCAAACGCCGACACAAACATGGACTCAAACGCCGACACAAACATAGATTCAAAAAACGACAAAAACATAGACTCAAACGCCGACACAAGCGTAGACTTAATGCCGACACAAACATAGACTTAAACGCCGACACAAGAATAGACTTAAAAGCCGACACAAACATAGACTTAAACGCCGACACAAGAATAGACTCAAAAGCCGACACAAACATAGAATTAAACGCCGACACAAGCGTAGATGAAATGCTGAAACAAATATAGACTCAAACGCCGACGCAAGCATAAACTCAAACGCTAACCACACCGAAAGTGGAGTGTTTGTCACATTCCGGCTCTATATAAAAACGGCATTTCTATAATCCAACGCATCACAGACTTCTAAAAGGCGGGGTTAGTTAGGCCTCCGCTATGTCAAAGTAGTGTAAGCATTTTTGTCAAATAAATATACAGGTTAAATTGATATTATTCAATTAACAGAACATCAGTTTTAATTTATTCATATTAAATCAATTAACAGAACATCAGTTTTAATTGATTCATATTAAATCATTGCATTGAACGTTTTGAAAACGGTTTCATAGTATTTACGCATCGATTGAAATGACCCAGTTCATGACGTCATAGCGTGTGCATGGCATTCCGCAGTGTGACCTTGACACCAGTCACCTTTGAAAAATTCATCGACTGTATGAATCTGAAACGATAATTCGTCAACGTTTAGGTTTCACAGGTGAGATGTCAGCTTTATTGTAAATGGTTATGTTGAAATGACCACCGTAAACATTACCACCAAATAATGTATGCACATTTCCGTGGAGAATGGTTTACTGTGATGTCATTTGAGAGTACGACTCGCGGTAGATTTTGGATTCGACATCAATCTGGCGATGTTTTTGTGTGCTTCCTCTTTTATCTGGCTATAGTTATTGACGGATTGCACATTGAGTTGTCCAGTGAATTGTACAATTGCGTTATAAGGAGAGACCTATTTGTTGACGAGAGTTTGGACCAAGTGTTTTCATGCGCTGTGGTTAGTTAATCGCCTGTCCCCGGAAAGTCCAACAGCTGCTGACATTTTTTCATGAACGACGTAAGTTTGTTTGTTCAAATTGGTTGACGCTTAAATCACTTGTCGTTTCCGGATATTGCTAACATGTGTATATGTGTAGCTATGTTAAATGAGTCACCAGGCTTCTGGTAATCGGCTAGACGCTTTTCAGCGTAAAATGTGTAAACATTGAGATGACATCGATCTAATCTGTCGGGATTCCCTCACATTTTCGGATACACAGGTCGTATATCTCGGGGATCGTCCCCTTGTCGTGTTTTATTCTGGCGTTCTTGGAATTCTAAGTACTCCTGTCCTTCGGAATGTAACGCCCCCCTCTGTCATCGATATATGTTCATGTGACCCTCTCAATCCAAAATGGATAGCATTATACAACCAAAACCGTAATGATAATTGTGTCTTGTCTACATTGTCCGAGCTGTCTGGTGTTCTATTAAGTTTCTATTTCCTGATCAGTAATTGAGTCGGCTTTATTTGACCAATTTCCTTTTCCGTCACGTTTCACTTCGCCTTGTTTAGCCTTCATGACGTCCTGGAGCTGTGAAAATTCATTGCTTGTAGCGAGGCTGTATGCGTACTTAAAACGTTTTAGTTGTCTGTCTTAGCTTCCCATAAAACCCCTTAGTGAGCTGGGTTCATAGTTGGAACCATAAGCGACCCATTAGACTGGCCACCAGTTTCTAGAATATTAAAAAAAAATACTAAAAGGCTTGAATATTTTTGTCTACTATATGCACATGCTTGATCCTAAGTTTTAAACTAGGGGGAGATAATCTAGTAAAGAACTCTGCTTAGAAAGTCTTATAAGCAACTTAGGGTCTGGTGGCCAGTCTAGCGACCCATAGACGGTCCCCTTCCCTGAATCAATCAATGAGTCCCCATTCGTCGTCTGCTCTGATGACCCATTTTCAATTTTGATCAACCGGTCGCCATATAAGTCAATTTCAAAATAAATCCCATCAAAGCTCACTTTATACACGGGTCCTGTGGTTGATTCTGTTACCTTTGTCACCTTCCAGTTGAAATAGTCTATGTAAAATTTTACAGAGTAATAACCTGTGTAAAACCATACACAGAAATAGCCTATGTAAAACCATACACAGAAATACAATTATTAATAATTAACAAATCGAATAAATCAAAGATTTCCTTCAATTTTTTTTATTCAAGACACATTTGTTCAGTCTCAAACACATAAAGAAATTAATATGAGGTATTTTTAATATGTTTTTTTTTTCTTTTCTTCCGTTTATCGGAGTTTACAAATTTATTTGGTTGGGCGAAACCTACCTTTAAATAACTCTAACAATGAGTAAGGCATAATCCGTCAGTTGAGTGACCTACTGTAATCCTACTTATATTTAATGTGACTTGATTTCGCGTTTTCGCGTTTTCTAATGATTTTTATGGCGATTTAATCTTGCTCTTTAAATTTCAAAATTATAATATTGTTTCAAAGTCGCATTTTCTTCCATATTGTTCTCGCACACGAATTGCGTGATATTCAATCGCACGTAAAAATATGCTGGTTTACACTATATAACATTATGGACAAATCACGCATTCAAAAAAAATGGTAAGAGTGTACTTATTACCGGAAATACACGAAAATAATGATATTAGAAATAGAGCAATAGCTCTTGGGGAGTAGGTTTTCTTTGTTCCATTATCAACACCCATTACCCGGATCTAGGTCACATTCGCGCTCAGCTAATCAAATTTCAGATTTTATTAATACACTCTGGGCATACCTTTGTGTGCCACAAGAGGTCAATTTATACAAAACATACATGACAGACAGGGTAATTGATAGTACAGTGTGAACATAATACACTCAAGCGTACATATCCGAGTATGAAATATTTTACGTACATTGGTGAGTATAATGCATGGTCATTGTTAGTTATGTATGATTGTAGTATGAACAACAACCATATCAATATTTTAATATTATAATGGTATATGCTTAATACTTCATATCATTGACCTTTAGCGTAGCCATAGCAGTATAATACAACTGCATAACCACTAAATATATTTCAATTTTACTTAAGTTCATACTTTTAGCTTTAATAGAACTTGAACGCTTAAACTTTGTACAGAGTATAAATAGATTGAACATATACATGTAGTAGTTATACAATTGTATATTCGATGCTATATCGTATAACATATATAATCAGCTATATCACAGCATAATAAGAAGTAATAACAAACATACAAGTAATATAAATGCAGGTGTATGTAACCAGTACACTGTACTTTTTGATAACTTTAAAATACATAACTGTTCTATTTGTTTAAGAAAATAACTCACTCTCGTTAATAGAGTTCGATTACAGATTTCAAACATGCCTGCCATTTTTAATAAACTTGGATTTGTATAATAGTATTGTGGAATATATTTATGTCTATTATTAGTTACACTTGCATTACTACATTGAAATAAGTAGTGATATTCATCTCCAATACCGTTATTACATAGTAAACAAATACGGTTATCACGTGGTATACCAGCCCATCTACCAGTTTCAATAGGAAATTTTAAATTCGAGGTTCTAAATTTACTAATAATAACACGTTCTTTGAAATCAAGCTTTACTAAATATGGTTCAAGTTTAAACTGCTTTTTAAAGGTTGAGTAGAATTGTCCGCGAGACGATGTTTCAAGAATAGAATACCAATTTTGAATATATTGATCACATAAACGTCGTTTTAGCAAGTTTTTAAACAAAGCTCTATTCATCGTACATGTATTTTGAAATGCCCATAAATTGTTAAAACCTGTGTCATTAAGGAGTGACTTTATATGCCCAAGCCACTTTAATTCTGTAGTATCGTTTTCTTGCATTCTTAATGTAAGGCGATAAAATACACTGGAGAGTTTATCTCCCCCTGTAATTACTTTGTGCCAAAACATTAACATCCGTACCTTGATTTCAATTTCTAAGGGAAATTTACCAAGTTCTCCATAAACCATAAAATTAGGAGTACTGTTTCGAACATGAAGAATTTTTTTACAAAATTGCAAATGAATTTTCTCAATAATGCTTACATTTTCAAATCCCCAGATTTCACAGGCATACAACAAAATAGGGGATACAAGTGAGTCAAATAATTTCAATTGTAAATCTATTGATAATGGAACGTTTCTAATTTTGGTATACAATGCATACAGTGCTTTCTTTGCCTGGTCAGCTAACTTTTTCTTTGTTTTAGCAAATGAGCCGTTGTAATTGAACAATATACCAAGATAAGGATAAGAATCTTCACGAGTTATCTGATTATTAAATAATTTGAAATTATATTTGCCGTCTACTTTTGCGTTTTTCAAAAATTACTATTTTTGTCTTTTGTGTATTAACAGTTAGTTTCCACTCGTCACAATAACTTTGAAAGCAATCAAGTGCACATTGTAGACCTTCAGGTGATTCTGACATCAGCACAGTATCATCTGCCTATAAAATGACAAATAATTTGACAAACATACCAAGATTATTTTCACATAAACTATCAATTTCTCTCAAATATGACACATTGTTTTGGTGAAGATATTCTTCAAGATCATTAAGAAAAATAGAAAATAAAAACGGTGAGAGATTTTCGCCTTGCTTAAAGCTGACAATGCAAGTTAAAATTATTAAAATGATTTAAAAAAAAAAAAATAAGTATACTTGTTGTTCAAGAATCGTTTATGAGACATTCCCCGGTTGAGGACAGCCATTTTTGTTTTACATTCCGACGACTCACCGACCCCTATATAAAGCGCGTGAATCGACACACGTGCGCTCATTCGTGTACCCATACACCTAGCAGTCCACAGTATAAATCACCTACAAATAGGTAAACAAATCCCTCACCTGTAAAACTATATGTGACTTTTTTAGCAAGAAAACATGTCAACTCCTCTAAGTTGTCATTTAGATGTTTCTCAAAATAAAATTCCAACGCAAGTGAATAGAAATCCAAACAATAATCCGTCCACATATCTCCACGTATATCATCGTACTCGATGCACTCAACTGACCATGTACACGTGACTACGTACCTGACCCGAACGAGCGACAACTATCAAGGACACACACGTGTCGATGTACGTGTAAAACTTGGTGTATATTGAAGTGTTTTATTAGTTCGTATTGGACATATGTTGGGATATAGCTGACAACACATTCATCTATTACATCAATGAAATATTGACAGGTGAGTGCAGTGTTTATTTTTAATTTGACATTGTTATTTGCAATATCGGGGCATGTGTATCTGAGACAAGACATGTTTAGAATGACACACGTGTGTCAAGTGTCCCGTGCTTTATATAGGGGGTTGGCCAGTGAAGGTTACTAAGCAGAGCAAAAGAAAAATGGCTGCCACTTCCTTAGATACCACACTGTCATAACTAGGGGATGTCTCAGAAACAATTTTTGAAAAAATATTTCGCTAATAATTTTTTTTTTAATTTCAAATGCATGTTTTTAACTTGCATTGTCAGCTTTAACCCCAACATTACATATAAAAAAATCTGACATTTCATTTCCATTGCGTACACAGGATTTTGTATGTTCGTATAGATTATATATAACTTTTAAAATTTTTCCTTTAATAGAGAAAGACTGCATTTTTTTCCATAATCCAACGCGCCACACTGTATCAAAGGCTTTTTTAAAATCAATAAATGTACAATACAGTTTTTTGTTTGTAGAGAAATATATAGAGATAAGAGTATGTAAATATAAAGATATTTTCTGTTGTTGAGTACCCTTTTCTAAACCCGGCTTGTGCTTGTGATATAAGATTGATTTCATCTGCTAATTTAGTGAGTCTATTGTTTATGATGGAAGTGAATAACTTGCCTAGGCACGAGACTAGAGTAATAGCTCTCTAATTATCAGGATTGTGTTTGTCACCTTTGTTTTTATATATAGGCTTAATTATGCCAATAGTCCAATCTGTTGGAACTAGACCTGTGTTTAGTATAATGTTAAACATTTTCGAATATACTGGAAGAAATGTGTGTAAAGTATGTTTCATATATTCATTGACAATACCATCAATACCACTGGCTTTATTATTTTTTAATTTATTTACAGCTTCTCTAATCTCATCGTCGCTTATGTCTTCGTTCAGAATTGGATATGTATTATCGGTTACTTCGTCAATTAGGAACTCTTCATCTTCTTCAAACTCGTTATTGTTAAGTGTTTTAAAGTATTCAAAGAGTTCCTGTATACTTATATCAGCTTTGTTAACCTTTTCATTACCTGATAACTTATTTAAAATATTCCAAAGATATTTTGGATCATGTTTTGTAGAGTTTCGTATTTTCTGTTCCATACAGTTTAAGTACTTTTTGTAACTTTTATGTATTTCTTTTTTATATTGTCTACTTTTTTTCTTAAGTTTTTTAAAATTGTTTTCATTTTTTATCCGACAATATTCCTTTTTTGCTGCATGGAATTCTTTCCTTAATTTATCACACTGTGTATTGTACCATGGTTTACTGGTCTGTTTATAACCTTTGGCAAGATAATGTTTTTTACCAAATACTTTTGAAGCTGATGTTGTGAAAATATTGCTTATGTTGTGTATGACATTATCTATTTCATCTCGCGAAATGTGGTCAGTAGGTTTATTACCTATAAGATCTAATGCGTTATTTAGTAGATCCATATTATCGTTTTGCTCGTTTACAATATGCTCAATAAAATCATCTTTTAAATCACTTTTCCACTTTATGTACCCATTATTGTCCATGTTCATATTAGAACATTCTTGAACTTGGCAATGTGTGGGAGTTCCAAAAATACTGAACTCAATCCTGCAATGTACATCCGAAAACAAAGGATCAAAGTCAGAAACTTCAAACTCATTAATGCAATTGAATAATTCAGATGACACAATAAGATAATCTATTACTGTTGAATTATTACATGTGGTTTTCCCTATGAATTGGTCATTCCCAATTCAAATCAAATGTCAAATCACAAAGCTCAATAGGGCTGGAAAGTCTCGTAATGGCGTCACTTCCGGTGCACGCGCTGGATACAAACAAACCCACGATCAAGATCATAAACAACATTATATAAAAATTTACATATATCAACAGGTCTCGATATCGTGATATAAGCTGCCGTTATCTCAATAGACTAAGAAGGATATGCGCATTAGCAACTCGTCCTTGAACGACATACAAACAAACATTGTAATCCAAGCACCATTTAATTTAGTTATTATTATCATTATTAATTGTTAAGTCTGAACTCGTCTTTGAAGTATTCTCATTATCGTTATAAAACTGTTGAACACCATGACGCTAACAACAAGAAACATTAACCGAATTCTCTAATGATCTCTATAAATAGCCCGTCGCTAGGTAAACCACGACTTGCTGATGGTTACGACAGTTAAAAAAGACTGGGTTTCTGTGTCGGTTGTATCTATGTGTCACTTAAACTTTATTAATAAGATTTAAAACATTGAATAAAGACATTAAATCCTAAATTATACCAATATTGGGTTTAGGAACTATCGAAGTCGAAAGATTCGGATTTCACAGATGTTGAATGTGTACTAAGCTACGAAGTATGGATACAAACATATCCCTGTCGATTAATTGACAATCGACTTCACTTTTGATTATCTGGGCATGAAGAATTAGGAAATTATTGCCTTTAGCACGGATTGTTTTTTGTTGTTTTTTTATGTTTTTTTTTTTCTTTTTTCGTTTTTTTTCTTTTTTTTTGTCGTAAAAGGATAAACAAACCTGCCAAATCCTGATACCTAGTTATTGTACACTGTTAAATTCATTGGGAAGTCATAAGCTAATACATATTGTTGTGCCTTCATTTAGTAATCAATCATTTGAAAGACGCATAAACAATCTAAAAACGCCCAGCATATTTGATCATTTATTTACATATTTTACTGAAGTAAATGAAAAGTATTTCAGAACTAAATGAATATCGCAAACAGGCCGGGAAATCAATAAAATAATCTACCAAAACAATAAAAACATGATATTTAATTCAAATAAAAAAACAGTGAAAGACGCAAAAACAATTTCAAAAAACAGGATATTTAAACACATAGTTAGACATGACTGAAGTAAGAGTGAAAGCTCTTAGGGGCCTTTCAGCTACTTTATTAGCACTTGTGTTACAATACAACTTAAGGTTACGTATATATTCTTTATTTGCTTATTTTTATTCCATGTGGATACACACTGTATATCAATTTTTACCTTACACAAAGAAAAAATCCGACGCAATTTAGTATATAGATGTAATAATTTAGTTTTGGTTGTAACGCGATTTTTAGTTGGATAAAATATCTATCAAGTAATAGAGCGAAAATTCAGCACACTTTAATTTCAGATGACCGAAATTCGACAAGGTTTTCACAAAATTGACATAACACCCTGCTTGACATCTTTATCATTTCACCAGGGCCCAGCACCATAAAACTTTCTCAGACGCATTTTTTACCTAAGTCTATGTAAAATCATACATTGGAGTAAAATATCTGTCTGAGAGAGTTTTATGGTGCCGTGCCCAGTTTTCGTTAGTTGAACATTTGTATTCATTTGTGTCAGCAGGCAAGTTGAAATTGTATGGAGATATATTGTTCAGTGTCCCGCGAGAAAAGCTGAAACATATTTTGGTCGACAGTAATTACTGTGCTACAGTAAAATATTATTCTTATTGAAAATTTGTATTGATGTCATCATATTTCACTGCATGAATTGACAATATTAGCATATAAAAGACGTGTTAGTTCATAAATATTATAAAGAACGGACTATTCACTAAATAAAAAAAAACAAATATATATACGAAAACCGTCGAGAAAATTATAAACGCCATCCAGGCGTGACTTCCTTGTTAAAACAAATACAGATGTTGTTATCAGGATTCTATACCTAGTCCGTCGAACCGTGTAGACAGCATCTTTGCCAGTTAATGGAAGTAAGAAGGTGCTGTATTAATCATCGTCAGTTGTTGAAACCTATAGGGATTTGGTGTGCTTGGGCATGAACAGTCCCTCTAAT
Organism: Argopecten irradians; assembly: GCF_041381155.1. Taxonomy (NCBI): domain Eukaryota; kingdom Metazoa; phylum Mollusca; class Bivalvia; order Pectinida; family Pectinidae; genus Argopecten; species Argopecten irradians. Next base: position 26,177,356 of record NC_091142.1, on the reverse strand, counting down.
TAGGGGTAATGTTGATTCTCACGGGAATCATTTATATATAATTTGTTGGCTACAAATACTGGTAATTGGGCAGACTCATACCTACAGGTGTACTACTTGTGATGTTGGAAGGACAGCTAGCACTCAAGATGGCGAAAACTGATTTATTCAATTTGGCGGGAGTCGCTCATGCATCAAATGTAAACATTGACAGGGCCGCACAATAGACATTTCCACCAACTGAGCGAATGTGAGAATGAGCTGTGAATGTGAACTCTGACGGGGGTGGTCTCAAAAATCAATCGCGTGATATAAAGTTTGACATATGTGTGCTATCACAACCTCATTACAATTGTTAAAACTAATACGTTTTTACATGTATTTACAAATTATCAAATGTAAATTTATACGTAATAGTGTAATAATGTAATAAATAATATTACTCTATATAACTTTATATGTGGCAGTGTAGGGTCACGTCAGTTAATTAGTTTGTTTACTAACATAATTTATGAATCAATCTACGGCAGTCAGTAGATGCAATACAATTTTAGTTTAAAAAAGGGAAAAGAAAAAAAACGTACTCACACATTTACACGGGTACGCGACTAACGTAACATATTCAACATCAATCACACTTCAACTTTTATTTTATTTGTGTGTCTATACATTCTAAAGAAGTTGTCTCCCGCCAGCAAGAGCTGTACATATCTTAACGATAGTGGATATCTGTCAACACGTATGTTGCCTAAGAGTCCCCACCACTCGGTAAATCTTTGTTGGCGCGAGGTAAAAGCTGGAAAGCAACGGAAAATTCATGTTTTTCTACTAAGTATGTGAGAAAAATAATCAAACATGGTTCTGTCAAGTAATATCTCAACCCGAGTGAAAGATTTTGGCCATCAACCCTCTACAATCCTTGATTAGCCAAACTCTTTCACTCGGGTTAAAATATCCCTGTTCACTTGACAGATTCCTGTTTGCCACGCTACTTGAGGCGTAGAAGTTAGTTTCATAAGCAATTCATGCCATCTTGCAGGATAGTCATTTAGCAAGAACGCTTGAATCAGACGCCTGATCATTGCCTGTTGGAGTTATATACATATGTAGAAACGAATTGTGCATTATATAACAAAATAATAATTTGACAGGGCGTGCGTCGAACTAGAGACCCTCTTGTCATAGAACGACATTTTTTATCTTAAAAATATCATTTTAATTTCCTAGACATAGGGCCGCTTTGCTTGGGGAACGACAGTCTTACCGACTAAGCTAAGCCCGCTCACAAATTAAAACAGTATACATTATATAGTTTTAAAAGCATAAGAATAACAAAAAACGTTTTGAGACGACCCCCTCCCCCCAAGTCAGAGTTCCCATTCACAGCTCATCCTCACATCCGCTCAGTTGTTGGAAAAGTCTATTAATACTAAGAAAAAACTGTTTTCAGTACATCAAGTTTTTCTTTGTCACTTTCAGCGATCGTGAAAGTGTTATACACACAACGGGCTTCAACTCCAGCCACGTGGAGGAATGTCGCAACCTGGACTTTACCCGACTTCCTCTCGATACTTGAGACTGTCATAAATAATTCGAACCCTTGTAACCATTCTTTCCAATTTTCTCTCTAAAGGAGATTTTTCATATAGAGTGAAAATCCGCCGACGAAATTTTTTTGATTGTTGAATTTAGATTAGTTGATTGCATTAATACACATATGTCTATAATACATAAACCCGATTAGACCATTAATATGACTACAACGTCCCCTACATGAACACTGGTAAATTTAAAGCCCATTGGACCTTTTACCTGGCATAAGTCATAGTATAAACACTTAAATCACGTTTTTGTTGTGACTGAAAATACCACATAAAATTGCCTTTTTAACGAATTATACTACTCAAAATTTGCTAAGGATCACATCTTAAACCTTAGCTAAAAATTGGTAGAAAATAAAAAATATGTTTTTTCTTCTCTATAGTTGTACGCATGCATGTAATCGTCTCTGTGTATCACGTGGCAGTCCAATCTGTCACCCGTAACGCCAGCGACGCGTGCGAACACGTGTGTATACCATATGAATAACGTACATAGTGAATACCAAATTGTTGCGTTTTTGTGAAAGGACTTTTTAGAGTGGAATTGTTTTGGCATTTTGACACAGAATATGCCCCGATAACACACTCGACACCATTTGAATGCTTCTGACATGGATAGGGGCATCGGTATGTTACAGTCTGGTAGGTCTCAACGTGATGTAGCCAATGACCTTGGTGTGTCCCAGAGTGTTGTGTCCTGCATGTGGAATCGGCATCAAACTTTTGGAACTGTTGCCAGACGACACGCAGGAGGTCGGCAACGGGCTACATCACAGCGTCAAGACCGGTATCTCGTCATTGAAGCTCGTCGTCACAGGTTTAGTAACGCTACGTCACTACGAAATGCCTTCATAAACGCCACTGGAACTCGAAGTTCCACGCAAACTGTACGTAACAGACTTCATCAGGCAGGTCTAAGGTCCAGAAGACCTGCAGTGAGGATTCCCTTGACTGAAAGGCATGCTCAGGCTAGACTTGCATGGGCCAGGTACTGATGACATAAGTTTGAACCTTTTTCCTATCTAACATCCTTCATGAAAGTCCTTGAATGGCAATTGCTTTCTAGCAGTTTCAATGATATTTTGGTCTAACTTTTTAGAACAAAAAGAGACGGAAATGCCTATATCTATGCGTTCAAATTAGAATTCGTCGCTCAATGTTTATATTAATATTTAAAAATAAATCCATTTTTACGAAATTAATTCTGGTAAAATTTCTTTGACGAAGGCTCTTGATTCTCTCCTTTGGTCGGGCAACACCGTAGATTATGTGAAATGGCATACACGGGATGCAGTCCTTAAATGACTTTAGCTGTAGTAGTACGTCAGTAAAAGTCAGCGAAACAACCAGTTTACTTTCGCGGTAGACCAATTCCTGCATTAGTGACGCTATAAAATCGTTTGCATTGTTTGAACAAATGAACGTCCTATTTATGCAGTGTCGTGTGTGTATGAGGTGCGTAGTGTGTGAAATGGAAGACTGCGGTACATTATACATACTCATGTTGTGTCTTCTTCTGTAGTAGAACTCTTGCCCTTTTCATAGTGCTATATCACTGAAAACATCCCTTTATACTGACCACAGGCGAACCAGTCGTCCTACTCCCTTAATGCTGTGCGCTAAGCTGGAGCAGAAATTACCACTTTTATAGACTTTGTAGTGTCTCGGCCAGGTGATAGAAGCCAGAGCCTACCTCACAGGAACGAGCGCTCCACCGAAAGCCAAAAGGGAGGCGGTGTCAAGGGAAACGCTAGGAAGTAGAAAATGAGTTGGGAAGAAGAGAAAAGATAATATCCTAAATTTAATCACCTTTAGCAATTATGCAATAGGGGTAACAGGTACAATTCTAACGCCATACCTACAGGGCCACGTTTTCATCGTTAGTTCATGTTAATGTCATTAGGTCATCTAACCCGAAGGGTCAGGATGACCTATAGTCGCCATGCTTCATCCGTTGTCGCTGTTCGCAGTTTTTAAACTTTTTAATTAAATTACTTCTAAATATCCGAAAGGCCCAGGATACTGATATTAGGCATGTAGAATGCTGGAATGACGGACTAATAAGTTTGTGGAAATGAATTACCTTGACCTTCATTCAGGGTCACAGAAATCAAAAGGGCTAAATCTTAAAACGAAGTATTGTGAATACCTAAGAGGCATTGAGATCTAATATTGGAACTGTAGCATGCTAGCACGAAGGACTACCAAGTTTGTTCAAATGAATGGCCTTGACATACCTGCATGCTCACATGAGTCAAATAGATTAAAATCTTCAAAACCACATATTGTGAATATTGAAGAGGACTAGATAACTGATATGGTACATGTAAGAGAAATTATTTAGATGTAGGTTAAGGGTCATTATGTAGGTCGGTTTGACCGAACTTTGGTACACCAACTTACATGGAATACTTTGCACGGAAGTATGACGTCGCTAAAGCGGCTTTTGATACATGATAGAGTCGCTAAAAAGTCGGCGTATCCAGTGATTCATCGGCACAATATTTTCATGAGTCAATAAATGATATAAGAAGATATTTTTGATTGCTAAAATATTAAGGTACTCGGGTTTTTTGTCATTGTTATCTAAGGAATTAATTAAAAACTAGCGAAATGAAATTGCTTTATCTTCATGACAAATTAAGAACAAAACTGGTGTATCTAATATGAAAACGATACCTGCCGATAAAATACCATCTTATTAATATGGAATGCTAAGAATCCTGTGTTATTATTTTCTCATAAATCATGAAAAATGCGGGGATTAAAAGGTGAGAGGATGGAATCACTGTTCGTGAGGCACAAAAAGTCAGTCGGTGATCAAAAGATTAGCGATATCAGATTGGCACCAATGATCGCATCATTGTCATTGTCAAAGTACTTCAATACTCAAAATGAAATATTAGGCGATTAGTAATACAGTAAACCCCGTTATATCGCCACCTTCTGTTTTCATAGATTTTGGCGATATATCGAGTTTGGCGGTATATCGGATTTGTCGTTGAAATCTTAATTCCGGAGCTCCGGTGCCGTACTGAAACTGAACGGCCACTTCGTACTATTATGTACTGCAATACAAATAGTCCCAAAAATCAAAGTAAATTTCGATAGTAGTCTTTCAATAATTATGTCTGTTTTTTGTGTGTAAAATACGAAAACCGAACTCGTTTGTGTTACCAAGTATCGTGCCGTAATTGCCTGCTAGCTGGGATTTTCTCGGTTACATGATATATTTATCCCGGGAAATCCCGCCCGGAAACAAAGAATAGAAGTTCTGAACAAGCGCAGTGCGGTCGTGACCTCACTTCCGCGCACATGTCTGCAAATATCAAAACAGGTACTCCGGTAATAAACGGCACTTTGACGACGATTGATATGATCTTACTAGTAAACGGCGGATTCTTCTGCACGTACGTTATATTTATACAATGTAACGCTCTTGAAATTGCTAGTTGCATTTTATGGTCCAATACAAATGAACAGCGATAACGAGAAACAGACTTGTTGGTTCCTTTTTGTTCAATAAACAACTAACGTTAATATTACGTAAAGCACATGAACAGAAGTGAGTTTTATTCACCACAACTTGCGACACCTATCTGTAAAACAATAACAAAGGTGTACCCATAATGTTAATTGATTTCACTGTGTACACACGGTCGTACACGTGGCCATAGTGTGTGTAGCTGATTACCTGTCAGTCGGCAGTTAAGCACCTTACGAAAACATGTGTCCCTATCAACAGAATTTGGCGATATTAACGAGGTCATTATAGTGTTATTTTAATCATTTGTTCCGTAAATGTGATGGCGGATGGCGGTAGGCGGGTTTGGCGATATAACGGGTGTATTTGTATGGAGGGAATCCGTTCTGAAACTGCGACATATTCCCGATTTAGCTGACAATGCTAGTTTTGGTTGTAACTTTAAGAAGGAGACAGTAATTAAGATGACCTTTCTGAACCTGCCATACACACCCTTAAATCAATAACAATGTGGCATGAACAATCGCTGGCAGATAAACGGCGTGATCAGAATTCAAACTTAGTGACAAGAATGCTTTCCACCGATCAATTACCGGCTTCCAAGTAGTCCTCTACCATTTTAAATGTGTCTTGTAGTGTTCACTTCATCAAGCACAAAACATCATCTAATCAAGTTAATTATAGGACACATAACATATAGTTAACTTAGTTCACGGCTTTTAAAATGAGTATTGACACTAATTCTCGTGAACTCTACAGTGGCAGATATCGGTTAGGACTATGCCGATGCCCTTTCGATGTTCGTAAAGGTCATTTCAAGCTAGATAAACGTGCACCATTTCTCCGTTGAACCTCGACAACATTAGTCAATCTCTGGAGATGCCAACGGCATTGTGTAGATTAATATGGGACACAGTTCTTTGTCATATACTTTAATGTACGAATATGAATATTTTTTGTTGGTAGAGAAAACATTGTAATCTATTTTCACTGTCTGATTGCTAAGCAGATGCCAAAATGAAGCTTAACATAAAAAACTTTTCAGTCTACGTAGAGACATTATGCGCAGCACTAACTTACTTTACCGTTATAGAACCCCAATAGGCCTCCATCCATATAAAGCAATGATCATAAACAAAAGGAGAGCGAGGTATTACCTAATGTAAATCTGGTATTTTCCCTTTTTTTATCAGAAGCATGAAGACAAAGAACTACACTTCGGTGACATCAATAGATTATAAATCAGAAGAGAAAACATACACTGAAAACATGATATTTGAACGTCTGTGGACACCAATGGTTTGCTTTAGTAGAATAACCTCCTAGTAACAGCCAGGGTTATTTAAGGACGGACTCCTGTTCATGTGGTACTTTGCGTGTGTATTTTGGGAGGCTGCGGTATGGTCGTGTTTTGACTCTTTGTAATAGTGGTATGTCACTGAATATTTACATTTTGCCACAGAGACTCCAATTACTCTGATGATAATCGTGATCTGCTGTATGAGCCAATAAATGCAGCCTAGACTTGGTGTAGTAATCTCTATATAAATGGATGCGAGACTTGTTTACTGACACCATGTTAGTCATCGCGGAAAAATTGACGTTGTAGTTGAACAAACCAGTTTGGTTATGAAACTATAAAAAATCTGTTAAATGTCTAATTAATTGAAAGTAAATTAAAAAGCTATTGAAAAACATTGAATTTTTTTGTAGTCTTTTCCATTTTTTATAGAGTCTTTTTCATATCATTGAACTTGGCTGTTGAGGTTAAATGGCTGTGAAGCGGGAGATTCAATTGTTCACTCGCATCTAACGGGCGCTATTCTATTTATCTGCCACCCAGATTGCATTTAATTTCTCCAATAAATGCAATCTAACAATCCTTTTATCATTAAAGAAAATCAGCCAGTAACATTATGCTCAACAGGCAAATCAGTTGTCATAATCCCAGTGTGTTGTGCGCTAGGCAGAAGAAGCTACCACCCTTAGACTGTGGTGTATCTCGGCATGGAGAAAGAACCGAGAGGGGCGAGCGCTCAACTGAAGGCCTTAAGTGAGGCTGTGTTAAGATAAGCTAGGAAGAAGAAAACTTAGTCAAAAAAGGAAGATTAGAAAAGATAAGTTATCAAATTTAGTTGCCTTTTACGATCATGCAATGGGGCTAATATGTATAATTCTAACGTCCTACGGCTTATGGGGAGAAAATACACTGAAAGCATTGTAGTCTGAGGAGATGTTGTAGATTTCAAATGATAAAAATAGTAAATAGCCTAAAGCCAAAGTTTTATTCAAGGCTTCATAACGACGTGCGTTTCTACAATGTATGAAACGCTTATTGTTGATCATTGTAACACGTGTTCAGATGTATATCTTGGCACTTTTTTCAGAAAAAAAGTGTTGGAAATGAATGTAGTGAAACGAACCTTAAGCTTCCCAACCATTTACAGCAGCTTTTGATACCGGTTTTAGTTTTAAAACTTTCCACAACCGCGACTACTCGGAAGGCTGTCACTAATATAGTACAAACCATAAAGGAACGTAGTATAACGTTGATGATTCTTGAATACGGTCATATAACTCTAAGACAACAAACGATCACAACGTCAGTGAAAGATACATGGAAAAATGCCAATAACATGGAAATATAGTTTCATTAGTTTAGTGTCTGATAAACGGCCAAGGTTTTTGAAGGAAGTATCAGGTTTAAATGGTGGTGGAAAGCTGGATATATCAGAGAAAAACCACCGATTGCGACCAGTACGGCTTAAGGATTCGAACTAGGTATATTGAAACACACGTAATATGTTTCCGTCTAAAATATTAATGAAGTATCAAATTTGTAAAAATAAGGTAAAAAAATCCTATTTAAATAAGAAAAGGAGATAATGCAAGTATCAGCACAATTATCCTAATAACGGAGATAAATCATAACGAAACACTCATACAATATTCATATAACGGATTTTATGGTATTCCCACAGTTGTTTTATTATGATGATGTTAAAAAAGCTATTATCTTAAAGGGACAATTCAATGAGGCTTATTCTGTTATATAACCACGAAGCAAAATATGACATACATGTATTTTTCTACATTTCTTATGAAACCTATAGCAAGAAATATTGTCAAATTCCACGACATTGTATTTTAATTGAGACCGTTGAAATTCCAAATCGTTTATCAATAAGATTAAGCAGGTATAGCCTGTATGCTGTACCCATACCCGAGCCAAAGTCACGTACGTTAATCAATTGCATTACATAACCACTGAGGAATTGATGAAATTATATTTAGACAAGAAGATGACCTTATAACGTAAACACACTACTGTAAGAGCAATAAAAGTAGTTCTAGACAAAAAATTCTTTACTACACTGGCAAAGGCCAGGGTTTGGTGTACAAGACGTCCGACCTCAATGTGTAATGGCGGGCGGCTGGCGAGTTTGAACAATTCACATTCAGTTGGCTTTTCTGGCATATCACAGTAAAACCAACTAATCTAATTTCTATAGAACTGGTTTGTTTCCGATATGTTTGCAAATTTTAAGTACTCTTAGACAGAATTATCGCTCGATTTATATATTGAATATTTCCTCTATACCCGAGAGTATTTCAGAGTCGTTTAGTTTCCACGAGTACCTCGTTAAAACATCAAGAGTGACGCTTATCTGTTGGTCCACCCCGTAGGTTACGTACAGGACAACATTTTCCTCACTATCCTTTAAAAACCTCGATAATTAATGGGGGATGTGAGCTGTTACAACATTCCTATCGCAGATAGGACCAAAAAAAATCTAGGTGTATCAGTCATCCCGCTTCACAAGGCATGTTGGTAATGCGCGGACATTAAACATGGACTTTTTCTTCTACTTCTTTCCATCGCTTCTGTTTCATTGATCAACAGTGTGATATTTGTATTAAATATGTAGGTAACATTTGATACTAATAATTGAAATGGAATGCCTCGTACGACCATCCTATTTTCTGGAAATAAACCTTGGGTCGTTTCCTTAGAGAGGAATATTTTTTCCAAACGTTTTTTATCAACAGTTTTCATAATTGAGTTTCATAATTCTGAAAAAAAGAAACGAGCTGCATTTAACAGAGCTGTTCTTGAAGTTTTAAAAATTGCGGCATTCTGAAAAAGAGAAATTACTATACATTTCAACTCAATAAGTATTTTACTTAACAAATCGAGCCAACGCGATCGAATTTATAATACACTTTTACAACAAATTAATCGAAATGACTTGAAATATGACATTATTAAAGAAATGACATTTGGTTCCTGACCTATATTCCTAGATCTATAATATAAAAGAAAATAGTTTACTCTGATAACGGCGAATCAAATCACCTTAGCGATGACGCTCTCTCTTTGTACTGTTAAATCCAATGTATTAGTGTATCAGTGTCAATTGAATCTTAATAAATTACGAATTCGGTATAAATACCTTCCCTACACTGTATTATGTCCATACCTATACCCTTATAAGTAATCATTTCTTTGATAGTGCGGAACTTTTTCTTTGTATGATTACCATTTTTTATAAGTATAGGGTGACTTTTATAGTCAAACCATAATGCTGGTGTAGTGATATCGCATGCAGTATATGACCGGAAATTAGTGACGTCACTTCCGAAAATGACTGACGTCACGTGTTTGTGCAATGAGGCATGCTAATGATTTAACAAGTGTTTTATGTCGTTAAGAAACATATCTTTACGTTTTCACCATAGTTAAGAAAAGTGTTACCATAGTTAAGTATCTCTTTAGTGTTCCTTTAATCGGTAAGCAAGATTGTTTGTAGCAATAATTCAACAAGATCAGCTTCAAATCGTAGATAAACGCTACAATGATATGATTCTTACATATGTGATTTACGATTTTAAAAAGCACACGTTAAATGATCCGTTGATTGGTCAGAAACATCCATAGCAATACAATCTTGTACATTCTCACAAATAAATCATCAACCTCCGTCTGATGATGATACCAATAATGTTATGGAATATGTAGATCTATGTATTTTGTTATTGACATTGATAAATAGTATATCATAACCACCACACAAGATCATAATCTAAAAAACAAAAAACATATGCAAGTACATATATATAAGTTATAGAAGCAGAAGTTTCTTAGCAGAAAACGATTTTTATATTTGCTTCATCGCTTAACAATAGCAGCAAATATGCTTACCCTTTGGAATACGACATGGCGCCCCTTCTGTTGTAAGGTTTGTAGTATAGCAGAATCTATAACGCAATATACACTTTTACCCGGGCCCTGGATAAGATTGTTAACAATGTATTTCTTCATCTGAGAAAAAATCCCTTTATGTTGAAATTCCTCACGTACTCTGGCAGCCTGTGTCAATGCACTGTGGCCTTCATCAATAACTGCCCCAATCATAAAACTTACCTAAAAAGGAATAAATATACCTAGTACAATAAAGGTTATTTAACATTGATATCGAACGATGCATTAGGACAAAAACTTTATAAGGAAATCATAATTTTAATAAACGAAAGCAAATTCAAAGAAAAGACAGAAATAATATATTTTGGGGCCGCGGTGGCCGAGTGGTTAAGATGTCCCGACATATTACCACAAGCCCTCCACCTCTGGGATGCGGGTTCGAATCCCATGTGGTGCAGTTGCCAGGTACTGACCGCTGGCCGGTGGTTTTTCTCCGGGTACTCCGGTTTTCCTCCACCAACAAACCTGGCACGTCCTTACATGACCCTGGCTGTTAATAGGACGTAAAACTAAACAAACCAAAACCAGAAATAAACTCATAAAATGCGCATGGAAAGAGTTGGTTCTCTGTCTTAGTGATGAAACCTGCAACATGTCAATCCTAGCTGCTTTGCAAGACATATGTCTGCCTACTCAATATGTGTTGTTGGAAGACTAGCCTAACAATTTTCACTTTCCACGAAGATTTTCTCAGACAAAGATCTTGATAAGATAAGATAAGAATAAGATGCAAAATATAGCCAAGAACGATTCCACCAACTATCCCCTTTGTTTCCTTGCTTTTATTAATGTACCCGCCCCATGACACCTTTAACGGTAGGTTACACCGCGGTGGTCAATCGGCATTCTCCATATCCCGATGTTCCCGTAAAAGATACACTCATTTCTAACGAGACCATGACGTTAATTAAGAACCAACGTAAAATTGTCAGATATTGTAACATTCTTTGGCTAGGTTTTACTAACACTTTCAATGATGCTACCTGCTTCATTAGGATGCCTCATTGCACAACCACATGGCGTCAGTAATTTCCGGTTGACAATCAATACTGATGCAACGTCTTGTAAAATTAGTATAATTCTAAACTAAAGACTGTATCATAATATTGAGACCCGCTTGCAAAGAAACTTTCAGGCTGAGCTTTAGTCTCAGTTTGGTAAATTTTGTGAATGCGGGGCCTGGATCATACGAGACTAGAGTGATTAGTTTGCAAGTAAAATCTGTAAGTAACTTTTCGTTTCTGATTGACTTAAAACGTAAGGTTTTTTTTCAGATATAAGATAATATCAGTTTCATGGAGTCTAGGCTGTTAAAACTTTTAAAATGGTAACAATAATTATAAACACACGGTTGTATCATGCTTACCATTTGTTTACCAATAAATCCTGCTACCCCGGTATTGTATTTCAGTAACTGATGGTATTCCCCGGGTATGTAGTCCAGACCATCATACACATGCTGTCTTAGTGATATAACGTCCTTATAGTCATCAGATGTCGTCTGCCGGAAGTACAGCTGCTCAGTCACGGAACTGGAAGAAACCATGTCATCTAATGTTTCAGGTTTCTCTTGAAGTGATTCAGACTTCTTAGAACTCACATTGTCAGCATCGTATAAAAGCGCTTTTCTTGATGTGTTTGAATTTAAATGACTCAAATGATCGAATTTTCTTTGTCCAAACAATAAGCGTTTCCCCTTAGCAATGTGTGAGACGGACATTGCATTGGTTTTGGCAGATTTTATCAGTTTTTCTGCGCTCGACATCTTTAGAAAAAAATGATACCGTGTCACTATCATGATGGCGTTTTGTCCACTTTTACAAACCTATTGTAGATATGTATAATATACTTAACTTCACTCCACACTTGATGTGTATATACTATGCATGTATAATTCAATCTAACTCCATTCTAGATAATAAACATAAATGGGAATAAATAAATAAATATACATTGTCTATCAGGTAGAAACGGGTTTACAATACATGTATGATGTATGAGAAGATATAATTAAGGAATGAAATTTGTACTTGACAACAGCTGTGCGCTGGTTTGAGAATAAAGGACATTTCTGAGTAAACTATAACGGTAGTTCATGTCAATTTATAATTGTAATCTTTCTCCAAAAACGATTCCATTCTATACAAATACGGGGGTTTCGAGATCTATAACGACGTGTGTAAAGTACAATTTATCGTCGATTAGTCCCACCTTCCGGTGATTATGACGTCACGAAACTCACGTCAAATGACGACTTCATAACCACCGGAAGGTGGGACAAATCGACGGTGAATAGTACTGTACTCACGTCGTTTTGGGACCTCGAATGCCCCGTATTGAAGCGGAAGTCCACATCCACTACCACATATTGTCCCATTGAATCCGTGCATGTGCATATTGTGGTATCTTGGAATAAAATTAAAGCTCTGTTAGCCTGGTTGTCTAAATATTCAGATAGTATCATGCATAAGAAGGCCGGAATAAAACAACTGGGCTTTAAACTTTAGATATCTGGTTCGTTTCTCTTTAGGGAGATGAAGACTAATATAATCCTACATGGGTCTGTCAGGTGGACAGGGATATCTCAACCCGAGTGAAATATTTTGGCCGGTCAACCCGAGTCTTTCCGAGGGTTGACGGCCAAAATCTTTCACTGATGAACTGCAGTGGTTACCAAAACAACCTAAATCCAATTTGTTACAATTTTCTGTAAAATAAACCCTGATCCGAAATTATATATGCTCGCAGAAAAAGAGGAATTGTTTTCAGTAAAAATAGAGCGTATTTGTTTAGAAATAGTGACAATCTGCACGTGTTTAGAACGCAACTATCCAAGAAAACTGGCGTGCTCAACGTTACTTAACTCCGATACATAGATACATCCCATTACCACGGCAGAGAATTATCGAGGCTATTTATTGATCGTATTGCTGATATGCCCGTATCCATAAATCATCACTCTTGTTGAATAGATGGAAAATGTACTTATGATAATACATCATACTTACATTGACAAATACCGGTTAACGATACCCACTGATGTCAGTCTGACAACATCCGTCTTCCGTTAATATTTCGTAAATGTGTATCCAGTATATATAAACTATGTAAATATACGTTCTTAAATGTGTGTGACACTTGAATAGAATCTGTCCTTACCAGGAGGGTGTGACAACTAAATCATAACCCGAGGGATACTTCATGAACGTTCTCCTCGAGGCTTGCAGATGGTTGGACATTAAAGTCACACCCATATAGGTAGAAAAGGATGCTGTTTCTCTCATTTACAAAATGGAAAGGTGAGATGATGGTCTTAAAAGAAGCGTTTTCACCACGACTTTAACATCTATGTCAAAGTATTGGATATAAGTAATACTTCATTAATGCTGGGCACGTTCACTCTTGTATTTAGATAGATACGACATGGAATAGTTAAACTAATTATAATGGACAGATTCTTCTCAACACATCTTTGCCTTCTGTTCTCATGATACCTAATCTACTTCCGGACGCGCTCTAATTGAGACCGCGACATATTCCCGATTTAGCTGACAATGCTAGTTTTGGTTGTAACTTTAAGAAGGAGACAGTAATTAAGATGACCTTTCTGAACCTGCCATACACACCCTTAAATCAATAACAATGTGGCATGAACAATCGCTGGCAGATAAACGGCGTGATCAGAATTCAAACTTAGTGACAAGAGTGCTTTCCACCAATCAATTACCGACTTCCAAGTAGTCCTCTACCATTTTAAATGTGTCTTGTAGTGTTCACTTCATCAAACACAAAACATCATCTAATCAAGTTAATTATAGGACACATAACATATAGTTAACTTAGTGCACGGCTTTTAAAATGAGTATTGACACTAATTCTAGTGAACTCTACAGTGGCAGATATCGGTTAGACTATGCCGATGCCCTTTCGATGTTCGTAAAGGTCATTTCAAGCTAGATAAACGTGCACCATTTCTCCGTTGAACCTCGACAACATTAGTCGATCTCTGGAGATGCCAACGGCATTGTGTAGATTAAATATGGACACAGTTCTTTGTCATATACTTTAATGTACGAATATGAATATTTTTTGTTGGTAGAGAAAACATTGTAATCTATTTTCACTGTCTGATTGCTAAGCAGATGCCAAAATGAAGCTTAACATAAAAAACTTTTCAGTCTACGTAGAGACATTATGCGCAGCACTAACTTACTTTACCGTTATAGAACCCCAATAGGCCTCCATCCATATAAAGCAATGATCATAAACAAAAGGAGAGCGAGGTATTACCTAATGTAAATCTGGTATTTTCCCTTTTTTTATCAGAAGCATGAAGACAAAGAACTACACTTCGGTGACATCAATAGATTATAAATCAGAAGAGAAAACATACACTGAAAACATGATATTTGAACGTCTGTGGACACCAATGGTTTGCTTTAGTAGAATAACCTCCTAGTAACAGCCAGGGTTATTTAAGGACGGACTCCTGTTCATGTGGTACTTTGCGTGTGTATTTTGGGAGGCTGCGGTATGGTCGTGTTTTGACTCTTTGTAATAGTGGTATGTCACTGAATATTTACATTTTGCCACAGAGACTCCAATTACTCTGATGATAATCGTGATCTGCTGTATGAGCCAATAAATGCAGCCTAGACTTGGTGTAGTAATCTCTATATAAATGGATGCGAGACTTGTTTACTGACACCATGTTAGTCATCGCGGAAAAATTGACGTTGTAGTTGAACAAACCAGTTTGGTTATGAAACTATAAAAAATCTGTTAAATGTCTAATTAATTGAAAGTAAATTAAAAAGCTATTGAAAAACATTGAAATTTTTTGTAGTCTTTTCCATTTTTTATAGAGAGTCTTTTTCATATCATTGAACTTGGCTGTTGAGGTTAAATGGCTGAAGCGGGAGATTCAATTGTTCACTCGCATCTAACGGGCGCTATTCTATTTATCTGCCACCCAGATTGCATTTATTTCTCCAATAAATGCAATCTAACAATCCTTTTATCATTAAAGAAAATCAGCCAGTAACATTATGCTGACAACAGGCAAATCAGTTGTCATAATCCCAGTGTGTTGTGCGCTAGGCAGAAGAAGCTACCACCCTTAGACTGTGGTGTATCTCGGCATGGAGAAAGAACCGAGAGGGGCGAGCGCTCAACTGAAGGCCTTAAGTGAGGCTGTGTTAAGATAAGCTAGGAAGAAGAAAACTTAGTCAAAAAAGGAAGATTAGAAAAGATAAGTTATCAAATTTAGTTGCCTTTTACGATCATGCAATGGGGCTAATATGTATAATTCTAACGTCCTACGGCTTATGGGGAGAAAATACACTGAAAGCATTGTAGTCTGAGGAGATGTTGTAGATTACAAATGATAACAATAGTAAATAGCCAAAAGCCAAAGTTTTATTCAAAGCTTCATAACAATATTCAACGACGTACGTTTCTACAATGTATGAAGAGTTAATGTTGATCAATGTAACACGTGTTCAGATGTACTGTCTTGGCACTTTTTCAGAAAAAAAGTGTTGGGAATGAATGTTGTGAAACGAACTTTAAGTTTCCCAATCATTTGCAGCAGTTTTTGATACCGGTTTTAGTTTTAAAACTTTTCACAACCGCGACTACTAGGAAGGCTGACACTAATATAGTACAAACCATAAAGGAACGTAGTATAACGTTGATTATTCTGGATCATATGGTCATATAACTCCAAGACAACAAACGATCACAACGTCAGTGAAAGATACATGGAAAAATGCCAATAACATGGAAATAGTTTCATTAGTTTAGTGTCTGATAAACGGCCAAGGTTTTTTGAAGGAAGTATCAGGTTTAAATGGTGGTGGAAAGCTGGATATATCAGAGAAAAACCACCGATTGAGACCAGTACGGCTTAAGGATTCGAACTAGGTATATTGAAACACACGTAATATGTTTCCGTCTAAAATATTAATGAAGTATCAAATTTGTAAAAATAAGGTAAAAAATCCTATTTATATAAGAAAAGGAGATAATGCAAGTATCAGCACAATTATCCTAATAACGGAGATAAATCATACGAAACACTCATAAAATATTCATATAACGGATTTTATGGTATTCCCACAGTTGTTTTATTATGATGATGTTAAAAAAGCTTTTGTCTTAAAGAGACAATTCAATGAAGCTAATTCTGTTATCACATTCCTTATGAAACCTATAGCAAGAAAAATTGTCGAATTCCACGACATTATATTTTAATTGAGACCGTTGAAATTCCAAATCGTTTATCAATAAGATTAAGTAGGTATAACAAGTATGCTGTACCCATATCCGAGCCAAAGTCACTTACGTTAATCAAATGAAATACATAACCACTGAGGAGTTAGTGAAATAATATTTAGACAAGAAGATGACCTTATAACGTAAACACACTACTGTAAGAGCGAGTAATTCTAGACAAAAAAATCTTTACTACACTGGCAAAGGCCAGGGTTTGGCATACAAGACGTCCGACCTCAATGTGTAATGGCGGGCGGCTGGCGAGTTTGAACAATTCACATACAGTTGGCTTTTCTGGCATATCACAGTAAAATCAACTAATTTAATTTCCATTGAAGTGGTTTGTTTCCGATTTGTATGCTTAATGTACTCTAAGACAGAATTATCCCTCGATTTATATATTGATTATTTCCTCTATACCCGAGAGTATTTCAGAGTCGTTTAGTTTCCACGAGTACCTCGTTAAAACATCAAGAGTGACGCTTATCTGTTGGTCCACCCCGTAGGTTACGTACAGGACAAGATTTTCTTCGCTATCCTTTAAAAACCTCGATAATTGTTGAGAGATGTGAGCTGTTACAACATTCCTATCGCAGATAGGACCAAAAAAATCCAGGTGTATCAGTCGTCCCGCTTCACAAGGCATGGTGGTCACAGCGGACATTAAACATGGACTTTTTCTTCTACTTCTTTCCATCGCTTCTGTTTCATTGATCAACAGTGTGATATTTGTATTAAATATGTAGGTAACATTTGATACTAATAATTGAAATGGAATGCCTCGTACGACCATCCTATTTTCTGGAAATAAACCTTGGGTCGTTTCCTTAGAGAGGAATATTTTTTCCAAACGTTTTTTATCAACAGTTTTCATAATTGAATATTTGTCTTCCATCGATCGAGCTGCATTTAACAGAGCTGTTCTTGAAGTTTTAAAAATTGCGGCATTCTGAAAAAGAGAAATTACTATACATTTCAACTCAATAAGTATTTTACTTAACAAATCGAGCCAACGCGATCGAATTTATAATACACTTTTACAACAAATTAATCGAAATGACTTGAAATATGACATTATTAAAGAAATGACATTTGGTTCCTGACCTATATTCCTAGATCTATAATATAAAAGAAAATAGTTTACTCTGATAACGGCGAATCAAATCACCTTAGCGATGACGCTCTCTCTTTGTACTGTAAAATCCAATGTATTAGTGTATCAGTGTCAATTGAATCTTAATAAATTAGAAATTACGAATTCGGTATAAATACCTTCCCTACACTGTATTATGTCAATACCTATACCCTTCTAAGTAATCATTTCTTTGATAGTGCGGAACTTTTTCTTTGTATGATTGCCATTTTTTATAAGTACATGTATAGGGTGACTTTTATAGTCAAACCATAATGCTGGTGAAGTGATGTCGCATGCAGTATATGACCGGAAATTAGTGACGTCACGTCCGAAAATGACTGACGTCACGTGTTTGTGCAATGAGGCATGCTAATGATTTAACAAGTGTTTTATGTCGTTAAGAAACATATCTTTACGTTTTTACCATAGTTAAGAAAAGTGTTACCATAGTTAAGTATCTCTTTAGTGTTCCTTTAATCGGTAAGCAAGATTGTTTGTAGCAATAATTCAACAAGATCAGCTTCAAATCGTAGATAAACGCTACAATGATATGATTCTTACATATGTGATTTACGATTTTAAAAAGCACACGTTAAATGATCCGTTGATTGGTCAGAAACATCCATAGCAATACAATCTTGTACATTCTCACAAATAAATCATCAACCTCCGTCTGATGATGATACCAATAATGTTATGGAATATGTAGATCTATGTATTTTGTTATTGACATTGATAGATAGTATATCATAACCACCACACAAGATCATAATCTAATAAACAAAAACATATGCAAGTACATATATATAAGTTATAGAAGCAGAAGTTTCTTAGCAGAAAACGATTTTTATATTTGCTTCATCGCTTAACAATAGCAGCAAATATGCTTACCCTTTGGAATACGACATGGCACCCCTTCTGTTGTAAGGTTTGTAGTATAGCAGAATCTATAACGCAATATACACTTTTACCCGGGCCCTGGATAAGATTGTTAACAATGTATTTCTTCATCTGAGAAAAAATCCCTTTATGTTGAAATTCCTCACGTACTCTGGCAGCCTGTAACAATGCACTGTGGCCTTCATCAATAACTGCCCCAATCATAAAACTTACCTAAAAAGGAATAAATATACCTAGTACAATACGGGTTATTCAATATTGATATCGAACACTGCATTAGGACAAAAACTTTATAAGGAAATCATAATTTTGATAAACGATAGCAAATTCAAAGAAAAGACAGAAATAAACTCATAAAATGCGCATGGAAAGAGTTAGCTCTCTGTCTTAGTGATGAAAACTGCAACATGTCAATCCTAGCTGCTTTTCAAGACATATGTCTGCCTACTTAATATGAGTTGTTGGAAGACTAGCCTAACAATTTTCACTTTTCTCGAAGATGTTCTAACGAGACCATGAGCTTAATTAAGAACCAACGTAAAATTTTCAGATATTGTAACATTCTTTGGCTAGGTTTTACTAACACTTTCAATGATGCTACCTGCTTCATTAGGATGCCTCATTGCACAACCACATGGCGTCAGTCATTTCCGGTCAAACAATACTGATGCAACGTCATGTAAAATTAGTACAATTCTAGACTGAAGACTGTATCACAATATTGAGACCCGCTTGCAAAGAAATTTTCAGGCTGAGCTTTAGTCTCAGTTTGGTAAATTTTGTGAATGCGGGGCCTGAATCATACGAGACTAGAGTGATTAGTTTGCAAATAAAATATGTAAGTAACTTTTCATTTCTGATTGACTTAAAACGTAAGGTTGTTTAAAATGATGATATCAGATTCATGGAGTCTAAGCTTTCAAAACCTTTAAATGATAACAATAATTATAAGCACACGGTTGTATCATGCTTACCATTTGTTTACCAATAAATCCTGCTACCCCGGTATTGTATTTCAGTAACTGATGGTATTCCCCGGGTATGTAGTCCAGACCATTATACACATGCTGTCTTAGTGATATAACGTCCTTATAGTCATCAGATGTCGTCTGCCGGAAGTACAGCTGCTCAGTCACGGAACTGGAAGAAACCGTGTCATCTAATGTTTCAGGTTTCTCTGGAAGTGATTCCTGCTTCTTCGAACTCACATTGTCAGCTTTTCTTGATGTGCTTGAATTTAAATGACTCGGACGCTCGAGTGTCCTTTGTCCAAACAATAAGCCTTTCCCCATAGCAATGTGTGAGACGGACATCGCATTGGTTTTGGCAGATTTTATAAGCTGTTCTGCGCTCGACATCTTTAGAAAAAAATGTAACCGTGTCACTATCATGATGACGTTTTGTCCACTTTTACAAACCTACTGTAGATATGTATAATATATCTAACTTCACTCCACACTTGATGTGTATAGACTATGCATATATAATTCTATCTAACTCCATTCTAGATAATAAATTAATATAATATATTACATTGTCTATCAAATAGAAACGGGTTTGCAATACATTTGATGTATGAGAAAATATAATTTAGCAATAAAATTGGTACTTGACAACAGCTGTCCGCTAGTTTGAGAATAAGGGACATTTCTGAGTAAACTATAGTTCATGCCAATCTATTATTGTAATCGTTCTCCAAAAACGTTTAAATTCTATACAAATGGAAGCGGAAGACCACATCCACAACCATATTTTGCTTCGTTTCTCTTAAGGAAGATGAAAACTAATAGAAAAAACATGGATCTGTCAGGTTGACAGGGATATCTCAACCCTAGTGAAAGATTTTTACTAATCAACCCGAGGATTTGGTCAAAATCTTTCACGGGGGTTGAGATAACACTGTCCACCTGTCAGACTCATGTAAGATTCTTTTTCTCCCATAGTTTAACGAAACATTATGAAAATGCAGTCATATATAGTAGAAAAATTTCCAAAGCGCCGCCATCATAAGGAACGTCGCAATGCGTCAAAATTAAAGTCACCGCATGAATTGATGACGTCACGTCATTGTTAGCGCGTGTGAGCTGTCTTTTCCCCATCCCGGTAAAAGACTAATAGAATCTCACATGGGTCTGTGAAGTGGACAGAGATATATCAATATTGCTATATGGCGATTAGTTTACCATGAATCTGATGGATCTACACAAAAAATGAAAGCTTAATCAACTAAAGGATTATCACTTAAATAGAGTTTTTTTAAATTCTGATAAATTCCTGTGTGGAGGTAATAAACATGTCCATATTGCGATTTTATTGTACATCGTCTGGGAAAGATTACCAAATATTTACGTCACAATCATCACAATTATATGACCCATTGTGGTATCTATCAAAATAGTGTCATCGAAAGTTGAACATATATTTTTAGTAAATGATGATAAATATAAAGTATCTCAAACGAGTGTTTATTTCATATCATATTTCATAAACAATTAGGAGACTTTTTTTGCGAGATTTGGAGAACAAAAATTAAAACTTCGAGACGAGTTTCATTAAGTTTAATATAAAATGAACACAAATTATCACTCAACGTTTCATCACGTAACTACACAATCTTCACCTAAAAATATCAACGTCAAAATATGTTGCAAAATCTCCAGCAAAGGCCACCATTTGTCGCGACGTCCTCGGATTCTGACGTCACAATGAATGTCATATTGCACTAGTAACGTATACAAGTCACTGGATATCAGGCGGATTATGTGATGATATGCGATATGCGAAAAAAATACACGAATACGCGAAATTGTCGAGTGCTGAGTATAAAGAATAAGGATATCCCTAAGGCATCGGGTTTATACCTAAGTGACATGTCAGAAGGAAGGAGCATATCACTTCATTGGTTGTCAATTGATGTTAATGTTCAGGCAAAATCCATTCAATATTGTTTGTTTGTCAATCACTATTTTTCTTTGGCTAATCATTGTCAAATAATCTAAAGGAAAAAGTTATTTCAAATATACACGATATTTGTTTTACTTATGTTCACAAAAGCATATCTTCGATCGGGAATCTTTATGATCGTTATAACGCAGAATTTCCAATGAATATGAATCAACGACATTCAAACAATCGAACCATCACGTTTTCAACCACGTTTATCCTCGATATTCCAGGGGTTACTATTACTGTCGTAATATACACCCCTGGAAACTTAAGGCTCTGTGTCCAAACGCAGATGAGACAGTAATGTAGTCCTTTGGTGTACATCAGTTGAATAGAATAACAGATTACTATGATTGACTGTATGACTTTGAAGTCGGGCGTTGGTCACTACATAATGTTCAAGGGAAGTATATGTAAGCCTGTGGTTGGTCTGTTGTTTATCTACTGAAATGACGTAAGTTACATAATAAGCCAGTGATAGTAATCCCTGGGATATCGAGTATTTAAGCTCGCTGATTGTAATGTTATGCATGAAACAGTTATGTTGTGCTTAAAGATGCTCCATGGCAGACAAATGTTTTTTCTCAATACAAAACCAGAGCAGACGAATTAGTATTTTTCTTCAGTTACAAAAATTACTTACTTTACACCATTACTACCATTGAAAACTTTGAGATTCTAATTTTACTTCCATATAAAAAACATTGAAAATAATTAATTGCAAAATTGAAAAAAAAATCCGTGGTACTATGTCCTAAACGAAATAAAGCACTCATTGCGTGTGCACCAAAGGCAAAATAAATTCTTTTTAAATCATATTTGTGTTTATTAGACATATGTAAACATGATTAAACACCAATGTGTTCAAAGAATGAGTGTCATTTATGCTCTGTCGGCGCTTGAGCATCTTTAATATATATGTGATGAAATAAGTTTCCTGAAATATCTAGCAACTGTTGTAGCGGAAAAGATATCACCTTCTGACCGGTTTTTCCGCTACTGCAAGGTCCATCTATAAAGGTGTGGGAAACCAAATCAGGTACGACCGACCATCAATATAATGATATTTTGAATAAATCCGGATATACCTAGCCTTAATATAATGCATGTTTAAGCGTAAAAATACGTATTATGAGGTAACGAGGTAATACATTATCTATATAGGGGCATATGAACAAAACATGGTCTATATATAATACAGAAATATATATGAGATATTTACAACTCCGCCATTTTTACGACCTCTGCATGTGCTTATGTTTTTTTAGATTAGTCTAGTTAAATTAAGGAGAATAATTCTGATGTATAACAATTTTCATATGTAATTTTCATATGGTTTGAGTATGATTTGGAAAAGAAATAAATATTTTAATCTACTAATAAAACAATTTTCACTTCCGGTTTTAAATGTCTGATTTTCGAAAAACTGGTAAAATTGGTCGTTTTCATACTTTGAAAAAAATATTTTAAAGTGTAAATCACATAAATTGGGACAATTTGTCATATCAAACAATGATACATGGTTAAGCTTCGTATTGGTTCAGAAACATTCTGTTTAAAACAATACACTTAAAAGTAGTAAGCCAAGGGAAAATGTCTATAAACCGGAGGTCACTCTGTCAACACAGACAAAGAAGGATTTCCCAGTCTCTATGTATACATGGTTCTGACAAGTCAAGGAAACACAATGTAATGTTACAAAAATGAGTATCCATGATATGTAGGTCAGGTTATAGCAATCAGATGTTTCAGTTACGGTTGCCGTTTAAATGTATTATTTGTAAATCTTTGGCTCTATTTAGTAGAATAGAATACCCGAGTTTTCTTTCGTGTAATACTGGCTGGTCTAGGGCAATACACTCATGTCGCCTGAGGCTGTATTGCATGGCTACCTATGACAATAAAGCCTCGTGACGTCACGGCGTCAACAAAATCTCTATTTCCTTGGTAAAATTTTAAAGAAAATCACAAAATTGACTGGTTTTACTATAAAAGATGCAAGCAACGAATTTGTGTTGAAAATATCACGTTATTTTTAATGTATGGGAAATTGACTTCCAGTCGTGGATTTCTTGGAATTTATTTCAAAATGGCGGGATATTATGTAGTTGTTAAATTGCAATAAAACGTTGAAGTATGAAAGAAAAATACTCTTTCATAAGTGGATATGAAGGATAGGGATATTCTACCCTCGGGATCACAAAATGTTGTAAAAACCCTCGGCAAGCCTCGGGTGTTACTACATTTTGTGACCCTCGGGTAGAATATCCCTATCCTTCATATCCACTTATGAAAGAGTCTTATAATCTTTATTCTTATCATTGTAATAGTCACTAACTGATATATACATCTATGTATCCTGTACAGCAGTCAGTTGTAAAAATGTACAATTTGATTTATTACGTCCTCTAATGGGCGCTGACATCTGTGTTCATGATTTATAATATAATATTCATATATATATATATATATACGTGGGCTCTCACTGGTTCCCAGCTAGCAGAGTAACGTTGGTCCGACGTCATTTTCAGTCGGCAAGGTCGCAGTCGGATTGCTTACGTTTCGTTGATGTTGGACAAACGTCGACGTTTTTTTCTTCAAGATAAAGTAAATGCACGACGTTTAGCCAACGTTGGTTAAACCACTTTAAATTGTTGACGTCAGTTTCATATGATGAAACACTACTAGCGTTGCTGAGACGGTAGAGCAACGTTTGAAGTATAACCGTTAAAACACATTTTTTACGGGCTATGATATTAACTTTTTTTAAAATCTCTAATGATTTAGAAACCTTTTAAATCTGTAACTAACCCTAATTAAACATCTCCAACACATACATATCAACTTGTACAAAGCATACGCAATACGATATACGACAACGTGCCGCTAGGCCTTACTCCAAAAGTGTTATCGGATCCTCATGGGAGGGGGTCCGTTTAGCGCCACAGTACAGCTAGCGCGGTTATCCGTTATCAATTGTTTTATAGTGAGTGAGGCCACAGCAACATTTAAATTTCCTGCCGACAGAACAAGACTGCAGGAGACACAGTGTTCATCTGTGACGATCGTGAGTACTTTTGCATGTTGATTTTAGAAGTTTTAATCACTATATCCTTATAGTAATTACACCTAATTGTATAGATATGTTTTAGGAATGTAATATGATAAACATATTTGGTGGTGTTTATAGAAAGATGTTTGTTAACCACCTAGTTTACCTGGGTGAGTTTATCAATGTACATGTGTAACAAAGTCTATGTATTATACATACCGTATTACACTCAGTTTAGAATAACGATATTTTTATTTCGACACATATGTTTATTTATATACAGAATTCCAAAATGGAGATGTCATTTATATGAACATGTGATAATGTGTTGCTATATCATGTGACTCTAAAATGGCGGTTGCATACAACTGTTGTATACAGAAATGACATTTTCCTAAGTTATTATTATTGTAGTTTTAAATGATATCTTTCCATTAACAGTGGCAGAAGCGATGACAGAAGCATTTCTGTGGGACGAGACAGTGGCTCTCAGTACAGTAGTGAATGAAGTTGTGGTGATATATTAAAAACAGTGAAACTTATTTTGCTGTTTTTGTTATTATTTTCAATGGCAAATTAGGTCTATACATACAATGTATCTGATTAACGTTGGAAAGCCGTCGAAAGCAGTTACAACATGACGTTGGGACATTGTCTTGCAACGTTGTCAAAACGTTGGGATCTGACGTCTGGACAACGTAAATCAGCTGGACAAATATACGCCGGTGCAATGTCATCATCTGAAGTTGGGCCCACCTAGTGTCGTGCATTGGGCCAACGTCTGTCCGACGTGTTGCTGCTACATGGAGCTGGGTTATTGTCTCCTTCAGTTTTCATGTCACGTTACGTCATTGGTCGGTCTTTCGCTACGCTGGATCCTCGATGCGCATGTGCGTATCGAGGCTCTAGCGAGTTTTCCTGCATCCATCCATCTGTGCAGCCGGTATATTACGTAGCTCAAAATCCAAGGTAATTTTACCATACTGGAAACTCCAAATTTATTTGTTTGTTTATTACTCAACGGCACCAGGCACGTTAGTAAAACCGAGATTTTATATCGTGAACATTTCTATTACAAATCTATTTTATTATATTATCAGTCTGCTAGGTATTCACGGGGGAGAAACAACGTCACAAACATGGTTGCCGTTGCAATTAAAATGGCGGAAAATAGTTTGCTTCAAGGTAAAAAATGGTATGCTGTGTCACCAATAATGACAATCTCAATAAGACAATGAATGCATCGTACCCCAGACATTTCCATGTAACTGTAACAAGTGTTATTTGTGTTATAAATCTCTCCGTTTCTTCAAACACTCCAACACAATTTCAAAATAGTTCATGATGTCGTTAACACAATCAAGCGACATTTTGTAAATAATCCAAATTTCCACATATTTCCAATGTCACATGTTATTTGCACTCATTGTCTTATTGACATTGTCGTCATTGGTAACACAGCATACCATTTTTTACCTTGAAGCGAACACTTTTCCGCCATTTTAATTGCAAAGCCAACCATGTTTGAGACATAGTTTCGTCGCGACGTCCTCGGATTCAACGAATGTCATATTACACTTGTAACGTATACAAGTCACTGGATATCAGGCGCATTATGTGATGATATGCGATATGCGAAAAAATACACGAATACGCGAAATTGTCGAGTGCTGAGTATAAAGAATAAGGATATCCCTAAGGCTTCGGGTTTTACCTAAGTGACATTTCAGGAGGAATGAGTAAATCCTCCCTAGTAATCACTTGATTGGTTTCTTAAAAAATGTGTTTAAATATATTCTGTCAATTGATGTTCATGTTCAGGTAAAATCGATTTAATATTGTTTATTTGTCAATCACTATTTTTCTTTAGCTAATCATTGTCAAATAATCTAAAGGAACAAGTCATTTCAAACATACACGATATTTGTTTTACTTATGTTCACAAAAGCGTATTTCCGATCGGGAATCTTTATGATCGTTATAACGCAGAATTTCCAACAAATATGAATTAACGACATTCAAACAATCGGTACTATTCCTGTCGTAAGAAACGCCCCTGGAAACTGAAGGATCTGTGTCCGAAACGCAGATGAGACAGTAATGTAGTCCTTTGGTGTATATAAGTTGAATAGAATAAAAGTATACTATGATTGACTGTATGACTTTGAAGTCGGGCGTTGGTCACTACATAATGTTCAAGGGAAGTATATGTAAGCCTGTGATTTGGTCTGTTGTTTATCTACTGAAATGACTTCAGTTACTATGACATAAGCCAGTGATAGTAATCCCTGGGATATCGAGTATTTAAGTTCTCTGATTGTAATGTTCCGCGATTGTTACATACTAAGACAATGCTATGCATGAAACAGTTATGGTGTTCTTTAAGATGCTCCATGTCAGACAAATATTATTTTTCTCAATACAAAACCAGAGCAGACGAATTAGTATTTTTTTTCAGTTACAAAAATTACTTACTTTACACCATTACCACCATTGAAAACTTTAAGATTCTAATTTTACTTCAATATAAAAAACATTGAAAATAATTAATTGCCAAATTGAAATAAAATCCGTGGTACTATGTCCTAAACGAAATAAAGCACTCATTGCGTGTGCACCAAAGGCAAAATACATTATTTTATATCGATTTTGTGTTTATTAGACATATGTAAACATGATTAAACACCAATGTGTTCAAAGAATGAGTGTCATTTATGCTCTGTCGGCGCTGAAGCATCTTTAATATATATATAATGAAATAAGTTTCCTGAAATATCTAGCAACTGTACATGTTGTAGCGGAAAAGATAACCCCTTCTGACTGGTTTTTCCGCTACTGCAAGGTCCATCTATAAAGGTGTGGGAAACCAAATCAGGTACGACCGACCGTCAATGATATTTTCAATAAGTCTTGTTGTTACTTTTAAACGGGACCAATTTTATTAGGTTATGAACAAGAGGCCGATGGGCCTAAACGGTCATCTGACCAGTGGCACAATACAACACCTCAAAGAATAAAGTAGTGGCACATAGGTTAAAGCAATAAAAAAAAACCAAATCCAGTATCCAGTCTCAAGGTAGTCATTCATGTTACAGGCTCAATATCAGGTCTCTAGGTCTTTAAGTTATTCATACGAAGTCGTTTAAAAGATTTTAGCCTATTTGACCCTGTGACCTTGAATGAAAGTCAAGGTCATTTATTTGAAGAAATTGGTAGCCATTTATTCTAGCATGCCACGACCCAATATCAGGTCTCTAGACCTCTCAGTTATTCACAAGAAGTTGTTTAAAATTTTTAGCCTATTTGACCCCTGTGACCTTGAATGAAGATTCATTTATTTGAACAAACTTGGCAGCCCTTCATCCAGCATGCCGCAGACCAATATGAGAACCCTGGGCCATTTGGTTCTTGATAAGAATTCGTTTAAGATTTAGCATTTTTGACCACTGTGACCTTGAATGAAAGTCAAGGTCATTCATTTGAACAAACTTGGTAGCCCTTATCCAGCATGCTACAGGCCAAATATCAGTACCTGGGCCTTTCGTTTGAATGAAAAGTTTCGCACGGCGGACTGTGGACGGCTCACGTCGACGGACGATGCATGTTGACAATAGATCTTCCTGACCCTTTGGGTCAGATGACCGAAAAATATGCCAGAGCTTGAAGTCATTTAAAGATTTTAGTCTATGTTACCCATGCGACCTTTAATAAAGTATAATATCTACTGGCAGGTAACCTGAAAGATACATTTTAATTGATTGTCTATAAAAACACCAACAAAGGAAGGTAATTAAAATAAAAAACATTCCTATTAAGCTACATCCTCAATACTCCATGGGTTACTATCACTGACGTTATATCCACCCCTGGACTATCTAAAAGTAAAATTGGAGCCACTTCAGAAGAAAAAAAAAAGACCAATCACAGGCTTGCAATTGCATGAATCATTTTTGGCTACATCCTCAATATTCCAGGGGTTACTATCACTGACGTAATCCACCCATGGACTAATAGGCCCAAAAGGCCTTGATGGTCACCTGAGTGCTGATGCAGAAAGAAAATTGCAAAGTCGGTTCAAAATCATTTATGAATTAAAAGAAACCCATTTGGACCAACTCCTCAGGCCCCTGGGGGTCAGTCATGGAAGATTTGTTAATAGGATTCAGTGGCCATATCATACTGATAATTCTGACAACATTTGACTCATTTTCTATTACAAATGACCAAATAATGTTCAAAAATGTGTTTTCCCTATAAAAACTAGTAAACTTCCTCCCGAGGGGGAAACATGAGACCCCAGGGTCATATATAATTCGTCACTATTGTAAAGTACCTTAGACCTTTCCATATTGTTATGTATGACACTAAATACATGTTGTTATTAGATAAGGGAGATAACTCATATAGCTTTATTATCAATACATCCTATAAAGGTCATATCATTGATTTAGAACTTTCTAGAATATTATCATCTATAAACAAATATGTTTGTAAACATGTTGATTATAAGTAGAGATCTAGAATGACCTATTTCCAGAAAGTTCTGTGTGTTTATTTGTTTACTGTTTTTAGTTAGATATTTCTAGAAGTAGAAAGTTCTCAAATATTCTTGAATTATGGTTTAGCTATATATACTCCAGCTGTCCAAGGCTAATCAGAACTGTAATGAGACCTGTAATGAGACATATCAAGAATTGTACAGTGCCATATTAGATTCTATTGGGAGAGCTATTGTGACTTTATCTGTGGATTATTACAACACTTTGTGTGGATTTATTCATATTGCCTGGAACTTTACAAATCATCTGTGGACATTCATTTTCCTCGTGGATTTGTGATTATTGTTAATTTGAAACCTGGAAGGATCAAGGATTATTCCAGGACATTCGCATACAGATAAGTAACACTTTAAATCATCGTATTACTCTTGTACCACCACCAATTACTTTAGATATTGTAAACCATCTCTGTATAATATTGTATATATAATTAAATTGTGTTTTGAATTTAGCTGCTGGTTTCTCATTTCTGTTGTTCGTTCATGTAACAGGAATTGGGGGCTCTTGTACTAGATCGATATTTAATTTGTGAAATCTAACTTTGAAAATTTAATTAAGAAATTTTCAAAATTTGTGTACAAACTTGGAGTTTACATTTGAAACCAACAGCTAGATAAACATGACTTCTATGCAGGTAGAACAGTTTGTTAAAGCGCCATCCCTGGATGTTCTTTTGCAAGTTAGTAAGAAGGATTTACTGTTATTGGGTAAACATTTAGGCCTAACTATCAAAGCTAATTTGAGGAAAGCTGAAATTAGGAATGTAATTATAAGATAGTTTGTTGACAATGGCAAATTTGACTCTAGTGCATTAGATAGTATAGAGGAAACAGTCAGTTCAGAAATTCAAATTAGACAAATGGAACTTGAACATGAAATGAATCTAAGACAAATGGAAATAGACAAAGAGAAAGAAATGAGAGAAAGAGAAATAGAAAAGGAATTAAAAAATAGAAAGAGATTTGATGTTAGAGCTAGAGAAGAATAAAATTCAAGCTGAAACAGAACTTAGAATGAAAGAATTAGAACTAGCTTCTCAGGACAGTTCAAGTAGTCCAACTTTTAGGGGTTTACAAGGAAACAGAGGTTTTGATGTTAGTAGAAACATAAGGTTAGTTCCTCCTTTTCAAGAGAAAGAAGTTGACAAGTATTTTCTGCATTTTGAGAAAATAGCTGATAGTATGAAATGACCTGAAGATAAGCTTACAATGCTTCTTCAGAGTGTCCTGATTGGTAAAGCTAGAGACATTTATTCTTCTTTATCTGTAGATGAGATTTCAAATTACCAAGTAGTCAAGAAAGCTATTTTGAAAGCTTATGAGTTAGTTCCTGAGGCTTACCGCCAGAAATTTCGAAACTCGAGAAAGAGAGATGAACAAACTCATGTAGAATTTGGAAGAGAAAAAGAACAATTATTTAATAGGTGGTGTGATTCTAAAGAAATTGATGAGGATTTCGGTAAATTGAGGCAATTATTGTTGATAGAGGAGTTTAAACGTTGTGTCCACACAAACATAAAAACTCACTTAGATGATGAGAGAAAAGTTGAAACACTTAGTGAAGCAGCTACAATGGCTGATGATTACGCTCTCACCCACAAAGGCTCATTTGCTAAAAACAGTTCTCAAGACAAAAACAGTACCACAGGTACTAGTAAATTTGGTCAGCCTAGGAACCCAATCTTTAGTGGCCCTTCTAACGACAAACCTAAATTAGGTGATAAGACTAAGTCTGATTCTAAAACAGATCATAGGGCAGGTGTGGGGTCTCCTTCTGGTCCTGTTTGTAATTACTGCAAGAAAGTAGGACATGTTATGTCTGAATGTTATTCTCTCCAGCGTAAGGAGCAAAGGCGTAAACAGTCAGTTCCTTCTGTGTTAGCTATGTCAAAGCCTAGTCAGAAACTTAGTGATATTGTGGAAGATTCTAAAGTGTCTGTTGAAATTAAGAGCTCAGAGTCTGATAGTGTCTTGGAGAAGTACTCTCCCTTCATTTCTGAATGTTTTGTTTCACTTACTAGTGATATCACCAACTTGAAACATGTGAAGATTTTGAGAGATACTGGGGCTTCTCATTCTTTAATATTAGATGGTGTAGTGCCTTTGTCTGTGGAGACCTCATCTGGTAGTAGTGTTTTGCTTCAAGGTGTAGAGTTAGGTTTTGTTAATGTGCCTCTGCATTGTGTTTATTTAAAGTCAGACTTGGTTATTGGGCCTGTCACCATTGGTGTTAGACCGGAACTTCCCATAGAGGGCTTGTCGCTCATTTTAGGCAATGACTTGGCTGGAGAGAAAGATCCCTTAGTGTCCAGTATTCCAGATAAAACAGGTGATGCTGAGACTATTCAACAGGAATTTCCTGGTATTTTCCCTTCTTGTGCTGTAACTCGTTCAATGAGGAAGAAGGTTTCTGATGTTGCAGTAGTTGAGGATCATTATAGTCCAGGGTTAGGTGACACTTTCTTGGCTCATGATTTAGAGGATGTCGGGGGCAAATGTGATCTTTTGTGCAATCCTGTAGACTTTGATAGTGATAGAGTTGTTCCTAACAAGGATACATCTTTGGCTGACATGATGAGTAAATCATCTTTGTCTAGAGAGGAGCTTATAGTAGAACAGGAAAAAGATCCTGAAATCTCCTTATTGTGTAATCGGGCTTTGAGTGAGGAAGAGGCTAAGAAAGTCCCGGTTTGTTACTTCCGTCGGTCAGGTGTGTTGATGCGCAAGTGGCGCCCCCCTGATGTGTCTCCCGAAGAAGACTGGAAGGTTGTCAATCAAATAGTTGTCCCACCGAGGTATAGGCAAGATATTCTGAGTTTATCTCAAGATGTACCTATGGCAGGGCATTTAGGTGTGACCAAGACTTATAACAGGATCTTAGATCACTTCTTTTGGCCCAAGTTGAAACGGGATGTGGCTGATTTTTGTAGGTCTTGTCATACTTGTCAGGTGGTAGGGAAATCTAATCAGAAAATCTCTGTGGCACCTCTGCACCCCATTCCAGCATTTGAGGAACCATTTAGTAGAGTCATTATAGACTGTGTAGGTCCTCTACCCAAAACTAAGTCTGGAAATGAGTATCTTTTAACTATTATGTGTGCTTCCACACGCTTTCCTGAAGCCATTCCACTCAGAGATATCAAGGCCCCTAACATAGTCAAGGCTTTGGTTAAATTCTTCACACTGGTTGGTCTTCCAAAAGCTGTCCAATCGGACCAAGGTTCGAATTTCATGTCTGATATTTTTCAACAAGTCATGTACCAGCTCCAGATCAAGCAGTATAAGTCTAGTGCTTATCATCCAGAGTCTCAGGGTGCTTTAGAACGTTTTCATCAGACATTGAAGAATATGATGAGATCTTATTGTTTTGAAAACAAAAGAGATTGGGACGAAGGCATACACATGTTGCTGTTTGGCGTTAGAGAATCTGTACAAGAATCTCTTGGTTTCAGTCCATTTGAATTTGTGTTTGGACACACTGTACGTGGTCCTTTGAAAATTTTGAAAGACAAAATTTTGGACGAAGATTCTAAAGTGAATCTCTTAGAGTATGTGTGTAACTTTAAGCAAAGGTTGACAAGGGCATGTGAATTGGGAAAAGAAAATTTGGCCCTTACTCAAACCAAAATGAAAACATGGTATGATAAAGATGCCCGTGCAAGAAGTTTTGATCCAGGTGACAAAATTTGGCTTTATTACCAATACCGAGTCAGCCTTTGCAAGCCAGATATTTTGGACCTTATGTTGTTGAGAAAAAGGTCGATGATGTTAAATACATTGTACAAACTCCAGGGAGGCGCAAGAAAACTCAATTATGTCATGTTAATATGCTTAAGAAATATGCAGATAGAGAAGAGAGCAAGACCTCTCAACCTATTACCACTTTGGCCTCTGTACCATCACAAAGTGAAAGTACAGCTAATATTTGTAAATTAGACTTAGATGGTGGTGTACAAGATATAGGTTTAGACTGTGGTGTTAAGTTACGGAACTCAGATGTGCTCGCGAACTTGGACAAGAAACTATGTCATCTATCAGAAAAGGAACGCAATGAACTGAAAGATTTGATACTTGAGTATAAACATTTGTTTCCGGATACACCAGGCAAAACAGATGCTATATATCATGACGTGGATGTAGGCAACGCGCCACCTGTCAAGCAACATCCTTACCGTGTCAATCCTTTGAAAGAAGAACATTTAAAGAAAGAAATTCAATACATGTTGGACAATGATATTATTAAACCAAGCAAAAGTGAATGGAGCTCTCCATGTGTTCTGGTACCAAAGCCAGACAAGACATACCGGTTCTGTACTGACTTCAGGAAAGTAAACTCTGTCAGTAAAACAGACTCTTATCCAATTCCAAGGATTGACTCGTGTATTGACAAAATTGGCAAAGCCAAGTACGTAAGCAAGTTTGACCTGTTGAAAGGATATTGGCAGGTTCCATTTACAGAAAGAGCTAAAGAAGTGTCGGCATTTGTAACCTCACAAGGTTTGTACCAGTACAAAGTTATGCCATTTGGTATGAAGAATGCCCCGGCAACATTTCAACGTCTTCTTAACAGCGTTATATCAGACCTGGAAGGCTGTGATGGATACATTGATGACGTCATCAACTACCACGACACGTGGGAAGACCATCTATGCAGAATTCGTGAATTCTTCGAAAGACTCACTACCATGAAATTGACTGTAAACTTATTGAAATGTGAATTTTGTCATGCAACTGTTGAATTTTTAGGCCATGTTGTAGGACAGGGGCAGGTTAAACCTGTTCAGGCCAAAGTAGAATCAATTATAGATTTTCCATCTCCTGGAGGCAGAGAGAGCTGATGAGATTTCTTGGTATGGCTGGATATTACAGAAAATTTTGTCAAAATTTCACTGTTATAGCAGCTCCACTTACTGCTTTGTTAAAGAAAAATGTCAAATTTGTCTGGTCAGACGAATGTAAGTGTGCCTTTGAGAAATTAAAAGCCATACTATCAAACTCACCAGTTCTGACTGCTCCAGATTTTAATGAACAGTTTAAACTGTTTGTTGACGTCAGCGATGTAGGTGTTGGTGCTGTTTTGATGCAAGAAGGTTCTGAACAAATTGACCATCCAATTTGTTATTTCTCGAAAAAAATACGACAAACACCAGAGAAATTATTCCACCATTGAGAAAGAATGTTTAGCATTGATTTTGGCCTTGAACCAATTTGATGTGTATTTCTGCACTACAGTTGTGCCTGTGTTGGTCTTCACCGACCACAACCCTTTGACATTCATTGGGAAAATGAAAAACAAAAATCAATGAATTCTCAGGTGGAGTTTGACTTTGCAAGAGTACAATCTTGACATCAAACATATCAAAGGGAAAGACAATATTCTGGCTGATGCTTTATCAAGGATTTAAATGTAACTTGATATTTTAAGAATATTTACTTTTCAAGAAAACTTTCTTTTCTTTAAGGAGGGGTTTGTTATGTATGACACTAAATACATGTAGTTATGAGATAAGGGAGATAACTCCTATAGCCTTATTATCAATACATCCTATAAAGTTCATATCATTGATTTAGGTTAAAGAACTTTCTGGAATATTATCATCTATAAACAAATATGTTTGTAAACATGTTGATTATAAGTAGAGATCTAGAATGATCTATTCCAGAAAGTTCTGTGTGTTTATTTGTTTACTGTTTTTAGTTAGATATTTCTAGAAGTAGAAAGTTCTCAAATATTCTTGAATTTTGGTTTAGCTATATATACTCCAGCTGTCCAAGGCTAATCAGAACTGTAATGAGACCTGTAATGAGACATATCAAGAATTGTACAGTGCCATATTAGATTCTATTGGGAGAGCTATTGTGACTTTATCTGTTGATTATTACAACACTTTGTGTGGATTTGTTCATATTGCCTGGAACTTTACAAATCATCTGTTGACATTCATTTTCCTCGTAGATTTTGTGATTATTGTTAATTTGAAACCTGGAAAGATCAAGGATTATACCAGGACATTCGCATACAGATAAGTAACACTTTAAATCATCGTATTACTCTTGTACCACCACCAATTACTTTAGATATTGTAAACCATCTCTGTATAATATTGTATATATAATTGAATTGTGTTTTGAATTTAGCTGCTGGTTTCTCATTTCTGTTGTTCGTTCATGTAACAATATATGAAGAGTATTTGATTTTACCATTTCCAGAATTGTAGATGAAGGTTTTTGAAGTTAAAGCCTATCCTATTTGACCCCTTTTAGCCCCATCCCTCAGACCCCTGGGGGTCAATAATGGAAAATCTGTTAATATGATTCAATGACGATTTCATACTGATAATTCTGACAACATTTGACTCATATTCTATTACAAATGACCAAATAATGTTCAAAAATGTGTTTTACTTAAATAAATTATAGTAAGCTTGACCCCCTCCCCAGGGGGAAACATGATTCCATTGTTATGAACCAGAATAACAGAAATGAGAAACCAGCAGCTAAATTCAAAACAAAATTTAATTATATATACAAAATTATACAGAGATGGTTTACAATATCTTAAGTAATTGGTCGTGGTACAAGAGTAATACGAGAATTTAAAGTGTTTACAATATCTAAAGTAATTGGTGATGGTACAAGAGTAATACAAGAATTTTAAGTGTTATTTATCTGTATGTGAATGTCCTGGTATAATCCTTAATCCTTCCAGGTTCCTAATACGCCGATTCCGGGATACAAAGAACTCTTCTGGGTAGGAGGTATAAAACGTTGATTTGGTCATATGACCGCGAAAAATTTAGGGCACATACATTTTTCCGTCATGGCGGTGAAACTTATAGGCAGAGAATATCAATGTCCGGGTAAAGGTCATAATCGGTAATTCTTCCTCGATAACGGAACTTATATAAACTGTTATGTTTTGTGTTTCTTATTTGTTATTGATTTTTGGAAAAATGCACCCAGGTAAGTTATAAAATATATGTGAGTAAGACGTCAGCTACCGTTGATTTCCAACTGCTAGGCGACAGTTCCATTTGATGCCGTAATTTACATGTCATTTCCTTATTAAGTGCCCAAATACAATTTTCGTGCATATTTAGATTAAATCTAATACAATTTGTTTCTGATAATTAATGTTAAATGTTCTGTCATGATATGTAATTTTCCAACCATGTACAATCATTACATATGCCGCCATTTTGTTTCAAATGTGCCCTAAATTAAGTCACGTGGTGATGAAAGTCAGTAAACTGACTGAATGTTGTATCCCGGAATCGGCGTATTAACAATGTTCACAACTCCACGAGGAAAACGAATGTCCACAGATAATTTGTAAAGTTCCAGGCAATATGAATAAATCCACACAATGCGTCGAAATAATCCACAGAAAAAGTCACAATAGCTCTCCCAATAGAATCTGTAGGCGCTTTACAATTCTTGATATGTCTAATTACAGGTCTCATTGCAGTTCTGATTAGCCTTGGACAGCTGGAGTATATATAGCTAAACCCTAAATCAAGAATATTGGAGAACTTTCTACTTCTAGAAATATCTAACTAAAAACAGTAAACAAATAAACACAAGGAACTTTCTGGAAATAGACCATTCTAGATCCCTATAGCTACTTATAATCAACATGTTTTTATTAACATGTATGGTTACACATGATAATATTCTAGAAAGTTCTATAACCTAAATTAATGATATTAACTGGGATGTATTGATAGTATAGGTATAGGAGTTATCTCCCTTATCTAATAACTACATGTATTAAAGGCCCACTACCTTTCCGAAACGGCTTTTAATTTTTAAGATGGGAATGTAAAACAAGATCAATAATTTTGTAGAGTCTTAAAACTTATTAACTTACCGATAATACTACATTTATCATCACCTTCTGAACGATTTGATTAAAATAAATAAAAGGTTTATTTTCATAACGCGGGTCGTCTTATGTTTCCCGCCGTCGTCGTAAATACCGCGCGGTAGTTGACTGCCACTGCTCCAGACGGCAAAACAGCGAATGATTCTCCACTGTTTTCATATATTACGCAGGAAATCTTGCATATGTTTGGTGTCGTAACCTTATTTGAGGTCATCGGTATGCATTTTCTGATGTTATTAATGTTTTTTTAAGAAACCTTTATATTTTGCTCCGGAAAGGTAATGGGCCTTTAAGTGTCATACATAACACCATCTATGAAGAGTATTTAATTCTTCCATTTCCGGAATTTTAGAAGATTTTTGAAGTTTTAGCCTATTTGATCCCTTTTGGCCCCAACCCTCAGGCCCCTAAAAAGACCATATAATTCACAATCACATTTGTATATGACATCACAAGTTTCGTATTCTTACCCTACAGATGCCTGGAATATGCATTTTAATGAATAATCATGTATGAGTCTCTGATAGCTACCCCCATTTTTTTTCGAAAAATAGGTAAAAAAATTGGTAATAAAAGAAAATATTTGCATGGCTGGACACTCAATCTCTTCAAATACATACGTTTTAGAGAACAAGAAATGTTAAACAGTTTTTCACGGAGAAAAAAATAACACTATTATCAGTTATCAATATCATTATTAATCAAGTTAAAATAACCAAAATTCATTTAATATGAATTGTATCGTTTCATAATGACACGTCATCAAATATTTGTAAAATATCATGTACTTATGCACGTATAATGTACATGTACATCACGAATAATCATGTTAAAGTCTCTGCTTTCCCTATTTTAACAAAAGGAAACTGATTTTCCTCATGTAGATAAAAAAAATTGTCAAAATATAGACAATATTGGTCTTACCGAACACTCAATTCATAACAAATCATACATTTCTCTGTTTTCGCAATTCTCTTAGAGATATTGAGCATTTTGCTAGAAAAAATACCTCAAAAAATAAACAAACTAAGTTTTTAATTCAAAACACACGGACCCTTTTAAGTCAGTTGTCATTTTTCAACCCTTGATGGTATACATGCATCTGATCACACTTACATCAGATATTTAACAATATAATGCTTTAATCGATAAATGCCTTGGAAATGTATAATGCTAATTGAAATTTCATCGTGGGCAATGAGGGTAATGGGCTATATGAGGTGCTAATGTTTCTTATTATCTTAACATTTATGAGACCTTTTATGAGAACTCTATTCGTGGGGCCGCGATGGCTGAGTGGTTAAGATGTCCCGACATATTACCACAAGCCCTCCACCTCTGGTTCACAAGTTCGAATTCCATGTAGAGCAGTTGCCAGGTACTGACTGCTGGTCGGTGGATTTTCTCCGGGTACTCCAGATTTCCTCAACCATCAAACCTGGCACATCCTTAAATGACCCTGGCTGTTAATAGGACGTTAAACTAATAAAGATCTATTTGTAGTTTTTATACATACGCAGAAATGAATTACTTGGTACTGTATACCTTTCATGCTTCTCTTTTGCTTTATTGGTCATTTACATAAATTGATAACACAGCATATTTTATATTGAGGAAGATTACCTATATATAGGTACCAATATTCAAAATAGTTACTGTTTCCAAGTGTTATTCATTACAGATGAAAAAAATGTCAAGAGCACGCAAATCATATATTTAAAAGTCTGTACCTTAACCGAAATGGCTTTCAATTTAATAATTTTATTTTTGGATTTTATTTCTTATTTAGAACAAAATTGGAAAACATTTCTCAAATTCAAAATCTAACTGGTTTCTAAAATGATTAAAACTGATGAGGCTGTTACAAGTTTGACATTCACTACTGCATAGTAACGTTATACTTAGGTCTCCTTTACCTAGATATGATATTTTTAAAAAACAACAGAAAAACTGTTGTTATTTTGGAAATGAAATGTCAAAATATCCTTAAAGGCTCATGGTATATCAAATTTTATAGATGAAGCCATGAGTGAAAGATTCTATTTATCACATAACTAGTATTAATCAAAACATAGTCAAAACTTCAGTGATTCTGACAGGAAAAAAGGGCATCCATGGTGCTTAGTTTAAAGCGCACCTTGACCTCAATAAATGACCACCAGATCAGAGTCGAGGGGCATCAAGATGATATCGACAACTTCTAAGGAAAAATCTTTAATTTATGTTGTTGTTTATTTAATTCTAGATCTAATGAATTTTTGAGAGAATAGCCAGGGCCTAAGCTCTGGGTCGAAATTTTGATTACTTTCAATTTTGTTTTATGTAAGAGTGGCAAAATCAGGCTTGGATTTGACGTGTCAATCGAGATAATCATGCATCACAGACGTCATTACTATCTACTACCCCACAATAGTGTTCCTCTTACAAAATTTATCACATGACTGTATATGACATGGCTAAACGAGTTAGTGTGATATTATACAAGGATGCTCATTTTCATAACGCGAGTCAATCTGATGATTCCTGTTGGCAACCTAATTAACACATTTTAGTTGACTTTCACTATACACAATACAGCAAAATTGTGAATTGAATCTTCATTGTTTAATAACATTTATATTGACCTCACCTGTCCCATCCAGTCTGTACAGTAACTTAAGCCTAAGCAATCATTATGTGTCATGTAAAACTGCAATGCATACAAATGTACATTTAATTATGTATCTAATATTGTTGACCATATCCATTGTCAAACTACATTTTACCATTTTTTCTGGTTTGTTTTCTTTAGTTGTCTAATATGTAGATCACTAGAAGTCGTTTCGTTACCTTCTGAAAGTCATTTCGCCATGTTCACTTTATCATACCGAAACGACTTCCGCATGTACCGAAATGACATTGTAACGAAACTACGTACGTCACAGTACATGTTAGCCTACGCACTAGTCTACCGAAACGAACTGCATTAATTTTCATGTATAATCAAACACTATATTAGCAGATACATATATTCAAACGGCATCTGCCTCAAAGGCAGTACAATTGTCAGTTTACGTGCTGTTAAGCCACGATTTAGAACGTATTTCTGTTGTCAGTCACTCGAGAAGATGATCATAAACAAACTGTAAACAGTATATTTGCAGGCCTATAAAACAATCAAATATATCTGAAAATAAAAATATCCATCGATAATGATATTGACGTCTATAACAAGTAAAATGAACCATTACTTACCTGATAATGCCGGATTTAACTTGAACATCAAGGCGGCTTCAAAGTTACTCAACCGGATACAAACAATACACATTCCTCATAGGGGGCGCGATAGTCTGCGCCATGATTTTGTGCATTCAAGACAGAAAAAACAGATCCATTTCACTGTTGCACCTTTTGGGCGTATTTTGTAACATAAATTTGATGATTAGTATATTAATTACTTACTCATTTTATGATGTTTAGTCACTTCTACAGAAAAGGACCTCTTTCACGAACAATGGAAATTCGCCCACAAACCAAAACATAAATGCAAACCCTTGAAATACGTTTAAAAAATGCAAAAGGTCCAAGGGGCCTGTGCTATGGCCAAATTAAGGTTGCCCAGTAGCGGTGTATGACAGGGACCCCTTTTTGACCCAAAAAGGTATCAATATGATGTTTTATGTCATCAAATTTTCTGAAGAGTATAAATAATTACATGTTATGATCACAAATATGTATGCAAAATGTAACAAATAACATTTTGGCTACATTTTTAAGACAGAAAATGTCGAAATTTTGGGTGTTATTTTCGGCCAGGTCAATTATCAAGAATGTTGATTCACCCACTTCCAGTTTGAGTGCATCAAAAATATTTTCTAAAAAGTTGGCTCATTACCTATTGTGAAAATTTCAGAAGAAATGTGGACCGGTAAATTTGTCGTTTAAAGGTTATAATATGGCAAGGTATATTTTTAGCAACGTTACATAATGATATGAATATGCTTATTATGGATCATTAATCACAAACGGTATCAACATTAATATATAATCCAATACTCATCTGTAACGCTCGATATGCTATCAAGTTGATTTATTTAGTGATACTTTATAGAAAAATAAAGCTTTACAAAATCAATATTACAAAACATTTGGGTGTTACGACAATAAAACGCTGTTTTGTATTTTAAGTAGCTTCACTAATATGTCCTGTTCTAATGATTTATCTTTTTAATCAAAGAGAATATTTACAGTAAAGAGAGTGATTAAAATGGCATTCTGTAGCTGTGTGGTTTGAGAAGGAAGAGTTACCAGGTTACATGGGTCATGTCACAAACCTACAGGAGTTTACTTAGCTGCAGCGCTAACACTTTTGCTAAATTAACATTTATGTAAATTAATGCTAACAGTTGTAAAACTCATCACTTTTACATATATTGTTTTAGATTTTAAGTTTAATTTGATCGGGAAACTCATTATGTATCATTTTAGATTTAGATACATTAATGCCAAATACTTTTTTAATCTTGCAAAATAACTAACTGAATGTAGCAGTTTTAATAATGAAAATACATGCTATCTGTAAGTAGATCATCATGAACTTGATTATATCTTAAAATGTTAATTGGCGGATATGGTATGAATCGTACAGAGATAACGGAGAAGCAGTCAAACAGAAAATGAGAGTGTCTGATCAAACTGGAAATCATTTAGATGCAGTGTAATGTTACTTAGCTTTGTGTCACATATTTGTTTGCTTGGCTTCCCCTGGCATGTATAATTCATGTTGTGATATTATTACCAATTGCTTATAAAATCAAAATTTAATACCTGAAATGATAAACATTAAGCCATTTTTAATTGATGGTATGATGTGTTTACGATACACAAAGCTAATTATGAAACTGTGGACCTCAAAAACTTTTGATTGATTCATTAACCTTAAAAGATGCTGTTAGTTTTTAAACTGAAAA
Source organism: Argopecten irradians (assembly GCF_041381155.1). Classification (NCBI taxonomy): domain Eukaryota; kingdom Metazoa; phylum Mollusca; class Bivalvia; order Pectinida; family Pectinidae; genus Argopecten; species Argopecten irradians. The sequence goes on along the minus strand of NC_091142.1, from coordinate 26,135,328 downwards.
CAAATCTTAGTTAATCTTTATGGAATTCATGAAAATTCAAAAACTCAAAATCAAACTTCAGTTGATTGATCAAAAAATGTTCTGAACCATCTAAATCTTAAACTGCTACGAAATATTTAATATAGTAAAATTAATACAATTTTGAACAACAAAATAATATATCAATTTGTCATTGTTTTTTTAAACACAAAAACTTGTAATGGTGTGATTTAATGCCATTGCCAACAATTTGAAAGCACAATATTTTGAAAACCAACAACATTCTACATATATGTATTAATAAACTGGATGTGTGAAAACTGATAAAAACTTGATTCTCTTACATAATAATCTACTCCCACCCATTTTTTTCTAAATTTGGTTGTTATTGTACTTTATATGCCTTTCAGCTGTAAATAAAAAGAACGTTTCTGAGAATGCAGTTGCAATCATCATCTAGCTTGAAAAATGAATGATAATGCCCTAAAATTCCGAAATACTTTGTTATTGTGATTCGATATTTTGATTATTCTACCATATATAGGTTATAAAATTATATATTACTTTACATTTAATGTAACTAATGAGTATTAAGTAAGATAAAGAAATAACTTTCTTTGTTTTCTCAATTTTATGATTGAAAAGGGCCGTGCCGCTACAATGGTGTAATATGGCTAAAAATAGACCTTGCCTCAGTAAGACCTTTAAACGACAAATTACCGGTCCACAATTTTTCTGAAATTTTCACTACATTTACTTCAGTTAATGGGCCAATTCTTTAGAAAATATTTTTAGTGCACTCAAATTGGAAGTGGGTAAATCAACATTCTTAATAATTGTTATAACAAAGTTGTCGTTCTATCTCTTCATTTCATATATACTTTAAAATTGGTGTTTTATGCCTTATTTATGTTAAGATGGAATCATACCTGCAAAACTCACTTGACAATTGCTAATAACACAGTTACTGTAAAAATCTGAAATAAAATTGTAGACTACAACTTGACTTTTTTTTTGACTGTGGGTAGTTCATTATCAATGTAAACATACTAATTATTAGCTGTACTGCCAAAACTCATTTTAAACTCTTATTTGTACTTGTAAAATTAAAACCTATTTATTGAAACTACTGTAATTCTCAAATATTAGTAACTTTTAGTGATAAATAACATATTAAAAGCTCGCCTCGATTATTGAGTATGAGATTTACGGCACATATAACTTTAAAAGAATACACTTAAACGTAGTTAGCCAAGGGAAAATGTCTACAAACCGGAGTTCCCTCTGTCTGTCAACAGAGACAAAGAAGGATTTCCCAATCTCTATGTATACATGGTTCTGACAAGTCAAGGAAACACAATGCAATGTTACGAAAATGAGTATCTGTGATATGTAGGTCAGGTTATAGCAATCAGATGTTTCAGTTACGGTTGCCGTTTAGATGTATTATTTGTAAATCTTTGGCTCTATTTAGTAGAATAGAATACCCGAGTTATCTTTATCTTATCATTGTAATAGTCACTAACTAATATATACATCTATGTATCCTGTACAGCAGTCAGTAGTAAAAATGTACAATGTAATTTGATACGTCCTCTCCTGGGCGCTGACATCTTTGTTCATGATTTGTAATATAATATACATATATATAGATACGTGGGCTCTCACTGGTTAATGTCTCCATGTGCGTATTGAGGCTCCAGCGAGTTTTCCAATCCATCCATCTGTGCAGCCGGTATATTACGTAGCTCAAGATCAAAGGTCATTTTACCATACTTGAATCTCAGAATTTATTTGTTTATTACTCAACGGCACCAGGCACGTTAGTAAAACCAGGATTTTATATCGTGAACATTTTATTATTAATCTATTCTATAATATTATTCCGTCTGCTAGGGGTTGCCCCGAGTAGCCCTAAGGAGAACCACGAGCTCTGCCCCAATCAGGTGCCCCGATTTGGGATGAAGTAACCCCAAACATTCTTGGGGAAAGCCCCGAACATTGACTAACAAGTTAGTTTTAATTTATTAAATTTATATAAATATGATTTAAAAAAAATGTTTACTTTCCTCCTCCCAGAACCACATATATATTTCGAACTCTAATATTGTCTGCGGCGCCTCATTAGTCCTTTTAATGGAGCGGCTAAGGTCGATTTTTCGGCAAAATCGTTCAAATTTTGAAGAAAGCATGAAATTTTGCATATGGCTTCTTTAGGACATCAGGTTTCTGCGACCCATATCTCACGTTCTATACCAGCTAGATCCACAGTTTAAAGGTCTAAGCCCATATTTTTGATACTAGGAACCTTTTTGTAATGTTATAGAAGGACCGCCATTTTGTATTTCAAGATGGCCACCAACTTTGCGAGATATATCTGAATAACATACATATAATTGGGTAAGCTGACTTTAAGCAAACAAATACCTACAAATATAGTGAGAGTATTGATACTTTCGTGGTGTTTGATACATAAATAATTTGATTCCTATTTCAATTTCGAAATGACTGCCATTTTGAAATCCAAGATGGTCGTTTAAATAATTTTTTCCGTATTTCACTCTGTAAGTGATCAAGCAAAAAATCAAGTTATCACTCTTACCATGTTAATACATATGATATGCCTTGAATGATATTGTAATAAACCCCCGAATTGGAACTCTACAGGCGTCATCAGAGGATCACCTTTTATGGGCTTTATCGACTTTTCAACTGGAACATCTTCAATGTTACAAGTCAAGAGCGATTGTCCAAATCACTGCCCATATGCAGATAATACCAAGCTCAAACCTTGTCACTTCTACTGCGATCAATCGGGCGTCTTCTCTCCTGTTTTTGACAGTAGATCCACAGCTGATTTCTTGTCATTCTCCATTACTTCCAATGTTGGATATAGCTTTTACGTTGAATATGCAGGAAACAGGAACACCCCCCATTCCTACATTCTAGGATATTGATATTCTTACCAACCCTTCGTCTTCCTCGTTTTTAACAAACGTCTAGACAAACACATTTCACATTAAGATGTCCGAGAACACATTCCAACCTTATTTCTTCTCAGGTGTATGTATGAATTCCTTTCTTCAGAGCATCTGTCATCGCTTTCTACCTTAAAAACAAGTTGATGGGAAGTATTTTCTTTTAGTGACTACGACACTTCTTTGGGTTTTTTCTTTCTTTTTCAGGGTTAAAGATATACTTTCTTTAATGAGATGGGGTGTAGAAACGCACAAGAGTTCCTGGGTGGCCACAATCATTAACCTGCAGGTATCACTCCCACCTTTTCATTTCATATATCGACGTCAACCATGAACTAAAAAACCAATATTTAACTGAGTTAGTTTTCTGCCTATATGTGGTTTCAGTCTTGTCAATCATCTGCACAATTGGCTCTTACTTTTAATGACCATAGATAACATTCTCTTTGAAGGCTTATTGTTCTTTAAAACGCTTATCTCCTAAGGTCAGTTAATGAGATTGTTTAGTTATAACTCCGGAGACTCAGCTAATATTTGTAAAGCTTTGACATAGCGGGTTGCAGCCATGACTATCTCTGGGATTTACTTGTGGTTTATTCTAGTGCCACATGCATTAAATAGTTACAGTCATAATAAACCATTTGAAGCCTGGACTGCCTTCTTGCTTTATCCAAAATATATTTGTTAGCCGTCATGAAGATTCCCATTCATCTGGCAAATACGAACTTCCATTCCACATACAAAAAGGAGATGATCCTCAAATGTTATTGTTTTGTTTGCAAATTGTATCTTTCGGAAACACCTCCTCTGCTCTCTTCAGTTTATCCGATATCCTTTCTCTCTTCCAAATGACATTGATGGGTTTTCATAGTATCTTTTAAAATGTTTGGGTACATTTTGTATATGTAGACAGTGTAAGGTATACCAATAGGACATTGTGCTGATGTAGTGAAGATCTCCATCAGGATAGGCTATTTCCAAATTCATGATATAGCTCTTGTATGAGTGTTCTTTCCTGAATGAATGATATTGCAATCGTGTGAAATTAGATTCTAGAACTATAATTATCTTTTTGGTATGAAAAATGGGTGTCAGGCATGTTTTCCAAACTGCTGCCGTAGTGAAAGTCAATCACGGTGTGTTTATAAGGACGACGTCATGGACCATAAGTGACCCGCTTATGATCCCCCGTTAACGTTTGCATTTAACTTATCTATTCAGATTGGTTCAGGTATGTCTCATATTTGAAGAAGTTAATATGTTTTACGTAATGTTTCCGAAATAATCAGCTAATTTGGTAAATTAATGTAGAATGTACCTTTAATTTAATACTGCCAGACATCTTGAATTTCAGATTCGAGGCCATTTTGAAATTCAAATAAGAATCGAATTATTTTGTATTAAACGTTACAAAATATAAATACTCACTGCATTTGCATTTTTTTTTATTTACTTAAAGTCAGCTAAGCCAATTGTGATATTACTATTATACACAGATATAGGTAAATGTAGTTAATTGGCGGCCATCATAGAATACAAAAGGGCGTTTTTTTTACATGAAGTTTAACACTACCAGAATGATCCTAAGTAATAATAATAATAAGTATCAATATTATAGGTGGAGATGTTTAAGGGTGTTAACTTGATTTTTACAGATTAATAGGGCAACAACTTTAATTTATACGGCAATGTTGGATTTCAAAATGGCGGTAATTTTGAAACTAAAATGATAATCAAATTATTTATGTATTAAACACTATAAAAGTATGGATACTCTCACTTTATTTGCAAGTGTTTATTTGCTTAAAGTAAGCTTAGACATTTAGATGTATTTGATAGATATAGCTCGCAAAGTTGGCGGCCATCTTGAAATTTAAAATGGCGGTCCTTCTACATGAGGTTTAACGATACCAGAATGTTTCTAAGTATCTATAATATGGGTGTACACGTTTAAAGTTTGGGTCTAGCTGGTATAGAACGTAAGATATGGGTCGTAGAAGGTGGTTTTTGGCGGCCATTTTGAAAACCAATATGGCGGCCGCCAGGGTGCCGGAATTTTTTGGGGTTCATTTTTTTCCTGAAATCTGATGTCCTAAAGAGGTCTTATGCAAAGTTTCATGCTTTCTTGAAAATATTTGAACGATTTTCATGCTTAGCCGCTCCACTATTTTAACCCCTATACCGCAGCAGTAACAAAAGCTGACAATTTGTGTTTGATATATACCGGTTGATTATTGTACTGACTATAATGAGATCCTAGAAAATAGTCTCATTAAGCAGGTAATTAGAGGTAGTTTACTGTATACCTTGATCGATTCGAGTCACACAGCTAATTTGATTCAATAGTCAATAAAAAGAAAATATGCCATATAAGTGGACATAGAGCTTCGTCGGTAGAGTCCATATTTTCCAGTGGGGAGGGGTAGGTTACAATCCCTAGTGAATGAATAAAAATGGCTAAGAGTAAATCATGACACAAGTAAGCCTAATCGAAGTGAATATCTAAACGATTTACTAAAAGCTTTTTCCCCTGCCCTTGTTGAGTTGTTAATGAGTATAAAACAAAGACTCCTCGTGTATCTGCAAATCAGAAGCAAAATTAGAATTGATCTTTACACAATATATAGGTTTCTTGTTGATGTATTTTTGGATAGTAAATTACAATACTGTAAATGATAACAGGTGATAATATCTTTACTCATCAAAAGATGGAATTAATTTCAAACATTCAAAACTCATTTTAAAGATAAATGTAATTTTACAACTGGTGATTGATAATTATAGCTTTACTTAATTAATTGTGGACTCATTTTAAAGATAAATGCAGTATGGAATGACTTTCTTTCCATAATGAGTATAATAACCCATCCTAGAATGTTGTTGAAATTTTTTAATTCAGTTTTAAGATACACGTATGTGTGCTTCATCTTCCCTCTAACTACTGTTGTATAAACAACCTAACCCGGACCCCAACAAACTTTAGATTTACCATGATTTTTTAATCTAAGTGTAGGTTTAAAGTATGAATACTTTCATATTATTCTTTTGTAATTTGATTTATGGTTTACTTTGGGCTATATGTTTGTGTTTTGTGAATAATTAGTAGAAACCATGGACAAAACATTCAGATTTAATATTTTTATAGCAGAAAATGATAATAGAAGTAAAACAGTTAAATTTTCCTTGGGTTTTCCCTAAATTTTAATGTTTTGTTAATGCTGAGAAATCACTATACAAGTATAGCTTCAATTGTCGATTTCTTATTAACTTGTGTTAAAAATGTTAAAGATGTTTAAAATGTTTCCAAATATGTATTTGTATGTTACAGAGTTATCTGCCCATGCTGCCCATAGGTAGTTCTTGTTATTTCTTATTTCTCCGAGAAAGTAATGGCGTCACTGTCGATGTTTAACCGCAAGGATGATAACTACTAAAAAGTAAATGTATGTACACAGGCAATATGTCTTCAGGTAAATTCAGGTCAATTTCAAGTTAATTTCAGGTGAACTTTTTTCAGGTCAAATTTATCTGAAAAGAGCAAAAAAGTCATCTCAGGTCAAAACCTTGACCTGAAATTCATATGAATTTGACCTGAAATTGACATGAAATTGACCTGCATTCAGGTGAAGATTTTGACCTGAATTCACATGAGGATTTTTTCAAGTTTATTCCAGGTGAAATTAACCTGGAATTGACCAGAAAAAAAAATCTTCATGTGAAATTGACCTCAATTTCAGGTGAATTTCATGTCAATTTCAGGTCAAGAGTTTTCAAGTCAAATAGACCTGTAGACAAATTTCCTGTGTAGTACACAAAGACGGTATAAGTGGAAAGAAAATTAAACACAAAGAATCGTTGGTTTTGAACATCTGTTACATTATGATACATCTGTATTTGTATTCAATAAAAGAAGGTAGTCGGGACCGATTTCCTACATCACTGCAACGATAAAAACAGCGTTTTGATAACTTATTCAACAGCCTACTCATGCGGGCATATTATTAATAGGGCATGGACGTATTGTGATGTGGAATGTAGATCGTAAGCAGTAAGCCAATCTAAAAGGGCGTTTTACGATGGAAATATAAAACGATGTAAATCAAATATGAATGTTTCAATATGCGCAGCAACATTGTTTCCTTTTAATATACTCGATATTTGAATCATGATTTACCGGTATTTGCAATAAATGACATAAAAAGACATAACGACTGATGTTTGTCAGCCCATGTACATAGCACATGTATCGCAGCATCTAGAACTACAGTAAAACCCCGTTATATTGCCACCCGTTTTACCGTGCCCAAACTCGCTTATCGCCATTAATTTTTTTCAGAACGGATTTCTTTTTCACTGCCGCGTACGGCAATGGTTCATTAGTGATGTGAGAGAATATTACATTGTGTAACCCGAATCTAACACAAATCATAGTTACAAACCACAGAAATTTCTATCTGAGATGAAATCTATTGATTCAACTGTCCAGTCGTTGTGTTGCTTCTATTCAAACCACAGGTTAAAATTTGATTACATGCTCAAGATTTCTCAATATTTCAGACATTTATACCACTAGGCAGAATACTAAATTTGTATATAAATCAATTTTGAATTTCCGAGTCGTTTTAACCCCGTACATGTAGCCTAAAAATGTAACATAAACCACTTTACGAACATGCACATATAAAAGGTATTGATCCTATGAACCCCATTACATTATTTTCACAAACATCTCACTTTGATAGATAAACCATGACTACGAGTGCGGTAAAAGTTTTCGTAACAGTATTAACGTCGTCTGAGTACCGTAACGATCGGATTTTATTTGATCGAAATTATCTCCGCTCCAATTGTTATTCGTCTTAGGGCAACTGATGGCGTGATCAGAAAAACAAGTCCTCGCAGTACCTCAAATCTGAATGGTTAAACTGAAATAGCCTATTGCTGGGTAAGGCGTGTGCATAGCTTCCATGGGTGTGTTAGTATCTGTAAAGTCTCACCCACAGCTGAGCGAGTAGTTTTATGAAAAAATGAAGGGAGCTAGTCAATTTAACCAAGTAACTTTTAATATAGAGTAAATAAAGTAGAGGTATATTAATATACCAGTTAAAGTATGGGGTCGAGGGATAAAGCAAGTTTCTGGTTTTCCCGAGACTTGTCCCTATATCCCTCTGGCGGAGCCGAGTGAACAAAGGCCATAGTTTCGAGGAGAAACCGGAAAACTTTGATTATATCACTCCAACTCCCATACTTTAACTGTTTTAAAAATACCGATAGCATATACCAAAAGCAATGATAAGACTGAAAAATATATTTCTGTCAACGCTAACGTTCACTCTATTCTGTTCGCGTACCGGCAATGTCCACTTGGATAGATTGAGATAATTTTTACATTGTAATCAATCTATCCGAAAACTTATCTCAAACACTACAAGCGATTCTGAGATGATAACTGTGATCTATGTCCGTTTTTGTATTTGCTTCTATTCAAAACCGCAGGTTAAAATTTGGTTCCCGCTATGATTTTTTCTCGATATTTCATTCAACATTCATCAAATAGACCACTTGCGGCATAATACTAAATTTGTATATAAAAATTGTTGAAATCTCCGAGACGTTAACCACTTTACAGAGTTAGGCCTAAATATAATACAAAAACAACTGTACGAACATGTAAGAAGGTATTGTCCTCGTGACCACATTACATTATTTTGCACAAGCCATCTCACTTACAAGATAAACCATGACTGACGAGGTCGGTCCCATTTCCCGATCGATACTAACGTCAGTTCTCAGTACTTCAACGGAGATTGCAGTGATCGGGAAACTTTAGCACTGTCCAATTGTATACGTCACCTCGCAACTGTATGGCTGTGATCGGTAAACAAGTTCCCATTCCCCCCCCCAACTACTCAAAATCTTGATGGTTTAAACGGAAATACCCGAGTGTGCAAGGGTGGTGCTAAGCTTTCCAGGGTGGGCTAGTTCGGATAACTTAACATACAGCTAATGATAGGTTTTTTGGAAAAAGCAGGACTATTAAATTTAACAAAGTATCGTTATATATAATGTAAAAATAAAAGTAGAGTATATTAATTCCGTATATAGCTGTCGGGTCTGGTTCCTAATTCCGTAAAAATAAAACGTAACTGAGGTATAGGTATCAGATCCGTTTAAGGAAAATCTGTGTTATAGATATTACATTCTGTTCTATATTATTCATAGAAGCTCTAAGTTCGATTCCTGTATATAATAGGTAATTGAACATGCAGTTAGAGATAGAATCCTAATAAACGGAACTCCGCTCGTTGCCAGTATGTTTGTTAAACGGAACTCGGGTCTGGTTCCTAGTTCCGTATAAGCTTAAACGGAACTCGGGTCTGGTTCCTAGTTCCGTTTAAGTTAAACGGAACTGAGGTCTAGGTATCAGATCCGTTTAAGGAAATCTGTGTTATAGATATTAATTCTGTTCTATATTATTCATGGAAGCTCTAAGTTCGATTCCTGTATATAATAGGTAATTGAACATGCAGTTAGAGATAGGAATCCTAATAAACGGAACTCCGCTCGTTGGCCAGTATGTTTTTGTTAAACGGAACTCGGGTCTGGTTCCTAGTTCCGTATAAGCTTAAACGGAACTCGGGTCTGGTTCCTAAGTTCCGTTTAAGTTAAACGGAACTGAGGTCTAGGTATCAGATCCGTTTAAGGAAATCTGTGTTATAGATATTAATTATGTTCTATATTATTCATGGAAGCTCTAAGTTCGATTCCTGTATATAATAGGTAATTGAACATGCAGTTAGAGATAGGAATCCAAATAAACGGAACTCCGCTCGTTGGCCAGTATGTTTGTTAAACGGAACTCGGGTCTGGTTCCTAGTTCCGTATAAGCTTAAACGGAACTCGGGTCTGGTTCCTAGTTCCGTTTAAGTTAAACCTGGTTCCAAGTTTATATTAAACGGAACTAGAACTAAAGGAAACGGAAAAAAAGGCCAAAGGAGGCAGAAAAAAGGAATAAAAATAGCAAAACCTATTCAACCACCAGGACCTTCTTCCCCCGGATACGAGATGCAACCCACGGCAAACAGGTTGGCTCAAATTGGAGCTACTGTGAAAGCCTTCAGCTACAACTGATATCACGCGGACGCACACCACACCCCACAAAAGTGGTGTGCATCCGCAATGAGAGCAGTGCACCCAGTCTCGGGACGTGAACCCAGCTTTCATGGAGACCCCCACGCATTCCACGCGTGGACCTACAAATACATGTTGTACATGCATGTATTTACATGTAGTTTTTTATATAAAACTAGGCTAAAACTATTCAAAAAGTGTTTGTTCTTGAATGGAAAGCAAGCAATTAACAAAATTATAAGTACAATGACATTCGCTGATCTTATGTATTTTGTAATAAAGATTTGTAGATGCCTATAGGGTCTAATCTAGCTTTATTGAAATGTACATCAAAACTGAACACATCGAAACCGAACACATGTACATTTATGTTACCTGATCATGATGAGGCCTCCCACGGGTGTGACTCGCCAAACCGTTAACGAAATGAAAGTAAAAACACAAACACACCGAGTCTGTTGACCGCGAATATAATACTACACTTTGTATCTAGTTTATAATATAATAACAGCGAAGTAATACATACAATACATACGAAATCTGGAAAGGCCTTACATGTTCACTGCCATCGAAGACCGATCGAGCGAACATGTACAAAAACGTACATGAAACTTAGACCAGTGTTTGAGACAACAGGTTCAACGACGATATCGGCAATTATCGGATATATATCAAAACAAGATAACATGATCATGAAATACATAACTGAGTAGCAATCCACATTGTAGCATAAAATATTATTATGAAACTTTGTATCTAAATTACTACGTGCAAAAACATATATACATAATATTATGCTACATGTATAGGAGAAACACCGAAAACTGTAGATTATAATAATTAGTCAAGATAATGGACAATGTGAGGCCCGAAGGGCCGAGCATTTACATTACAAACACAATGTACACAGTCACATAACGACGAATATACAAGGTTACACACATTATTATACTGTATTCACAATCACATAATCACTCGCGAGCACACACAAAAAACACACATACACACACCCACACATCCTCACACACACCACACATTGAGCCCACCCACATTACACTCACCCTTACACACACGCTACATACGTGCAAAGAAATGTACACACACAAATATTTCATTTTAAAGGGAAAATATTTTAGAATTGAAGTTTAAAAATGTTATTAAATTACTCTAAACAATAATTAATTATCAAGTGTATTGTTATACTAGTTTATAAATACGTATTTGAACCAGAGCGAAATGTATTTTCAAATACACAACTTACAAAATCAGATAACCAGTAAAAATAGGTTTACTAATGATATTTATTCATTGAAAAATATTTCTTATTTAGTATTTAATCAAAAGAGTCTTGGTAAATATCTATTTAAAAAAAACATTTAGACATACCTGCCTAAAGTGTACATGTATCCATTGTACTCCCACACATATTCTCGTGCCTCAAGCGCAATCACACCACACACAGAAATCACGTGCATAATGAAAATATTACATTATGACATGATACGCGGAATAAAATCATAAAACAATTTGTGTTAGCCATTTCTGTTTGTCTAAAATAATACATGGTTTACGTTACTGGAAAAGAAACCCTATGATTGATTTAAATACAGGAGTAATGTAGTTGGGTTTCTATACTAAAATAAAGGAAAAATGATTGGTTTGGAACCTACATATAAGTGATTTGCATTTTATTTACAGAGAAATCATTAGCTTGAACATTATTTTTGCCATTTTTCCCACATATTGTATAAATTTTCAATATCATGTTTTCTGGGCTAATGTTTTTATTCAATATTAAATCTATACAAATAGGAATTTATTTATTTCATTATTAACGTTAATCTTAATCATTTTTCCTGGATGAGGCAATAAATAGAGTACTTGTGTGGAGGATTATGAATGTTGGGTAAAGTCTCTTAACTGATTTAATGTGCTTATAACTTTCTATGGGTGTTTGTGTTTGGTTATCTTTTACTAGTGCATATTGTTGCCTCCGTTTTTCGATAATTGGTGTGTATGCATGTTATTTAACTCGGTATTGTGAGAGCTCATATATTTAGTGTACGTACCTCTTATATTTGTGATTGGCCATGGCAACTAGGAATTCCTCATTATATATCTAGATACTTGTATGAGAGGATAAGACAGTTTTGCAAAGTGATTCACTATTTACCAAAAAGAAAAAGAAGTAAAGATTTAATTGGAATAGTTTTTTATTATTGTTAAATATGTATACCACACTATAAGCATCTGCCACATTCTTATTATATTCAGACACACTCCCCAAATTAGCAGTACATGTTGAATACTTTTCAATTTCAGTTTTGCATATATGACGATTTATTACTCGTTTGTATTATTCCTGTGTTCTTTTAGATTAAGTGTCTTACAGGGCAGAATTCTATGTTGTAGTCTGTCATTGGAAGACCCATTGTAAATTGGATTCTTTTAGACAGTTTAATAATTATTTATCATTATACTGTGCTTCAAATTTTCAATATCAATATTTAAGTTTATGAAGTCAATTTCAATTCATCCTTGTATTTGTATATTTGTACGGAATGTATAGGAGAGAAGTGTACATTCCTTTTTACGATCCATCTCGTTATTTATAAATCAGAAAGTATTTATAATGATTTGGAATAAAAAGGACTATGTTTTATCAACATTTTTTACCCATTTTCTAATTTAGGTTCAGATCTTAGCGGCAGTTTATGTGAGATTGTTTCTGCAAATTCCCCTCTATAGCTAACAATTAAAATGGAAGAATTCTAAATTAAATTTTTAGTATGAAGCTTCATCTAAATTCAAAACCATTAGATATTGAAAATCCATAAAGTCTGATATGAAAAATTTTTATACCTTTTTCGAACCATTCTTTATTGAAAAAGGTAATTCATTATCCTATTATTAAGAAGGGGGATTCATACCATACAGGAGATTTTTAAAAATTCTTCAAGGTGTGTAGTTATGAAGTCAGAATCAGATATAGTGTTTGATCATGCTTTGAAAACATTTCCTCTCCAAATTTATATATCTAGTTTTAAAACTTTTTTTTCAAAAAATCTGATCCCATAATCTAATAAACTTGGTGAAAATATTAGAAATGTTCTGTTTCAAAATTGACATTCCAATTTCTTTTCTTCAGCCCCTATTAGTCTTCGTAAGCCAATAGTCTTCAGCATTGTTCATTATCTTGACAAATCTGACAGTTTTGAGGAGTTCTCCACCCCTCATCTACTTCCATAAATCCACAACAAAGGTCCCACATCAGATGCAAGTTAGAACTGGCATGTAACCTCACCTCTGACTACACCTACCAGAGATTGACCATTGTGTACCTTATCCAGACCCATCTTATGCTGAGTAGATAGTCATGGATAAGGAATCTACATGTGCAGACTCAATGCACTCGCAATTTCCTCCCGCCTATCATCTGCTCTATGTACTACCTCGTCTAACGTCGCACTTGTACTGATCTCGGAGTAATGTTCTTCAGCCATGTCAAACGTAAGGCTTTTAAGGCGTCAATTCTTTACCCGATGCTAGAGTATGGCGAACGGCATAAAAGAACCCGGCCAATTATTCTCACCACACCCAAATCACACACAACCAAATGACACACCACCCTTCAACCACCACTCCTACTCCACCTGCCTCCTCTGTACCCATAGACGCAACCTTTCGCTTCGTGCCAGGCTTCGTCCCCCCGATTCTCTTCCGACATTCTGACCAGTGGCAGAACCAGGAGCAGATAGCAGATAACGACAAAGAGATCATGGCAGGGCAGAGTTTATAGTTCAGATCATTTACGAAGTCAAAATATCTAAAATATAGAGTATCAAATTTCCAATAATCTGAGTCTATTTTGTGTAAGATTAATTTAATTGCTACTTTATGTCAGAGGCCTGCAGGACCATTTCACTTGGTTTTCATATAACTTGTCGGAAATCACAAAATATGGTCGGATATACCATGGAAAACGTTTTATTTTGAATATACACGCTCTACATTATTGAAAATGAAGACAATATTATTGGTCCTAAAAATAAATATCAAGATTTAGAAGATTCTAATGGAACTACATTGAAATTCAGTAAAAACGGCAAAGTGATGAAAAGAAAGCTTAAAATTTCAAATTTGTTCAGAAGGCTTTGTGTGATTCTTGGATAAGGAATCATACCGAAATTATTCAATTTGGGAAACGTGGATTTATGTGTTACGTGTATGTATACAAGAAATGAAGCAATTAACAGTGGAATTATTAGGAAATGTACCGAAAGCATTCATTCAATTTTCATAGAAAGAAAGTGCACATATCTAAAATTAAAACATCGTTGTAGGAATGCCTGAGCTGTCGAAATACTAAAGAGTTTTGATTTTCAACAAAAGGAGTAATTTTATGCGTTGCGGTTCATGTGATTGGATTTATGCCGATGTCCACATATCAATATATAAAACAGAAAATATGTAATAATATGTATTATTGAAGTTTTCTATTACATTTATGTTGAATTTGATTACATTTATTTGTTATTTATCTGTCCAATTTAACAATGCTGCATGTAGTGTCACTCTCTACCTTTCATTGTACATTAGTTTACCTGGAACTGTAGATTAGTTGAAACTAATTCTACCAGCTATCCCCTTTGTTTCCTTGCTTTTATTAATGTACCCGCCCCATGACACCTTTAACGGTAGGTTACACCGCGGTGGTCAATCGGCATTCTCCATATCCCGATGTTCCCGTAAAAGATACACTTATTTCTAACGAGACCATGACGTTAATTAAGAACCAACTTAAAATTGTCAGATATTGTAACATTCTTTGGCTAGGTTTTACTAACACTTTCAATGATGCTACCTGCTTCATTAGGATGCCGCATTGCACAACCACATGACGTCAGTAATTTCCGGTTGACAATCAATACTGATGCAACATCTTGTAAAATTAGTATAATTCTAAATTAAAGACTGTATCATAATATTGAGACCCGCTTGCAAAGAAACTTTTAGGGCTGAGCCTTTAGTCTCAGTTTGGTAAATTTTGTGAATGCGGGGCCTGGATCATACGAGACTAGAGTGATTAGTTTGGCAAGTAAAATCTGTAAGTAACTTTTCATTTCTGATTGACTTAAAACGTTAAGGTGTTTTTTTTCAGATATAAGATAATATCAGTTTCATGGAGTCTAGGCTGTTAAAACTTTTAAAATGGTAACAATAATTATAAACACACGGTTGTATCATGCTTACCATTTTGTTTACCAATAGATCCTGCTACCCCGTATTGTATTTCAGTAACTGATGGTATTCCCCGGGTATGCAGTCCAGACCATCATACACATGCTGTCTTAGTGATATAACGTCCTTATAGTCATCAGATGTCGTCTGCCGGAAGTACAGCTGCTCAGTCACGGAACTGGAAGAAACCATGTCATCTAATGTTTCAGGTTTCTCTTGAAGTGATTCAGACTTCTTAGAACTCACATTGTCAGCATCGTATAATAAAGCGCTTTTCTTGATGTGTTTGAATTTAAATGAATCAAAATGATCGAATTTCCTTTGTCCAAACAATAAGCGTTTCCCCTTAGCAATGTGTGAGACGGACATTGCATTGGTTTTGGCAGATTTTATCAGTTTTTTCGCGTAGAAATCTATTAGAAAAAAATGATACCGTGTCATCCTCCATGATTGGGCGTTTTTTTTTGTCACTTTTACAAACCTATTTGTAGAGTATGTTAATACTACTTAACTTCACTCCACACTTGATGTATATTATATGCATGTATAATTAAATCTAACTCCATTCTAGATCATAAACATAAATGGAATAATTTTATTGTAATTTACATTCGTCTATCAGGTAGAAACGGGTTTACGAATACATGTATGATGTATGAGAAGATGTAATTAAGGAATGAAATTTGTATTGACAACAGCTGTGCGCTGGTCTTGAGTATACAGGGACATTTTCGAGTAAAACTATAACCAGGTAGTTCATTCGTCCAAATTTATAATTGTATTTTTCTCCAAAAACGATCAATTCTCTAGTAGATACGGGGGTTTCGAGATCTATAACGACGTGGGAAAGTAACAATGTTCACCGTTGATTAGTCCCAACAACTCCGGTGATTCTTGACCCGATTCACGAAAAACTCACGAACAAATGACGACTTCATAACCACCGGAAGGTTGGGGCGACAAATCGGATCTGTGGAATAGTACTGTACTTCACGTCGTCTTTGGGAACCTCGAATGCCCCCGTTTAATTGAAGCGAAAAAAAAAGTCCACTCAACGCAAACTACCACTTATTGTCCCATTGAACTCCGTTGCATGTGCATATTTGTGGGTATTGTTGGAATAAAATTAAAGATTCTCTGTTAGCCTTGATTTGTCCTAAATTATTCAGCTAATATCAATGCTAGAGAAGGCCCCGAGGAATAAAATCACATGGGGCATTTATAACTTTAGATATATATGGTTCGTTTCTCTTTAGGAAGATGGAAGGACTAATTATACATCCCTAATGTGGGTCTGTCAGTTGGTCTGGGATATCATCAACTCGAAGATGAAAAGATTTGAGGCCGTTCAACCCGAGGTCTGTTCCTGAGGGGTTGGACGGGCCAACATCTTTCTCACTGATTAACTTGCGATTGGCCGTTATACCAAAACAATCTAAATCCCACATTTGTTTGCAATGATTCTTTCTGATGTAAATCAAACCCTCGATGCCAAAACATTATCTAAGCTCGCAAGAAAAAGAGGAAATATGTTTTCAGTAAAAATAGGAGAGCGTATTTTTATTAGAAAATAGTGACAATCTGCAACGAGTTTTAGAACGAGACAACTATCCAGAGATAAAACTAGGCGTGCTCAACGATACTTTAATCCGATACCATAGATCTACAATCCAATTTACTAGCGGAAGTGAATTAGTCGAGGCTCAGTTATGAATCTATCTGTCGTGATATCAGATGCCCAGTAATCCGATAAATCATCAATCTTTGTTGAATAGTTGGAAAATGTACGTATGATAATATCCATTCATACTTACTTTGACAAATTCCGGTTAACGATACCCACTGATGTGCTGTCCTGGACAACACCCTCTTCCCGTTATTATTTTCGTAAATGTGTTATGCCCAGAAGTATATATAATCTATGTATATTATAACGTTATTAAAGGTGTGTGACCACGCGCAATCCACTGACATGGAATAGTTTCTGTCCTCTAACCTGGTGGAGTGAGGACAAATATATCATAAACAAGAGGGATAATACATTGCACACGTTTCTCCGCGAGGCTTGCATGATGCGTTGGACATTAAAGTCACACTAATATATCGTAGAAACGAGGAGTGGCTGTTTCTCTAATTTACTAAAATGGAAAAATAGTTGAGATAATGGGGTTAGTAAAAGATAGCGTTTCTCCACCACGACTTTAACATCTTATGTCAAGAGTTTTGGATGATAAGTAATAACATCATTAAGGCTGGGCACGTTCACTCTTGTATTTGAGATAGATACGAACATGGAATGATATAAAACTAACTAGAATGGCCTAAGATGATTCCTCAACATCATCTTTGCCCATCTGATTACCTTGGATAACCTAGCTCTACTTCGGACCGCGCTCTAAATAGTGAGAGACTTGCCGACATATACCCCCGATTTAGCTGACACTGCTAGTTGTGGGTGTAAACTTTAAGAAGGAGACAGTAATATAAGATGACCTTTCTTAACCTGTCATAACACACGCCCAGGCCATCCTACCCGTCGAAGAGCGCCTGGATCCATTAAATCAAATAACAATGTGGCTGCATCGAACAATCGCGGGGCAGATAAACGGCGTGTTCAGAATTCAGAACTATAGTGACTAGAATGCTTTCCACCAATACAATTACCGACGTTCCATGTTAGTCCCCCTACCATTTATAAATTGTGTCTTATGTAGTTAGTTTCACATCATCATAACACAAAAATCATCATACGAATCAAGTTAATGATAGGACACCATAACATATAGTTAAACTAGTTGCTACGGCTTTAAAAATGATAATATGGACTCTAATTCTAGTGAAGCTCTACAAGTGGCAGATATCGGTTAGTACTATGCCGGTTTGCCCATTCGATGTTCGTAAATGTCAGTTCAAGCTAGTAATAAACGTGCAACCATTTCTCCGTTTGAAACCTCGTCAACATTAGTCGATCTCTTGAGACTCGGCCAACTGCAATCTGTAAATATAGAAATAATGACATCAGATTTGTGTCATATACTTAATGTAACGAATTGAAATATTTTTTGTTGTTAGAGAGAAAACATTGTTAATCTATATTTCACTACTGTCTGATGTGCTAAAGCGACAAAGCAATGCAAATAATGAAGCTTGTTTTTAAAACAAAAAAAACTTTTCAGTCTACGTAGAACATTATCGCAGCGACTACGTAACTTACTTTACGATATATAAGAACCCCAATAGGCCTCCATCCATATAAAGCAATGATCATAAACAAAAGGGAGAGCGAGGTATTACCTAATGTAAATCTGGTATTTTCCCTTTTTTATCAGAAGCATGAAGACAAAGAACTACACTTTTGTGACATCAATAGATTATAAATCAGAAGAGAAAACATACACTGAAAACATGATATTTGAACGTCTGTGGACACCAATGGTTTGCTTTAGTAGAATAAACCTCCTAGTAACAGCCAGGGTTATTTTAAGGACGGACTCCTGTTATGTGGTATCTTTGCGTGTGTATTTTGGGAGGCTGTGGTATGGTCGTGTTTTGACTCTTTGTAATAGTGGTATGTCACTGAATATTTACATTTTGCCACAGAGACTCCAATTACTGATGTTAATCGTGATCTGCTGTATGAGCCAATAAATTTGCAGCCTAGACTTGGTGTAGTAATCTCTATATAAATGGATGCGAGACTTGTTTACTGACACCATGTTAGTCATCGCGGGAAAATTAACGTTGTAGTTGAACACACCCGTTTGGTTTATGAAACTATCAAAATCTGTTAAATGTCTTAATCAAATATGGAAAGAGAAAATTTAAAAAGCTCATTGAAGAAACATTGGCAGTTTTTATTTTATAGATATTAGTCCTTTTTCTGTGTTTGGTTTTCTTTTTTTTTTTTTTTTTTTTGTTTATTTTTTTATTTTTCCCTTTTCTTTTTTTTTTAGGGTCTTTCCCATTTTTATATAGGAGTCTGTTTTCTATATCCTTGAACTTGGCTGTTGGAAGTTTACCTGGATGAAGCGGGGAGATTATCAATCTGTTCACTTTCCTCGCATCTAAAAACGGCCGAGCTATTTCTATTTAATCAGCCCACCCCAGATTGCATTTATCTTCTCCAGTAAACAGTCAACGACACCCATATAGGTAGAAAAAGGATGCTGTTTCTCTCATTACAAAATGGAAAGGTGAGACAATTTTGATCATTAAACGAAAAAATCGATGCCAGTACAGGCATTATGCTGGGACCAACAGGCAAGATCAGATTGTCCTAAATGTCCATATTCCCGTGTGCGTTGTGCGCTAGGCAGAAGAAGCTACCACCCTTAGACTGTGGTGTATCTCGGCATGGAGAAAGAACCGAGAGGGGCGAGCGCTCAACTGAAGGCCTTAAGTGAGGCTGTGTTAAGATAAGCTAGGAAGAAGAAAACTTAGTCAAAAAAGGAAGATTAGAAAAGATAAGTTATCAAATTTAGTTGCCTTTTACGATCATGCAATGGGGCTAATATGTATAATTCTAACGTCCTACGGCTTATGGGGAGAAAATACACTGAAAGCATTGTAGTCTGAGGAGATGTTGTAGATTACAAATGATAACAATAGTAAATAGCCAAAAGCCAAAGTTTTATTCAAAGCTTCATAACAATATTCAACGACGTACGTTTCTACAATGTATGAACAGTTAATGTTGATCAATGTAACACGTGTTCAGATGTACTGTCTTGGCACTTTTTCAGAAAAAAAAGTGTTGGGAATGAATGTTGTGAAACGAATTTTAAGTTTCCCAATCATTTGCAGCAGTTTTTGATACCGGTTTTAGTTTTAAAACTTTTCACAACCGCGACTACTAGGAAGGCTGACACTAATAAAGTACAAACCATAAAGGAACGATTATTCTGATTCATATGGTCATATAACTCCAAGACAACAAACGATCACAACGTCAGTGAAAGATACATGGAAAAATGCCAATAACATGGAAATAGTTTCATTAGTTTAGTGTCTGATAAACGGCCAAGGTTTTTTGAAGGAAGTATCAGGTTTAAATGGTGGTGGAAAGCTGGATATATCAGAGAAAAACCACCGATTGCGACCAGTACGGCTTAAGGATTCGAACTAGGTATATTGAAACACACGTAATATGTTTCCGTCTAAAATATTAATGAAGTATCAAATTTGTAAAAATAAGGTAAAAAATCCTATTTATATAAGAAAAGGAGATAATGCAAGTATCAGCACAATTATCCTAATAACGGAGATAAATCATACGAAACACTCATAAAATATTCATATAACGGATTTTATGGTATTCCCACAGTTGTTTTATTATGATGATGTTAAAAAAGCTTTTGTCTTAAAGAGACAATTCAATGAAGCTGATTCTGTTATCACATTCCTTATGAAACCTATAGCAAGAAAAATTGTCGAATTCCACGACAACTTATATTTTAATTGAGACCGTTGAAATTCCAAATCGTTTATCAATAAGATTAAGTAGGTATAACAAGTATGCTGTACCATATCCGAGCCAAAGTCACTTACGTTAATCAAATGAAATACATAACCACTGAGGAGTTAGTGAAATAATATTTAGACAAGAAGATGACCTTTATAACGTAAAACACACTACTGTAAGAGCGATGTAATTCTAGACAAAAAAATTCTTTACTACACTGGCAAAGGCCAGGGTTTGGCATACAAGACGTCCGACCTCAATGTGTAATGGCGGGCGGCTGGCGAGTTTGAACAATTCACATTACAGTTGGCTTTTCTGGCATATCACAGTAAAATCAACTAATTTAATTTCCATTGAAGCTGGTTTGTTTCCGATTTGTTTGCTTAATGTACTCTAAGACAGAATTATCCCTCGATTTATATATTGATTATTTCCTCTATACCCGAGTATTATTTCAGAGTCGTTTAGTTTCCACGAGTACCGTTTTCGATGGGGGAAGAGTGACGTCCTTATCTGTTGGTCACCCCGTAGGTTACGTACAGGACAAGATTTTCTTCGCTATCTTTAAAACCTCGATAATTGTTGATTGAGTGAGATGTGAGCTGTTACAACATTCCTATCGCAGATAGACCAAAAAAATCCAGGTGTTCAGTCGTCCGCTTCACAAGGCATGGTGGTCACAGCGGACATTAAACATGGACTTTTTCTTCTAGCTTCTTTCCATCGCTTCTGTTTCATTGATCAACAGTGTGATATTTGTATTAAATATGTAGGTAAAACATTTGATTTACTAATAATTGAAATGGGAATGCCTCGTACGACCATCCTATTTTCTGGAAATAAACCTTGGGTCGTTTCCTTAGAGAGGATTTATTTTTTTCCAAACGTTTTTTATCAACAGTTTTCATAATTGAATATTTGTCTTCATCGATCGAGCTGCATTTAACAGAGCTGTTCTTGAATTTTAAAAATTGCGGCATTCTGAAAAAGAGAAAATTACTATATACATTTCCAACTCAATAAGTATTTTACTTAACAAATCGAGCCAACGCGATCGAATTTATTAATACACTTTTACAACAAATTAATCGAAATGACTTGAAATATGACATTATTAAAGAAATGACATTTGGTTCCTGACTATATTCCTAGATCTATAATATAAAAAGAAAATAGTTTACTCTGATTAACGGCGAATCAAAATCACCTTAGCGATGACACTCTCTCTTTGTACTGTTAAATCCAATATGTATTAGTGTATCAGTGTCAATTGAATCTTCATAAATAAATTACGAATTCGGTATAAATACCTTTCCTAACCTCCCTACACTGTATTATGTCCATACCTATACCCTTATAAGTAATCATTTCTTTGATAGTGCGGAACTTTTTCTTTGTATGATTACCATTTTTTATAAGTATAGGGTGACTTTTATAGTCAAACCATAATGCTGGTGTAGTGATGTCGCATGTAGTATATGACCGGAAATTAGTGACGTCACGTCCGAAAATGACTGACGTCACGTTTTTGTGCAATGAGGCATGCTAATGATTTAACAAGTGTTTTATGTCGTTAAGAAACATATCTTTACGCCATTTTTCACCATAGTTAAGAAAAGTTGTTACCATTGTTAAGTATCTCTTTAGTGTTTCCTTTAATCGGTAAGCAAGATTGTTTTGTAGCAATAATTCAACAAGAGATCAGCTTCAAATCGTAGATAAACGCTTACAATGATATGATTCTTACATATGTGATTTTACGATTTTTAAAAAGCACACGTTAAATGATCCGTTGATTGGTCAGAAAACATCCATAGCAATACAATCTTGTACATTCTCACAAATAAATCATCAACCTCCGTCTGATGATACCAATAATGTTATGGAATATGTAGATCTATGTATTTTGTTATTGAACATTGATAGATAGTATATCATAACCACCACACAAGATCATAATCTAATAAACAAAAACATATGCAAGTACATATATATAAGTTATAGAAGCAGAAGTTTCTTAGCAGAAAACGATTTCTTTTTATATTTGCTTCATCGCTTAAACAATAGCAGCAAATATGCTTACCCTTTGGAATACGACATGGCACCCCTTCTGTTGTAAGGTTTGTAGTATAGCAGAATCTATAACGCAATATACACTTTTACCCGGGCCCTGGATAAGATTCTAATTCCGTTATCGGAAATTCTATATTTGATATCAGGAATTAGAAAACAATTTCCCATATCAGAAATTCTAATTCTGATATGGGAAATTCTATTTTCGATATCAGAAATAGAATTTCCGATATCGACAATAAAATTTCCGATATCGGGGAAATAGAATTCCCCGCAAACCTTTCATGCCTCCAGATCCCCCAACTTCGAGTGGAATCGCCGCCTTGGTGAGGAAAAGAATATCTGTCTTTGTCTTTGTGGTATGTCGGCAAGTACAATTATGTAAGCGAACGCAGGGTAACAGCTACATTCATCCGCAGCATAAAAAAATAAGATAAAGCACAGTGTTTCTGCTCAAGTCAACATAATACTCTCGTCTGACGTCAGAAAAAACTAAATTTGAAAACTTCTGGCCTAACGGATTGTGAATCAGGAAATGTTTGCTATGGAATCCTTCAATGTCAATGAGGACAATTAAGCTGATATATGTTAAAATAAGACATACAAATGTTTCTAGCGTATTATCTCAATGTCCATGCATGTTCCTTCTGTTTTTATCTCCTTTAAGTATAGAAATGTCAACATTGGGCGAAACAGCAGAGAATATTATCCATTTTGTGATGTTGACAGGGTACATATTTTTCATTATGTTGACAGGATACACAACGGATAAAGGCAAATACATTATGAAGTTAAACAATAGCAGTTAATTACGAAAACTAGGTACTTAGGTGTGAAAAAAGAGACACTTAAGTGGACATAAAAGTGACTTAAGTTCTTAAAGTTATGTACACGTACAATGTACTTACAATTGTAAGTAGTTTTGGTATTTTATCCCGAAACGGCCTTCTATATATATAAGACTACGTCTATTTATCTATCTGTTGTTCTTTTCGTTATGGCTTCGATTAGGAATTCCTCATTGCCCGCGAAATACTTGAAAATTCCAATTGATCTTAATTTATTGCTAAACAGAAGCGAAAGCTTGTCTGATGAAATTTATTTATATATTTGTTCGGTTCCAAAATTACATTATTTATATACTGCTGGTTTAAAAAATTTCGTGCCAAGTGCCTGTGGTAATAATGAATTTCAATACTTTTTTTCGCTTTTGTTTATTTTCACCACGACCGAAGTTAAATAATACAATTTTCTTAACTTCGTCAATGATACCTTCCCCGTTAGAACGAATATACGAACCCGGTCTACTATACCTACGACACCATTTTCTGTCAAAAAGTCTTTTGAGGTACGTACAATATTGCAGCTACTTCGAATTCCCCGTAGGCTCGAGTTTTGCGTTTGATGAACATTAACACCCGACATAAAAAACCGTACATGTATATATCTGCTCAGTATATCTTGGACCGTTTTCGTTTACCGCATGTTAAAACCATTATTTCAAGTATAAACCCTGACGGACTTGCAGTGGGTTTTTTTCAGGCTTGTGAGGGCTCATTCGGCAAACCTCGGCCGATTCCGGTACCCTACATCTAAATAACCTCGGCTGTATCAATGTGCAAGGGCTTTGTCAAGGCTCCTCTGAAAACAATATAAAATCACCATGTCTGTCTTTAATTAATAAACAAACAACCAGGTCCAACCCAGTCCTCTAAACCTGCCTATGTTAATATATTTTTTTAATTTAACTTTTTCTTTTAAATAATCAAAGTACTGAAAGTACTGAAGGAGGCGTAGCTCAGATTCTAGACAGGGTAATGATATATTGAAATATTAAAGATATATCATAAAAGAGGTAATAGTACATGTTCAGGTTATTTTCAATCAATATGGATTGAAATAACACATTGAAAATTCTGTGCTTTCGCAGAATGACTGTTGTTTATTATAGAATAATGTGGATCAAATATTTGCAAATTGGTTAAATCATGGAAATGTTAAATCTTATAAAGTTGTTAAAAACAAATGCTCCAAAGATCTTGAAAATATTGTATGCGAAATAAATATGAACAATGAATAATGATGAAAAGAATAAAAATGATGCAAGACTAATATATATTCCTTTTGAAAGTTTGTGTTGGTTTTTACATGTTTTGAAATTTCAATCATGGTTTGAACTTTCTACCATCTGGGCAAAGTGTATGAAAGTGGTAGTTATGCTCCTGCTGAGCTCAGCATATACTGGCAGTAGAACGACTGGCTGACCCATTGTCAGTTTAATGTGACCAGGTGTGTTGGGATGCTTGGGTGTCTTCAGCGGCATGTTCCAGTGATATCACAATACATGTAGCACAATGAAAGGACAAGAGTTCCACTATACAAGAAGAACCAACAAATACAGCGCAGTCTGTGCATGCTACACACAACATACATTGGAGGCCGTCCATGCCATTAATGAACCCAACAATCAAATATTGCCAAATCCAGTGTCAATCTGTCAATGTTAACAACAGTGTAAGGTGAAGTTGAAATCAATGTCCAATTTCCTCTCAAGGGATATTCCATTAAAACATCTAACCCAACTCAGGATATTATAAACATTGATACCCCTGATTTCAATTTCAGAAGTTAATACTGGATTGGAATATTACATTTTGTTGCAATGAAAGTACTAGTTAAAGGAATTGTGCAGTCAAAAATTATAATTTCAGTTTATGCTGGAAATGGCTTTATTAGCACGTGTAGAAACCTCTCCGTGCCGCGCGCGACCGGAATAACCTGTAAACCGTCGATATCGAGGTCCACGATATCGAGGTCCAAACTTCTGACCGCCCGATTATGCATATGTTCTAGCTCTAAACCGTGTGACATCATAATAGTCCGTGGCTTATAGCTGTACTATAACTGATGTGCTATCACTTACATCGACGGTCACAGGAAAAGCCGATCAACGATTTTTTATGATTACTTTTGAGTGAAGTTAATCATACAATAACTTTGGCTCGAATGTAAATAACTAAAAGAGTGAAATTCGATGTTTCAAATACTCTAATTTATGCTCTAATAACAGGTATCTTCGTGTAATTATGAAAGAAAATCCACACAGAAATAAAAGTTTCGATTTTTTTTTGTCGAGGAGTTCAGCAACGAATAAGCTTTAATTACATAATATTTTCCTGTAGTCTGTATCTTTGATACATTGTGAATTACAAAGTTTGTGACTGTAAAATGAAATTTTATGAAACAATTTCAGAAATCCTTTATTAAAGTATTGACGTACATACCAGAAACATATATACATATATGTATACGGTGTATATGTTTCTGTACATACACACCGATGATTGATCATTACCAACATTGTGTTGTGTGTTGCTAACCGAATAAATTGAGATACATTTATTACAATACCGTAAAACGTTTCAACATGTGGTAGAAAGAATTTATTTTTGATATTATAAAAGATCTAAATATTGAGATATTAGCAAAACAAACTATTTTTTCAGACTGTACGGTCGCTTTCAATTTTTAATCGATATACGAGTAGATACCCCAATATAGATATATAATTAGCCATGTCTTTGGTTTGATGGTTATGTAAATACCTGGGCCAGGATGTTGTTTACCTGTACCAAACGCCATTCATCGAACTCACCTGTAAGTACCTGGCCGCGGGCAATTTGCTATTCGGTGGACTATGTCGGGTATTTGCTATTGTCTTACTGTCAATCAGGTTAGGACATCAGTTAATTGGATTGTGATTTGAATTATGGAAACCCCGTACATCTATGCTCTAGATTTTTTTTATTGTCACCTCCATTTTTAAAATGAAGATGTAAAAGCAAATGGAAATAAAATATCCCTGATCATACATGTACCTAGGAATATATATATTACATATATATATGTCGTACACAGGTAAAACAATAATGGAAGTTGACTTATTCAGAAACAAAAATGGTTCTAAGAACTATTTCAACTAAAGATTTAACCTTAAAAATTATTCCAGTCTAGTACTGTAATTACGGAATCGTGGAATATAGCAATCACCCGTAATTTCTAAGGTTTTAGGAAAAATTCTAAGCATGTATTTTCATAGCTGCAATATTGTAGCTCAAAAGACTTTTTGACAGAAAATGGTGTCGTCTTTAGAAAGGTATAGTAGGCCGGGTACGTATATTCGTTCTAGTATTTTCACTGTTTCGAATCTACATGTATAGTCATACAAGAAGGGTTACAGCATTACCACACTAAATATACTTATATAAATATCACCAAGTATAATTTTGAAAAGGTACAACATTTCATATCTATTTATGATGCCTGTATACAAGTAATTTTATTTTTTCATTTGAACACTATGTGTGGTTACTTTTTGGATTATACGATAAATGTTCATATATCATACTATTAAATCTCGGTATGATATACAAAAGGATCGACAATAGATATACTATTTTAAGGATTTAGTATAATTTTGAAATTATGAATTTAAATCTACACTTATACTGTAATTTAGAAACACATATCAGAAATATCATTGATGTATTTCTGCTTTTTAGTAAACGTTATGGATAAAGTTTCAAAGGCAACAATATAGATATACATATTATTTTCGGTATAAGTTCGGTATTGTCACTCCAATATCACATAACTAATAACCGTCCACATTTTACTTTTACTCAAAAACTGTGACGTATTTGCATCGTTATGGTAGAAATTTGAAATAAAAAACAATAATAAGTAATAAGATAGTGTTACATTATACTGGTTTTTTTTATTACACAGAAATTTATATAATATGCTATCTAAATCTCAGTCCAGACTGATCCGAACATCATTTTGATATCGCTATCAAATTGGACAGATTATCTAATCTAAAGTTAGATATATGCTTGTTTGAATGTTTGAAATGGTGTAAATGGAATGTTTTGAAACTGAAAATATCTACATCAGTATCTCATTATCTCTGAACCGTAGTCGACACTACCCGTAAATCACGACCAAAACCAACCGATAGCGCTAAAAGCTAGGCGATTCGTTGGGTGGGACTTAATTTTTCATTCATCCAAAGCAATATCCTGACGTATTATCAAAACAATATTTTGGCTGCACAAATCCTTTAATATCTTAACGGAATATCCCTTTGTATAGAATATACAACATCTGCAAATAAACAAGATATTGTTAAAACAAGAAAAAAATATATTTCACCTTACATAAAAAAATATTTTTTGTCTTACATAAAAAAAAAAAATTTTTCGTCCCACATAAAAAAATATTTTTCACCATACATAAAAAATATTTCTTGTCTTACACAAACTGTTTTACTTGAGCACGTAAACGTTTTACGTGCTCACGTAATAAGTTTTACGTGAGCACGTAAAAGAAAAAAATATTTTTCACCCTATATAAAATCTTTTTTTTTTTTTTTGGGTCCTACATTAAAAAAAAATATTTTTCGTGTCACTTCTGTGCCGCCGTACTTTTATGTTTATTTTTGAGAAATGTTTTGTTAATAATGTTGCTTCAGAATGAATCAAATTATACAGTGATGCTATCATTTCCAAATATTATTCGACATGAGGACTTCAAAAATTAATTAAAACGTTTACATGTCAGAAAATGGGCGATTTTCTCTGTCGGAAATACTCAAAATATTGCCGATTTTTTATAACTTAAACACAATATATGCGCAAATTACCTGAAATATCGTAAACAAACTAATCAATATTTGTATCGTGGCTCCATCAATATATTTGCTCTGTAAAACACTGTTATTGCTGCTTTGTCCGTGCCGATTCACCGTCCGTTCACCGCTTCTTTCACTTTCTATCGTTCCGAGTAATGTGTTTATTGTAGGATGTTAGTACATTATTTGCCGTTGAAAAATGCACGAAAATGATCTGATCAACTGTAAATGAAACATATTAAAGGATTATTGAAGTTTTGACAGCAAGTTTTTAACAAAATTATCAACACTCACGGCTGTAAACTCGCCAGCCATTCCAGGACCAACACGGCGTCAGGTAATGGCGATAGTACGGGACCTCGCCGTTTTTCATGTACGTCAGATTTTCGTTCGGTCAAATTGAATAAAAAATCGTCAAAATCATTGTCAGATTATATCCTTTTAGGCCTGTGATATTTAAATATCATGACATCGTACTTATAATTACAAATATATACCGTAATATCAACAGCAGAAGCCATGATGGCGTCCCCGGTAACATGAGTGAAGCAGTGAACACATGTGTGATTTAACACTCTGCATTGGAGTGCGTCGGCAGAGTTTGTAACAGTTGTCTCCCTTTGTACGGACTGTTCTTGTTGACATGTTCGTTAGTTTGGGGAATTCTAGTTCATTTTTATAAAATATTAGTGGATAGGCCTATCAATATTCGATTAAATACACGTAATTGAAAAGGCATTTATTGTCAGTTGAATTATTTTTACTTACAAACAAGTTTATATGCAATTACTGTTAGATTCGCGGTTTGCAAGTTAGTCTGCCGTAGGTTAGTAAGGCTAACAGATCTAGATGCAGCGCACTCACTAGTATAAGTACCGATATTGAGACACACTTTCGGTGAGAATAACTAATAACTAATTGTAACATTGAAAATAAGTCTAAAGTAATTAAGTGGGAAATTATAATGTGACTGAAACATGTAATAAACGGAGAACCTCTGACTGCTGTATAATACACAACGTACGTTGCAATACACAGTGTAAAGTTATCTCCCGTAGTTCCGGAAACTGTCGATAGGATTACCCAGGTATAGTGTTCCGGTGATAATTGAAAACCAGAGTGATTACATGATGGCAGGCTGCGCCTCCATAATCGCAGTTTGCAAGTTAGTCTGCCATAGGTTAGTAAGGCTAACAGATCTAGATGCAGCGCACTCACTTATATAAGTACCGATATTGAGACACACTTTCGGTGAGAAATAACTAATAACTAATTGTAACATTGAAAATAAGTCTAAAGTAATTAAGTGGGAAATTATAATGTGACTGAAACATGTAATAAACGGAGAACCTCTGACTGCTGTATACAGTGTAAAGTTATCTCCCGTAGTTCCGGAAACTGTCGATAGGATTACCCAGGTATAGTGTTCCGGTGATAATTGAAAACCAGAGTGATTACATGATGGCAGGCTGCGCCTCCATAAAAATGGCAGTTTTAGCGGACTAGGTCCAACTTTTGTGAAGAATTATCTCCCTTCCGTGGGAAGTCTTCAGTCTTCACAGGTGTTTCAAATAAAGGTAAACACAGGTAAAGCAAGGGAAAGTGAAATATAAATATTACAGGTAAGGTCACACAAAGGTATGTAGATATTGATAAGTCAGTGTGGTGTTAACATTGTGTAATATAAAATAATATTAGACCTTAACTCAAAATACAGGTACATTGTATGGATGATACATATATATGCGTACAAGATCCTTGATGCGTATAACAGTTCACAACCCATAGCCGGACTACAATCTGACAGTTGTACTTGTAACTTACCTGATTTACTTGATCCTCAGTCGATTTTAGTTTATTGAAATTAGCTTCTAGACTACCTTTTAAATTAATTCTCCCTACTTATATTTTTCATCTGGGTTGCAATTGTGCAAGTTGAGAATAAAATTTTTAATAAGTTCATCTAATCCCCAAAAATACATGTACCTTATATAATTAAATACCTGTGTGTCGCTTTTTATTTTCACATGTATCTGATTATGAGAGTATATATAATGTACATTTTAAACATTAAAAAAACCTCTGTAGTGCAGGTGTCTCTTGATTGTTAATTGTACATTTTAATGGCCGCTAAATGTACTATTCAGACGTTATTTAATATAATTGCATTAATAAACAATATCAATTAAGTAGCAATTGTCATGAAAAGCCTGCTACCTTTCTAAAACAGATTTTTATTTTCAAAATGGGAATGTAAATTTATAATTTTTCAGAGTCGCAAAAGTTACAAGCTTACAATTAGTAATACACTTATCCTCATTTTATTCATTTTAATCAAATTGTTCAGGAAATGATGAAAAGTGTAGCATTAACAGTAAGTAAATAACTTTTGCAATTCAATAAATTGACGATCTTGTGTTAAATTTCCATTTAAAAATTAAAAGCTATTTCGGAAAGTTATTGGGCCTTTATTTTAAGCCCTCAGAAAAAAATTGATGACACCTTTGAGTATTACCCTGTCATTAGCCATTCATGATAAACCATGTACATTTTGATGCATGTCAGTTGCACTGGATATGAGTTTTACAGAATATTGAAGATATTTTCTCAATCAATCAAATCAATCAATCAATCAATTAATCAAAAAACACAAAAAATGTCCTATATGGAATTAATTAGTACTGATTGTGCATGCACCAAAAGACAAATGAATTATTTTATATTATTTTTGTGTTAATTAGACATACATACAGTAGTACACCTGATTAAACACTAATAATTGTTCAAATGGTGAGTATTGTTTATGCTCTGGGGGCAGTGAAGCATCTTTAGTTATTTATCAAATAACATAAGATAGAAGTGTCATGCACAAAATATATGTTGTAGATAAAACATGTGAATAAAGACTTAGTTTTTTGAAGGGAAGAGGATCCTTATAGACATATGTCTATAGACATTTTAATACGCATGATAACTTGTTTTGAAAACTTGGATATAACTGAAAATGTTAATTGTCATAGTATCATTTTTTTGTTTAACAACTTGTGTTCCGCTGTATTTTACATGCATGTAGTAGATTTATCAGATTGTTTTTTCTCTCCAGATCTTTTACAAAGATGATTCAAGTTTTCTGAAACTAGCCCTGATAACTATGGCAACACCGGCTATCAACAACAGTACAGATGTCATATCTTTGGTGACCTCAAGTTCAGTGGCTGGACAAAGCTCCCCCTGGAGTATGGATAATGGGGCAGACAACTCTACTGCTGCAACTGTGCTGACATCTATGAACACAACTGGTAAAACAGGGGGAGATAATTCTTAATATCAATTCTTTTTATTGTTATTATTTTGATACTCTTGGCTTCATATAGAATCTGATAACATCCCATTAGGGTTCATGTTCTGGTGACCTTTTGAATCAGCCAATGCATTAGCTACTGTTGTAACAGAAAAGATATCACCTTCTGACTGACTTTTCCGCTTCTGGAAGGTCCCTCTAAATGTGTGGAAAATCAAATTAGATACAACCATATCATAAATATATAAAATATTCCAATCAAACATGACTTGACACATACCTGGATGTTATTAGGGGATGTTTTTTAGCTGTAGACGTCAAGTTTTTAACTTTATCACCGGTATTTAATCAAATTGATGAATTTGAATCTAATGTTGACAATTTCTCAGCTGGAATTGACCGACATTTTTGTGAACTATATACTGGGGTGCTGTTTGCAGATCTAAGACATTAAATGAAAATACAATTACCATAATAGCATATATGTATTTTAATCAGATTGTGAAGTAAGAAAATATATATTATGTGTGTACAGTAAAACAAATACTCAGATAGAATACCTTTTTGAAAAAAGACAATATACAATTTGAGTTTAATTTTGTTAAACATGCCTGGTTAAGGTTTATTTAAGGTCTTTATGACATGCTAGCTTTATGAGGTGAAGGAAACTAAAGCCAGAGTTCTTAAAGAAAAAACACCGACCTACTGTCATTTACTGCCAACTGCTGAATTCGGGTTTCAGACTTGTACATGTAACCCAAAGGTGGATGGCTTCTATATGGCATCTAGTTGACCCTTGATCATGACTTTTAGCAGATTCAGAAGTAAAAATCAGCATTGCTCAGAAATCTGATTAGTCTAAACCTATGATAAATAGACATGTGCTTTAAACCCAAGAGTCAAATATGATGTTTTGGAAGCTGAAAACATACTCTCAGTGTCTAAATGTCTTCTATTGTAATGTGTCAATATTCCTAAACCAGGACCCAGTTTCATGAACATTACCTAACTTTAAAGAACTCCTTATACAAATATTTCCTTGATACTGGGAAGTATTACATATTTTAATGGAGACTTCTTTTTTGTACCACTGTTTGAGGGAAGTATTACATATTTTAATGGAGACTTCTTTTTTGTACCACTGTTTGAGGGAAGTATTACATATTTTAATGGAGACTTCTTTTTGTACCACTGTTTGAGGGAAGTATTACATATTTTAATGGAGATTCTTTACTTTATTATGGTTAAGTGTACCACAGTTTGAGGGAAGTATTACATATTTTAATGGAGATTTCTTTACTTAATTATGGTTAAGTGTACCATGCACTGTTTTTATTACATATTTTAATGGAGACTTCTTTACTTTATTATGGTTAAGTGTACCACTGTTTGAGGGAAGTATTACATATTTTAATGGAGACTTCTTTTTGTCTTTTTACATTATTATTTAAGTGTACCCACTGTTTGAGGGAAGTATTACATATTTTAATGGAGAGGACTTTACTTTTTACTTCTTATTATGGTTAAGGTACCACGTTTGTATTACATATTTTAATGGACTTCTTTTTTATTTGGTACCACTGTTTGAGGGAAGTATTACATATTTTAATGGAGACTTCTTTACTTTTGAGGATATTATGTTTTAAGTGTACCACTGTTTGAGGGAAGTATTACATATTTTAATGGAGCTTCTTTACTTTATTATGGTTAAGTGTACCACTGTTTGAGGGAAGTATTACATATTTTAATGGAGACTTCTTTTTATGTACCACTGTTTGAGGGAAGTATATTACATAGACTTTTTTTTGTAATGGAGACTTTTTTGGACTTCTTTTTTACCTTGTATGGTTAAGTGTACCACGTACTGTTGAGGGAAGTATTTACATATTTTAATGAAGACTTCTTAACTTTATTATGGTAAGTGTACCACTGTTTGAGGGAAGTATTACATATTTTTAATGGAGACTTCTTAACTTTATTATGTTAAGTGTACCACAGTTTGAGGGAAGTATTACATTGTACCACTGTTTGAGGGAAGTATTACATATTTTTAATGGAGACTTCTTTTTTGTACCACTGTTTGAGGGAAGTATTACATATTTTAATGGAGACTTCTTTTTTGTACCACTGTTTTGAGGGAAGTATTACATATTTTATGAGAGGCTTCTTTACTTTTTATGGTAAGTGTACCACTGTTTGAGATTTGAGGGAAGTATTACATATTTTAATGGAGACTTCTTTTTTGTACCACTGTTTGAGGGAAGTATTACATATTTTAATGGAGACTTCTTTTTTGTACACTGTTTGAGGGAAGTATTACATATTTTAATGGAGACTTCTTTTTGTACCACTGTTTGAGGGAAGTATTACATATTTTAATGGAGACTTCTTTACTTTATTATGGTGAAGTGTACCACTGTTTGAGGGAAGTATTACATATTTTAATGGAGACTTCTTTTTTGTACTACTGTTTGATGGAAGTATTACATATTTTAATGGAGACTTCTTTACTTTATTATGGTTAAGTGTACCACTGAATTGACTGAGTTATGCAGGTACACTTCAGGGCAAACGAGTGTTCCAATCTCACAGCTACTATTAATGTTTAGAGTTACTTCCCTTGAAATAAAAAAATATATATATTGTAGCAGGTTTTGATTGTAAATAATTGAAAATAGTAATAGGGTCACCTTCTACCTTTGCAATAGGAGGAATTTCAATTTAGCTCTGTCGGTAGAGCAGTGGACCAGACAGTCCGGGGTCAATGGTTCGAGCCCAGCTGGTGGCAGTCACTATTCCCGCTTTGTTACAATATCTTCTAACTTGAAGCCAAATTGATGTTTCTATTTTTGTAATACTAAACAGTATACTAAATATCTGATCAATGACCTTTGACCCATTCTATCCTGAAGCCAAATGTACACAACTAGTTTTGTTGTCCTAATGTTAACTAAATATATGATCGATGACCTTTTACCCATTTTATCTTTACAGGTGTTTTCATCAACAGCACATCACCCAGCTGGTCAAACTTTGACCCAATGGACGATGGCAGCCCCTCTGACTCCATGAGCCCCAAGGATGAGACTCTGTTTGTCGCTCTTGTCATCATGGGCGGGGTCGTGCCTGCTATTTTTATATTTTCTTTTTTCATGATCTTTTGGAGGCGATACAAAGAACAGAGACAAAGAAGGTAAAACTAAAATACAATTGCCTAACGTTATTCTGTTCTATATTTTGTCTTGGGATTTAAGGTTTAAGACCTAGCTGTTTCAGCTAGTGATATTTTGTATGACTATCCAATAATCTTTTAGATACACTTAAACATAATTCAGTTGATTAAAAGTGTATATAGAGAATACATGGTTATTATCTTACAATACAAGGTTTATATTGGTGCGAGACTAAGGACTTTCAGTGTCGAGCACCAAAATAAACCTTTTATTGTAAGATACTTATCATGTATTCTGTTGATCCTGCAACCATCATAACATTCAAAACAAAAGTAAATTGCTATTATTTACTTGATTTCGCTCGAAGTGAGACACTTTGATGCGGAGGAAAAAATTCATTCACTAACCCGAATAAGACTACTCCTTTTTACTTCTGTGGGAAATATATTTAAGCACATTTGCAAACAAGAATTTAAGTTTGTTTTCTCTTTAATTTATGACTTTTGCCTTGCTGATACATGACATCACAATTAATCTATACAATGTATCTATTCAAGGGCTGATAACTCTTTAATATGCAAAGACAAAATTTAAGAAACTACATTTTATGTATTTCATACAAATTTGTTACTTTGGGATATTTTTTGGATATTTTTATAGATATTATGACTAAAATAGAAAAATTTCTAAAAATTGATTGTTAAGAGCAGAGTAACAATCTGATTAAAATTTTTACACGATCAAAATTTTTATTTTACACTAATACTAATTTTTGTTATTTCCCATAGGACCGTTATCTGATAGAAATTTGCATCCCGGTACAAATAATGAATAGGGGAATCATGTCAATTTCAGGGATGACCCAAGGTTATATGTAAATATCATATATCTCTCTCTACGGCCATCAAATTTTCACAATTTTGTAAGCTGGAAGTTAAATACTGACAACCCTGAATTTCAGGGGGTTTATATTGACGATTTTTGAAATTTCATTGCCGCAAAAACATCCACATCAGATACATTATATTTCTGGTTTATGTCTGTTTGTTTTTTTGATTTCCGTGTAGGTAGTCATCTCGCCCAAAGAGCACAATAAAGTTAAACCTATTTGTATGTTGGGGCGAAATGGCGTTGTCAATTGACAGAGCAACGTGCAGAAAATGCATTTGATCTGAATTACACGTGGTATAAAGGTCATCCGAACATGACTCTTAATCAGATTTTCTCAGATCCTCTATTGAACGGAGTGGTTATAAGAATCTGTATTTCAATCAGATTGAAGAGAGTAAAAAATAAAAAAAAATTTTTTGTCATTTTCAGGGAACAAATGCTACTACAAAAACTCTCAGGATGTTCCCATGGACACAATTCCATACAGCATGCAAGCTCGACTGGAGGCTGGAGTACTCTGACCAAAACGCACAGACAACAAATTTATAGCTATACGTTCAAAAGTGTTTGAGACATTAATTCCCATTGGAAAGACATTTCCATTGGAATCACTATGTTGCAGGCACAAGATGATTTGGAGACAATGATCGAGATACACTGTATATCAGACTAAAGTAAAGACTTTAGAAAATCACCTGAACCAGCATATTCTCCACATCCTTTGTCACAGGGACTTGGCACATTTCTTTATGACAGGTCATGTAAAAGAAAAGGAAACAAAACCATATTTTGATCCGACGGACAGGATGTTAAATCTCAACAGACTAAGAGTGCTCAGGCTAAAGTAGATATTTCAGATATATCATGGTATTTTTGTAACAGCATTGAAGTTTCTTGCTTCATACATGCTATACCAAGATCATTTGAGCTTGATGCATTATTTTTCCAAAGACTTAAATTTGAATTTTTTTTTTTTATAATTCTATATATAGTGTAATTCTTCATATGAACCATCTGTTCTGTCTTTGTATATTACAGAGTTAGCTCCCTTACAGGTAGGTATCGATTGTTATGTCATTATTTTGTTAGAGCGTAATTCATGTTGTTTTCTCCGAAAAGTAAGTACATTCGCAAACACATAACGTCACAATCAATACCTACCCGCAAGGGCAGATAACTCTGTAGTACCCAAATAAGGAATTGTCAGTTTAGTTTTATCTATGGTTGGACGTATCTAAATTACCCAAGAAAACACTTTTTAATTCTGTATTCTGTATATGCATGATACAGAGTTATCTGCCCATGTGATAAGGTATTGATTGTTACGTCATTTTCGAGTGTAACATCCTTTACGGCGCAAACAACGTGAAATGCACTCACAAACTAATGATGTAACAATTAATACCTACCTGCAAGGGAGCTAACTCTGTAATATGCAAAGAAGGAATAAACATTTAGAAAATTAAGGGGAAGTAACTCAGATTAGCGTGACAGACAGAGGCTTTAAAGTAGCAAATTGTCTATTCTGTATTTACATTTTACAGAGTGATCTGCAATTGTGGGTAGGTATTGAATATGACGTTATTTTTTTGCGAATGTAACATAATACTTTTTAGACAAAATTATAGCGTCATGATAGATACTTACCAG
Organism: Argopecten irradians; assembly: GCF_041381155.1. Classification (NCBI taxonomy): domain Eukaryota; kingdom Metazoa; phylum Mollusca; class Bivalvia; order Pectinida; family Pectinidae; genus Argopecten; species Argopecten irradians. Next base: position 26,097,758 of record NC_091142.1, on the reverse strand, counting down.
CAAGGGAGGTAACTCTGTAATGTACAAAGACAGAATTTTCTCCTGAAACTCAGGTTTATTCTAAGAACAGCTATATCTTATCTGGTCATCATGTGTCCAGTATTTATGTTTGTATAATGATGTCATGATTTCAAAAGTCATTATATATCTAGTCCTCAATTCTACTGTGTGGGTCTAAAATAGACTTAAAACTCATTCACCCCTGAAATTCCGTAATGGACTGGTGACATGGTCTTAATAAGTCTTTGAGTTAGAAGAGCCTAAATGTGTCTTCAGGGGTGAATGCAAGTTGCAGAACAGTGTTGAAGTCATCATTGCTATACATTTTATTTGTAGAATATTTAATTAATTTACTGACCTTTCCTAATGATGAAATACATTATTTTGCTTGCCAAAATTTTTTGGGACCAAATTTTCAAATATACTCAACAGATACTGTACGGCTTTCAGAGTAGACTCCTGACTCCTGCATTGCCATCTTTGATAAATATATGTGTTAAATGTTGTACCAATTTACATGAAGTAAAGGTTGTATATAAATGTTGGTTTCCTTAATGATGAAGAGAAATTACTTTATTTAACTTTATGATCACTCCAAACTCAATCTCCTCACATCTCAAGATGACGCCTTCAATCAAAATCTTATTCAAGGATTAACTTGAAAAGCTTTTTTTCATGTTTTGAGATACAGAAATGTATAACACAAAAGTCTGAGTGTGTATTGACAATGATAGTAACCCCTGGACTAGACTGAATAATCTTTCTCTTAAAATGAGTCCCTTTTCTTTTTGTTGTCGTTTATTGATACGCTCATTTTAGAGACAGATTATTCAGTCTACCCTGGAGTAGCAAGGATGATATGTTCCTTTTGCGATCTTGTAAAGACGGTTTGTCGAAAATTGATTTCATTAAGTGCTACTTTGATTTCTCTATTTTTAATTCACCATAGAGCTAGTTGATATATTTAATTATTTGATTGAAATATATTTTATTGAAACCATACAAAATGTTTGGATTTCATGATGTCATTGTGCACAAAGTTGTATATAAATGTATATTTTTGTGTTTGTTTATAAGTTGTTTATAAGTTCACTATTGCTATGGTACTGCAAAATTGTTGCAGTGTAATGTAAATACTATGAATTGCGAAAAATGTTTCTGTAATTGAAAATTGAATTTACAAATTAAATGTAACTATTAATGTAATTATGACATCTTAATGTAATTTTTTTGTATTTTTTGTTGTTTGCTTAGTACATTGTTCCTGTGGTACTGCAAAAGAAATGTTATGATTGTAATGTGATTCAAATGTAGATTCTATATGATGCCAGAAATATGTCTGTAATTGTAAATTTAAATTTACAAAATTTAATTAATGTTGTTGTAAAAGCTGCTTTGCCTCCATGGTATTTTAAAGGTAAATAGTGGTGTATACCACCTTATCAAGATAGTTTGCCTATGAAATACTCTGGAGGTCAAACAAATTGTCAAAATACACGGAACATGGTATAATTAATAATTAATTTAAACAAAGTGCAATATATTTAATTTATCTTCATATTGGTGCTAATTATCTAATAATGTTAATTTGTAATTTTATTTTCTAATTAAATATAGATAATTTGTAATTTAGAGTAAATACTGTTTTCCAGGTCTTCACACATGTGATCTGCAAGTGTACATACAAGTATTATGTGCAAAATACAGTTGTGACACAAGGGAAATAACTGTTTTTAATAATTATCAAGAAAACTGGTTGACACACTCAATCACAATCAGATTTCATCTGAGGTACAGCTGTGTTTATAAGTATTCCATTTCAGCTTAAAATGTAAGCATCTTGATATTTTCCAAAATGGTAGATGATCTGTTGTTTTTTATTAATTGCTTTTTCACAAATTTTCACAATGTCCATCATAGAAATTATCTGTAAACTTGTATGTACTTGGTCTCCATACCTCCTAAATCTCTTTAAAGGTCCTCTTTGTTTTCGGAACCAGAATTAAAAGTTAATCTACAACAATTATAATGTCAGAACATTTGCTTTATATTGATATCTAATTAAAAAGAACTTCAAATATTCAATAACCTGCAAGGCCCCCTTTGTAAATCTGTATTTTTAACAGAGAAGTTTCTTTTGCTGTTTTGCAATGTGGTGTAGTGATAGTCATTAGTGTAGTGGAATTCAGTATGACGCCGGGAAACACAAGACAGCCTGATTATGAAATTTAACATCTAATTTATCCATTTAAAATTGTTCATTAAGTGATGATATAATGTGTATAGTATTAACAGAACTCTATAAAATTATCAAACTCGTTTTCAGGGTATACAATTAAAATTTAAAAAAAAAATTAAGATATTTAAGACATTTGCGTGCCTTTGGTGATTAACAGTGTGTAATTCATGATTAGTGTTAATGAGCTGATGTGATATTTCTGATTGTAGTTATCTCCCTTGTAGCATTACTAAAAATATCTGTTAAGTGTTAATTGGTATCATTACACTTCATCATTTAGTCTAATATGGTGTGTAATTCATGAATAGTGCTATTGGAATTATCACATATATTTTTGAAATAGTAGTTATCTCCCTTGTATCATTACTACAAATATCTGTCAAGTGTTAATTGGTATCATTACACTTCATCATTAAGTCTAATATGGTGTGTAGTTTATGAATAGTGCTATTGGAATTATCACATATATTTTTGAAATAGTAGTTATCTCCCTTGTATCATTACTACAAATATCTGTCAAGTGTTAATTGGTATCATTACACTTCATCATTAAGTCTAATATGGTGTGTAGTTTATGAATAGTGCTATTGGAATTATCACATATATTTTTGAAATAGTAGTTATCTCCCTTGTATCATTACTACAAATATCTGTCAAGTGTTAATTGGTATCATTACACTTCCTCATTAAGTCTAATATGGTGTGTAGTTTATGAATAGTGCTATTGGAATTATCACATAATTATATTTTTGAAATAGTAGTTATCTCCCTTGTATCATTGCTATACTATCTAGTGTGCATGGTCATTATTACACTGAATTGTTGACACGAGGATGTGGACAGGATATTCGGTCGGTATAGCCAGGTATCCAGATTATACAGGTTTAATTACCTAAAATCAAAAGGAAAATTCCACGCAATTGTGCTGGAATAGAGAGGAGTCTTATTAGACAATGGCCAATTTGGATAAGTTAAACTATATGAACTATCAATTATGAAAGTATTATGTTTTTTTATCTGATATTAATATAACCACATATATTTCATGTTACAAAATAATTTGAGAAAACTCAAGATATTTGTCACTAGGCTATACGACGAATGGTGTTGCTATATCACTGGCCATATCTATCAAGAACAAAAAACCTCATATCCTCTGCCCCTCCCCCCTCCACTTCCCCAAAAACAAAAAAGAAAACCCCAAAATGGAAATGTCTATACAATCATTATTAGTATTTCTCTTATAGATTTATTTACAAGACTACAGCATTATTTTTATGACTTCCATGACAAATATTTTTGCATTCCAAATAATAAAATGAATTATTCTTGTTATAAAATATTGATATTTTACTACATTTCCTGTATATATATTTGTGTATTTTTAGGTCATCTGACCCGAAGGGTCAGGATGACCTATTGTCATCATGCACCGTCCGTCGTCGTGCGCCGTGCGCCGTGCGCCGTCCGCCGTCCGCCGTGCGCCGTGCGCCGTGCGTAAACTTTTTATTCAAACGACTTCTTCTCAATAACCGGAAGGCCCAGGGTACTCATATTTGGCCTGTAGGTTGCTGGGATGGAGGGCTACCAAGTTTGTTCAAATGAATGACCTTGACCTTCATTCAAGGTCACAGGGGTCAAAAAGGCAAAAATTTTTAAACAACTTCTTCTCAAGAACCAGAAGGCCCAGGGTACTGATATTTGGCCTGTAGGATGCTGGGATGAAGGGCTACCAAGTTTGTTCAAATAAATGACCTTGACCTTCATTCAAGGTCACAGGGGTCAAATAGGCTAAAATCCTTTAAACAACTTCTTGTGAATAACTAAGAGGCCTAGAGACCTGATATTAGGCCTGTGGCATGCTGGGATGAAGGGCTACCAAGTTTGTTCAAATAAATGACCTTGACCTTCATTCAAGGTCACGAGGGTCAAAAAGGCTAAAATCTTTAAACAACTTCTTCTCAAGAAGCAGAAGGCCCAGGGTACTGATATTTGGCCTGTAGGATGCTGGGATGAAGGGCTACCAAGTTTGTTCAAATAAATGACCTTGACCTTCATTCAAGGTCACAGGGGTCAAATAGGCTAAAATCCTTTAAACAACTTCTTGTGAATAACTCAGAGGCCTAGAGACCTGATATTAGGCCTGTGGCATGCTGGGATGAAGGGCTACCAAGTATGTTCAAATAAATGACCTTGACCTTCATTCAAGGTCACAGGGGTCAAAAATGCTAAAATCTTTAAACAACTTCTTCTCAAGAACCAGAAGGCCCAGGGTACTGATATTTGGCCTGTAGGATGCTGGGATGAAGGGCTACCAAGTTTGTTCAAATAAATGACCTTGACCTTCATTCAAGGTCACAGGGGTCAAATAGGCTAAAATCCTTTAAACAACTTCTTGTGAATAACTAAGAGGCCTAGAGACCTGATATTAGGCCTGTGGCATGCTGGGATGAAGGGCTACCAAGTTTGTTAAAATAAATGACCTTGACCTTCATTCAAGGTCACGAGGGTCAAAAAGGCTAAAATCTTTAAACAACTTCTTCTCAAGAACCAGAAGGCCCAGGGTACTGATATTTGGCCTGTAGGATGCTGGGATGAAGGGCTACCAAGTTTGTTCAAATAAATGACCTTGACCTTCATTCAAGGTCACAGGGGTCAAATAGGCTAAAATCCTTTAAACAACTTCTTGTGAATAACTAAGAGGCCTAGAGACCTGATATTAGGCCTGTGGCATGCTGGGATGAAGGGCTACCAAGTTTGTTCAAATAAATGACCTTGACCTTCATTCAAGGTCACGAGGGTCAAAAAGGCTAAAATCTTTAAACGACTTCTTCTCAAGAACCAGAAGGCCCAGGGTACTGATATTTGGCCTGTAGGATGCTGGGATGAAGGGCTACCAAGTTTGTTCAAATAAATGACCTTGACCTTCATTCAAGGTCACAGGGGTCAAATAGGCTAAAATCCTTTAAACAACTTCTTGTGAATAACTAAGAGGCCTAGAGACCTGATATTAGGCCTGTGGCATGCTGGGATGAAGGGCTACCAAGTTTGTTCAAATAAATGACCTTGACCTTCATTCAAGGTCACGAGGGTCAAAAAGGCTAAAATCTTTAAACAATTTCTTCTCAAGAACCAGAAGGCCCAGGGTACTGATATTTGGCCTGTAGGATGCTGGGATGAAGGTCTACCAAGTTTGTTCAAATAAATGACCTTGACCTTCATTCAAGGTCACAGGGGTCAAAGAGGCTAAAATCCTTTAAACAACTTCTTGTGAATAACTAAGAGGCCTAGAGACCTGATATTAGGCCTGTGGCATGCTGGGATGAAGGGCTACCAAGTTTGTTCAAATAAATGACCTTGACCTTCATTCAAGGTCACGAGGGTCAAAAAGGCTAAAATCTTTAAACAACTTCTTCTCAAGAAGCAGAAGGCCCAGGGTACTGATATTTGGCCTGTAGGATGCTGGGATGAAGGGCTACCAAGTTTGTTCAAATAAATGACCTTGACCTTCATTCAAGGTCACAGGGGTCAAATAGGCTAAAATCCTTTAAACAACTTCTTGTGAATAACTAAGAGGCCTAGAGACCTGATATTAGGCCTGTGGCATGCTGGGATGAAGGGCTACCAAGTTTGTTCAAATAAATGACCTTGACCTTCATTCAAGGTCACGAGGGTCAAAAAGGCTAAAATATTTAAACAATTTCTTCTCAAGAACCAGAAGGCCCAGGGTACTGATATTTGGCCTGTAGGATGCTGGGATGAAGGTCTACCAAGTTTGTTCAAATAAATGACCTTGACCTTCATTCAAGGTCACAGAGGTCAAATAGGCTAAAATCCTTTAAACAACTTCTTGTGAATAACTAAGAGGCCTAGAGACCTGATATTAGGCCTGTGGCATGCTGGGATGAAGGGCTACCAAGTTTGTTCAAATAAATGACCTTGACCTTCATTCAAGGTCACGAGGGTCAAATAGGCTAAAATCTTTAAACGACTTCTTCTCAAGAACCAGAAGGCCCAGGGTACTGATATTGGGCCTGTGACATGCTTGGATGAAGGGCTACCAAGTTTGTTCAAATGAATGACCTTAACGTTCATTCAAGGTCACGGGGGTCAAAAAGGCTAAAATATTTAAATGACTTCTTCTCAAGAACCAGAAGGCCCAGGGTACTGATATTTGCCCTGTAGGATGCTGGGATGAAGGGCTACCAAGTTTGTTCAAATAAATGACCTTGACCTTCATTCAAGGTCACAGGGGTCAAATAGGCTAAAATCATTTAAACAAATTCTTGTGAATAACGAAGAGGCCTAGAGACCTGATATTAGGCCTGTGGCATGCTGGGATAAAGGGCTACCAAGTTTGTTCAAATGAATGACCTTGATCTTCATTCAAGGTCACAGGGGTCAAATAGGCTAAAATCTTTAAATGACTTCTTCTTAAGAACCAGAAGGCCCAGGGTACTGATATTGGGCATGTAGGATGCTGGGATGAAGGGCTATCAAGTTTATTCAAATGAATGACCTTGATCTTCATTTAAGGTCACAGGCGGCAAATAGACTAAAATCTTTAAATGACGTCTTCTCAAGAACCAGAAGGCCCAGGGTACTGATATTGAGCATGTGGCATGCTGGTAGCATGCTGGGATGAAGGGCTACCAAGTTTGTTCAAATGAATTACCTTGACCTTCAATCAAGGTCACAGAGGTCAAATAGGCTAAAATCTTTAAACGACTATGTTGTATTGTACTAATAGTCAGATGACCGTTAAGGCCCATGGGCCTCTTGTTATTATATTTATGTGATGCCGTCATAAAAATGGAGGAGTTGCCATTCCCTCTATAATTTGTTTTTGATAGTGATAGAATAAGGATTGGAGGGTACATTTTTTACTGATATTTTATAAGATGGTGTTTGTAAAACGTTCATGGTAGAAGGTAACTGGTAGCTAAAAAGTGCTTATGATAATGAGTATATATAAACTGTGATGTCAAAGTAATCATTGTGCCTTATGTTTAATTATATGGCTTGTGTGAAAAGGTATCATACCAATCGATGAAATACTTGTTTATAACATAATAGTGTATCAATCATTCTGATCTATTGGAGTTATTTCCCTTAGTTTCACTCCATCATCAATGGAGAGGAAGGGTTAACCAAAGGGAAGTAACTTTGGTAGCTCAGAATGTATATCAATACCCACTTGTATGTATCTCACGGTATTCTGTATTGAGAGATCTTTGCTTATAATATTTAACATTTCAAATATTTTATGTATAGTCTGTTTCAGATTATACTATATAAGTAATAGGATAATTTCACTATAATCAGTTGCAAGAAAAACATATCATACATAGCATTATTGATAAATCTGTTGGGATCTCTTAGTCCTATTCTCCATAAAAAATGTTTTATTTATATTTTTCTGTGTTAGCTAGCTAGCTTGCAGTATAAGTTTATTATTTAAATGAAAATATTGAGTACAAGAATATATTAGGGATGAGTATTCTTAAAGAAGTCATCAATCTATTCATGATTGAAAATTATATTTTTGTGCGAATTGTATTTCAAGATTGGTTGCCAATATAAGAATATAACTTATATCTCCAATTAAGAACGTATGTATATATCCTATTCTGTCTCTCCAAATTACAGAGTTATCTCCCATGTGAGTAGGTATCCATCATTGAGTTTACTAAATAATTATAATTAAAAAAATGAAAATACATATATGATTGACTTCACATGTAAAATTCTCTAAGATATTTGATATATTAGATTCCTATATCCCTATCATTGTTTTCAAAAATGTATTCCAAAACAAAGAGTAGCTAAAATCAGAAACATAATTATGTATTGTATATGTTTCTGCTTAAATTATGGATTATATGTTTTTACATTGTTTAATAAGATCTTTATAATTAATTGAAACAATTGTATATTTACATTCTAATGCATGTAAAGTATGGCTGACACCTATCTTACCTTAACATATTCTGGTTCCTGCTTGTTTGTAAAATTGCTAATAATAAATAAATTTATGCGTACGTATACCTGTTTGTATATGAATTTCTGAGACATTTCCAAATATATTATTTTTAACAAAGTTATGTTATTGTTTGTCATTTAGTAAAGACCAAGTATACCTTTCTTTGCACGTAACATTGATTAGATTAATCGAATTGATTCAACAGGCGATTCTGAACATTTACATCTTATTTGCGTTATTCAGTTTTACATTGTGTCTGCAATATTGTTATTTTGATGTCCCAGGCTGCTGGATGTATATGAATTCAATTCGCCTTTCCTTTGAATCGTCTGTTAACAATTCTGAAAACCCTTATTTTGCAGATTTCATCTGCAGCTTCTCGTTGCTCCTACTAGTTGTGCATATTTCATAAGACCGAAGAAAACATTTTGAAATCGACATGCAGCCATTTTGAATTTTGAAGTTTGTTACTTCCATTTTTAAGAAACCACCAAAGGATTCTTTCTCAATCCTCATATGTTTGTACATATTTTTTTTTCGTAGCGAAAAAGTCAATCAAATACTAAGACATGATCAACAGGCAGCCGTCTTGGGTTTGGATAATGAAAGTTTGTTACTTTACAACAACTAGTGTCTCCTTTATTCCTTGTTGTGTATGTTTCATATTGGGACCGATCGTAAATAAATAATACGGCAGATTGGCGACAATGTTAAATTTCTACTATTGAAGTTTGTAACAAAAGAAAGTGAAAAACAAGAGTTAACTCTATCAACTCTCAATACGATATAGAAAGGGAATGTTTGTCACAATACCTGGAGGCTACTACTGGAGGGATTATAATACAAAAGTATTGTAGAAATCAATGTCAGCCGTCAGATTTTAACAGTATTTGAACACTTTGCTCCAAACTCCTTACCTGGTCATTTCCTCCAACGGAGACGCCAGGGTGATTCCATGAACCCTACTCTCTTCGAAAGGTGAGTTTATTAAAAAGGCATTCGTGAAATGAAAATTATTTTGTGTGGTTAAAAACAGAAATGCGATAGAATTTAACAGCACATTGGAAAGTTTTTTATCTATCGGTCGGCCTATCAACCATGAAAATATAGAAGAAACAGTAGAGAGCAGAGTAGAGCTAAGGGAAGTAACTCTCGTAGATCAGCATATAGAGAGCATTCTTTTCAGTAGTTTCTAATGTTTGTTTTTGATTTATAGAAAGGTGAGTTACATGTACGTGAAATGATGTGCTCTATTTAACACAACAATACGAAATTGTTCAAAATATATTTAATCTATTTCAGTTTACATTATACTTCGAATCGTCGGTTTTTAACATGAACGGATACACCTTATATAGTCCGCTAAACCTGCCTATATTATTAGGCTTTTAAAAAAAAACATGTTTATATATTTTATTTATCCTGCAACTGTCCCACATACTGACCGATAACTACTGCCGGATAAACTTGTGCTTTATCCGTCAATACGATATGCTTTATCCGTCAATACGATCACGTGAATTTGTTCCATATCTGACGGTACTTTTTCTAACTAGACTGGTTCCCGCCTCAGTTACCTCCCTTGCGTACGCTTCACTGAGTGAGCGGAGCGCAGCCTGGCGGAGAGTAGAGAACTAAGGGAAGGGAACCAGTCTATTTTTCTAACTTGAACCAGAACTTGAACCTTCCGGTGAATGAAACGTCATTCAGTCCCGCTAAAACGTGACGTCACATTCACCGAAATGACGTCATTTTTACGATATCGAAAATCTCGTATGGCGGTGCCGTCTTTTTCTTGGCTCATGACAAAGGTATGTATTGTTAAGTAATTCTTTAATAGGTATTTATTGTTATTTGAGTATTTTCATTTTCTTTCAGTGATATATCACACTGAATAGAATAACGGTGACTGTTTGTGAATGCGCTTATTTATTTCCCACGGCAGTAAAAAGGAATGCACTCTCATTCGGTTAAGTGAATGAATCTTTACCTCCGCATCAAAGAATCGTCTCGCTTCGAGCGAAACAAAGTAAGGAACTGTCAATTTGCTTTCGTTTTGAATGCCATAATGGTTGCAGGATAAACAGAATACACGGTTAGTATCTTACAATACAAGGTTTATTTTGGTGCTCGACACGGAAAGCCGAGATGACTGGCAAAGCCTCGTCATCTCGGCTTTCCTAAGTCTCGCACCAAAATAAACCTTGTATTGTAAGATACTAACCGTGTATTCTCTATATATTAGGCAAAAAAATGCGGACTACACCATATATATATATCAGAAACACATTTAAGATCTTAGTTGAGGTGGTTCTGTCCATATATATAAATATATGTGTATTCATTTATACACGTCCCCAATCCTCTCATATCACAGACATAGCTTAAATAACTTGTATATATATACTGACACTTTCATTGACTGTTTGCTGTATTAGATTATTTCACATAAAATGAACATAGTGTAGATGTTTATGTGAAATAAATAAATTGGACGGATATCAATCATTTGATTTAGATAGTAAAATTATATTTCCCATGTACATTAGGTATATACGTGCATCTTTGCTTCTCTAAAGAAATTCATTTGCAACATGACCTAGTCATTGAGACATAAAGATTCCTGAAGTTTCATTGTCCATAGCTAATAACACACTTCGTTACGAAGCAACTCTCTAATGCTAATGTGAGATTTGACTGATAAAGTTAACCCCCAGGTGTCGTCCATAAAATGTAAATCCGGTCACATTACATATCATCCTTATCCACCATTAGAAATGTTAAGTCTGGTTCCGGTTCCGGTATATGCGCTACTCGAACACGTGACATCCTAATTGGTTTCTGGAAGAAATGTAAAAACTGATGTTTAAAATATCTTATATGTAATAAAATTAATTCCATCGTCCATAATACATGAATGTTTTGAAACAGAAGACCGAAAGTAGTAATGAAAAAAGAAAAGCATTCTGGCAGATATAATAAATTCAGATATAATATTGAGGGAAATGTCCATTAGCTTTTCAACAGTTCTTCAGAGTGCAATATTGAATTTTGCAATTGATTGTCTAAAGCATAAAATGAGTTTACAGTTAAGGTGAGGACAGCAAAATCGTGACAATTTTCATCAATGGTAAAGGCCTATATTATTTACCTTTCCAACAAGACTGTTGATACATTGTTTGTATATTTGTATAGCGGTCGTTTGACAATTGGTGACAAAAACAATATACAATACGATTTCAGACCTACCCTTCTATGACGTTTATTCTGTTGTCTGTCACTCTTCCACGAATTCCCTATTAACTTCAGAGCCTTCTCCTAGAAAACACAAATCATCATTAATTAGTGAATAGTCGGACAAAGAAACCCACTCTAAATGCGTTCATTGGCCTTCTCAAAGTCCTTGCATATCAAAACGACGGCCAAGTTCTACTTATACGTTGTTAGTATTGACATTTCAAATCATAAAGAAAGTCCTGTGTAAATTTAGCACTGTTCTAAAAATAAATTTATTTGCCTAACGCTTTGAATGCGAGGCTGCGTGGAAATAACCAGTCGGGAGGACGTTTTAGGATTCATAAAATATCAATTGATTTATTGGTATGTTGAGCGATTTTGATGAGATTTTCTTTTTTCTATTTCATGAGAAATTATAATGAATATATATTATAACATCATTTTTAGCGACATAAGCTTTCTTGTCAAAGTTTGCCCGACGATTCACTTTAAATAATTCCATTGGATGATTCTATTGTTTTTCAGCCAATAAATTAAATTTGAAAAGTTTGTAACATCTATTTTGATTGGATGGTGCATCTGCTAAAGGTATTTACCATTTCTTTTTTTCGCTAGAAGCGAACTTGCTATTGTTACCTAGGTATTTCACAATGCCCTTTTAAAATGTATCGCCTGTATATGAACTAAGAAGACAAATTCATAAGTATTGTAAGTCTTTTTCTGAATACTATCATTGCAGTAAAATGTTATTCCTGTATTTAACTGAAATGAAATGCTGTTGAAACTTAAGACATTCATATTTGACTAAAGAGCATCGTTGTTTTATTTAAGTAAACTTATCGCTATTCCATTATTCTAAGTAAGAAATCTAAGCGGTTTTAACTTTTCGCGTTCTAACTTTCACTTAATGCACGATTCCATCATTCCATCAAATAAAATTTCATGATCATAATAATATCCCCCCAAATCGCTTAAATACAGTAGTTACCCTCCGACAATAATCGTTTGTACAGTGTTAATTAGATTGAACTGTCATACAATACTTTACCTCGTATTTGAGTTCCTTGGTTTTCAGTTCCTTACGGCGTAGTAAATACTAAGTACAACAGAAGGACAAAAATGTTAATGAAATTGTTATTAATACATGTATTCTGCTTTTGTATATTAAATAATTTTTGTCCCTGGGGGAGATATTGATTGTGAGATCATGTGTTTGCGAGTGAGAAAACGACGTGAGTTTCGCTTAGAAAATGATAACGTCACATCTAATGACGTGATTTGCGTTTTCACTGCAACGCCATAATGGTTTAATTCAATGGTTATTTTTTGGAGCAAAACGTCTTCAGAGCTCGACTAATGGAAACAGGAAAATAGCAAATCTAGCTCCAATTGACATTCATTCATTCCTATTGCAAACTCTTAAATGTATTAGGCAAAAAAATGTCTGTTTAGTGTTACATCGGAAAAAAGATAGGGTCGGTCGGTCAGGAGATTTTTTTTTTTTTTTTTTTTTTAGTTTTTTTAGTGATTTTCACTCTTAAATGGTGGCCGGAACTGGAATCTGAGATCGAAATCCCGACTTCTGAAAAAAAAAAATCGTAGAAAAGTGTAAAAAAAAAAGTTTAGGGTCGGGGTTAAAAAATTAGGGTCGGCGGGTAATAACAGCCAATTTTTTTTGTCTTAATTCTTATAATTGCTAGTGTTTGCACAATAAGATAGGGGATACTGACGGTGTTAAATGAAGTCTCCCTGTAAAACGCCATACCCAACACATACCTGTATTATAAGAAATCCTCCATATATAAAATGAAACAGTAAGAATATGATGAGAAACGACATAAAGGCCCAGAAGTCCATTAACTCTCCTACTCTGACGTCATAAGTGAATCTCGAGATGACCGCGTGCCATATACAAACAACATATGTAAACAACAGCGCAAAAAGCACGTATCTGTCCTGTAAATATATAAAATGAAATGGTACAATAGATTGAAAATATGATCAATATCTGTTTGAGAACAACATTAAAATAACATACTAGAAATACATATGTTTTGCCAGAAAAATTGACATATATCGTAATAATATCGCGCTCAAAATAACTTGAATATGTGTTACAGTTTGTTACTTAAAGGTTTATGTGTTCATTCAGTTTGCAATTGGTAGCCGATATCACAATTCGATATTATTGTGTAATACATAATGAATATTTGTTAAATACGCGTCAAGTTTGTGTGTACTACGTACCAGATGAGTGTAATAGGAAATCTTTGGAATGTTGGCGTTGGCAACGGATTTAAACGTCACACTGGTCAACATAAGGGTGATGGACAGCTGTAACCGATTCTGAGGTAATGACCGGTCAACCGCGAACGTCGCTAGGGATATAGAGCTGATCAACGTCTGTTAAAAATAAAAACAAGTGAGCAATAATTTCTGATGAAAAGACGAGAAATCGCTTGAATACTTATCATGATAATCGACCTGGTCATCTGAATGCTTTATATACATGTATAAACGATCTTGAAATGTCGCTGTTATAAGTCGAGCAAGAATGAGTTCGTTGGAAAGAGTCTGGAAGCATTTAAGAACCTTATTCATGCGGTTAAGTGTTTGTCCTTTTGGCCTCATCAAATTATCAAATTCCGGGTTTTCCCCTGAAATGTTTGCTCAAATCCATAACAACGCGGGTACTCCTATAGCAAGACAGAAACAAATGTCAGAGGTAAGAAAAAAGTCAGTAATAAACTGGCTACACGGACATCTTGCAATTACAAGTTTGTCCATACCAAAGAATACCACCTACACTTCAATGTTCGGATAACAGCATTTCAGCACTTTGGTCAAAACTTTAACCTGGTATTTCGCCCTTTTAAATTCTTAAAATCCAGCAATTTATTATATATAATCGTATATTACTCCAAAAATTAAAGTCAATTGTTACGGATGCTTTTCATAACTTGAACCACAACCAATACTGACGCCGACGCCAGGGTGAATCCATAAGCCCTCATCTCTTCGAGAGGCGAGCTAAACAACACAGCTAAATCGCTATCATTCTTCTTTTCTTTCGAACACCTCAATAAGTGCATTTTGAACTGACCCATTTTGCAAAAACTTCGCCGATATTGCTTACTTTAACAAAAAAGTTTTGCATTGACCTTTAAATTTCGATTTCATCAAGACTTACCATTATAAGTATAACATTCCAAACAAAAAACCCGGCCCTCCTCACAGCACAACACCCTACCACTAGCCATGGGAACTGGATGTGTTTCTTAGTCGAGAATTCTCTCGTTGATATCTGGAGAAAAATCATTTAATATCAGATAACATAATATGTTACATTATCTTTCGTTTGAAGAAGTTATTTTTACCTATAAATGTATCTTATCTTATCTTATCTTACATGATTAGATTTAATTTCCGCGTACAGATATATACCCACGAGCAGTCGTTGACATATTGATATTAATAGATATAGCGAAAATGATCTAAAGATTGACTTAAGCGAAACTATTCTGTTGTGGTTTATAAATCTCAACTCTCATCAATTTGCATTGGAAGGTCAGAAGAATGTTGGACCAAAATACGTGTTATATGGATTGAAAAGTGAAAGTCAATCCACATGTTTACACAATATATTTAGTGTTTTTTGCGTTGTTAACCTGTGGTCAATTTAACATGCATACTTTACCTCCTGAACAGACTCTACATAGTCGTATAACTGCCATTCTTGTTCGTCCACGAAACACGTGACGTTGATGGCGCTGATCTCTTTGGTATCCTCGAGTATAACAACCTTACTCTCCGCTAACTCGGACGTTATCTGTAGGCTCAGGCTCTAAAGAACAATTGAGGTTAACGTGAGGTAGATATAGGTCGGAGTCATAACGAGGCCGATTGTGTTCATTCAGCCATAGTCAACATCTCAAGTCACAAGTCACGTCTGTCTCCATGCATATGAATGACAGTTGGAAGTAGGTATATTATGTAGCTGGGCCCAGTCTCACGAATATTCCTTATCTTTAAGGAATTATTAACATAAAATTCCTCATAGGCAAGCATTACAGAAGTTAAGGAAACAATCTTAAGTTAAGGAACCTTCCTTAAAGTCGTTGAAGAATATTCATGAAACTGGACCCTGGTTCTGATAAATTGCTCAGAACGGAAAAGAAGAAAAACGGAATGAAATGAATTGAGTCTGCTGCCAAATTCTGCTAACGGACCGAGATTCAATGCAGTCAATATATTGATATATAAGAGTTTCAGATACCCAAGATAAGTAGCATTGGTTGGTTCCGACAAGCCGCCGTAGAATTCTAATTTCCAAACAAGAACATTAAACCACACTAAAAGGAATGTAGAATCGAAATGCAACTCTATACATAATTTAAAAATCGAGACATGACGAATTCATTCTACCTGGATGTCGAAAGGAAAATCCATGAGCTCTAGTTTCTCGGAGAAATGTCCTTTGATCCGGCGTTTCTCCACGACATAGGCCGCTCCCTCCCGATCGTGGACTAGCTCTTTCCATGTCCTGTCCTTGGAAGCGTCCAGCACGTTATGGACCAGGAGGCGTGGACTCCAGAACTCGGACAGGTCCTTCTCTGTGGCCTGATAAAGAAATACGTTTCCATGAAGGTAATACATGTATCTTAAGGCAATTTAAATTCGACAATTACATTTTGAATTCGCCATTGGCGCCTATGGCGAACGCCAGCGCGAGCCCTTCTTAACTGATATGTCATTTATAGTTTTTATCATGCTAAGACATTACTGGAGTGATCTCCATTTAGAGCGTTTTCTGACTTGTCGTCAAAAGTAATCTACCTTGGATTTACTATATAGAGTTGTCCCCCTTACAGACAGTTTTCATCCCGCCCTGATTTGACCATAACAAAAATAAGTGTTTGATAGATATTGATATATCCCCCGTTCGTGCGTGATATAAAATTATAAATAATGAAATCGCTTGCGTTTTCACGTAGTCTCTCACCTTTGCCTGCAATTTCGATTTTCTCTAGAATACTAGGTGAAGTGTCATTCAGACAAACTATTGCTATTAATAATTATCATAGTTTGATAATGCCATGACTGTACTAAAAATACACTCCATAAAAAATTAAAAGCTCCGTTCTTCCACGTTGGCCGAAAGTCATCAACCTTTGGATTGCGGGTTCTAAATCACTGAATCACTGGTGGACATCGATTTAAGCCTTTAGTCTTTTTTGATGTTTTGACTGCGATATTTCATATAAAGTTACGACTTCCTTCCGGTTGCGCATTATCGATGTGTAAATCATATATATATTTTTTTAGTTTTTTTTCTCACTTTTTCACACACTTAACAGGACGCGTTTAGTTCTTAGTCTGCACACATAGTTGCTCATTTGAGTAGGCTAGTGGTTGTTCCTAAATCCATGTATGTGGGGCAATTGCCAGGTGCTGACCGATGGTCGGTGGTTTATCCATGATACCCCGGATTTTCTCCTTCAAGAAACCTAAGTGATCATGGCTATTAATAGGATGTTAAAGTAATAAAAAACGAAACCAAGTTTACCGTCCTGTTGTCGAGCTGTGGCTCCCGCCATCTTGCCTGTATAAACACATCTGCTACGAAGTTCTCTTTAATCGTGTCAATTTCGCCGACCTTCAGAAAGACCACCTTTACGTACACCTGTTTCTGGAAATATGTAACAAAAATACAAACTGTCAAAGAAGTCATTGTTGCGAGTTAATTTCGTGGTTTTGTACGCTCTGAAAGGTTTAGTAACACTATGGCTGATTGGACGGTGTCGTACATTTTGCAGGTGTCCGTCGTACATATATACTCTCTACAAACCGGACACATGTATAAACCAAACAAATGGACTGGTCCTGTTAACATCCGGTTTAGACAAGTTATACTGTAAAATTCGATATATGCTTATACTGTAAAATTCGATATATGCTGCATGATGATGAGTTAATAGTTCTTGTGAATTTCGCTGCGCAAACATTGAGTTCTTCACGGTGCCGTCCTATGGCCATCTTTTTTTGTAATTAACATGTGCATCAAATGATTCTTTTACATTTGTCAAAGAAACTACATATTTAATATAAAAGGTAAGGACCTTTGGTTTGGTCCTTTTGATTCGGTCAACATTTAATTCTACGGGGCAATATCAAAGGTAAATTGTACTTAACCCACGTCGTTGGGATCTCGAAACTCCCGTATTAATATAATCATAAAGTAAACAATGAATTGCATTCATCAACGCTCCATAATTTTGTAAACTTAAAGTTCCCCACAGAAGAGCCTTACAGAAGTTACGCGAAACCTTCTTTAACCTATATAATACATTTCGAAGAGGAAAACACTTTTAAGCTCGGCAATTTTATTAGATTGATGAAAACAGTATTTGATCGCCACCGATCGCCCCTATCTTATCCTCGATATTTCATGGGTTACTTTCGCTGTCATTATATGTCGCAGATATAACGACAATGATAGTAACCCCTTGAGTATTGAGGATGTTATATCTAGAACCTTTATATTCCTTACAGTAGGTTGTGGTGTCTATTCTTGGTGTATAGTAATCCATGTAGTATTGTGATCAGATAATCGTATGTTGAGTTCAAATGAGTAGCACCAGGGAATGGTCATGATAAATGAATTATAGATACGCAGGGCTAGTAATTATGCGAGAAGCTGATCGAATTACCTCATTCCGTAAATCGTAATAGAAACATGTCTATAAGGGACGAGCACAGGGACTTGGAACGAATTCCGACCTATGTTAATATAAGAATGTATTATAGTAAATTACATGTATACATCACATTTTTTTGTCAATTCATACCAAATCCCTGTGCGTTCGACAGAGGAACCTCCGTTTTGTAAGGAGTTTTCTTTTCAAGCAGTTTTCAGAAATACTAATTATGTTAATATTGATTTCGCCACAATTTCATATCCTTCCATACAGAAATATGGGCTGAAGAAAAGATATACCCATTCTCAGCTTCCCAAGACTAATCACAGGGATCTGAGAATTAGTTACAGTTTATATCAATATGGATCCACCAGAGTGTCCATAGACCATTGTTTTTAACGATTTGAGGGTCTAGATTAAAAACAAATCGGTAAAATTCGTATTCTTTATTTACTGTACGTGTACAATACCGTGTAGAATACTATTTCACCGAATTGTTTTTATCTAGACCTCGAAAACGTCTAAATATGGTCTGCGAGCACTTTGGTGAGTCCATGTATGAACTGTAACTTATTCTCAGATCCCTGTGGACTGACTAGCTTCAGTTACCTCAATCGTTGATATTAATCAAAAGTGTATCGTCGTGCCATTCCCTCTGTACTACCACAGGCGTTTTGCTCTATAGACATTTTCTCAAGACACGGTATTACATACCGGTATAATAAAGAGAAACATGTCTATAGAGTCAAACGCCTGTGGAAGTTACTCTGAGAAAAATAGCTGTTATAGAGCCAAACGCCTGGGTAATCGATACACTTTCATATATTTCTTCATTTCATGACACAATAAATTTTTCCCGGTGCAGACTTTGTGCATTTTCAAAATCTATTTTTTTTTTATTATTCAGAAAGATGAACAAGGCAGACGAGTCCGCTTAGAGTCGTATACAATCAGAGACAAATCTGAACAGTATTGCCAGCCGCGCGAGTACACCAAAAAACCCGCGAAAAAATATTCTACGCAATGACAATCGACAAAATTTATTTTTGGTGATGTCGATATTTATTGACGTGCCTTTGATATGTCGGTAATTATTAACATTCAAGCGAACGAGAGCTATTTGTCTAAGCATACATTTGTATCTAACATAAAACATGTTTTGTGCCTGTGCTTATCTCAACAGATAAGAAATGTTCTCGTGTGTTTATGATATTGATATATTGCGTTAATACCTGTACATTTTATGTTGCTCTTAAGCATAAATCCCTTAAAATTAAATTATCAACGTAAGCTTTATATACTTAATTATTGCCTTTTGTCCATCGTTCTTCAGCCGTCCGTAAGCATTCTTAATTTTTAATCCTCTGAAAGTATTTGAGGTGATCTCTTTTCTTTTATATGTCCCGCTTCCTACGTACATGCATATTGTAACTTAGGACAAATCAGAAAACAGGCACCAATGCACATGTTTTTGGAATTTTAAGTATTTTACTACTACGTAAATAGACTTCTTATGCTCAATTTTGGCTGAAACGTCTTTTGACATGGTCAACTTTGCAATATACATGTACCTGATTTTATTTATTCATTGATTCTAAACAAGTTGCTAAACTTCCAGAAAATTATCTACTCTTACTGATCATACATCAGTAATTTTAGCCATAGTGTATTTTTTTTTTAGAAAACTGTGTCCTATGAGCAAGAATTTGACGCTATTTGTAAAAACAAAGAAAGTTTTATGGAGTTTTAACGATGCGAAAATATAGATATTTTGAAAATGAAACTTCGGAAGACTCAGCAAATAGTATGAATTGAGAGAGCAGAAAATTTCGTATTGTTATACTAAATTGGTAAAATTCCGTCGATAAATAAAGCCATTGTTCCCAGGAGAGAGAAAAAAGTCGAAACCTTGGAGTAAACAATCGCGTCGCCATTTTTCGTTCGAGCCGATCTTCTGGAGCCCGAAAATGACGTTGCAGAATAGTTAGATGACGTCATCGCTACTGTTAAACTGTCGAATTTCAGAGAGCCTAAAAAAAGCCCTTTGGCATTCAACGGTATTATCATAGAGCCTATATATAGGCTCTGTGGCACTCTAGGGGTTAATTACAACGTAGTGTGGAAATAAAAATAGCGTTACGTCGCCTGAAGTGCTTCTGTTACGATGACATGACAACGGGTCTCGTGTGAGGGAGGTGTACTAAACCCATTATGGACTGGTTGAGAGGGCACTATAATTGACTTATAGTATTGTCGAGGAATGGAATAGTACCAGATCCATCCCTCGACCTATGAGGCAATAGGGCCCTCTCAACCAGTCTATAATAGGTAAACAGTTCCCGAGGGAAAGGGTCATAATAGATATAGAACGTCACATGGCATTCATTATGACGCCATATATTGATATATTAGGTCGCGTGCTCATTCGAGGGGGTATACTTTGGCATAGTTCTCGTAGTCAGGTATAGTCTCCTGTAGTCAAGAAGGACAGGGAACTGTCGCAAAATAGACCATGGCTGTTATCCAATCGAATTCTTAGTAATTATCGTGTGATGTACTAAATAAATAGAATCCGACCTCGACGATGACAGAGAACCGATTAAACCATGTGTCAGAGAGAGAGTTTAGTCCAAACTTCATTATGATTTCCTAACCTCATTATATTCGCAAAAGGTTTGGTTTGTATAAAATTTATGTTGTATAGAATAGAGATAGTTCTGGCCGTATCCTTTTAACGTGAAAAATTGTGGAGTCTAGCTTCCGAGGCAGTAATAGCCCAATTATAGTGTGCTAGGGACGCCTCGATGCCTTTATATCAAGGATAATGAAAATGTGAAGATATTAACGTAACATCTAATCCGACTTCAGACATAGGTAATATACTTGTGTATTAATAACTTAACCTTGTCATTACCGCACGCACATTGACGGAGGCAAATGAATATGGGATATTTAGGAGACTTGTCTATGAAAAGTGTTGTCAGCTCATGAACTATGACAGTCGATCATGAATTATGGAACGACATATCCTAATGACACGCTGCCATACCTCTGGAGCTTGGTAGAGTAATATAGCTGTCCTACTCTCAAGTTAGTATCGTGTATAATTTACAAGTGCAAGATTTCCTGCGTAAACATTGTTAACAGTGAATATTCTTTTCGCTGTTTTCCGTCTTGCGCAGTGATAGTCAACTAACGTTTTCGGTAATTAGGACGACGGCGGGAAACATAATACGACCCGCTTTATGAAAATTAACATTTAACAGCCGTTTCGGAAAGGTAGTGAACCTTTAAAACAGGAAAGACACAAAAGCCGATTTAATTAGCAGTAAAAACTTCCAAGTCCTTTTCTAGCTACCTAGCGACCGCAATTAGAGTGATGAAGATGGACAGTAGCCATCGACTCAAGCTCTGAGTAAGCTTGACTATCAAGGTCAATTGTAATAATATACAATTTCTGTATTATATTGATTGATAAGTCTTAAATATGAAATTTTAGACGGCAAGTTTGGCTATTAGGGTTTTTGTCAAACGTTGCACTATCTTTAAACAAAATATTTATATTATAACAATTTAATTTTGTATATTTCATTTCTATTCAATTAACGTAAATGTATGTTGTAAATTATTAGTATGCTTATTCCATATTTCAACATTTGTATTAAACAGCTGCATATATACCTCATAATATTCACATTTCCGTTTTTTCTTTGCTATAAATTTACATTTCTGTTTATTCTTTGCTACATAACCTTACCAACTGCGAAATCGTTTACACTTACGTAAACGTAGTGGTTGCCGCGCAAGAATACACACACCGGAACACCGACTTCCGCAAGTAGTATGGATGCGCATCCGATTTGGCCTATTGTATCTGTATGAAAAATCTTCAATATATTGCATGTTTGAATGTAATGTAAATTTTAAATTATATATCAGCAAATACAATATTTAACAAATATTGTGTAAATGGGATGAACAAATATAAAGTTAATGTGGAACTATATTTTGTGTGCTCTCTGAATTCGACAACATTATTTCCCGTCAAATTGAAGCCAACTGTTCCTGGATTCCATCAATTGACTTTTCAGATATATATAGTTGTCCTTAACATCATCACGTGCATCTTCATTAAGATAAAACAAAAACAAAATGTTGATTTCCATTTATGGAATGTGTTTTCCATGGTTATTGCAACTCTTAAATGATCGAGTTTACTTCGTCATTTTATCCAACCTGAACGAAATCGGGCATTACACAAAAATAATTGTTTATCTCCCCTCGGTAGCTCCGGTTGCATTTTATCCCGAGGTTGTAATGGAATCAAAGTGGCCTTGACCTTTTCAGGACTGGAGGCATCAACTGCAATAATGAGGTATTTAAACATCCTTGTTCTACTTTAAATTAGCTACCATGTAACATGCTCGAAGACATGGTCGTCATTACCGTTAAATTACATTTGCAGTGTTTAACTGAAAGTTCAATTTCATTTTCAATAGCTCACGGTCGAACTTGACTTTCTCTAATCATTAAAATTTCTCCATTTTACTCTGTTTACCGTTTCGTGATATTCAACCATTTTAAAACGCACTGCTATTTACGCCGCGTGTAGGCGGTACTGCAGGGAAATCGCTTGTACGAGTGGAGGACGTGTCGCCTTTTACGAGGGTGGGGTCGCTTTTACGAGAGTTGGGTCGACAACATTATTTCCCGAGTGGAGTCGCTTTTTACGAGCGCGGGGTCGCTTCTTACGAGGGAAATAGTTAATTTGCCCAATTTTAGGAACGTTTGGTTATGTTTTTGGATTTTTCCTTACTTTTGAGATATCTTGTAAAACATGTGCACCACTTATCTATGAACATTTCTAGTAGTTACTTCCGCGAAAAGACTTGGTAGTTTTTACGGCAAATCCAGAAACATTTGTTGAGTTCCCACAGATCGGGGAATAATCGAATTTTAAAATGGAAAAATCAACAGAATTTCAGTGGATATCTTGTGCCGACTGACATGAAAGGCTCACTACCTTTCCGAAAAAAAAAATCTTACATACATTAATAACATAAGGAAATATACATGTATATCGATTGCCTTAGATAAGGATACTTTACGAAACAGATATAAGATTTCCTGCGTAATATATGATAACAGTGAAGATGATTTTCGCTGTTCTGCGTCTGGCGCAGTGATAGTAAATTAATATACCTCTACTTTATTTACAATATATAAAAGATACTTTGTTAAATTTACTAGCTCCCTGCTTTTTCCAAAAACCTCTCTCAGCTGTGTGTCAGTCATCGAACTAGCATACCCTCGGAAGCTAGCACACCCGTGCACTCGGGTATTTCCGTTTAACCAATCAGATTTGAGGTGGGCGGGACTTGTTTCCGATCACGCCATCAGTTGCTAGGTGACGTAACAATTGGACGGAGCTAGTTTCCGATCACGCCATCTCCGTTGACGTACTCAGACGACGTTAGTATCGATCGGAAACTGTTACCGAACACGTCGTCATGTTTATCTTGTGAGAGGATTGTGAAAATATGTAATGGGGTCAAAGGACAATACCTTTTACATGTATGTACAGTTGTTATGTATATACATGTATTTAGGCTACCTGTAAGTGGTTAACGTCTCGGAATTTCAACAATAAGCTTAGATCTATTTATATACAAATTTAGTATTTTGCCTAGTGGTATAGGAAAAATGTTGAAATATCGAGAAATCATAGCGGAATCAAATTTTAACCTGCGGTTTGAATAGAAGCAAAACAAAACGGACATAGAATCACAGTTATCATCTCAGAATAATTTGTATGTTTGAAGATAAGATTACGTAGATCGATTACAATGTAAAAGTATCTCAATCTCCAATGGCCATTGCCGTACGCGACAGGAATAGAGAGAACGTTAGCGTATGAAAGAAATACATTTTTAGTCTTATCATAGCTTTTGTATGTATCGGTATATTAAAGCAGTTAAAGTATGGGATTAAGTGATATATCAAGTTTCAGGTTTCCCTCGAACTTGCCTATTTCCCTCGGCTCCACAGGGACCTGGCACGAAAATTTTTTAACCAATAGTATACATACTGTATATATATTATAGTATCAAGGGTATGAACTCGGCGGTCGAGAAAAACGGACCGATTTTTTTAAAACCGTGACTATTTTAATAAATGGGTTTTATACAACAATGACGGACATCTTACCTTAAAGAGAAATAATTTATCTTTCCATTGAGTGCTTGATGAACAAAATTGGCCAAGTATTGACGAAGTTATGGCTTGATGAATCGGGAAATTTACGAAAAATATGCTAGGTAGACATTTCCCTGTCCGGTCAAAATGTCGTCTCGGCTCTAATGGGTACCTCAAAAACCAAGCCAAAATCACAAAATCTACGCTTGTGGTGGTAAACAGTACCCATAACTGTGTTCATCCACAATCTCCTTTGGAGGTGTCATGACCAGTACTTTGTAGAAACTCCATTTAAACATCGTGTAGCTCACTTACTTTAACCGTCACCGCCATGTTCGTTTTTCTCTCGGAACGCTTCTCGAGTTTACCGACAAGCACAACATAACATAATTTGCATAATGTAGTCACGGTATGTAAAGTCGATAAGCGTTCCGAAAGAAAAATGAACATGGCGGTGACGGTTAAAGTAAGTGAGCTACACGATGTTTAAATGGATTTTCTACAAAGTACGGGTCATGACACCTCCAAAGGAGATTGTGGATGAACACAGTTATGGGTACTGTTTACCACCACAAGCGTAGATTTTGTGATTTTGGCTTGGTTTTTGAGGTACCCATTAGAGCCGAGACGACATTTTGACCGGACAGGGAAATGTCTACCTAGCATATTTTTCGTAAATTTCCCGATTCATCAAGCCATAACTTCGTCAATACTTGGCCAATTTTGTTCATCAAGCACTCAATGGAAAGATAAATTATTTTTCTTTAAGGTAAGATATCCGTCAATGTTGTATAGAATCCATTTATTAAAATAATCACGGTTTAAAAAAAAAATCGGTCCGTTTTTCTCGACCGCCGAGTTCATACCCATGATACTATAATATATATATGTATACTATTCTACTTTCAGTTTCCCGTTTAATTTATGTTAAACCAGATGGGCAATATCTGGCTATGAACTCCAATCTGGTCAAGCGTATGAATATTTGACGTTTCCGCTGCGTCACTGAGAATGTATACACTGTATACTTACGCCTATACATAACGGTCAAATATTTTTAAAAGTGGTTTTAAAGTTGTGCGGTCTATGAAATCTAATGGTATTATCGTATTGACAAAATAACATGTATAAAGATATTATCGCATAATTTTCATCTGTTAGCTTGTTTCAAACCGTTTTGTGTTGAACTATATTCAGAATCTGATGCTATGGCTGTTCCGTTTATTGAACTTGGTGACGTCAACACTAGCGCAAGCGGGAAATTCAAAAGATATACATGTATAGTTTTGAATTTGAATGATCGTAATGGAAATATAAGTAATAAACTGTTACCAGATTTGACATACAGTTGATATGAAGCCCATCCGTCCGAAAGATAAATATTCATGGCGCCCTAACGGGCGCCATTCTATTTATCTTCCTTCCGGATGGGCTTCATATCAACTGTATGTCCAATCTGGTAACAGTTTATTGCTTAAGTATACTATTGGTTAGAAATTTTCGTGCCAGGTCCCTGTTCTCGGCTCCGCCTCGGGAAATAGACAAAACTCGGGAAACCAGAAACTTGCTATATCCAACACTCGGCAATTCGGACGACGGTGTTAACAAAATACGACCCGCGTTATGAAAATCAACATTTGATTTATTTAGATTTTATTGTTCAGAAGGTGATGACAGGTGTA
The DNA here is from genome assembly GCF_041381155.1 of Argopecten irradians. Lineage (NCBI taxonomy): Eukaryota > Metazoa > Mollusca > Bivalvia > Pectinida > Pectinidae > Argopecten > Argopecten irradians. Next base: position 26,071,724 of record NC_091142.1, on the reverse strand, counting down.
GTATTACCTGTAAGGTAATAACTTTTGCGGCTCTACAAAATAATCGATCTCGTTTAACAATCCCATTTTAAAAATTATAACCTGTTTTATTAGTGGCACTGTGGGTATTTAACTATGTTAATGTGCTTTTTGGAATCATAGACATCGTACGCAACCATCCATACCCGGCTGAATCATTATAAAAGACAGAATATGCCGAAACTGATCTCCCCATAAGATGCTACGAGGAGAGGGAATCGCTTGCATTTTTAGTGTTACGAACCTGGCTTTGAACCTCAAACGTACTATGATCCTGATGATGAATGTTAGATAAAAAAAACAAATATACTCATCATCAAAATATCTAATTTTTATTTATAACGTGGCGTATCAATCTAAGAGGCCGAGACCTTTAGCGCATGATCTACCATAGTAAGCTTTTTAGCATGTTTAACAAGTATTTGATTATTAAATTATCTCCATAATTTTATTTTCCAACCATTTTAGGAACTGGTGGTGTAAAGCGCGACAACTCTTCGTACATTCTGAAGTACGACCCACTCAAACTAGGAGATGTAGAAGTAGCTAGGTAGCTTATCTTTTGCAGATGATTTAGTGATTTTATCTGAGAGTCCAGAAGGGTTACAAAAATCAATAACCGAGCTCGAAAGCTACTGTGCAAAGTGGCAGCTATCAATAAATATATACAACAAAAACGAAAACGGCGATTTTTCGAACGAGAAGCACCACTAAAAACAAATGTATTAAAGTTAAACCATTTCTTTTTAATGGCAAAGAAATTGAACAAGTGAATGAATATAAATATTTGGGTACAAAATTATGTGATAACGGAAAATTTTCGCTTACTGTTAAGGAACTTTGCGCGAAAAGTAAAAAGCTTTTATTCTCAATTAAACAATGCCTTAACGGAAAAGCTGATATACCCATATGACTTTGGAAAAAAGTTATTCAATTCCCTAGTCAGACCAGTTTTGACGTATAATTCTGAAATTTGGTATGCTGATTATTATAGCAAGATAGCAAATATTAATAAAAGAGCTTGCTCGAACAACGCTTTGTTTGACCCATTTTCCTTAACTGATAACACCATTCTAGCAAATTAATTTGAAATTTTGCAAAATGGCTTTGGGTGTTGGAAAGTATGCATTGAATATAGCTTCCAGGGCTGAATTAGGACAGTTTACTTTAGATTGTTTCATAAATACACAAGCTTTATGCTATTTAAGAAGACATCCACGTCCTGGTGAAAGAAGCACTGGTTGCCAGTAAAAATATACATGCAAATGGAACGTATTCTTGGTTTTCCTATGATATATATAATATAAACTTTATTTATTTTACATCGATTACGAAACAAGTTATACAAATCACTTTCGATGGCCAGGATGTAAGCGCGCGAGGGATCTTAGTGTGGAAGGAAACCGGAGTGCCCGGAGAGAAAACCCACGTGATCGGGCAGGTGACCCCTAACCTTTTCACGTCACGATCGAACCCCGGCCGGCTAGGTGAAAGGCGAGTGACTTAACCACTACCCACCCGATCACCTATGTTTCTAATATCATAAAGGAAAATAAGATTTCTTATAACTTTGAAAATGCCAATCCTAGTAGGACGTTTAAACGTAATCTGAAACTGTTATTCAAGAAATCAATACAAGGTACATTCAGAGCCATTTTTACAACTATGTGTAAGATAAATAATTCAGATAATAACGGAAACACTTTTTATATGGTAAATTTAAACAAAACTTCAAGGAAGAAACATATCTTTCTATTAAGGATTTTGAATTAAGAAAATTGCTCGCAAAACTGCGAATTAGCAACCACAGTTTAGAAATCGAGGGGATAGGGTAAAAAAATTCCCCGTTCTCTGCGGTTATGCAAATTTTGTAAAGAAATTGAGGATGAAACCCACTTCATTTTAAGTGTCCCGTTAACTCTACAGTGAGAACAATTTTCTTTAATAGTCATAAAGATGTAATTAACCACCATTCAACAGATTTTGAAAATTTGATACGACTCTTGTCATCTAATGATCTAAAACTTCTGCAGGATTTAGGCCTCTTTGTTAAAAAGTCATTTGAACTGAGGAAAGCTGGCTTGATAAATGTTGAAGTTGTTGTTTTGATCAACTGTGTGTTATGTACATGTATGTTTTGCTATCGATCCCTTTTGTATGGATGTAAGGAAGCAATAAAGTTGAATTGAATTGAATTGAACTAATGATATAAACGTAACAGGAGTTGTTTCCCTTCCCACAGTTTCACAATACTTTTCAAGGAAACTCGTATCACAGAACTCAGATTCCTCATTTTCTCTTTTTCTGTAATAATCAGCCTCATTTGTTGAAGTATTTCTTATATCTAAACTTTTGGAATTCAATCTACAAACGACTTACATGTACATACCATTTATCATCTAGATGATCTGATCCATCGCTGACGAATGACATTGTTTCTCTATCACGAGAGGAGCAGACGAATTTGAATTTTCCATCAGTTACGAAAGTTACTTACTTACGAAAACTGAATCCATGGCACTATGCGTTATATGGAATGAAGCACTGATTGCGCAAGCACCAGAGCAAAATATATCATTTTATATGTATTTTTGTGTTATTTAGACACATGTATACACGATCAACATCAGTTATTCTTAAATTGATGGGTATCGTTATGCTGTGTCGGCGGTGGTTCTGGAACATCTATAATTAATACAAGGATGGCGAACAAGCACGATAAGACAACATGGATACAATATTTGGGTTTTGATTTTCGTTGTGATTCTTTTCTTTATCTGTGTAAGCCTTTTAAGTTATGTTGCAGTGTATCCAAAATGGGACCTAAATGAACTAATAGAGTCTTACATGGGTCTGTCAAGTGTACATGGATATCTCAACCCGAGAAAACGATTTTGGGTGGTCAACCTGATGCTTGCCGAGGGTTGGCGGCCAAATCTTTCTCGAGGGTTGCGATATAACTTTCCACATGACAGACCCATGTTTTCCCTACCTCGGTAAAAGACAGAGTTATCTTCTCCCTAACAACAGCGGTATAACCCTGTCAGGTATGAGAGAAAAACGTATCCAGATATGATATTCCTAGATCGCCACCTTTTAGTAGCGAGTTCGAAACCATCTCGAGGCTATATATATATAAACAGGTGGATGAGGTTATTCTCCGAATACTCTGGTTTTCCTCCATCTATCTCAGCACGTCCATTAAGAGCCCGGATGTTATCAATAAGACATAAAGAACAAACCACTTGTCCTCGTGTAATTTAAGGAAAACAGAGACACAAGAATACGATATAACACTTTAATGTCTATCAGTCGACTTTACACAAAGTGTTTACGGTTTGCATATACTTATATGTACAAAATAAATAGATATTGGAATCACAGATAGGCGTAAAAGATAAACAAACTAATTCCACGTCCGTATTATATCACACTCTCTCTTCCTTTCATCCTATCTCTTCCTTTCTCTTCCTCTCTCTTACGTTGAATTTTTGTCATTCTTTCCCTTTCTCCGACACTCAAATATAACTTAATATATATTTCACATAATGCATAAATTGTTACGAATAATATTCCATCCTATACGTGCGCAGCACAACATAACGCTTTCTATCACACACTATACTGTGTAAGTGTGCAGCACAACATCACATGTATACGAGTTGTATAAAGCTTTCTATCACACACTATACTGTGTAAGTGTGCAGCACTACATCACATGTATACGAGTTGTATAAAGCTTTCTATCACACACTATACTGTGTAAGTGTGCAGCACTACATCACATGTATACGATTCGTATAAAGCTTTCTATCACACACTATACTGTGTAAGTGTGCAGCACTACATCACATGTATACGATTCGTATAAAGCTTTCTATCACACACTATACTGTGTAAGTGTGCAGCACTACATCACATGTATACGAGTCGTATAAAGCTTTCTATCACACACTATACCGTGTAAGTGTGCAGCACTACATCACATGTATACGAGTTGTATAAAGCTTTCTATCACACACTATACCGTGTAAGTGTGCAGCACATACATCACATGTATACGAGTCGTATAAAGCTTTCTATCACACACTATACTGTGTAAGTGTGCAGCACTACATCACATGTATACGAGTCGTATAAAGCTTTCTATCACACACTATACTGTGTAAGTGTGCAGCACAACATCACATGTATACGAGTTGTATAAAGCTTTCTATCACACACTATACTGTGTAAGTGTGCAGCACTACATCACATGTATACGAGTTGTATAAAGCTTTCTATCACACACTATACTGTGTAAGTGTGCAGCACTACATCACATGTATACGAGTTGTATAAAGCTTTCTATCACACACTATACCGTGTAAGTGTGCAGCACTACATCACATGTATACGAGTCGTATAAAGCTTTCTATCACACACTATACTGTGTAAGTGTGCAGCACAACATCACATGTATACGAGTTGTATAAAGCTTTCTATCACACACTATACTGTGTAAGTGTGCAGCACTACATCACATGTATACGAGTTGTATAAAGCTTTCTATCACACACTATACTGTGTAAGTGTGCAGCACAACATCACATGTATACGAGTCGTATAAAGCTTTCTATCACACACTATACTGTGTAAGTGTGCAGCACTACATCACATGTATACGAGTTGTATAAAGCTTTCTATCACACACTATACTGTGTAAGTGTGCAGCACTACATCACACATGAATACGAGTTGTATAAAGCTTTCTATCACACACTATACTGTGTAAGTGTGCAGCACTACATCACATGTATACGAGTTGTATAAAGCTTTCTATCACACACTATACTGTGTATGCAGCACTACATCACATGTATACGAGTTGTATAAAGCTTTCTATCACACACTATACTGTGTAAGTGTGCAGCACTACATCACATGTATACGAGTTGTATAAAGCTTTCTATCACACACTATACTGTGTATGTGTGCAGCACTACATCACATGTATACGAGTTGTATAACGCTTTCTATCACACAAATACGTAGAACTACATCATACTGTAACGCTTAACTATTTGAGATGATCTTTGAGTTATCATTAAGCAAAAGTGACAATGAGGGATGGCCGCGTGCTATGGTCGGTATAGGCTGATACGAGACTATGGAGGGACTCTATTACCTGTGTGGAGTTAACTATATTGGTAGACATATATGTTAGTGGTCTGTCGATCGCAGGTCTTCCTGACAAATCGACAAAAATTCAATTGTTAAATCTGTTTCATAATTGGCTGTTTACTATCGCAAAATGATTTTCTTTGAAATTTCACAACCGAAAACAATATGCGAAAACGTTAACTCTACAGATAAGGGGAGATAACTTTGATTTACGCCATGCTTTTAACAGTGATAATATTGTACAAAGCAGTTTGATGATTCGAACAGAGCAAATATAACTCAAACGTACCTATCTATATATTTCAAATGCTAAAAAAGCAGTTGTCTCTGATAAATATTTTCTAGTATTTGATTTGATCAATTCAAGTAACATAAAAAAAATCATTATCAAAATGACAAAATCTGTAAAGATATGTCGAGATAAAACTGAGTGGACAGACATAGAGATCGTATTGTAATACACCATACTTTCACTGGAACACAGATTTATGTTTTGAATAGATCATAAATGTTTTCAAGGATGTTTAATTCTAGACAATGAAAGAAATACATATTTTATTAACAAAAATCAAATTGCAGAATTTGAAAAAAAAATCATACCATGAAGAAAAGGATTCAGAATATGAGGTCATGTTATGACCTGTAGGTTACACGTGACACGAATGACATAAGAGTCGTCAATGATCGTTAGACATCGGGTCATTCCGGCAAGATTGTTGTCTGTCGGAGAGACTGTACTCAGACATTTAATAAGTTAAAAAAAATCGTAGAAATTGAAAATATACTTAAATACTATAGGGAATGAACAATGCGGAATGTTCTAGATCTACAATCAGATATTAAGTCAAGTCTAATATCCAAACCTCCATTTGTAGTCTCTTGTTTTTCTAATCTTACTTCATGGTATATTGGTCGCTTATATTTGCATGCATAATGTATTTCATTCTATGGAATTATAAAATGGAAAAGAAAAAAAAAACTAAAAAATCACTTATTAAGCGCTGAGATTAAATATGAATTGTGCCGGTCATTTTAATTTAAAGTGACTATTGCAATTTCAATATTGAACCTGATCATGAAATAAATTTGAAATATCTATCTGTAAATAACAAGACATCTGTAGCATAAAGGTGATGTGAATTTCAAGTATTTAGTACACTGTCACAAATAAATAGTTTTTAGTTTTGAAAGTTAAAATCAAAATCCGATTCTGATTGCCTTAAATATGTTACAATAAAAGCAGATAATGGCAACCAACACCAGAGATTGCATACAATCAATAATTAGGCATTAGTTATATAATATCACTCAAGTGCTCAACATCACACATAATCATCCTCGTCACCAACATTACACGACAATGTGTTTGAGGAACTCGATAAACTCCCAATGGACATCGCACGCACAAGTTTAGGTGTGCGAGTGTTCTCCCTTTGATTGTTCAGAAACTCCTTTCTTCCGGTCGTTAAAGGAGTGGATAATTTTGGGACCGGCGTTTCAGAACCGTTCCGGATTGTACCATTATATCCAGTATAATCCAACTGATCATGAGAGGAATACTTTGAAATTTCACCGCATACGTCATCACTGAAATCATAGGTCTGTGACAGATCACCATTAGACAGTCCTTTATTCGGAGAAATATTTTCAAGGTTTGAAGAAGACATTAAGTTTGAGACTGATTTTGATTTTCCTATAGCAGATAGCGATTTTGGTGCCGGGATTTTGGATCGTGGTCCGGATTTATCGTCCTTTCTCGGCTTTGTGTTTATAAGTTCCTTAATTTTCGACACTAACATGCTCGTATGGTCCGACATACTACGTTTGATATTTGTTTCTGGCGCAGGTGCAGAATTTACACTGTTCGAACTTGACTTTCTCGATATAGATGAACGCGTAGGAGTGCTTGGTCGTGGAGGCATGGAGTTGGCTCTTGTGTACTGACGAGGGGTCCCGGAATCCTTTGGTGGGAATGAAGGTGTTTTTGGTCGAGATGGTGTTGAAGCGGTGGATCCGCGGTGGCTTGTTGACGGCGAACTTTTATATGACGACTTTGAACTTTTCCGTTTTACATTTTCGTTACTGTCTAGAGAACAGACATCGCCACTGGCAACGTCCGACTCGTCATGGTCGCTATTGGCTTTTCTTGTTGGATCACTGCTACCACCAGGAGTTTCATTGACTGATGCTCTTAGCTCTTTTGCCTTCAACCGCCGGAATAGTTCGTCCATTTTGGCGTATGCATCAGCATCCTCTGGCGGAGCATCGAGGTCATCGATAGCTACTTCCTTTAAGCCATTGATAGGTAGAGACAGTGCCGCTTTAATCTCCTCCAATGGGCGCGACTCCAGCTCGTGTTCATGAATATCCCGCGGGTTAGGCGTTTTGCAGCGCCTGTACACTGACTTTGGAGGCAAAGATTTGGTCGGTGTTTTTGTCTTTGTGTTTTTAGCGGCTGATTCTACCCAAGCCTCAGTCCTATTATTCACGAAATGATTACCATTCTCACCTCTCTGGACAACAAGGACGTTTTCCTCCGCTCTTTTTGAGGCTGCAGATTCTGGATCGACGCTACGCGGTCGCACACGAAGAGATGAAGTTGGTGTTGACGTCACAGTTTTGGCCCGTGACCTAGATCTGTCGACGTCGGTCAATGGTTTTTGATTTTGAGATGCCGACGCCGCTCTAGCAATAATACGACCTCCACTTGGCCGAGGTGTCTTTGTTTCTTTTGAGTCACATGTGGATAAGACATGGCGTCCACCTGAACGGTTAACAGTTAAAACTGTTTCCCCTTCAACGGAATTCTGTGCACTTAGAGAACTATGTCCAATGCTTGGTGTGCGAGACCTTCGCTGAGGGGCAGGACTCGCGGGAACGGTTCGAGCTATGGGCGGATCGGCCACGTCACCGCCGTAGCAATCATAGGAATTGTCTTTAATCGATTTCTGGGACGGTGTACTGAAACTCCTATCTCTATCCCCTGGGCCGGGAGTACGCGATCTGCGAGGAGTTGCTACAGACGTACTACTAGGCGTTGGGCCAGGAGTAGAGGATCTCTTCGCAAGAAACATTTTTGTATAGGAAGTTGTATTGCCTGCATTTGAAGTCTTTGTCGTGTTTGTCGCTGACGGAGCTTTAGCCAAGATTGTAGCTTTTCTTGGCGTAGGTGGACGGCCACTGTTGGTCTGTGATACATTATTCTGACCAGAATATGCCGGCTGTTTCTCCAAATTATGTATCGAGTCTTTTAAACTAGATAATGGCGTACACGGCCGCGGGATGAGTGAAGGTGTAGAAGGACGAGCCGGGGTAGAAGGCCGCGCTATCCTCTCTTCTGGAGAGTTCATAACAGGTACAATTGGAGTTTCATCTGCTGCAGCAGACTTTTTTATGAGATTATCATCCAGACTTTGAGTCCTGTTTATTTTCTCTTTAGACACTGACGTAAACTCCTCTTTCGGTGAAGATTCCACACTTGATAAAGAACTTTGACGTGAAGACCCATAACTCCGCTCAACGGATGAACTGTGATAACTTCCGTCTGACCTCACACTTAACGAAACGTCACTTCCGGAATATGTCACTAGTTTTTGATCAATACTTCCGGAACTTAACTGTCGCATAGCTTGATATGTTTTCGAGAAATACCTTCCCTGATCTGATTCCGGCTCAGCTGCAACCTCACTCGTTATAGATACGTAACTCACATTTGGTGATGTTTGTTCCGGTTTCGGAGTAACATGTGCTGTAGAATCAAAACTCTCCTTCCGGTATTGCGAGTTTGATGAATCTGTAGGTGGCGCTGTACTTGTTACGCTGCCCGAATCAGTTCCGTACCGACTCGCGGCCAGACGGGCGCGGATTTCGGCAATTCTTTCACTTCTAGAATTGGGCATTTCAGAGGTTAAATCACTTTTGGAACTAGGCAATGTCCTGGTACCAGATTTATTTAAACTGTTATCACTATTTTCATCACTAGCTATTCTAGTTAGAGAACTTGAGCGCAATTCAGTTCTGTTTTGTTCACCGAATGTTCTATTTAGTGAACTTGAACGCTGTTCTGGTTTAGTTTCATAAGAAGTCCTTGTAACACTTCCGGTTGAACTACTTTGTAATCTTGTCGGGGTACTTGGACGTCCTGTCCCTGAAGACCCACTCGCCTGTCGTGTGACCCCGGGGGAGGGCCGAGGGACAGTACCAGTAATCGATCTAGAGACACTTACTGGGGTTGTCGCTCGGAACTGGCTGGTAGGCGTCTTTGGTCTTGACGCAGAACCGACACTTACGGGCGTTTTTGGTCTGGAAACAGAACTAACAGGTGTTTTAGGCCTTGCAACAGAACTGACCGGCGTTTTCGGCCTGGGAACACTGCTCACTGGCGTTTTGGGTCTAGACACAGAACTTACTGGTGTTTTTGGTCGTGCAACTGAAGACGTCTTTCTGGACGGTCTATCTAGTTCGTAATACTCGTCAGACGATTGCGTCGATTTGAGTATTTTGTCTTGTCTAGCACTATTCCCTGTGTCGAAACTTCGAGAAGCGTCCTTTCTATTCGCCCACGTTCTGTATTTTTGAGTTGCCTCCGTTAATTGAGGTTTCTTATTCGGACGTCCCGTATATGTGTGTTTAAAGCTGTCCGTGCTACTCTGGGATCTGGGCGAGTCTAAACTTCCTTCCGAAGTGTTGCCGTTCGGAACTGATAACGCGTTATTTAGGAGACTCTTAAACTCATCCAGTGTCATTGTACTGATTTGGTCTAAACTTAAGTTGTTCTGGTTCGGGGTTGACCCGGACGTCACATCCGTTTCCTCGCTGTCGTTACCGGAAGAGTCCATACTTGGTCGCTGTGGTAACTGTCGTCTGTCGTCAATCCTGGAAGTCCTGAAAAGGCAATAAATAAATAAATGTCACTTATGCACTTAGTGATCAGATACATTACATATCCGGATAACATTCATGTTGGTATTATGCAAAAAGATTTTAAAATTTATACAGACCAAATGTATTGTGACAAGCCATAGCTAAATATTAATAGGATACGAAGTACTACATTTGTAGGCGTTAGTTTGTTCTTAAAACAATAGGATACGAAGTACTAGGCGTTAGTTTATTCTTAAAACAATAAGATACGAAGTACTAGGAATTAGTTTGTTCTTAAAACAATAGGATACGAGTACGGCGTTAGTTTGTTCTTAAAACAATAGGATACGAAGTACTAGGCGTTAGTTTGTTCTTAAAACAATAGGATACGAAGTTACACGTTAGTTGTTTGCTTAAACAATAGGATACAAGTACTAGGCGTTAGTTTTTGTGCTTAAAACAATAGGATACGAAGTACTAGGCGTTAGTTTGTGCTTAAAACAATAGGATACGAAGTATTAGGCATTAGTTAGTGCTTTAAACAATAGGATACGAAGTACTAGGCGTTAGTTTGTTCTTAAAACAATAGGATACGAAGTACTAGGCGTTAGTTTGTTCTTAAAACAATAGGATACGAAGTACTAGGCGTTAGTTTGTTCTTAAAACAATAGGATACGAAGTACTAGGCGTTAGTTTGTTCTTAAAACAATAGGATACGAAGTACTAGGCGTTACTTTGTTCTTAAAACAATAGGATACGAAGTACTAGGCGTTAGTTTGTTCTTAAAACAATAGAATACGAAGTACTAGGCGTTAGTTTGTTCTTAAAACATTTGAAAATATGTTGTACATCGTTAAATAAGCTTCAACTACAAGTGTGTAATGAATCACATCCCTGTAATGTTGTAAGATCACAGTAAGTGTGTATTTCCAAATTATTATGGTATTCATTATAAAGTAACTTATATAGGCCTAACTCTATTGTGCTGGCAGGTTTTAAATCTTATGAATTAAAAATAAGCCAACATAACATTTGCAATATATACATACAACTACTTTTAATCATTTTTATTTCACATCTTAAACAACAATCATTATTATTATTATTGGCTCAGAACAAGTATGGTGAAAATAAGAATATTCCACAAAGATATAATATAAATGGAACATTAAAATTCCTTTTTGAAAATCCGAATCAATGAGATTCATATCAACGACGTGTGTATATTCAACGCAATGTTAACATGGGATTACAACGGAAAACCTTATAAATATGTACTTTTTTTTGGAATCATTCTATATTTACATCCAAAAGTTAACTTAAAGATACTCCACCGCCGACAGATCATAAATGAAATTCATCATTTGAACAATAATTGGTGTTTAATCGTGTATATATATGACTAATTAACACAAAAATAATATAAAATGATTTATTTCGCCTTTGGTGCATGCGCAATCATTACTTCATTTCATATAAGATATAGTGCCACGGAATTTTTTCGGGATGCAATTAAATATTTTTCATATTTTCAACTTGAAGTAAAATTAGAAGCTCGAACTTTTTAATGGTGGTAATGGTGTAAAGTTAGTAACTTTTGTAACTGAAGAAAAATACTAAATCGTCTGCTCCTGTTTTTGATAGTGAAAAAATACCATTTGTCATCGGTGGAGCATCTTACAGGAATAAGTTAATATATTTCATTTTCCCGTGGATATAGACCCCTAATGGCCAATCCCTGATTCCATGCTAAACTAACTTCCTTTGAGAAACTTCAGGTCTGAGGAAACAACAGTCAACAAACACTCCACTGTTTACTTGTGTTTCCGCGCCGGGTGACCCTGTTTATATACACTGAATATGTACAAGGCTTTAAACATCTGATTCGTTCTGTTATCGGGTTTGTAGTCTGCGATCAGTGATTTGGTCACTAGAAGTCTGTGCTTGCAGTAAATACAGAAGTATTTAAATGTAGATGATCATATATAGACTTTAATGCTACAATATAATCAGCGTCAACAATTAATCGACATCAATAAAATATCATCAACTTCAATAATATCATCGACGCTAACATTTTCATCGAAATGAACGATTTCATCAACTTCAATAATATCATTAACTTCAACAATATCATTAACTTCAACAACATCATCGACGTTAACAATTTCATCAACTTAAACGATTTCATTAACTTCAATAATATCATCAACTTCAATAATATCATTAACTTCAACAATATCATTAACTTCAACAACATCATCGACGTTAACAATTTCATCAACTTAAACGATTTCATTAACTTCAATAATATCATCGACGCTATCATTTTCATCGACATGAACGATTTCATTGACTTCAATAATATCATTAGCGTCAACGATTTCATCGACTTCAACAATATCATTGAAGTTAGTAACTCCTTCGATTTCAATAATATTGTCACCATCAACAACTTATATCACCAATTTCAATAACGATACAATCATCAACAACGTCGACAATGCCATCAATATCATCAACATCAACGATATCTTGATAAAAATAGCATCAACGTCAACCTAACCATCAACACAAACACCATCTATAACCATGATAACAAAATCACCAACCTTGATGTGTCTTACATCACTAACGTCAACAATATCATCTAATATGTTTCAATAACAAAAACATCGACATCATTATCAAACAACATCCTAAACAGCAACAAAAACAACAGCATTTACAAGTGTAGCAATAACGATGTTAAAATCGATCACTTGTTATAATATCAGAATAAGGCTTACACCTGTATACCAATAACTATCGAATGTGTATTGTATATTGTAAATGATAACGATCTGTTATCTATTAGAATCGATTGATTATTCTAGCATGAATATTGACAGACAATGTCAACACAGTGGTGTTTTAAGTATTGCCAGAAGGACAAACAACTCTGAGACAATATCTCTGTATCTATCTATGTGTCGTCTGTCCGTCTATCGATCTGTCTGTCTCTGAAGATCATTCGTTCTTTTGATACAAATATCTAAATATTGGTATCAATTATACTTCACATAAATGATGAAAAGTATATACAATTGTTAAAGAAGTATTAAAATAGACCATTCAGAGTCAATTACAATACATTCACATCACATGTACATATGTATTAAGATCTAAATTCTTTAACAGACGATAATATGGATAAAAAGTGTTACCTTTGGTTAGAATTAAATGATTCCTTTGGATCGTAATCCGAACTTGTGATAGAAACGTAACTAACATTAGGGGCCGGTTTCAGGGGCCCATCATTCGAACAAGACGTTCTGCTACTAGTACTTGTGCTATGACCATATAGGGGCATAGCTGAACCCCTTCTTAGTCCATTCAACACATCCATGGTATCACTTTACTAAAGTCATCACTTAATGGTATAAATCCACAGTTTATGAATTGGAGCTTGTCGTAGAAGTTAATTCCACTTTAAAATGTATATCCTTTTGTCCAGTTTAAGGCGATGGGCAAACTTCAACATGTACGCCTGTACCTTTCGCGGTGTAAACGACAGTGCTTAAATTTTTAAAATGGCTAAGAATTTTAAACGTACAGGTATGCGTTGGAAATAACCTTCCACAAAGGTAAATACAGGTAAGTATACAGGTAAGTATTTAACTGTATGTGTCAGCCATGCCTACAATCTTAGATCGAATTCTTTGTCCGTGACCCATTCCAGTGTATATAAGAACTCTGGATCAGAGCCAGACGTCTCCTTTAAAAATGGCCGATCTGAATTCGTGAAGTCTCTTTTAAAAATGGTTGGTCTGATTTTGTGAAGTAGTTATAGCGTGTATTGTATGTATACACTATCGTAAAGTGTAGAGTTTGGAACTTGTAAAGGTATGTAGGATTAAAATCCAATTACTGGCCCATACAATCAGGGTTATCATTAGGTCTTTGTTACCGATTTGAACTTGCAAACAAGGTCTACTAAAACTTTGACCATCACTCAGAACTTTAACCTTCAAGACATATGTTTTCTATTAGGAATGTAATTAATACATCCGAAATAAAGAAACGTAAATAGGTACGTAAAAGACAACTAACTTAATTGAGTTAAGGTTTTTAACTATGAAAAACTTATTCTGACGTCCCGATACCAAATTTTCTATCATCCCTATTCCTCAGTGTTACATCAGACTATAAAAGTTTTTGAAATCTGAATCACTAATGTCATTATTTTATGATAACAAATCACAACCCGTTGTCGTCAAACTAACGAGTCATTATTTTGCTTCCTGTCCTTTGTCTCTTATCGTATTCGACTTTTTGTATTTCAAGCACCATGTTCTATGATGCTTGTCATGACTTTACCAGGCGAAATGTTTACGTTCAGATGAGTGAAAACAAATCAGCCACGGTATAAAGCCATGCACTGATTGAAGTTTTTAGTGTCTGCCATTTTGTTTAGATTGATAATTTAGAATAAATTGAATTTTAATGTATATCGAACATGCTAGCTATCGACAGATGTATCCTGGTTATCTCCCCCTGGCGAACTCTTTTGTTGTTCGTCCGCTATATATATGCATCATGGCCACTTCAGCTCAGCCAGCGTGCTCTGCTCTTTCATCCACACAATTTATAACGGTAGAGGCAGGGTTGCGTATTGTCTTACTATAAGTAGCATTACTTTGTAACGTACGGACGCCTGTTAGGGTTACATTGAAAAAAAATATTATGTCGTTATAACGACTTATTATCTCGTTGTAACGACTTACCTATGTCGTAATAACTAACGACATAGTATCTCGTAATAACGACTAAAGCTATGTCGTGATAACGACTTACTATGTCGTTATAACGACTTAGTATCTCGTAATAACGACTTAGCTATGTCGTAATAACGACTTAGCATGTCGTAGTATGTCGTAATAACGACTTAGTATGTCGTAATAACGACTTGGTTTCTCGTAATAACGACTTAGTATGTCGTAATAACGACTTAATTATGTCGCAATAACGACTTAGTATCTCGTAATAACGACTTAGTTTCTCGTAATAACGACTTAGTATCTCGTAATAACGACTAACCTATGTCGTAATAACGACTTAGTATCTCGTAATAACGACTTATTATCTCGTAATAACGACTTTTTGTATAATCCAAGTTCATGCCCAGACTTATGTCCATTATTTGTTTAATGAAATCAAGGATTTATACGTCCTTGTATACGTCCTTGATGAAATTAAAGGTATATTAAACAATTATAAACTTTGTCATATTAAATATCAATTATTTCTACATTACTTTTACATTTTTAATTTTACCAAAAAAAGTTGACTACGTAACTTACATTTATCATTCATTAAAATGTAAGTGGGGACGTGCACATGTTTATGAAATTTAACAAGGAATACACATTAATAATCCTTGACCAATCAGTACGTGTTTACAAATACTAACACATTGAATCCGTGCCATAACCCAGCATTAACTCCAATAATACTGTGGTATTGTCAGTAATACTGTGGTATTGTCAGTAATACTGTGGTATTGTCAGTAATACTGTGGTATTGTCAATAATACTGTGGTATAGTCAGTAATACTGTGGTATTGTCAGTAATACTGGTTGAGAAAGTTTGCCCAGTGCGTATGGAATGCTTAAAGCTCATTTTCGAACGACACTTAATCATATATCAAGAACTTTCCTAATATGGACACTCTTCCGCTTACTTTCTTAACAACGTTAATTCCTTTTGAGAAAGAATCACTTGGTTTTTTAGCATGTGTTCATATACCTGAAAAAAGTGCCTAAAAGTGTTTCTGTTTTACATCATATTGGTCCAGGAGTAATTTACCTTTATATGGAGCAAATCTTTGTGACGTCTCATTTGTCTATCATATCTAGCGATTATCAGTACTGGTTTGTAACATATTGCTGTTAAGATTTCGTGACATTGTCATACTGAAACATTTCATGTGAAACTTCGGTCATAAAGACACTTTCTTGTGTAGTGGGGAGTGGGGTGGAATTCTCTCTGCCAGAAATGGAATCAGCTTAGTACAGGTAAACAGAACGGACACAAGGACCGTAAATCGAAATATAGCAGAAGAAATGAACTGTGTTGTCTTTTTATTACAAAACCTCCATTACTATTCTGTCACTATATTTTTGTACATTATAACGAACGAAGACTTACTCTAAAGTTCAATCAAGTACACACAATAGATTCTTTACTGACTAACAATTACTAATTCTCAGGGATGTTTATCACATACTTTTAAAAAAATAAACAATTTTAAGTAGACATAGTTTAAATTGGTGTTCAGTGCGTAAAGCAAACGAAGAACGTAAAAAAATCCTATCGAAACCATGTAAAGACGTTTTTCCCTAAATAATCCTCTAGAAAGATCACATGGATGGGACTAATGTTCATTAAAGGCCCACTACCTTTCCGGAACAAAATTTAAATGTTTCTTAAAACATTAACAACATAAGGAATACATACCGATGGCCTAAGATAAGGTAATAACACCAAACATATGCAAGATTTCCTGAGTAATATATAATAACAGTTGGGAGTCATCGCCGTTTTGCCGTCTGTCGCAGTGATAGTCAACTACCACGCGGTATATAGGACGACGGTGGGAAACATAATACGACCCGCGTTATGAAAATTCACATTTTATTTATTTTAATTAAATTTTCAGAAGATTATAATATGTGTAGTATTAACGGTAAGTTAATAACTTTTGCGACTCTAAAAAATTATCGATCTCGTTTTACATTCCCATTTTAAAAATTAAAAGACGTTTCGGAAAGGTAGTGGGCCTTTAAATAAAAAATATCTGATTTATAAATTACTTGGAAGTGTTTATATATACATAGGTTTAAAGTGCATATTATGGAAAATCATCAGTTACACACATGTGACACATCTGCAAACGTTTACAAAGAAATCACTGAAGCACACAATTCACGTGTGTGACACGCATCTCTAAAGTGCACATGTTACACGTGTTTGTCTAGTATAAGCATACAATAAACTACATGTGTGGCACATATCGAACACACACAAACAGCTACATATGTGACACATGATGATGATGATGATGTCACACATCTCTAAAACATACACCCAGCTTAATGTGTGGTGTTTAACATGTCCCCACACAACTAGATACATATGTACATGTGTAAAACATTTATAAAGTACACAATCAGATGCATGTTCATGTGTGGCACATTTCTAAAGTTCACAACCAGATACATATACATGTGTGACACATTTCTAAAGTACACAACCAGCAACACGTGTGTGACACACTCCACGGCACACATCCAACAACACGTGTGTGACACACTCTAAATCACACAACGAACTACACGTGTGTGACACATCTATTAATCACACAACGAGCAATACATGTGTGTGACACATCCCTAAAGCACACAACCAGCAACCCACGTGTCTGGCACATCTCTAAAGCACACTACCATATACATGAGTGTGAAATATCTCTTAATAACACACGTAGCCTGCCTCACATGTGTGACATATTTCTAAAGCACACAGCCAGTAACACATCTGTGTGACATATCTCTCAAGCCCAAAACCAACTACACGTGTGGGGCGTAAGTGTGTGACATATACGTACCCCTACAAACACATATGTTTGTGTCGCACAGATCTGCTACATTATTACGTCTGTTAGTTTAATACGAGACTGAACAAGTTCACGCTTAATATACATGTATATTTCTATACAAGCCATTAGATAGAATCCGATACCAAACTTTGATAATCGAATATTTCTCTTTGAATTTGATACCTAGCTACACATAAATGTATGGCAATCTATATTTCTACCACCTGAATTACTGGGGTCCATTTGGTATTGAATGTGTGAGTCACACGACAATCTTTTAACCTACCGGTTTTTACATTTTTTGTCGTGCATTATCATCTCATAGTATTAATTATTTCAAAAAATCAACAAAAGGTAGTGTGCTTAACTTTTTTCAATTAAAAATTTTCATGAAGTAATCTATTTTATTACGATCAATATTTTATAATAGTTTCGCTGACAATAGCTAATTATTCATCGCTTTAAAATCAGTAGAAGATAAACGGTGGTAGTTTACGCAGACCGCTGTTATTTAATTTATGACTGTTTTCATTTGTAGGTAATTTAAATATCGGAGATTTAAATGTCCCCAGACACAAATAATACTTGTTGTTGTGTGAATACGGTTTATTGTGTGGGGGTATTGTGTTTCTGTACTGTTGTCTAAACACTACATGTACGTACATAGGTCTATATACGTCAGAATATTCATATAATGGTATATACAATGCGCACAACAAATAAATCCCAATCGGGACAATCTTATATTTCATCACCCCGACCCCTATCCTATAGGACCTACAGCCCTATTCCCCAACCCCCGACCCCAACATGAATAATTTAGAGATGAAATATAGCCTTCGAATTCATAATATGGTAGATTTTAATGGTTCCCATCGAAATGCAAAACTTCGTTGTCTTAACCTCCCCCCCCCCTCCCTATTTTTTTCTGCCTTAAGTACGATATGGCAGATTCAGCTAATAAATAAATTCATTTCAAAATTCGTTGTTGAATAAAAATATTCATATGTGTATATTCATTAGATTTATTTTTTCGGTAAAATTGGGCACATCTCTTAATGACACAACAACACAACAGTACATGTATATGATGTTGATATCCAAAATGTACAATATCGACTATACAGAGAAATGGGAATTTAGGACGAACAGATTTTGTGTACTCAAATTATACAACAGTGTTAATGCCTGAAATGTCTTCTTAATCATGAATGCTTGTAAAAAAAATTTGCATACATATTAAATATTCATTACAATGTATAATCTATATACAAAACGCTTACATCGTCCAATTAGTAAAAACATCATCTGTATCCAGGTTTGTTTAAACCCTATGACGTATAGTAAAACTCAAATTAGTCAATACAAACGTCAAATTAGTCAATCTCCGTTTCAATTCCTTTTTTTCTGACTCAAATAACATATTCAAACGACTTTTACATATTACTTCAGTTATTTTTATCTCTCTAATTTAGTCTCGGTTCAACACACCGAAGCGACTTATTTTGTATACGCGTGCGTCCTTTTAAAGTTTGAGATTTCATTCAAAATATGACCACACATTTCCAGAACAGAAAGAAACTTTCTTTTCATTTTCTTGCTGTGTTAAACTATTAAAATACAATAAAATCTGTGATCTTTTTAGTAAGATATACATAATTTGCTATAATTTGTCGATTTAGAACGTGTGAAAGTTGTCCGTTCACATCTCGATCGTCTAAGCATAAGTTGCTATTGGTACATACATATATATATATATATATTGAAACTTTCCTGTTACAGTATCTTACTAAACAAAGGCATTAATCATTATTAAATCTTCATTGTTCTGACACCAAACAATAGTTAGTGAAGTTAGGAATCAATAATTTTTATTTATTGATTTATTTGTTCAATATTGAAAGGCGAAATTTCTGAAAGATCATAGCTGGATACGTCTAACTTTACGGTACGCATTGCAGCTTAAAGCTGCTCCGCCGCTGACAAATGACATTTTTTAGGTATCAAAAACAGGAGAAGAAGAACTAGTATATTTCTTCAGTTACAAAAGTTACCTAATTACACCATTACTACCATTGAAAAGTTTGAACTTCTCATTTTACTTCAATATAAAGATATTAAAAATAATTCATTGCATCACGAAAAAATTTCCGTGTCACTATGTCCTATATGGAATTAAGTACTGATTGCGCCAGCATCAAAAGCAAAATGAATTATCTTTTGTATTAATTAGACATAGATTTAAAATTATGTTAAATTGGTGAGTATTGTTTATGCTCTGTCGGCGGTGGAGCATCTTTAAACATACTTGTCATTCCACTGTCTTATCTTATAACGTGCATTTTCAAAATGCCCTTCAAATGACCGAGAAGTACCCAAGGTGAAACAGAATATAATACAATAACAGCATTTGTAATTGTAACGTTATGTAGATATAAGTGGGCCAGAAAAGAATGTCTTTTTCGTTTCATTTCTAGGGTTAGGTAACCTCTGGGACTAACTGGACTCTACAAGTATACAAATGAGCAAAGTCGTTTTCCAATAATGTAAGTTTAACGCTTCGATTTATGGAGAAACTTTCACTCGATAATATAGGTATACTGTCACCTGTTAAGAGACATTCATTGTACACCAATTTTTAAGGATGCAAAAGGAAATAAATACGGGAATACACAAAGTACAAAATTATGAATAACCTTACCTATTCCTTGTCGATGGTCATGTTTGCCATACATTATAACGGGAGTACTAGTACATATATAAAAGTAGTACTAGTCTACACTACTATATTACATTTAAAAGGACACGTCCATCAGACATAACCAATACCGTGGATTTAGAATACTTACAATGTGTTGTAATATTTAATCAGCCAACACATTTACCTGTTCATACCTGTATACGTTCACCTTTAATGGCAAATGAATGCTAGCTACCTGTCTCTGTATATAATGACATACATATAACTTACCGAGGGGTAGATAGGCTAGTATTCCTCCTGCTCGGCCCGGGGGATACACAGTGACGAGACGGCCCCGGGGATACACAACGCCTCGCTGGGGAGGGGGACGTACATCTCCGGGGGACGGGCACAGCTGATTTGACGGGTGAGGCAGGCCTTGCTACCTGTGACACCTGAGATCGACTAGCACCTGTCGTTGTTGTTGTTACCTGTGCAGGCTTATTAGTATACGAAACCGGAGACGGTGAACGGAATTTAGCCGGAACTGGTGACTGGCTCCGTCTCGTGTTATTAGATATGGATTTTTGTCCTGCAGAAGAGTCCGATATTTGATTACTATAAATAGATTCACTAGGCATTGAAACTTTCCTGATAGGTTGTGAAGGGATTTTCCTGGGACTTGATGCTGGAGAGGGAGACATACTGCGCATGCGCGCCGGAGATGCAGGCCTCTGATTGGCTGAGACAGAGGAAGGTTGGACAGACATTTTCCGGGGAGATCTTGGAGTCGTAGGGACGGAATGAGAGACTGCGGTGGTACTCGCCCGTCGGGCCGGGGTTCCTCCTGCCCGGGACGTAGACTGTCGATGGCCTGTTAATATAAAATAGAAACACCAAATAGATCATATGATATCATAACATGCACTTTGATTAGCGACTTGATAATTCAACACGCTATTTCATTGCATTGTATAAGTAACAGTGTATAAATGAAACCCAAAATGAATCAAGTAAACATACAAACAAATATATGTATATGTATAAGTACAATACATGCATGATATATTTTTTTTTAAAAACAAGCTTATAAGCACTCTGCAAGCCTATATATTCTTAATCAAAGGACTTCGCAAGACTTTGGAGTCCAGGGCAATCACAGTGTGAGGAATGTACGTTAATCACATGTAGTTACCCCTTGCATTGTAAATTAGAATGCTTTGACCACCTGTTTTCCCCTAAACTTCCACACAGGTTACAAATATATGTTTATAACAGTCACGGTAGTCTGTCTATTAAATGGATTGGTCCGTAAATTTCATAAGTATGTTAGATTTTCTATTCCCAAACTCTTGTACTCTAAATACTGGACATTCGCTAACCAGCATGTTGAACTCTATAACTTCATGCCTTTTATAAAATTTTGGATAAATGGCATATTTTTGTAATATTCTTGTAAAAGAGATAATGTGTCATTGCAATTAACCGACGGTGTATATATCTAATCAATTTCGCATGATCTACACCTGCCAATATCTACATTATCCTGTTGGTTGACACGCTCTCTTCTGTCAAGATGACGTCACGGTTTTTGTACGTGAAATTGACTCAAATGAATACTGATAGCGATTTCTTTGTTGGAAACAAATAAGGTAATTTATTTCATTTATTGATTAACTCAATGAACTATACGGTACTCTTTGTGCTTATGCAGGCTAAATTAGGATGTAGTTGGTTCTTTAACTGGAAGGGTTACAATAGTGTCGCTTTTGACTCGGTATTTTAAAAAAATGAATTGCGTACAGTGACAAAGGTTTCAATTATTAACTCAATGCTTATATAGACATATGAAATATTTTGACTTCTTCACACCAAAGTCTATAAAAGTTGTAGTTTTTGATCCTGAACATAGAAGAAGTAGGATGACTGGTTCGCCCCTTGTCAGTAATTATTGTGACTGGCTAGGGTGTGTTGCTTGGTACCGTCGGCAGCATGCTTCAGTGATATCGCACTATAAAAAGGGCAACAGTTCCACTATACAAGAAGACACAACACGAATATACCGCAGTCTCCCAAAACACGCACCGAACACTCTACTGGATAAACATGACTTTGGCTGTTAATAATACGTTATTTAACTAAAGAATCAAACTGACGTTTTCTAGCCTTATAGGAGGTCACCATATTGTGTAATGGACGCTATATGGTATCACAATACACTATTTTGTAATCGGATTATTCCATTGGTAGTAATTAACACATATCTCATAAAATGTAACTCAGGAAAAACACAAAAAAAAAACAGATTTCGGAGAATAAAAATCAGTACAACTGGGCACCCATTTTTCATATAATTTATGAAAACAACAACAACAACAACAATAATTGAATTCTGTAAACCTTGAAAATCCTCAATGGCCAAGTCCGCGTGAAGAAATATCGACATTTTGATTGTGAATGCATAATTTAGAACAAGTTTGTTTTCACTGTCCAAAACTACTACACAATTTAAATACGAGGAAAACCAATATTCCTAATTACACATTACAAAGCAATCTGCGAAGGCGAGTTCAGACTATCTATTTTTAACGACTCCGTTCTGTTGGTCACTACAGCTAGTGATTCTGTGATAGTTTTGTAATTGTTTATAAGATTTTGTAATTATTTGCAGCAGGTGTAATTCAATTTACTAGATTGACAATAGGGTGTCTTTTTTCAGAGTTGCGTGCAAGCAATCTTCACTTTGTATCCATAAGATGTTCCAATTATATTTCGCCACTAACCAACTACTTTTGTATGTCAATTTCTGTAATTTTACGCCTTCCTTTGTAAACAAAACAATGTCTTTTTCCGCTCATTAAGAACGAAACTAGCCTCGTCATTTATTAAACAGTGTTATTTTCAGTGTCATTGTAATAGTGAAAGTCGACACGTGAAATTGGAAACAACGAAATTCTGCTCTAATCTCTCGTCCGACATTGTAATAGAAAAGAAAAGAATACAGATAAATGAACATATGATTCTGAAAAGTTCGCATATCGGTATTGAATGTTTACTTGCACTGTACTTTTACATTGTATTGAATAAGATAATTGTACAGTGTATGACAGGTGCGACTATTGTATGTCAGGTGTGACATTTACTGTCAGGTATGACATTTACCTCTGGATAAGCGTATTAACATCGAAGTGTAACAATATAACAATCTCCCTCTAGATAGTGTCCGTTTGACAAAAATAAAAACCTAAATAGATTCATCCAAAGGCAATACACGAGTTTTTCTAACAGTTAACTACCGTTTACGTCCAATGGAAGGCATCGGTGACCTAATTAGGTAACAATGTTATGTATATTTATGTATATAAGTATTCTCAGTAAACGTAATATTGTTCAATAAGATAAAGATTACGCTTTCTGTCGACAGAAAAGTCGTTCATTCATTAATATTCATTCACACAGAATTAACCTTTTCAAGGACAATGACTTAAGTATGAAATATGCAAGACCGATAACTCTATTCATATTAATCGAAAATTGGCTCTACGGGAAGTGTTGCGGTGAACAGCAGATGTGTAACTAGATTATTTATAGGTAAATGCACGGTGTAGTTGAGAATTAAACATAAGCCCTCCAGAGGTATGTATAATATCGACCAGGTCATTAACCTGACATCCGGAGTATCGATCTCTGGCTAACAGGGCCGGATAAATGGGGGTCGAACGTCACACTTTCTGTAAGCCCAGCGCAATATTGTTGGAACACAACAGGTTTTTGTGTTTATTTCAAATCAGTGTACATGACAGTTAAAATAGGAAACGCGATCGGTGAACATTATCCGTATTCGCCTGGGGAGCTGTGTAGGTATCAGAATCAATGTAAATAGAATGTATAATGTAGCAGTCGAGTTAGTTCCATGTTTTGACAAATACAACACCATCTAAAATTGTAAGCATGAGTGATTTTTTCTATTCTGGTTATTCCAGTTATAACAATAATAACATCATCCCATTTATTTGATTAAGTCAGCTTTACTCGATCGACAAACTCTTTACGTCATAGTATACCCCTGCGATAATTTCTGATGTTAACCAATCCTTAGTAGTCGAAATGTTAAAATTGTTATAATAAACCTGTATCATAATATATCATAAACTGTAGCGCATGAGTAATTTACCGTATTTTATTGTTTTCATATTGTATTGTGCATTAAATGTAACTCGTATAAAGTATCCTTTAATAATCATCTTGTCTTGTTACTGTAATGGACACTTGAGCGTTTACACCTAACAACTGGAGATTTATATTTTAGTCAATCGAATACAAAACGGCGCCAAAGCGTTGTAAAGTCTAAGTTCCGGTACTTCATTTTAAGCACGTCAATAAAAGAACATTTTTGTAAGTAAGAATGGTATGTCACTATGGTGAAATACTGTTATTTTTTGTATATTTTATATTATTTTGTATGCGAATGCTCATTGTCGGATCAGACACCTTATATTGGCATCCAAGATATTAGAGTTACTCCCCTTCATTTCAATCAATTATCTTTTAAAGTCGTTTACAAAAGACAATGCAACCCAAAAATGGCAAAAGACGTTCATGAATGATCATTTCGTATTGAAAAGTGTTTGAGACACTGAGTTATAAACATCGTTGGTTTTTTTTGTATGTGTGCACAGATGCAAATAGTAACAGTCTGATCTATCAGAGTTACTCCCCTTTGTTTCACTCCCGTAATGTTCACAATTTGAAACCCCGCTTAATTCGTGCTCCGCTACAAACGGAGCACGAAGTAAGCGGATATCAAACAACTGATTTTAATCAGATTGTATATATATAATGTTCATCGCTTTAGAATGGAAGCAATTTCTTAATAATAGGTTTGATTAGTTTTTTGTCGAACACTATTGTCTCTGCATTCGCCATAAGACTTATATGTGCTTAGTGCTTATATTTCTTGTATTCGATAGATATGTAAAGGAGGTGACGATTTGCCCCCGCCTTCTTTTCAAGCAGCCAATTTCACTCTCCTTGCATGCAGTATCACTAGATGTCTTTGTAGCCATATACGGATAAGTTTTCATTTGATATACACGTATAAAAAGAACCACTCAACATAAAAGGAATTATATTTATTTGTGATTTCGTTTTGTCTACCGATTGATACGATAAGCCTCGACCTGAAATAGATTTATTTACAAATATTTACATTTATGAGTTTGATTTACATACAACATCTATTATGTCGGGGGAGATGTTTGTAAAAGAAATTATTGTATTAAGGATAATTCCTTTTAAACCTCAGCAAATTAAGATTTCTCTGACAAAGCAATGTGCTTGAAATCGATTAGATCTGGTATTGTGTAGACAAAATTATATTTGCTTAAGACTTAACACAGTTACAAGGACAGACCTAAATGTATACATGTATATTTTATAAAGGCTTGTTTTCATATTTAGTTTGCTTTCATTCATAAGCACAAACGTTGTGAGCTCTAACTATTGATTTTTAAAACGACTCATTTACAAACGATTCTTAAGTTTCCTTTCTTAACATTTTTCAATCTTAAACATTCCATACGTCTTTTGATTGCAACATGGAATATGTAACCTAATGAAGTTTATAATGATAATTTCAAACCTACATCACTTTGACCGAGAGACGTAAACCTTTTAAATCACAGTATAACATGAATAAATATGTACCTGTTGATTTTCATGGATTTGTGTAATGTATAAAAGGTGAAAATTATAAATCAATTGAATCAGCGATATAATGACACGGACAGTTATAATGTAGCCGTTCAAGGCCGGTCCAACACCCGTGACGTCACCACAACCACGTGACCAATCATACGGAAATGACCTGAATAAATGTTGTTGGAATGTCTTTTGAAATTACTAACCGTGCGTCACTAAAATCGAAAGCAAATGTCGGCAAAGGATATAGGTTTTGTGTAATTTATATATACACACGAGACCAAAATATACGATTAGCGAGTCTGTATTCAATGATCTGTGATTCATTTAACCATACAAATATAACATGGTATGTAAAGCTACTCTAAGAGATCCTATTCAAGTGGCACATTTAGAAAGAGTACGCGCCAATCCTTCACCATTTTGTCTCTGTGATGTCATAAAAGGGCTATTCAAGAATCAAAATATTTTATAAACGTGTTTAAGATCTCGATCTTGCGTAAACATCCTAAATAATGAAGCATGTAATATTTTTTTATGATTTTAGAGATCTTGAAAATGTTGCTCCTCCCACGTTTAAGTATAAAGTCACGTACGTGCGAATGTGATTAACGTCTAATATTGAACCAACAATCATTATCATTCAAGACCTGATTTTGAAAACAAAAAAGTGGGTTAGAGATTTCCATCAGATCATCAATCTCTTTTGTATTTCAGAATTTCTTATCGATTCCACGCAGTGGTACCCATAACACCAACATGAAACGATGCTTTATAACTTCCCAATATTAATTATCTGCTGGTATCGAAAATGGTAAATCGATATTTGTGTTGATGTATTTCACATTCTCTCAGAGTGAAAATACTATTGATGTAACACTTGTTCATAAATCGGATCAAAATTACTGTCACCATTCCACGGGGATCAGAGAGAGGCTGGAATGTTTGATGGTAGGTCGCGTATAAATCTCGGAACCAAATGAAATCCGGATATCGTAAAATAATTTTAGGTAGTTCGGCCTCGTTTGAGCTTCCAACACGGTCAATGAAATACATGGTTTGAAAATTGATGTTCAGATTTGCACTCAATCAACAGCTACATAATGCTTATGTCTATGAAGATAATGAGTTTAGATTAGATAATAAATTTGCATTTAATTTCTTATTAATCGGGTGGAGGGTGTCACAGGAGAATGAAACATGAGAAAGATCGATAACTCCAAAAATAATTTAAAGTGCTTCGGATAAGTAATCTGTGAAAGGAGTGTGGCCCAAATATAGTTCAATAAAAATTCTCTCAAAAGAGAAACTTTATTTCATTCAATACACACGATGACCTGGGTCATTAACTATGAGATTAATAATGTTATATGTATAAACATTAAAATTAAACTCATTAATGATTCATTCACACTTCCGACTACGACATTTCCTACTTGTTCACACATTAGAATGACTTCAATCAAAATCATTGTTTAGAAAATTAACATGAATTAAGATGAAATGGAAAAATAATCTGGTTAAGTAGTATCAAAGCTAGATCTTTTTGTTACCGTCTTGGTCTAATCGATTACATGAAGTATGACATTACTGTATTTTTACGTAATTAAAATGATATTGGTATTAATATTAGGTAGAGAGTACTTTAACTGTAACAGAGCCTTTATACCCTTTGGTTAGATTATATTGAGTTTTAAAACTGCTCTTTTAAGAGTCATGGTCAATTAGGACAAGTATCGGTTACTAAAAATAGCTGAAATTCCCGCATATAAAACCAATATATCTTATACCGTAAATTGAACTCGCGATCATAAAATTGAAGAGGCGCAAATGATAGAGAACTAGCTAGGTATCATTACAATATTTGAATTTACATATATACTAAGAATTTCTCGTTACTTTCAATCTCTTCATGTATTCTCTCCCTATATCGCTCTCTGTTACCCTATTAAGAAAAACATATCAATTTAATTCTCCAAACCTATGTTATACATTAAAGCCGCATGATCCGTATCTTTCAGGGTCTGTAAAACAAAAAATGACAAGATATGGTGTAATAGCCCTAAAAAGTTATGAACTTTCCCCAAATTACAAGTCTAGAAAGTTAAGAGGTCCAAAGATATAAATATACAAAATTTTATTTTAGACTTACGCGCGGTCCGACAGAAAGTCAAAAGTTAACGCCTCCAAAGCTTCGAAATGCTACTTTGCGCATGTCCGGAAATAAAAGTTGTTTACCGCAATGGAGCGAGCTTTGCAGTGAAAGCTCGCCGGCTTAGAATCAACTGCTGATTCGAAGTGAATAAGGAAGTTATATCAACTAAAAATGTTCTGAATTGCTAAGAATATTATATGGAAACGAATTCGAGCTATGACAACAACTATGATTTGTGAATGATCTACCAAAACCACATAAACTGACTTCTCTTCGTCTCTATAAGGTGAGTGGGGCCCCGAAGGGGTAGGCCTACGGGTTATATTCTGTAAGTGTTTGGTCGCTTTTTGGAATTGGTACCATAGTAAAATAGAGATTAGAAATCAGGAAAAGTGTTGATAAATTTGGGAACATATAACAGATTTAATCATGGATTACAACAGAAGCATTAATAGAGTCATACAAAAAATGTACAAACACAGTACTCAAAACCTGTTCAGAGAATCTATCCCCTGGGCTCAGTGCCATATTCCAGCTATCCCTAGACACCGGCAAATTACCAACAGATTGGCTGAAGGCAAACATCACTAGCGTCTACAAGAAGGGAGATAAACACCTGGCTGAAAACTACAGACCAATATCCCTTACCTGCGTCTCATGCAAAATTCTTGAACACATCATCTGCCGCCATCTCATGTACCACCTAGAGACCAATAACATACTTACCAACCTCAATCACGGCTTCAGGAGTGGGTATTCATGTGAATCACAACTCATCGTCACCATGGAAGACCTACTGCACTCGCACGATAATAATACGCAAACAGACTGTGCCATCCTTGATTTTTCCAAAGCGTTCGACACCGTTCCACACAAGAAACTGCTACACAAACTGACATCTTATGGAATAGATGGGCCAATCCACTCATGGCTATCCCACTTTCTAACTGCAAGATCTATGCAAGTAGTCCTTGAAGGAGTCCAATCCAAATCAGTGCCTGTGGACTCGGGGGTCCCCCAGGGTACGGTACTAGGACCAATATTGTTCCTATGTCATATCAACGACCTCCCTGATTGTGTCCAATCACAAACCCGCCTGTTTGCAGACGACTGCCTCCTTTATAGGAAGATAAGATCGCACAACGACCATGTAATTTTACAACAAGACCTTAAACACCTGGAAACCTGGGCTAACACATGGGGTATGAAGTTTAACGCTAAGAAATGCTACATCCTAAGTATTAAACAAAAGACCACTCACTTCTACAACTTGGACAATACCATCCTCCAACAGGTGCGATCAAATCCATACTTAGGTATTACCATCTCTGAGGACATGAAATGGCACCAACATATAACCAACATATCCAAAAGAGCAAACTCCACCCTCGGCTTCTTAAGAAGGAACCTACGCAGCTGTCCACAATCTAGTAGGCGTAGCGCATATGTTGGACTAGTAAGACCAATATTAGAGTACGGATCAATAGTATGGGACCCATATTACCAAAATGACATCAATACCCTAGAGCGTATACAGCACCGTGCAGCGAGATTCATCACGGGAGACTATAGATCCAACAACACAGGCTGTGTAACAACAATGCTAAACAATCTGGACCTACCACCATTAGAGGTCAGACGTCGACACAACAGACTCGTATATCTCTATACAGGGTCGTGGAGGGGTTAGTGCCAGCTATAACTCCATCAGATTACCTTATACCAAAAAAACAGGGAAGACAAATTACTGCTAAGAACCTATGTGACTTTAATTCTATCAACATCGTTCACAGATCAATATGTAACAACGACAGAGGCTTCAGAGTTAAATCGCCAAAGACTGACCAATACAAGAACTCATTCTTCACTAGAACTATACTAGATTGGAACCACCTGGATAATAGTGTAGTTCATTGCAGCAGTATCGAGGCATTCAGATCAGCACTCGAAACGCGCTACTAACCAATTCTGCGCTCTCTCTCACCCGCCGCAAAATTACCAGTCCTGGGATATAGCGGCGTAACAGATACAGATACAGATACAGATGTACGTGTTTCCTTAAAAGATGATCACATTCTTCAGTGTTATACATGTACGATATACATGTAATGTTAGCTACTGTTACAGGCTTACAGCGTCAGGAGTGTGATATCTTTTCTGATATCTATTTGTGTATTGATGTATATCAGTGATATATATCCTTTTACTGCATGCTATGGATATTATTGTATTAAAGAAGCCACTTTCAAACTTAATTCATCAGTGTTCGTGTGTATAAGATTGTATTTTTTTAGACTTACAGTCACTTAGTCACCTACTCGTTACATGTATCCTATCTGCTGGTCTTAATTATATAAAATTCACACCAATACATCATAAGTGGTGTGAGTAAAGAATAGTAATTGACTTTTTTAAATATGTATTATATATTATGTCCAATATATTTAGGCTACATAAATTCTGGCACTAATTAGAACCATTACTCTTCACATGAAAATGCCTAGACCTCTGTAATTCAATAAATGACTAACTTAGTGTCTAGTGAGGTTTGATTTTGATAAATGTGTTCAAAAACTGTGTAATTGTTATAAATTTGTGTTTGACATAAAACAATTGGAACTAGTTTGATTTACATGTAGGCTTGTATACAGTATTTATCTATGTACATAACTGACATTTACTCCACATTTTCTTTATAGAATATATGGGACCTTCAACCAGATGACAGAAGTGCAAGATGTGATGGCAGCTCGCCCAAAAATAAAAGGGAAAAACAACTACATGTATCTCTGAGATCAAAACTGACAGTAAAAAATAAAGTCTGTTTGTAATGTACCCATTATGAACCAGAAAGAAATTATTTTCAAGAAGGAAGGACAGAACAAACCTAGCATAATTCTTTACTATTATCACCAGGATATTTTCAAATTATTCATTTCTTCTTCACACAAATGAAAAAAAGGAATAATAATGATTATTGCATGTTTACATACCTAGTATGTATAACTTTTGAATAATTTATATGGGACAAGGATGTAATTCTAATTTATGAACAATAAACCAAATAAAATAATATATGTCATTTGTCTGAGTTGTTTAATTATGTAGTGTTCATTTCAGAAATGTTCAAATACAGAAAATAAATAGCAAACAAGACTGGAGCTAGATCAAAGGTTATTTGGGTCAAAAGTCAGTGTCAAATCTCAAGATATTGGCTCTATAGATATACATATATCCCTATGTGTAATAAAAAAATCTTGTTGTGTAATACACAGATTGCACATATATATAAGAATATCCATATATCTGTAGAGACAATAGCCTGTGATGCATGTTGTTAAATTGCATTATTCATTTTTGACTATTTTAAGTTGCAAAGTTTTGATTGATTTAGAAAGGAATAGACTGACAATAACTTCTAATTAGTCCAGGTCAATCAAGGTCTATTACATGTACAAGCTCTTAGCAACTTCACATAATTAGTGTTTGGAGCAAGATCACACTAAAGGAATTAGGATTGCTTGAATATATAAAGATAAACTATCAAAATACAACTAATAAAGTTAGATTTTCCACCAGGTTAGACTATATACATACTAAAAAATGAATTTTACTGCAATTACTCTGATGACATTATAATATCATGCTATGGTCAGCTTATTTGCTACTGGATGCTATTTTGAACTCCAGTCATTTTTCTATTGACTTAGAATTCAATGCACAATATGTGTACATGACACTACAATGCATATGAATGTGCTATTTGTGCATGAATATGATTGTATAAGAAACATCTAGGTCTTTTATTATGCATGTTTCTGATTAATTTGATTCAGAGGCAAATTCACGGCTGGACATCATATTATATGGTAGCTATATGGTTCATTGGCAAGCTATCTGTACATGTACATCACAAATTTAACTAAGGGAGCTGTCTTCATTATCTACACAGAAAATATATACATTTATAATTGCATGTTAGACATTCAGAACTTTTAACACACATTAAACCACCTTATTGCAACCTCAACCCCATTTTTTTTTTAATTTTCTGTAATCCTTGAAATCATATAACCAAATGTTTATAGTTTCACCAGAAATTTATCATCATGTTTTTAACGAACATGGAGCTTTTCCAACATAAATATCAGAAATATACATAAAATAACATGTATTAAGTTTTATACTGGTTTATGGCGGTACATGGTGATTATTTAACTAATAGATATGTATACACATATGACATTGAACAAAAATGCATATTATGTCAAGTTTGCTCTCCGTGCTTATTTTACTTGATTTATTATTATATTTCATTTGGACCTTTATAAAACAAGTTATATGGTTATCCAAGGCAAGTCAAATATCGTCTGAGATATTTATTTTAAAATATATCACCAGAGTAGAAAACCATTTTCGTCTCTATATATAGTACGATGTGTCTTGTCTATTTCATTATTTATCAACACCATTATTTATATATCTGGTACATTTTTGTACAATTTATTATCTTGTCTAGTACGTTGTATGGTATCGCAACACGTATTTTATACGAAGTTTAAATACCGTTCCCACAGAAATCCCTCCGGTGGCCCCCAGAAATTAGGCAAAGCATAGTCAACCGATCGCCGTATAGTAAACACTCAAAATGACCGAATGGAAGTATTGTTTACACGACGTTAATGTATATATATTGTTCTGCTGGGGGACTCTTTAACTTCATCACATAACAAAACATTCACTTGTTCATGATAAGTAACAAGTTCTTCCGTAGAAGTTCCTGCTAACATGAACGACACACTTTTGACTGGGCACGCCATTTCGTTTGGTCTGGAAAGTCACGTGATCGTCTACGATTGAAAATGCATATTCAAACACTCTGGATATCGAATTTTTAATCATTAATTTCTTTTGAACTCGGGACTTTTTGGATGTGTAATTAGGGGAAAGTTGATAACTTTTTATAATATATGTACCCTAATTTTCTTTTGTTGATTTACGGACCCTGAAAGATACGGATTATGCGGCTTTAAGTACAACATGTAATGTAAATGACATAAGGGGATACATCAATCTATCCTAATGTTATTTCATAGGAATAGACAAACTCTACCTAATTACACTTTTAAAGGTGGGTTTTTTCTTTCTTTTTTCAAGCTCATGGATTAAACAATCTTAATTCAACGATAAAGCAATATCACATACATGTATAATTTATAACATTATAAAAAAAAGTTCACTCAGAAATAAGAAATTTAATTAAGATAAAAATCAGCATTAAAAAGCCGTGCACATTAAAGTATCGGTTGACGACTAGATGAATACACATTTTATATTGGAACTTAACATAAGTATGACTATCTGATAGCCTAAGACTTTTAATACATAATACAATCACGGAAAATGTTTTACATGTATAATTATATCATGCAATTACAATTTTCTATAGCCATACACTGGGAAGACATTAAATAACACTCTACTCTAGAACTTTAATGAAAGGTGAAGAAGTGAAAGTAGAACTCACGAAATATAAATCCAAGTACATGTACATTTTATATAAAAAAAATTATGTCCAAGATAATTAAAGGGTTTATATCAATATCCTGTTGTAAACTTTAAATGATATATCATATAAAGAACAAGCACATGGATTTATTTACTCAGTTCAGAGTTAAAAACAAACTGTTTCGCTTTTTTAACTATAAACAGGCCGTTTCGCTTTTTTAACTATAAACAGGCCGTACCAAGTTAAGAGGAACGAGGAAATCCGGAGTACCCAGAGAAAATCCTTGTAACTGACCCCGAACTCGCTACCGAAAGACGAAGGGCCAATGATCAACCCCATGCGGTTTTATACCGATCCACATAGATGTTGTAATTTTATATGTATACAAGATCGAGATTATAGGGGGCCACTTGAGACGATAGGAGGAATAAATCTAGCTACCCGACACATACATACTATATTTATTGCCTACTTCGTACACCCGTGTAGAAATCTAACGTCCCGGTATATCAGGAGAGTGCCGCTTAGTGAGGCTGGAGAGCTTTAGTGTGCATATATGGAACCATAGACACGACCGTTCTCAGACCTACAATATCACGGCGACTGTGCCACTTTTTTATTTGGCGTATCATTGAAACATAACGCAAACTTGACAATTAATGGTGACAATGCTAGAGACTCGATATTCCATGGGTTATTATCAAGGTCGTTATATCTAGTAACCCCTGGATTATCGAGGATGTACTAGAAATGGACTGTCCAAACTTAAATAGATCGTGTATGTTGGGATGAAGGGGATCTGGGATGTTGAGGATGGGGTGGTGTTGGTGATGCTATCAGAGATAGGGAGTGGGTGGGGTTATTGTGGGGGATTATATTGGGGTCGATTTTGGCGGGGTTGACGATGGGGAATGCAAAGATGCGGATGTGATTGGAGTTAAAGAGGCTGAAACGCGAGATCCAAATAGCCTTACCTGCAAACCCACATCGACATGGATCGTGTTTATCGAGGTAGTGTTCTAGGGTGTCCCAGCCCCCTCCCACGCGGATCATCACGTGATTCCGGAGGATCTGGAAATAAAATGTTAGATGTCATTAAAAACGGGGAAAAAACACATTATATAAAAGATAATAATGTATCAAAAAATGCTTTTATCACAGGGACATGGCAAGAATTTTCTAACCAGAGTTCAAAATATATGAATTATAGAAGACAAAAGTATGTGTATACAATGTATATAGTATATTGGTCTTGGTTGGAAATTTGTGACAAGTACCTGTGTCTTTTATGCACCCATGGTATATAACAAGAAAGTCGGTAAATCATCCAGTAAAGCATAGCAATCTTCAGAATATACAATGTATATATGTATATGCAACACCCTGTGTCATTTACAAGGTAGGAAACTGATGTGAGATCATAAACAGCCAATGGACACGTGTTTTTATCACCTCAATATTATTTTGATTTCATTGAGTATGGCATCTATACGAATTGTGTATTGTATATGTATAGACCTGCAGAGTTAGCAGTGTACATATGTTACTGATATCATAACATATATATTCTATTATAGCATATATTTATGGTACAGTATATCGAAAATGGATAGCAATCTAAATCGCAAAATTAATAATGAATTTCTGCATCTGGCATGGCAAGTATGTATGTGGTAGCTGTTAGACTCTGGAAACATTTAAATTGTAGGCTGTGAACTCCTATATGTAATTTGTACATGCTGTGTACATAGATAAAAACACATATACATTTATTGGCGGATATTTGGTTCCTTTGAAACAGTCGATGCAGAGAGGTCAACTAAAGTACATATCGATAAATTCTAGATCACCCCCCGTATGTTGAATAGTTTGTAGATAATATCGTTGTACATTTACCTGAGCTAAACAACAGGTGAGCCGCATAGCCATTCAAACAACTACTGACATTAAGATGAAATAGTTTCATGAAGATAAGTTAATATTTATCTATATAAATGAAAATTGAAATATTGATTTTCGAAAAGTGTTATTTTTTGAAGCGTTTGATCTTGATATTTTATTTCTTTTGAATAAACTCCTTTTGTATGTACCTATAAGTTTTGACATACGTGTACATTTAAAGCTGAAGATGCGTCGGAACTTGTTATGGCACATTTAGAGATAAGGGGCGATAACTCGACCCATCGTTATCTCAGAGTCAATACTAGATTTGGCAGGAGGGTAGGTTTTAATGCCACCAGATGGCGAAAGTGATGTCAAATAAGGGGTCAGTCCAGAATTAATGACATGACTGTATTGATCAGCGATAAAAACCCTTCGGAAGTAGAAGATTAAAATGTTCAATACTATGTATACACTGTACTTGTGTCAGTCTACACGTGCTTAGTTCCAAGACAACTAGGGATAGATATCGAGACTTCTAATAGTGACATTAATTCATAACAATTACAAATATTCTTAGGAGTGTAAACTTGCATGATAAATTATCGTCCTTTATAATTTTAGCTAAAGCAATATATGTGTCTATTCGACCTTTTACATTGATATTCTAAAATTGTTAAATTATATATTTTCATTCGTTAGGAATTTAAACTCGATACATTGTAAATTGAAATATACCACGCGTGATGCAGAGTTTAATTTAAATGTATATCTTGTCATCACATTAACCTAAATAGCCTTGAATGCATTTCTAATTAATACCTTCATCAATAATCTAACACCTTAATTCAAGTGCGGATACACAATTCTGTAGCCACGCCCGACCGATTGGAATTCGACGTGAAATTGAAACCTTTACGGTATAAACGTAAACATACTGGGATAGATTGCTATAGTAGTATCACGGTTACATCCAATTCTCCATATATGATAAAGATTGTCCATATAGGAAAGTATAAACATTCTCTATTTTAGGGTTTATCGACACGTGAACACGAAAACCGAGTATATACATTAAGAGAGGAGTGTACAGGGAGATAGCAATTCAAAACAAAAGACTTACCCGGACAAATACCAGGGTTTGGGAGTCCCCGATTTTGTATTTCCCTTCTCCGACTTTTATGATCGGGAACTGGACTGGACACGTACATCTTCCCGCCAGTTCCTGGACCTGAAAGACACCAAACGGAAAACAATATTAATCAATTTTTTCATAAACCAGACAAAAATGAAAAGAAACGCAATAAAAAGGTTTTGAAAAGAAAAAAATCAATAACATAAAATTATAACTTTTCACAAAAGTATTCGAAAATCCCGTTTGTTGCATTTCAAATGTAATGATATCACCGCATATCCGGAAAGTTGCAAATATTTCCAAAGTTTTTATTAAAACAAATTTCGTTTCATCAATTTCCCGAATATATCCGGAATGGAAACAAAGTCTTACACAAATCTGTATGTAACATGATTCTATCACAGAGCATGCATCGTCGCACTCGTCGTTATTTTCGTCGTAGTTAGAATCCATTGCATTTCAAAGTCACAAATAGAAACATAAAACTACCCCACTGTAGTTTTTATCCATGCAGGGTAGGTGCAGTATCAGCAATGAAATTTAATTTGTTAGAATCGGTACGCATGATAAATAATAAGCTGCTTATGATAATAGCACATGTCAAATGAAAGCAAAAATCAATGATTGGAAACCGGTTTTGTTTGTCTTCCAAGGAATGTATCGATATTCTTATGGCCATTTGTAAACGGCAAACAAAGGAGCTTATATATACTACATATGGACGAGCAGACGACACAATAGAACTGTTATTACCACGCGTATATCTGATATAGTCCTAGTGTACATTGTATTCTATTGCTCGTCGATACTGTCACTTAATTTTAAATATTGATTTAAATTTATCATTGTAGGGTCAGCCGGTACCATTATTGTTAAATGAGAGTACATTTAATCATTCTGTTTATATTAGCAGGAGATGTTTCTTGTGTAGGAGCATTGGAGAATACGTTATTAAAGCAATATACAAAATCTAATTCAACATGTTGTAACTGGAATCAGATCTAGCATCGAGCCACCACGTCAAGGGAGGTAAATCCTCTATCCCTAGCGGTGAAGCTACAAATATGTACATACTACATGTAGGTTTTCATTAATATGGCATGAATAGGGTAGTGAACCGGTCATATTCAGGTCAATATTTTAACGTTAATTGATAACCAACAGAATATACAACTACACTTTCATGAGATTAGTGTGAAAGGTCACTTCCAAAAGGACAAAACAATTTAACAACAACATGAACATAAAATTCTGGACCATTTTGTTAGCGTCATTTTTTATGTACTTGGTCCACATATCAGCACCTCACACACCTGTTTTGACCCGTAATTCCTCAGATATTTTATCAATCACGCACAAAGAACAAAGCACGTGCCCTAGGTATTAAGTGGCCCTACTCACGCGAACAGGTATATTAGATATAGACCCTGTAATTACGTACCGCTACCCGACCTACATACATGTACTACACCTGGGAACAAAGGTATCGAACATCAACCAAAGACGGATTGTTTCGTGGAGTATGGAAACAGATACGGAACAAATCTTGTGGAAAGTGAAAGTAGAACTTCTGGTAGATATGTCTGCACAGATACATGTAACGGCTTGTGTCATATCACACTTCATTTCATTTCACAAATTATATTGACAGGATATAATGACCAAAATGATTGAATAACAGACAAGTCATCTCGACACTAAACACTTAAAATTAGTTTGCTATTTCTCTAATGTTCGATGTTCAATAGTCCCCGACTCATGCCTCCGTCTATGTATTTGATTTCGCATAATTTCTACAAGTTTAATGTTGAGCCGAATTTCATTTCCATGATGACTCTAGTACGTTGAATATACAAGCATGTATGTTATTGTTTTGTATGTATCCAAACACGATGTTGTGGAAAAGAGAAATGTACTGGACTGGACTGAATGTAAGTATGGCGTCATGACTAAAAACACGGGTTAATATTCCGTCTGGTTGTAGCTATAGGATAAGGGAAAGTGATTGAATAGAGCCCAAACGCCTTAAATGGTTGATAGGGTCAGATGATACTAGGTATAAAAATGTCATATCTACTGACCGTCAATGGGGTAAGAGGATACTCGGACTAAAACGTGCGATTTGAGATTCTGTTTTATGAGAGGCTGTCGATACACGGCTTCCATCATCTGTGCCGGAGTATACTTATTTCACCAGATTTACCAAAGACAAAGCGTTTCCTTATCTTGTTAACGACACGTACAAGTCACACGCGATCTGCCGCCAGAGGTCAGGCCGACCAATTGATACACCTATATTACTGTTTTTATCACGTTGCCCCACGCGAAGGTTTGGAGAAATTATAAACAGCCTTACATCAAAATTTTCTTTACAAAACAAAGGGCATATGTCTCAAGGGTCCGACACAGGGCTCATATCCCTGATTTCTTGTTGAAATTAAACATTAGCATGCCATTTTTCAAACTGTTTATTGCCCCAACGGAATCAAATGAACTGGCGAAGTAAGGGACAGACACACAAGGGTTTGGAGCAAAAGCCCTTTGCATGTACATGTTGTAGCAGTTTATTATTGAAATCCATGGCAGATAAGAAGCAATGATGGCATCCAAAACTGCATCATTATATGCTAATAGATATTTGTTTTCAAGAGCGTGTAGTCATGCACCAAAATGTGCACACGCACATATACAGATGATGGTGCGAGGACATTCTGATATATCAGAATTACTTCCCTTCGTTTACACCGGCCGGCGAGTCAGAGTTACTGCCCTTTGAAATGAAGGATGGTAACTTATGGAAGGTATATACCGGTATATTGTTCATGTAACTCTAATAGATCAAAATGCTGTAGACATTTATATATAGATAGTGTACTATATATGTCTCTAAATTCTGTGAGGACAGAGATAAGGAAAGCCGATGTTAATTAAACATTTTCAGTATGATAAACAGATAGTATATTTTGTACAAAAAGTGCTTAATACTATTACAGCATATTACAATTATATGTAATATCTCTTTAAAATTATCAATGTTATATGAAACGTTCTCAGATGGTTTTAACTAGCAAAATGCGATTTTTTTTAGAAACATCGCCGGCTTTTCTGAATGTCCATGATACATTTCTACTGCTGCATATCACAGAGCCATTGACAGCTTTTAATTAAATGAGCCAGGGAACAGACAGTCTTTGATGTTCGGCTGGCCATTTTCTTTACTTAACTAGGAAGGCCGGCGTGACAATCAGACATTTGGAATGATTCCGGACATGTGTTTGGGTTGTAAATTAGAACGATCTGTCGTCGTGTTGCTGAAGTACGTGACTACCGCAAATTACTACACCTTTCTGTGTATTGATCTTAAGATCGATAACCAATCAATTGATTGGTTGTCAACATAGGCTGGACCAAGTCAACTAAAGGAAGACTTCGATTCATTTACGACCCAACCGGTCAAACGTCGTCAGGTATATTCCCGATACAAAGGAAATCTTGAAAGCCATTTTAAGGAGGGAGGAAATGTCAACAGAAAATCGATCCAGTTAAGGTTGTTTGGTCAATATCCAGATAAATAATAAATACCTCACTGTCATGAAGTAGTTGTACATGTATTTACTTACATTTGACCCGGATACGTATTGACGACCCGCAAACCGAACGGGTTATACAAATATAGTGTCAACCTCAAAAACGTCGATATTGGTTTTAGAAAGCCTATTAATCGAGTGTTATCAGTCAAACGTCAGGAAGCATCAATAATAAATATCAGGTATTTCTTATAAACAAAATCTACTTAAGTACACTATCGATTCCTTAACAGGGCTAGTTATGTACACTGTCGCCATTGCTGAAAGCTTCTGGATGTAAATACCTCACATGTTATCAATAGCCGAGTACTAATTCGACCGGGATTTTCATAGTATATGTACTTTTATTAATATCAGTGATTATCATAGTGCATGTACTGTAATTAATATCAGTGGGTTTTCATTATAATTATCCCATAAAAACGCATATTATGGATATAATCCCTTCAAACACAGGATATCGACATCCTGCCAACATATATATTATGTCAACAGAACATCACAGTCCTGTGATTCAACTCTCTAAGACAGTTACTGTGCATAAATGACGGCAACAATATCCTGAATGATTTATAACGCAAAACGTTTTATAACAAATCAAAATGGGGAATATTTTTTAAATTTCTTTCGGTTCCTATTCTTCACAAAATGTTTAAAGTGTCAATTTCCAACAAAGCTCGTTTGTTCGTGTTGCACCGCAGTGAAGTTAAAGTACACTGATAATGATTTTAAGGGTTATTTAAACGAGGATCATGTATGGTATTTCTGAACCCAGAGACACCTACAGTTCTGAAGAAAAAGTGATTACCAGATCTTTACTGTCTGACCCTATGGCCTTTAACTTCGTCCTGGCTATAATTATAAAGAAAATTATTTTTGAACATTTTAACTGCCGAACTGTTACCTAGTTTTCGTTTATAGATGAAAAACCACTGGATTTGTGTTTGTGAAACAGCGTGACACATTATAAATATTAGAGCGGAAGTAGGTGGGATTTGTCATATTGTAATAACTGATGATTTTTGATGGCCAGAGAGATAAGTTTAGAAACATAAATACCGATATTTTCAGTTTTTGTTTGTTGGAATACCCAGACACTACTTTAAAAGATTTATTTTTGTGAAATAATTATTAACGATGATAGCTGGTATAAAAACGTTTATGAAGATGATAATTTCTTTCCGATTTAATGAACTTATCGATATATGGTTATTCATTGCATGTGTCATTATTATACTTAAATGTTTGGTCAACTTGACGATATCAAGCCCTTTATGGAATCCATTATATATAGAAAAACTACGCCAAACTTAATACTATAGCGAAATTGAAATTACGCTGTACCACAAACAAGCAAAAGATAGAATTTCCATAATGACATAATGACAGAACAGCATATAAGATGTTTATGAGCTTTTTCGACCCAATTTTTTAACACGATCCGATCCCCTCCCCTCCTCTTTTCTAAGAAAGATATTTAAAAAAGTCGGGATTTCGATCTCAGACGCTGGTTCCGGAAATTATTTTAGAGTGGTGGACAAACAAACACAAAAAAAAAAAAAAAAAAAAAAAAAAAATACGCAACCTACCGACCCTATTTTTTACCAATGTAAGCCTAAACAGACATATGCATTTTTTCGGCCTATATTGTGTTAAACATTAGATGTAGATTTTAGTTTTATTTTCATCTATTAATGTATATTAATATATGAAAATGCGCATAAACCAGTAATTATTTATTGGATCACGTGATATAGAATAGACGCTACTTAATCAAATGGATCTAAAGAACATTGTGCAAGCGTCCGTAAAACATCTATTATGTAACTTCTATATGGTACAAAACATCTCTCTCAGATAAAAATGAAATTGAAACCCATTAAAATACACACTTAAGAAGTTCTGTAAAGAAATGTTATCTTGACTTCAAACTTCAATCATGATAGTTAAATCCATGTATATTTCTATATCCGCTTTGATCCACGAGTTTACTCGGGGATATTACATGCTATGAAATTGATTACGCTGAGTGCGTTAAATTCAAGAACGCTTTGCTTAAAAACATGAGGATTAAGTTCAACACAGAGCACCTCTTGAAGCTATTGAATGTAACAGTCATCTCGGTGCTGTTTAACGAACACATTGATGTCTATCGATTAGAATATATATTTTTATAATTATTGTTCGAGATAAACACACAAATGTAAATGTAGCTCAATATAACTGACTGTGATACACCACTTGATGTAAACAAAACAGAATGTATGATATTAACTTTAAACCGATATTTAGAATACATGGAAGATATCTGGCCATGGATCTTCATTAATTGTTTGGTATAAATCATTTATTTCCAGATACAAGCTCGTTTTATGTTTCGTGGAATGACTCTTGTATATTCCGTCTTTGCATATTACAGAGTTAGTTCCCTTACGGGTAGGTATTTGTTACGTCATATTTTGTGAGCGAAATCCACGTCGTTTCCATCGAAATGTATGACGTTACGCTCGCAAACACGTGACGTCACAATCGATACATACCCGCAAGGGTAGATAACTCTGTAATATGCAAATACAGAATACGTCTGTATGGGGAATTTTGTGTATATTTCCTACGTTTTATCATTGAAGTGTCGGTAGTTTCTTTCAGGGAACTCCGGCTTCCCTCCGCCTCCAAACCATGAACTGTTCTTAACAGAACCTTACTATTAATCAAACGTTATGCCAAATAACATAAACTCAATCAATAGATACATTCAAATCCAATTCTATTTATTTTTCTAACCAATAAGATAATGGTACTCTATGCATGGCGTGATCAAATCGGAATATTCTAATTAAACCTGAAGTTTTCGTAAGGACCACAAAAGGATATTGACACTTAGTCACTACCCACTTCGGGTCATTTCGAAACATCGTGGTATAGGTATTAAGAACTTATCGCAATCGGACAGAATTCGATCAATCGCGTAGAATGACCAGTATTTCATACTTACATGTATATCAATCTGCTTTGATACCACAAACCCCATCTAGATCCCTAGGGAGTGCTCATAAACTTAGATATCCGTTCGACCTAATCCTTGGACATACCATGTCCATATCGATCACATCACATTCCCGACATTCCTCGTTCACCAAAGTTAGCCTCAGTTCAGATATTTTGAAAATTATTGTCAATCGTTGTTCATTTCAAGTAATTCCCAATTATTGTGAATATGGTGAAGCTGAATTCCTTGTAATACTTCAACTTGAACCATTTGTGACGTAATTAATACCACATATTTCGATATTTTTAAAATAAATCCATTTTGAAATTATTCCAATTGATATTCGTAAACATTCTAAGCGAAAAACGTGTGGTCTTCTATTTGCACGTTCCAAAATCAAATGATTTTGTCAGTGTGTATACTAAAATAGGGATTCTTGTCCAGACATATATCAAAATAAATCTTCCGGCTTATTA
This sequence comes from Argopecten irradians, assembly GCF_041381155.1. NCBI lineage: Eukaryota > Metazoa > Mollusca > Bivalvia > Pectinida > Pectinidae > Argopecten > Argopecten irradians. The sequence goes on along the minus strand of NC_091142.1, from coordinate 26,027,929 downwards.
ACTTATCATCGTAATCAAAATGGGGATCAAGTGTTCTACTTAATCTGGTTTAAACAAGTAATAAATAAACGAAAGGGGTAAATCTGTTGTATACTACAAATAGATATAAAAATCGTGTAGATTCTATTTAACATTTGACCATAACAGATAAAACAGCCGCGGGGAAAACACGACACAGAGAGTGTTAAAACCTCGCGATAATCTGGGATTAATGAAACCAGTGTCCGATACACATACCAAAGTTTAGGTCTTCAAAGGATCTCCCAACAAAGTGTTGTACACATATTGTCATGTAGGATTCGAATTAGATTGAATATTTTCTAACTTCAATATTTTATTTTTATCTTAAGTTTTAGTTTTATTACAGATGTAATAATGAAAACATTTGCAAATAATACCTACAAGTAATACAAATCGCCTAATAGATACACATGGTTCGGGATTATTAAATTCATTAACTGACTATTATTTTGAAACAATAGTGTTATTAGCGATCTGATTTATCAGAGTTACGTCCCCTCTTTTTACTCCGTCAGTACTGCCGGAGTGAAACGAAGGGAAGTAACTCCAGAAGGTAGGAAGGAGCAGCTGTTCGGTACGAAGCCATACATATGGAGATGGTGTCAAGCCTACTAGTATATCATACTCTACCGAACACTTTATTACATTTGTGTCATTAAAATCCCAGTATGTTATGGGGAAGGGTGTATAAGTGTTTCAATTTCAAGGCCGCCATCAATTAAAAAGCATACCACAATAGTAACCAAATCTACACTAAGGTCGGCGACCTCGAAACACGAGAGATTTATGGAAGTTTATAACTTTGTTTAGAATCGCACGGACAGCATATTTAAATGTGTTTCACAATAAAACATTATGACTAAGAGTACCCTATAGTAATGATATGACATTTAGATTGTATTCGATATGGGGACTTCAGATTATAGACTTTTTGATCTCAATAGCATTACTGAAATCCATCTGGCGGATAAGGACAATCATGTCTGCATTTGTCAATCAATTATAATAGGGACAGAATGGCTCCCTGACGGATGCCAGAGGTCCAATATTGATTGCGTGTGCAGAGTGTTATGTAACAATTGATGCCGTCAAATAAGTCATGTGGATAGTATCTAGTTTTCAAAAATTCAAATGAATCATTACAATTTGATACATATGTTGTTTATGCTCTCAAATTTAATGTAATGATTTATTCAAAAATACAATTTGTTTCGGGTGGACAATATTGATACCAGAGTGAAATATAAGTAAAATTGGATATCTATCTAAAAACCACAACATATGATGGTAAAACTAGGCAGATTAATTTACATATTTCTATTTTAATTTCTATATACACTGTATATACTTCATAATTATAAGGTATTCAAAACATACCAGAAATCACGTATAATGACAATTTGTTAGCATAAATATATACATAAAGATAAAATCCACAATGAAGGAACACTTTTACTTAATATTATCATGTTACTCTACCTCCATAATTTAACAAACGTAATGACCGATTTGACTGAAGGGCCTTTAAAGTTTGAACTGTATCTTTAATTTAGTGATTGACAGGAGTTTAATGAAATCTTCAAGTGTTTACCTATATAGGACAGTGACGACAGTGATCGATAGTAAGGGTTGTTGTTCGTGGACTTAGTGACAATCTACCACCAGGTGGCGCCTGTCATCATCACCAGGTGGCGCCTGTTATCAATCATGTCAAGTTTAAGCACGATGAAATAAAATATATGAATACCATGCCATGCATATCTCAAAAATTATTTAGAAATTTAATTCTAAATGTGGCAATAAAAATGTCGATCAGTTTAAATCAACAGCAAATAACCCGAATGTTCAATGAACCCATTCAGTGGTAACCTATGTCAGGCCTAGAGGATCAAAATTCCTATAGTGCAATTTTCGTAATGTTTGGAAATATCAAATGTCAGACTTGATAAATTAGTGCAACGCTAACATAATTCACTCTCCGATAGTCTCTGGTATATCGACTTATATCTAAATGCACCAGGTTCAAGAAAGTGACATCTGTGCTCATCAATTTAACTTGACCTCGATTGACACCATGAATGCAAACAGAGGATGCTTATTTCAGATGACCTGCCCTGAAATAGATTCTTGGTCTACAGATAGTATAGATAGCATAGATGTATCGGTGATATCGGCACACAATGGTAGGTCATTCTGTGTGTCAGTGGCTATGCATGGTTGACAAAGGACAAAGTATCATAAAATAGAGCGTTTTAGACTATTTCCTTTTACCTTTTGTTATTTAGGAAAACAATTCAAGAACAATGCGCAATGCTTTGTCAGTAAACCTATTGTTAGGATTTGTCTGAAACATTCCCATGACCTAAATATATATCATAATAAACATTTTATGATCCGGATTAGTCAAGCATAACTGTATTTAGTATTAGTTTATACTATATACTGTATATAAATATACACATATAGAAAAATCCTAATTAAAATCATATGAATATAACTGCCTTTGCTTTGTCACTTTTTGTCTGCAACACAACATATACTATGTAGTTTTGGGGCTAATGTATAGTGTATATAATGTTTATATGTTGCTGGCTCCGGGTGACTTCAAACGAGTAAATACATTATTTAAGATGTTTGACTTAAAGGTTTATCATTTTAGGTGTCTTTGATATTTTTGCAATTTCACATGTCTGCAACCAGATATACATGAACCTTAAAGTTGACTTCAAGCACGCCACCTTGAAGCCCTCGTGTACTAATGAATGGAAACAAGACACGAAAACCCTAGATTCTCCTAAAACTGTTTACGATACATAAGCACTGGAAACCGAAACGAAGCATCTTTTAATTAGCCTAGACCATCTTTTTCGTTCTAATGAAATAGACAATATTCGTTTCTAAAAAAATATGATATACTTTCTGGCCCTATTTCTCAACGTTCCTTTGTTTAATGAAAAGCATTTCCTTAAAAGTAAGTTTCGCTATTGGGAAGCATTTACAGAACTTAGGAAATATAAGCTACGGAAGGGACCCGTTACCATTGCAATGTTTTCAGATGAATAATTCGAATAATTTCAAGCAAAATCTCAGCGATATCGATGAAACAAGGTTCGTCATATAGTAATATTAGGTTGCTCGTTTGGAATGCATCATGAGGCAAAACTGAAAATTAGGATTCATTATCTTTATTCAGTTTTACTCCTTTTATGACTATATGCTGAACTGGTATCCGCCTGGTTACAGAGGTCCTAAAATGTTTTGTGATGTTCACACACGTGCCAACAAAAGCTTTGACATCTTCAAACAAAGATGGACCTTTCTGATACAGATAGAGTCATTCGTTATTTCTAAATTATGAAATTCGAGTCACCTTGCCCTGGTATTTTAATAAATAACTGAAGCGTGTGAATGTATCTTATTTACAATTTGTTTGAAACCTGAATCACACTCATTGTCCACAAGAAAAATCAGCTTCCTGGCGATAAGAAGAAAAACCTGTTTTCAAGCTAAATTGTACCATTGAATTCACCTAGACTGGAAACCGACGCGGTGACCCGTTCATTAAGTTACCACAGAATACGGCGACTCGTTAACTGTCGCACATTGTTGACAGACGTAGGTAGTTATTTACTGTTCAAACAATACAGAAAATACAAATAAAAGTCAGCGGGAGAGATCACTGTATATTTTGTAGGTGTTGCACCACCATTTTGGCGTGTGAATTACTAACCGTGAGATCGAGCTCGTCAGACATTTGAAGGTGGAGGTGACAACATCAAAGGTGATTCCAGCAGAAATAAGACAATATTAAGTGTAACTAAAGTTAATGCCGCTGTAACAGTCAATTAGTATTTTCGTTGTAGTAGATTGTACTTTGAAATGACGTTTGCTGATACATAAATAATAAAATTAGGTATAAACGAATGTCTTTGCATTGGTTGGTTTTACTCTAAAAAACACGCATATTGTAATCGTAGTAATTATACTTCGTGTCATAACAATTTAATCATTTTGGGAATTTGTTCCAGAGACTTGTCAAGAATCCTCTTAAAAGATGACACCACAAAACTGGATGATTCATATACGCTCAGACTTCTATATTCCACAAAATCATTATATACTACAACGCGATCCAATATATATTTATTGTGAACTTATTATCTATTAGTGCATATGACAATCAGATCCTTAATATTTAGCTAGTTTCAATTAATTGAGAATAAAAACAATTGATGACATTTCGCCATTACGATATGATTTATAACTTGCGCTTGGCATATTTGGCCAGGCCATAATATTTTTAATAATCATTATATTGGACAGGATGATCTTATCATGTCCTTTATTTCCAATGTTTCATTAACTAAAAGCATACTATATTATCGGGCACTCGATCTACGTATGTGATTAATAATACCGATTCAGCATCAAACTAATGATTCGCAAAATTAGTGGTATGTTACCTATTAATTGTCTCCCTTTGGTTATAACAGTTATCTCCCTTTCAGTGAACTCGAATTGGGAAGGCCGTAAAAGAGAAATAAATTAACAGTATCGGTTCGTATTTAAGTGAAATAGTGAATTCTCGAGTAGTTAATCCTCATCGGAATTAATGTAGCAATACAAACACAGATTAAATCTTCATCATCTATTAATGTATCATGTATGCGAGGGAAAGCAGTTTCTGTCAATGCCAGAACGCTATACACATGTATAGACACACTGTTGCCTGTAAAACATTTCATATGTGGCTAAAGACACTTTTAACCTTCCCCATTTAGTTCAAGGTCAATTTTAAATTGTACTTCAAATCATATAGGAAATAATATAAGACATGTTTTATGTATTCGTTTTAATCTAAACTTGGGTTTTGTATTTTGTCATTATAGTGACCAGGCTGTACATTCTTCAGTGAGATAACACCATAAAATGGGCAAGACATTTTATATGGAGATAGAACACGGACATACCACAGTCTGTCAAAAGTACGCACTCATCACACGGACATACCACAGTCTGTCAAAAGTACGCACTTTTCACATGGACATACCACAGTCTGTCAAAAGTACGCACTTTTCACATGGACATACCACAGTCTGTCAAAAGTACGCACTCATCACACGGACATACCACAGTCTGTCAAAAGTACGCACTTTTCACATGGACATACCACAGTCTGTCAAAAGTACGCACTCATCACAAGGACATACCACAGTCTGTCAAAAGTACGCACTCATCACACGGACATACCACAGTCTGTCAAAAGTACGCACTTATCACATGGACATACCACAGTCTGTCAAAAGTACGCACTTTTCACATGGACATATCACAGTCTGTCAAAAATACGCACTCATCACACGGACATACCACAGTCTGTCAAAAGTACGCACTTATCACATGGACATACCACAGTCTGTCAAAAGTACGCACTTTTCACATGGACATACCACAGTCTGTCAAAAGTACGCACTCATCACATGGACATACCACAGTCTGTCAAAAGTACGCACTCATCACACGGACATACCACAGTCTGTCAAAAGTACGCACTCATCACACGGACATACCACAGTCTGTCAAAAGTACGCACTTATCACATGGACATACCACAGTCTGTCAAAAGTACGCACTTTTCACATGGACATACCACAGTCTGTCAAAAGTACGCACTCATCACATGGACATACCACAGTCTGTCAAAAGTACGCACTCATCACATGGACATACCACAGTCTGTCAAAAGTACGCACTTATCACATGGACATACCACAGTCTGTCAAAAGTACGCACTTATCACATGGACATAGCACAGTCACCTAAAGTACGCACTCATACCTAAAGTACGCACTCACACATGGACATACCACAGTCTGTAAAAGTACGCACTCATCACATGGACATACCAAAGTCTCTCAAACGTACGCACTTATCACATGGACATATCACAGTCTGTCAAAAGTACGCACTTATCACATGGACAACGGGTGGCTTATAGGGAAGACCTTCCTTATTTAAATGATCCTAACTGTTAATAGGGCGATATCACTGTTTCTAAAGCAGTCAAGTGTAATTCGCATCATATATGGAATCAATCTAGATCGTCTTCACGCCATATTGTTAATTTGAAGTTTTAAAAACTGGCTTGTATACTAAAAACATATGAATATTGATCAACATTAAGAATGCATACCTATGTTAAACATCGATATCTTAACGACTCGTTATCCGTGGCCTATCTGTCAAGGACTGTAAAAACAGTCTGGATTTAGTGAGAGATTATCATAAAATCAATAAAGCAGTGGAATAAAAATGTAAATAACAATCCTAGCTCTGAATAATATTTAAAACATTACTGAGAATTTGGTATCTACCCAAAAGTTTCATGGCTAATATAACAGATACGAGACGGTGGAAGTTGTGCCAAAACGGTGGCTGATATCCCCCGATCACTGTATATATAATTAGCCTCGTATATGCTATAAGTCTCTTACACGAGGAGATTTTATTCAAGGAGGGAGCTTTTAATTTAACGGTAGACTATATACATGATATATTCACAAGTCGTGTCGACATCTCTGTACACAAACTTATTGGTAACGGGTCAAAAACCCTAACTTAGTTAACGACACGCTATATATCAATACTATAGATACGTGAATGATAACGACTGTAATTTAGGTTTTATTCGCCATTTTGTCGTAAATGCGCTCTAGTATAAGAAGTTATTAAAATTCAACAGTAAAATTTGAGATATTATCTGACCCATGGTGTTGCTAACAGTCGACAAGTCGAACGTTAGAATGAAAGAAGTAAAACATTAGTCAGTACCTAAATTGAATCATCCATCTTATTACCATAAAGACACATTTTGTAACATTTAAAGCAGATACCATCTAAAGTATATAAAAAAAGAGGAAATGAATCTCTGAACCTAATGGAATTCATTCCTGGTATACAAAAGCAACGCCATTGACTTTCAATCATTGCTGTGAAGTGATTCGAGTGTGAGACATCGAGTTAAGAAAGCGAGGACAATAGGTTAAATAACAGGATGGATGGCTGGTTAGATTGATGTCCCGTTAATAGCCATGTTAATGTTGTATGTGAAGTACGTGGGTGTTATTTTGGGAGCCTGCAGTATGTTCGTGTTGTGCGTCCTTGTTATAGTTAGAATGAAAATGGTTTAAACTGCAACAAGAAAAATGAAGATAGCAAAACGTAAAATACGTAAACAGCGGGAGAGAAATAAGGAATATGAAGGGCAATATATGGCATTGTAATTATTTTGACGTTGGAATGAAGATGGGGAGGAGATAAATTATTTGGTAATGTTGATATGGTGAAGCTGACTTAACAGCGGGGTGTTCCATGCTAAACGCATCATACCTAAGTGATTTAAGATACTATTAAGATATTATGATATGGTTTCTCCTCATAAAACACCATGTAGTATTACACTAATATTTCGGGATTAAGTGTTGCCATTTTTATGACGAACATATCATTTATTCGGCGTCAAAATCTAAACAGTGTAATTTTTGGATAATAATACTATCATCATCCATTACATAAATAGATACATTAATACAAACTGTACTTAAATCAAGCTGTGATGATATTGACATAAAATAACATGTTTAATTATTAACAACATCAGCGGCCCTTCAACGATCTCGCATTACACGAAAGTATAATGGAAAATCTTGTCGCTTGTGTATCCAATAATAAATCAGGAAAACCAATGTTACGTTAACACCCGGACTGTTTTTATGTTGTTCAACAAGATTACATCGTAATTAATGTCCCCACAGAGATGAATAACTCTCATACTCAATATAGACAGGCTATTATAGACTTACATGACAAGTGGAGGCTGTTTCAGAGGTAAACTGTCTTTTATCTGGTATAAACATGAACATTCAATTCCCATTGAGCCTGTTGAATAAGTGGAAACATCAATCACGTCTCCGTCTGGTTATCACAAACAAAACACCATTAAACATATCATATATCATTATACACTGCGGGATTCATTCACATTTCTTTTTTATTTGTTTCATTTGTATATATCAGTTCAAGGAAAGGATTATAGTATGTCTGTATATTTGCCTCTCTGTGCACGATAACTATGAAAATAAACTACACTTAAACCTTTGATTGTACTTAAAAAACAACATGTACGTTGATATTTCTACATCTTCCTTGATTGATGTTAATCTTTTTAAGCATAATTGACGCATCGACGCGTAAAAGGTATATCAGATAAATCCATAATTGCATTCATACATGCATGGATTGGCAAAATTCTCCTTTGAATCAAAGCATAATGTTGTTGTGATGTTCATTTCACGTTTAAAAAACGTTATATATATTAGTCTGTCTAGGATACAAAAACAAACCTCCTTATTGGGATTCAGCTTTATCATTTCGATATTCATTTTTCTTATTCAGTTGTTGTATGAAAAATTTCTATATTGCTTTCCCTCGTATATTACAAATATTTGTTTACAAAAATGCTTATTTTATTACTTTTTCTTTCAAACCGAATCGATGGATAATACCATTTAATGTTAATGTACATTTTAAAGCAACAGGATGTTTGGCATTCAAGACGCTCTATCGTCGATTTTAGTTTTATTTAGCCACCGTCTAATAAACAAACTTGATATTTAAATTTCCAGAATGAACATATCTCCACGCTAAATGATAGCACACTCATAAACACAGTGATATGTTTACAGTTTGTGATGAAATCGGACCACAAAATGTGGGGTATCTTTTCGATCTTGCCAGAGGTGTTCCACATACACTACCACAAATCTAAATATACATTTCCAACCACATGTTAGGCTGGTACATAAAACTCTGTTATGACAATCTCAATTCGCACCAAACGAAAACATTGGGTTTTTATAGTGACGCTTCTGTACATTTTTGTGGTCAAACAACTGACGAACGAAGCAGAGAATGAGATACTTCAAAGGCGATTACATGAAAAAAATGAAATAATTGAACAATATTGGAATGATATAGACATGAAAGTATTTTCTTTGCATATCTCGCGATACATGATAATAAACCATTTAAATCATACAGATAAACACATGTCAAATTGCACAAACATTTGTCTAGGCCTACAGTTTTGAGAAATTGAAAATAACCATTCAACTATTTTCTATAATTTAAAACAAATAAATATTATTAATTAGAGTTATCGTCCTTTGGGACTCTTATGACACGTTAGTATCGACCCAGTAAGAACCACATCGTCTTTACTTCCTCTAATTTGTTGGAAGTCTTAAAGACCTCTGGCGTGCTCTTCCCCGGTTGCTGGTTCAAATAAAACCGCACATTTGACCATCCTTGAAATTAAGAAAACACACAAATGATTCACTAAAATGTTTTGTTAGCATATTTCATACTCTTCGTAACGTTTTATGAAAGTAGCATCCTCCAGTCAAACAAACTTTCAATTACTAGTAAAAGGCATGACAATCTAGCTATCTCTGCCTTTTGTGGATTACCACATATTCAATATAGCAACAGTAATTAAGGTTCATTGCGTAAGGTTGCTGTGTCTACCAATTTCAACATTTTGTTCAGTAAGCTGCCCATGCTTTCGGTATGGATGTCCAGACAAAAATACCATCTGGAATTTGCAGCTAAACATTCCACAAACAACATTTTGGTTAATTAGGCTTAACTTAGCCTGGACCTTCTTAGTGAGACGGTCTGTAGCCTAGCCTAGGGAGTCAGAGGTAACAGGCTGGGACATACGGTCAGACAGCAATTAAAATTCCAATATTTCAATCTTCAAATCCGTTAAAACTACATAGAATCATTGAGGTAAGTTAAATATCACAACTAGATATTCGAGCTTAATAATGAAAATCTAAACCTTATTGTTCCATTTCTGTTGACAAAGTTGGTATTGCTAATGGTACACAAAGTAATGCATCAAGATAACTACAATTATCTCCCAAAGTACATGTGACTAGCAACTCTTGGCTAAAATATCGGTATCCGATCCGCTTTGGTTGTTTCACGTAAAATATATTTCCAACTCAATCGCTACACTATCAGGTTTCATCCACAAAAATGTTGATGATACTGATTGCCGGAAATAGTAATCTTTTATTTACGAACGAGATTTGCACATTTGTGATAGTGATTTCAGAGGCCGTATAATGAAAATATCTTTCAGAAGTTAATTTTGCTCATAATTGCTCTAAATGTACTGAATTTAACACATAAACGAAAGGTTATTCGGTCTCGAATGAAGTAAATGTGTCAAAACTGTAGCAATATTCTAAACGTTATCTTACAGCTGTTGATACATTGACTCAGAGTTCATGGAGCTTCAAAAAGATTAAATAAATTGACTCAGAGTCTACAAAGCTTCAAAAAGACTTTTGAAGTTCGTTTTGCATGCTTTCTCGGGCATCATAAGTTTTATAGTAAGGTAAACCGAAATCAGTGAATATCTGGAGGTAGAACATTCCATGATAGTAAGTCATTCGTGTTATCTCGGACTGTCTATACAGTGACCTCGTCAAATCTCACCGACAGAGGGCGTGATCTACTTCATTCACACACGTGTAGTGGGATGCACGTGAAATTTATCATTTTTCTGTCGGACTGCGTTATAGTGATGCATGTAAACTGTCACACAGGGACGGAGATACGTCTGTCATCCCACTTAGTAAACCTACATGCACGCGAGCTCCACCCGCAGTAATGCTAATGTTTTGATAGTTCATAAGAAACAGGCATTGTCTTCTGTTGCGAATTGTTATCGACCGATAATAAGGTATAATTGTTGTTAATATTTTGACTCTAAATTAAGCATTGTTCAACTATTTTTGAATAAACAAAACAAAGTCTATCAACCGACAATCATTCACGGGTTGCTAATCAAAATTAGTCACAACTAATCATGTTTTATATAAAACACTTCTCAAATGCTACATGTAGTTGAATTGATAGTTATGATACGGAACTAGTCTCTTAAAATAAAGTAAAACGGTTTTTAATGTCCCTTGCCCCTCCTGATGATGGAGAGTAACTTGATAATGTGGAACATGTGAAATATTTCAAATTATGTTTATCTTAGTCAATAATCAGATGATGGAATCTCCCTTCCTCCGTCATATTTCAATTTAAAGTTGGCATGATCTCTTTGTATTTTTAATATTTTTTTCTGAATATCCCAAGATTTAATTTAACTCTCACAAAATTTCACCTGCTTTCATCCATGGTAAAGGACGTTTTTGCCCATTGGTTAACGACTTTGTATAGTCTGTGATGTCGATGTCAAGAAGCGATTTGTCGGACGTTAAGGATAACAACACAGTATGTTAGCCACATTTCACGCTCAGACGCATCGCAGATTTATATATCAAATGTTTATCCTGGTTAGTCAGCGCGCGCTTACATTCTGAACGGCTGTGACGTAATGAATGATATCCCAGAAATAAATCAAAAGATTGTATGTCTACTAAGTAATGCTTCCTTACGCCATCTGTCGGGAGAGTGTAATTACCGATAAAGGCATTTACAGACACGAGACAACTGGGAAGATACAACATTTCACGCTCAGACGCATCGCAGATTTATATATCAAATGTTTATCCTGGTTAGTCAGCGCGCGCTTACATTCTGAACGGCTGTGACGTAATGAATGATATCCCAGAAATAAATCAAAAGATTGTATGTCTACTAAGTAATGCTTCCTTACGCCATCTGTCGGGAGAGTGTAATTACAGATAAAGGCTTTTACAGACACGAGACAACTGGGAAGATACAAGATAGACTAGCTGGAAAAAATAGTTTATAAAAAGTGAGTGCAAGGCGAAAGGCAGTTTGTTTTTATAGGACAAGATTTATGGAGATATTGCCGAGCATGCTTGTTCCAGCTGTTCTTCGATCAAATGCTTCTACGACTGTTAGCATCAGTCATGTTACTTAATGCTACTGTGAGATAATAATGACAGCATGTATTGCACTTATTGGATCCTTAACAAGAAAAAAATCATCGGGCTGCATTTTGATGTCAAACCATATGTTTTAGGATTTGAGGATAAATCTTATTTTTGATTATTAATGCATGGAACTCATGCAAAACCAATACAATAAAACTTAGCAGCACTATAGTTTCTCAATGAAATGAATCGCTCGATTCTGCAGAAGATTAATACTTTCATATCAAAGAATATGGCAGCATGTCGAAAGGGCAAAGGCATATTGACGTTGCTTGTTGAACAACAGCAATTCCTTTTAGATATCAATACTTTTCATATGGAAACGAATTGATGAAACTGGACTACAATATGTCCTGGACCCTTTAGAAAATAACATTTTTGTTATTTTGTTGTATGTTATCTTACTACCATTTGGACTATGCATGCATTGTTACATAATGGAATTATAAGCTAACGTTGTGTTCCAAAACAGAATTATATACGATATAACACTAAAACAAAACAAAACAAAAGTAACATTTATAACCAAGATAAGACATTCCTATGTAACGACAAGATCTATGGAGAACAAAATATACAGAATAAAAATTCTTGATATGAAAATTAACAGATGTCGAACATAAATCATGTTCGTCTGTAGGAATGTTACACCAGGTAATCCATATAACCAACACATGTAGCTTTGTTTCTGGTTCAAATGGCTACTGCTTTACATGTGATGAATACCAGAGATCATAACGATTTTGATTCTACTATTCCCTATAGATATACTGACGATACCCAGACGGCCTGACTGACAGCTGTCTAGGCGAATTATCAAAATATTTTGAATTTCATGCTCGATACATCATGTAGTATAAGTAGCGAGTGTATATATGGGAAGTGATATGCTGTATAAAATATCGGATACATTATCAGAAGCGAGTATTATATCTATGGAGTGATATGCTATATAAAATGTAATATTCACATATCCACCACCTGCTAAACTTACAAGGAGACCCTGTGCGGTGGGTATTTACAAGTATAAAAACACTTCAGTCCTTGCCCTACACATCAGCACCTTTATGTATATCTACCATATATAAACATATCGTCGATATCGTAGGGGGGCACAGTGGTTAGTATCAGCGGTTTTCGTGAAGTCTGCCTTAGCTGGATGACATCAACATTCTGGACTGATTTCGGCACGCTAACTGGGGGTATATATGATCCTAATTTAATGTTTGTTTAACATATGCAGATGCTAATCTTTCATTTACAACAAATTGATGAATAAATAAAATAAATCAAGAACACTATTGATTCAATGTCGAGTACCAAGGCACGTAATTTTGTTTCTAATCCAAATGGCTATATCGTTAAATACATGTAAATCGCGGTCATCACTTTTTTCTATACATTAATTAAATTATGTCTAATACCAAGTCTACTAAAGGCAAAGAAATATAAATACCGATCAATGCAGATGATATGACCTAAAGTGTGTATATAATATTGTATTTGGAATAATGATTAAGACTTTGTTATATAGAAAAAAATGGGTTACATTTCTGCAAATCCAGATAAGTCTACAAACACTACTTCTCGACAGTATCTTCATGCCTTGTGAAGACTTCCACAAGAGCCTTATCTCCTATAGCCAGAAGCCATTCTGTGGTACAACGTCGAACGAACTCCTTCAGGGCCTATGTTGTAGATAGAGAAGGATTTAGAAATTCAAGTAGAATGAAGATATTTTTTACGAGATGTTAAATCGTTACGATAGGTAGACACTGACATTGAGATGTCGGCTATGTTTGGAAACCTCTCGAGTTGTAATCCTCCACCTGCTTTCAGACTCCGTGGGGGTCCTATACTCGGAAGGAAGATTTGTTGATGTTTTTGATAAAGACATATGTTTCTCGCAGAATAAATACATAAGATAAGTTGGGTTTTTAAAAAAAAAATCCAAACCTCTGAGAAATCATACCTTGGTGCAATCATATTCATTTTAATATTTGCATACTCGAATATTTAAGTGAAGTGTTTTGTGGTTCACCAAAACGTTGTGGTAACCATTATCATACGCTTGTTCTAGACAGATGAACTCAAGTAATCTAATGCCTCAACGACATACGGTAATTATTTTAGTGATCAGAGATATGCCATTTTGTATTATTTAATTGCCCCTTGAAGTTTATTGCTGTGATAATGTGGGTTTCACTCAAAATAAGGCTCGCGAAAACAAATAAGATTATTTGTTCATGTAATTAGTACGTATAAAACATATGGTTCCCTTACTTCTTTTGTCGAGTGTATTATGCAGAAATATTCAATATTGTGATATTTATACCAACACTAAAATTATGCTTATTTATACATTATACACTATGCAACAAGATGTTAGATATGCCAAATACAAGTTAGAATAAAGAAACTCTAAGTTGAACTCTGGAAATTTCAATAATATGAAGTTTGTTTTTACATGGGTGTTAAAGTTTGACCACGCGTGCGGGGGTCAATTCACACATCCAATCTAACTGTTTAAATAACAGTCATGAATATTTAAATGATTATGTCAATAATTGCCCTAACGATGTAATTAACAAGCTATTCAGTCCGTCTATATTGTATACACGGCCACGACAAGCGACGCCTCCCCTGTTTACCAACAACACTCCCTAGGCACTACGTTAAGTTTACTAACATCTTAGGGCCATAAAGGAGTGATAATCCAATACCACACCGATAGCATAATGGAAATGTGTATTGTTGGTACCCGTGTGTCAGGCTGTAACGATCCCACTTTATTTAATTAAGGAGTTGGGTGGCCTTATTGTCGGTATTGCTTTTGACACTAAACATAATTGTTGGCGTATACGATATTTTTAAATGCCACGCCGGTCAGACCTGGCTGTCAAAATAAGAAAACGTTGACCACTGTCCACTGTTTTCTCATCAAACATTCGTGTTTGGTCTATCTGACAAACGTTTTGTAGGTATTTGTAGTATTTTCTACTTTCCTGTTAGTTATAAAAACACACACACGTGTTGTCCGCCCGGAACCAGACACCTGGGTCCATTCAGGACAAGTCCATTTGGATTAATAGATTGACAAGCCGATCAAAATACAGGTGGGATGAGTAATAAATGGTTACCAGCCCCTCGATTGTTACCGTCTGATCAGTTTAACGTCCTGATATAATAGAGATGGTCAGGGACGTGCCAGGTTTATTAGATGAAGGAAAGCTGAGGACCCGTAGAAACAACACCGACCACCGGTCAGTACCTGAAAACTGCCCCACATGGGATTCAATTCAACATGGCGACCCAATCTTGTGGAAATATGTCGAGACATCTTAACCACTCCACCACCGTGTTCCCAGTATCTTTGTCACGCGAGAGTTTCTGAATAAAAGTCCAAATGGCGAAGATGACTTCATAATTTTAATATCACTCATAGTAGACTGTAATCTTATCAATACCTATCTCATCAATACCCAAACCTGAAAACATATGATATACTAAGGATCGTCTCTGTTAGAAGCTGTTTTAGGGTATGCTTGGTACACATTTCTCTATTGCTACCTAGGTGTAAAGTGTACAATCATGTATTCTCCATTTGCTGCGATTAAAATCAACGCGTAAAAGTGCTTTATTATTCATACTTGATTTACCATAGAGTGCAAAGGAGACATAAATAATACAGACGTAAAGTACAAAAAAGCTTTTCAATTCGTCAACATTTAAATATTCCCTTTTGAGAAGTAGCAATTATTTCCCGGTGTTGTATGTATGTTCACCACTCTTGAAATAGAATGCAATTTTTGTATTTTACAGTGACAGCTTTTGTGGAGTACAATTAACATGCATTCATATATGGGAATCTTCTGGTCTTTACTTGACGAAAGTAACTAACTAAACGTCCATTGTACTTTCAGCTATGACATTTCAACTAATAAATCAGAGAAGGTTGTACAGCTTTAAAAATTGACATGAGAATGTGTAGATTATGTCGTAAAACTTGGAATTAACTTAAAGGCCCTCTACTTTTCCGGAGTAAAATATAAAGGTTTCTTAAAACCATTAATAACTTCAGAAAATATATACCGATGACCTAAAATGAGGTTACAACACCAAACATATGCAAGATTTCCAGTGTAATATATTTAAAAACGGTGGAGAGTCATTTTGCTGTTTTGCTGTCTGGCGCAGTGATACATGTAATCAACTACCGTGCGGTATTTAGGACGAAGGCGGAAAACATAAGACGACCCGCGTTATGTAAATTATCATTTTATTTGTTTTAATTAAATTGTTCAGAAGGTGATGATATATGTACAGTATTAATGATAACTTCATAACTTTTGCGAGTCTACAAAATTTACATTCCCATTTTAGAATTAAAAGCAGTTTCGGAAAGGTAGGTGGCCTTGAAAAGAAGGTGCTGGTATTATTTCAATTTCATTTTCATATACAGCACAACTTTTAAATCGGTCTGAAGGTTTATTTAGCGAACATGTAAATGAATGTAAGAACAATACCTGATGACGTATGTTTGACAACATATCAAGGTCAATAACAAACATTTTAATAAATAAGTGAATGGAAACAACTTAATTTTGTCATGCGTGACAGCTTTTGCACTATTAAATAGCAACTGATAATCCACACAGCAGGCATTGTATACGTATGTTTTCAAAAGAGTGCAATTCTAAGAGTGAATGTTTTCTCGAAGGACTCTTGTTGAGAAATGAAAATGACGAAGAAACAATTAAAATCAATGGCTCTCAAACGGCCGTAGATTACGACCTGTGCGTATTTCCATTACAGCGGTTATTTTGCATACCTAGGTCCAGAAATATATCAATGAAATAGTTTCCGATAGGTCACAGTTTTATATAGTATTATGTAGGTCTTGTTTACAGAACGATTTGATAACAATCTATAGGAGGACATTATTGAGATTTAAGCGATAGTTTAAGACCGCAGCAGTTTTCGCCTATTTTTATAATCAAAAAGCTAGTTGTAAAAAAAATTCTCGACGTCTGCATAATTTAGAAATCGATCAAATTTGATTGCGGATCTAACTCTTTACGAAAGACGAACCAAGCATTGTTTTATCGACACCAATCAGTTCTTAAAGTTCTTGAATTCCTATATTGTATGCATGATTCTTCATATCCATGTTAAAATTGTTTAAAGGCCATAGATTACATATTGAAATATATGAACTATTTGATCACATTTGTGTTATTCTGTATTGTGGTTTAGCATGTAAATTCTGAAGAATAAAAGAAAACTTACCAATATATTACAAAAACAGTACGGAAGCCCGTAAGTGAAACATTCACATGACCCCATATCGTATCCCTCCGGCACGTCATTGCTGTCATAAAATGACGTTTCGTCAGCATAACGTTTTCTCGTGTCCGAGTAATCCATATTGTACGACGACGACTCCATCACGTGGAATAGCGTTTTATCACATAGAATTAGTATTCATATATCCTACAGTATTCAAAGCGTTTGCTTGATCTAGGATAAGGAACTCACAGTTAGACATCCCGTGTGATGGCAACATTCAAACGATCCAGAAGATGGTAAAATCTAATTGCTCGTAGATTGGGATCCGGTATATCCCAGAAACATCTTCCATACACCTTCTGTGGTGTTTGTTATTACATGTATTTCTCTGACCTAGTTATGCACATTTGATTGGCTTTCGAACGATATTGTGAATTTCCCAAAAGACAGAGAAGCATCATCAGCATTGTCTGACTCCATGATAAAGTGTAACATTTTAACGATTTGTTAAGTGGATGCCATCCATGTCACCCATGTGTTTGCAATATTACCAGACGCTATAAGCTTCTCAACACGGATTATCAAGAATTAAACCTTTAACCCTTGTTCAGCTTTACGACCATTTATCAATCTATAGAATAAGTGGCTCAAAAGGCCATATGAACTAATAACTTGCATACAATTTCTTAATTATAATCCCTGTGTATCTAAACGAAGGTAAGGATATGTCCTTCATAGTATAGCATGCATCTCCATGTATTGTTGATATTATAAATAGCTAAACGAACATGAAAGCAAATGCTAGATGTTGATATGAATAATATACGTCATTTAAAAGATATATTCAACATTTTCACCGACGGTAATATTTATGTTGTATTTGTTACTTGTTAACAAGTTAAAAAGTTTGATAAAAGGTACGGTGTATGTCCTAAATACTTTCCAATGTCATTAATAAACACATACCGTGTCACCAAGCGGTGACACGAGTCGAAACACGTTCAATTTCCCGCCAAAGTGCATCTTCATCATAAACGGAAGGTTAATGACAGATATTGCTGTTTTCCTCGTGCCTTTCATGTTAATTCCAATGTATGAATTATTGTTGAAAGTCCAAAGCTCATCACTGGTTTTAGCTTTTGCGAAATGTCATTAATATATCCATTGTTCCTTCATGTCAAACATGCCGCGTTTGCCTTATCAACAGTCATGTGCTCAGCCGCTGTATCCGTTTTGTACATGTCTGCGAAAGGTATTCCTGTCACCTGAATAATTAATATGTGTGAATATAAGTCGGGTCGGTCTAATCCACAGTCTGGGAATATCTACATGTTCGGCTCTTATAGGACAATCAGCGTCGTCAAACTGGAGTCATTGATATTAACTCAATTATCAATCACCATTGATAGGTTTTGTCTCGTGACTTTATGTATCATATTTGATCTATTTCTGTACGACAATAATAACTATACACCTGAATACCTCAAAATAACGTCAGGTGTATAAGATAATTACGACAGGTAATTAAAACTCATATTTGATGTGTTTCAGACAAAGGTAATTCCTGAACCTATTGCAAATACAAACAAATCCTTTTGTTTCAACTTGTATTTCGCGAGTTACCATAATTGCGTTTATCATACGTGTGTATTTTTATGTATACAAGAATAATATTTGATAAATCAAAGAGATGTTTTTTGTAAATTTACGTCAAACATTTGAAGTCTTGTTCTATCAGATAAGTATAAAGCAATGTTTCCTTGTTTACTGAGGTCTTATTAATTACCTGATATGTAAGCATTTTTATTGTTACATTGTATTTATATCCATTCCAGGCCATCACAATAACCTAGTATACACACACTACACCACTGTCATACTGACGGTTATACATACTAGTACACCACAACAACAAAGTTTACAATACAGCATTTATAAACCAACCGCAGGGATTGAACAGCAGATACAATGAATTAAGGTACCTGTATAGGTGATAATCTGGTTATGATATTAAATATGGATGGGCTATATAAACTGCACCTAACCCTTAGGGCCCAGTTGTTGAAAAAGGTGATTATAAATTTTCAAATAAAGATGAAAATAATGTCTTTAGAAGAGTAGCAAACTTTAGAAAAAAAACATCGCCAGCATTACAAACGATGTAATGACAGGTTTTGCAGCAAACCTGAAATTAACATTTTTAACAAATCGTGTGAAAAACCGGGCCCTAGGTGTTATATAATAATTTCAGTAAATCCAACAGTTTGCCCTAAATGACAAAATTGCCAATTTAAAAGTGATATTCATATAAGATACAGTCAGGGTAATATAAGAGCTAGCAAGTTCATAAAAATAGTTAACTGATAAATACACTGAAACACATAACCACATCATAATGAGGTCATAACACGGTGCATATAACTGTCAGTAGTAAGTTTGATATGATAAGCAAATATTGCTGTGAGGCATTAAATCACATACTAGTAAAACATACTTCATCATAAACAGCGATATAACACTAAATTCAGACACCTTATAGATAAGCAATGTCACAGATACAGGAGTGTGCTTATAATTTTCGTGTAAATTCAGACACCTTATACATGAAGCAATGTCACAGATACAGAGTGTGCTTATTTTCGCGTAAATTCAGACACCTTATAGATGAAACAATGTCACTCATATAAACTCGTGTAAAGTCAAACACTTTATAGATGAACAGCAATGCCACAGATACAGGACTGTGCTTATTTTGATATCAGGAGAACTCGTGTAAATTCAGACACATTTTAGATGAAGCAATGTCACAGATATAGGACTGTGCTTATTTTCGTGTGATCTCGTGTGCGTCTACTACCATGACGCCACCAGAATGTGATGTGTGTATGTAAATACTCGACCATTAATACTGATGAATGATTCAGCGTCAACAGAAATAATCATAACCATAACACAATAATGACTGAGCTTCCGGAATCAGTAGATACAGTGGATGTGTAATACTCTTCAGTGATTCCGTCACGGTCTAATGCATGCTTTGTTAAGTATATACAGTTATTGACATTTGTTTTCACGAACCATGTTTATTAGGATTTAGCACTTTGCGATAGATTTGTTTTATGTAGTGTCGACTTAAGCAGTCCTAGATTCACAACTGATATCAAAATATCTGCGAATCCATTCATATTGGTGGTACTTACATCAGCATTGCCTGTTATTCAATCCTACTTCGATTTACCATTGAAATCAATTTTTGTTAGAAGGAAATTGAAAGGAATTCATCCATATCTAGTTTAATGATAGAAAGGAATAGCCTTGTTATTTGTCATACCGAGTTTAATATTGTATGATTGGTGGTACAGGATAGATATTTAGTATCCATCAAAATTGAAGGCAGTTGATCATGAGCAAAACACGAAATATTTTCATACCCTTGTAGGAGTAGGCTAAGTGCTACAAGTATTGGTGATTCTATGTAAAGAAAATGCTTATCAGATTAAAACGAAATTATAAAATCAGCATTGAATTATTAAAATAGATCAATAAATAGTTATCGACGAAATGAAAAATATCCAATATTGAATATTACATAATGTTTATATTTAGTTTTAACTGGTATTCACCCAATTTCATCCTTTATGATATTATCGGGGTAAGGCGTCTGGTAACCTTTTGGACTTTCATCGACCGAGGCAAAGTATTCATATACAACAAAGCATAGTGGGATGTTCATTAAGTACTTTTACAGTCGAAGTTTAGCACTACATAACCTCAGGGTCATTTTCATATTATCGGCGAGACGTTCCCGCCTTGGTTTTCTGAAGTGATGAAAATTTAACAAGGCATGACGAACTACACCTGATGTAAAGATGAAGGGACATGTTCATTTTAAGGTCACAAAACCGTGGAAATCAGTGGAGGGTGACAGTTGGTAAGCTGACATGCCTACCGGCTTTTATTTCTGATCATCCATTCCAGGTGACTGACTTTGCATGAAATTAAAAATTCCTCATACTCTGATACTCCACGGCACACAATAGTGATATCTCATCTGTAGGAGAGATATAATGATAAACTGTTTTTACTTAACATCATTGAACTGGGATAGTTTTGAATCGCTCAAATCTAAATCAGCTTTATATAGCAATAATATTAATAATAGGTCGATCACTGTAATTTATCTTTTTCAAGCTAGCCTCATTTTGTTGTGTGTCCATATATGGTCATATATATGTATAATAATCAACAATACAATGTAATAGTCATACTTAATGACTAAATCTTTGGATAGGAATTGATCCAATGCTTGTTAGAAACTTACATATATGGTTATATCTGACACAACACATGTCTATGACAATATAATCAACCAGCAATATACAGGATAAGCCGTCCTAGGCAGTTGATGGTGTATTAATTATTAAGAAAATAACAACTCATGTTCTAAATCAGATTTCATAGCTTGTACATTAAATGCTGACAATAAAATAAAGTCGCCAATATACAATGTTCACGCAGCATTTATAAGTTTACTCAATTTTAGGATATTATAGAAAATCCCAAATTTCTTTGATATAATTTTTGATCATTTATGTAGAACGAAAGCGTGAAGACAGTACCAATACTGTGTATTTTGATAAGTTTCGATGAAGCAAAATGGAAAAAAATGCACAACGTAAGGAAAACGATGAAAAGGTAGGGAGGAAATTATATCAAAACATTAATATTTCCCAGGTATACATTAAAAATAATATTTCCCAGGTATTTACTGCCCCGATTTGCTTCATGTCAATATGACACAGTGTTATCTGATAATCATATTTTGACTACACCCTGTTACAAACATTGCAGATTTAACGGGTTGATATATCAACATTTGTACTAATTATAAGTCGTGTTAATTAATAGTTAAAGTCTAATACTAAAATAGTATTCTTGTATGTTATCACCTATCAAGATATGCAAATATTTGGGTTATATACAGAACAACGGTTCTCCTACAACGACTATCGAATGCCATTCCGCCAGATCTGTCATTCAGAAATAATTCAAATATTTAAATTATGTATTGTGTTTCGGTAGTACACTAAGTTATCCCAAGGTTGTGTACATAAATACGTGCAGCAGTAGTATTTCGACAGTATTTAGCTTAATATACTATGAAAATATATCAATAATGTCAGGAATGAGTTGAAGATAACTTTCATGTATTATTTAGCTGAAATATTGGATTTTAATGCTGTATTGATCAAAGTCAATTCAGCATTTTACAGATAAAAATAATAGCAATGTTTCCAATTAATGGCTAAGCTGACAATGTTGTTGTCTAAGGGACTCGATCGCATTATACATTTATAAATTCAAATAGCATTAAATTGCAATACACATATTGTGGAGGTCGATTTAGGTTTACAATACCGATAGATATGGTTCTACTGTCCTACTGGGTAAATTAAAGCCGGTATGGCACTTGTTCTTCTACAATATCGCTTATAAATATTCCTTGTTCGTGTAGCACCCAGCTTAACTGTGACAGCAAAGTGTTTAAAGGAGCTCCTTGTCGGCATCCTAATGTTAACATATATTGGACAAGATTGAACTGTTTAGGTGAAGTTCGCACCATGTGGCGGGTGTTCAAAAACGAAAATCATTCATATGGATGATTAATAGCATGTTTAGCTCAAAAAACCTTTGACTGATCCTTGTAGATTTAATAAATAATCCCATTAACTTCAGCGGCGCCATAGACAATATAACGTTGTATATATTTATTCGTGATATTGATATTTTGTGATCTATGAACTAAGCATTATTATATTACCAAGGGTTATTTATCCAATAAGAAACACTACAAACAATAAACAATGTAAATCGAAATGAGACGCCATTCTCGAATCTTCAATAACAAAATGACAATTCCTTGGCATACTTCAATAGGATTCTTAAAATCCTGATAAGAATCGAATTTGAATGGGCAATATGTCTGGATGGACATAATTGAAATTTTCACTTCTTGCACCAAGTCATTAGGGTTGAGAACTAGAGCATACTCTACGAAAATATTATATGTCAACTTCATATTTGGAGGCTGTTCACTCTAACGTTACCACTTTGGCGTTTAGCAGGGGGAGGATTGGTTATACAGACTCTTTGCCGATAGTTTTTCATTAAAAATATTAATTTTCTTAATAAAATGTACTAGACTAGGGTCGACCAAAGTTAACTTTTCTACATACATGAATGATCACATATTAAACCCACCATGAACGACATAAAACACCTCCCCCGCATCGATATGTACCCAAACATTTGTTGTTTTATTAACCAAAGTGTAAGTTATAAATCGTAAACCCTGACACGGGAAGTCTATAGATATCTCCTGGTACGACAGTAATTCACTTTCTCGCGTCAATGGTTCACAATGATGAAATCTATGACGAACATGTCTCTTTATAAAATATGTTACTGACAGGTGGTGTAGGTATGATCCGCCAGTTACATACACTTGACAGTGACAGATCAAATTGACATCTGATAACGTGAATCCAAGCTTCGTTACCCAAGCCTTGGTGATAAAAACTTTTTATCTTTTATATGGTCATTGAATTTACAAAGTAACGTCTTTCATGTGACATTGTCCTGGCGAACATTGGTAAACTAGGAATTAAAAAAGTTTTTACTTTCCAAAAATGGTAAGGCAACCCGTTGACTTCAAAATAACATGAGCTGAGAATGTTCATAACAAAGACATATATGATAACAAAAAATGCTTTAACAAAATAAAGAATGTACAAGTCGATAGCAATCTACTCACTTTAGTTTTGTACGGAAGAGAAGGATTTAAGCAAACCTTTACTACAGATTGTAATTCTTAGATACTGAGTCCTCATTATAACACACGAACCTCGCATTTATTGTCTCACTCTAAATCGTTATCATGGTTAACAAGAACCATGATATTCTACCCACTATGTGAGGGAGACTTGTGTCTATTCAATCGAATAATGAGGTTGGAAAACGTCCTAAATATCGAAATGTTGCTGACAGAACTCCGTCATTGCATTATACAGACCATATTTTAATAATTATCAGACTAAGTCTGGCACCTGCCACAGAACTTAAATTGTTTGTGGATATACTGTACCTCCCTTTGTCGGTAGGAACTGACTAAATTATATAAGATCAACATTGCCACCTGAACAAGTCCTCGCCTGAATACAGAGGACGTCTGCCAAGTCAGAGAAAGGGGGTACACTGTACATGTATAGATTATTACCATATACCACAGTTTAGTATTGTAATTTTTTTATGTTTGAAAATTCGCTGACCATTTTCACTTTCAATGATTGGTATTCAATTATGAACATTTACTGACCTCATTCAACTTTTTTAAGATTCAACTATCATAGGTAGTTTTAGTGTATATGCTATGATAAGCTGTTTATCCCTGTTCAATCTATATACTGATGATGTTAGATACATTGGTAGGTATTGATCAAGTTATAATAAAAAGGTGATCCAATTATTACACAAACATCACTTATCGGTTTTATCTCGTGTGTTGACGAACAGATTTGACAGGTTTATCTATTCAATATTGTTTCACACGTATCGTGTATAGATAGGGAGCGTCAATTGAATTCAGCAGGGTAAAAACCACTTAACAGTATATTACATAACGTTAACAAATCAATACTAAAATGTACACTGAGTGCCAAGGGCAGACAAAAAAGATAATTTTATGATTCTAATGCCTCCGCTGATCACTTCATAACGATTGCTTTATAGGTAGTTCTGAAGTGTAGAGTTGAGAATATAGGATTATAACTGCACTTTCTCATTGTCTGACCTTAGCAAAAACACCGGTAGTGGAAAATATGTATCGTAAAGAAAATTAGTGTCTATTTTAAGAAGTCTCTTTTTGTTTTATTATAGATATATATATCAAATTGATTATACATGCCTCGTGTAGGTTTATAATTCATATCAACTCTTCTCTTTAAATATTGTATCGTAAACATAAAAAATGTTATTTATTTACACTTGTCGTATTGTTATAATACTTACGTTTATTATAAATATGGCCCAATTTGTTTGGAGTGGAGGCTATAATAAAATCAATGCTCTGTTATTTTTAGCTTTCAATTATCGTATAAACATACAAAGGTAACGCTTACATATCTTCAAATGTTGACTACAAAAATTTATTTATAATAAGAAATTTGTCGTGACATGCAATCCATGTAAAAGATTCATGTATTCGTGTGTATAAAAAGGTTTTATGAGATTTTTCATTCTCGTGTACCAGAGGAGAAAATCAAAAATGCAAAATCTACATCCTACAAAATATATTTTTCAAACAGGTGCATCTAATAAAGGAAGCCTGCATCACGAGTGTATTCGGAAGTTACCATCAGGCGGTCATACACGTACCAATAAATGATCCCTAGAGGACGAGTGTCTGTGAGAATATTCAAATAAGCACAAGGTATGGAGTATCGAATTAGGATTGTAAAAATAGACATTCGAATTATATTCTCTCAATTGCACTTGACTGAGACCGAACCCGCCATAGAGTAAATATGATTAAATTTGATACTATAATAGCGCTATCTCGTCCGTAAAACGTCATATGTGTTCTGTATATATTCGTGTTAGAGAAGTTAGTTATCTTTAAATGTAAAATTAGAATTTAAACTTTGACTTCTAATTCATCATTATGTATTCCGTTCTAATTATCTCAAACGATTCAAGGATTAACTCCAGTCTGTTTAGCTGATCTCAGCACTACGTCCCCTTTAGCCATGACTTAAGGTGTGAATGCTATTCTGAATTACGCCTTCACATAAAATGCATCTTGACTTTTATTGTGTTTTTTTCAGGTAAACAAGACCTTGCTTACAAACGAGTAACATTTATGAGGAAAAATCAGCACTATTTCAGTCGCTGATTTACAAATGTATAATTATAAACAGACCAAGATGCAAACACTGGCGCCATTATCAATTAAAGAGTTCCATATTAAAATTAGATTATTACCATTATACTGTAGCATAAGGATGATGCTGTATTATACGTGTTCACAAAACATGATAACTAAATATTTTGATATTTTAACGGGTAGATAAAAACTGGAGCATCAGTTTGTGTGATAAGCAGTGGGATGAGTACTATGAAGGCTATATCTGAAATATCTAACACAATGCTCGTTAAGGACATGACAAGGATAATTTGGAGCGTTGATTTCGGCTAGAGATGAACCCCGTGAATGTAAATGTCAGTTTAAAGACCAGGCTTAAGCAGTAATTCTTTCACTCAATCATCGTTTGTTCCCCATCAGTGGATACATATTACTGTTTTGTGCCAATAACAATTATGATCCCACCACCCCTGACCTTCATCAAGTAGTCACGTGACTACATGTGTGACGTAATGTCTAACTACAAATTACTCGTGCACTTACAACCAAATATCGGCTGTCACTTCGTTAAAAACCTCTCTTGTCATCAGCGTGAAAATGTCATGTCGTTATGTAGACAATCATGACAAGTACACGAAATATGTTATCACTCCTAGATGTGACCTAGATGATTAACTTTCTACACAAACGCCATCTAGTAATGATTACGTCCCCTTAAAGAATGAGAGTTTCTAACTTCTAGGTACTTCAACTACAGTTCTTATGCAAACATTCGAGGTTATTTGGAAAGTGGTTTGGAATCATTTATCTAATTAATTGCATAATATGTAACATATTGATTGGCTACAATTCTGTGTCGAAAGAAAATAAAATTGAATTTAAACTTTGGTTTATGTTATATTCTTATATTGTCTTTACAGATGTACATTTCTAATATTCATTAATTTTCATCTCAAAAGAATTTGAAACAAAGTATTTTTATTTGAATGTTATCATTATCAGTGAGAATCCTTTTCGAAATAGAGTAATAGTCAAAACCCAAAGCAGAGATTACGAGGACCATCAATTAACATTGTCTCTTAAATATCCAGAATACCAGGTAGAGGGTGAACCGTTGAGCCTACAATATTTCTGTAAGTTAATGTTTGTGTACCAAAGACCAAACTATATCCTTACCCTAACGTACAAGTACAAAGTTATTGACACCTAAGCCGATTGTGTAGGAGATATGTTGGAATGTTGACCACATACCCCCGATTGATAAGTACCTTATAGATAAGGTCATTGATATAAACATGCTTGGTGAAATAAACATAGACATGGAAAATTATACAGGTTTTACTGCCCGAAGGTTACTTATAACATCCACCACAGATCTGATCCTGGTATATATTATCATACCCTCGTCCAAATGGCCCTATTGTTCAATTCACAAGACCTAGTTTTTAATAGTTAACTCAATTTAACCCAGCAAAAACTTAATTGACCTTGACTCTCATCATCAATGCATTCAATGGTAATAGAAAAGGAAGAACAGATGCCAAAAGCGTAGACTAGGCCTAAATATTTCAGTATTAATATCCATATCTTTTGTTCTCTCCAGCGACATGCAATCATGAATGAATGTTAGGGCGTATTTCTCTAAAATGGAAACATATGATGCACGAAGATATTCGATTGTTATCCAGAGTAACACGAAGCTAAATTAACCTGAGAAAGCGACAATAGCTTGAATATGAATATCAAAATAAAAAAAAATGACATGTTTGATAAGTTGGCGCACTCATTCACCTTGAGTAATATCTAGAAAAAAAATCAAACTGACTTTCATGGAGTAGTTTTTCATGTCGAACGAAAATCCATGACGAAGGTGTTGTTTTAAAGAGTCTCGGAGACATTGACAAAAACGTTCATCAGACCTTGATTATTTTATTGCTGAAAAGCAGACTCTATTCTCCTACTTGATCAAACGCTAAGTTGGCGTTGACATACATTTAGATTAATTGTTATAAAGAAAAAAAACTTATCCACATTAATGTCATATGATTTTATATTTATCTCAGATGTTCATATTATTGGTTACATCAGTAGATTTGTAATCGTAAACCTCCCACACAGAAACACATCAAGTCATCACAATATGCATCATAATGAAATTCACGCATGATGCTGGTCAAAACGTGTTCATTTTTTACGAGAATAATGTTATTTCCCGATATATTTAACCCTTGATTTTATTACTTCTTAAATATTTCCAGATATTGCAGAGACATTTACGGGAGTCCTCTGTTCAGACTGATGATTAAAATGGCGTCAGATTTTTTCTTTGTCTACGTCCGTTCTACAGCGAAACAGAAATTTGTGCATTGGATAATCTGAAACCTGGAATTGATTTTTCCATTTATTTACGGTTCCTATTTTGGGGATAATACCCGAAGTTTGCCCTTTCTCATTAACACTCTCGATCTTGAGAGAACTCGATATTCGTGTATAAAACAGTGAAATTACAAGAATTAATTATCCACGTAATGGAAGTGTCCAAGTACCAGCAATTAGTTTGGACATTCTAACAATTATACATGTACCTTACACAGATGCAATTAAACAATTTCCTCAACTGCTAATGTGGTGTGTTTATTATTCTAACAAACAGAAAAAAAATCCCCAAAATTTCGATAAAATCCAATACAGCTGTACGCTTAGTTAAATGTATTAAATACAAATCAAAGAGCGTAGGAGTTTCCTCCGCTTGATGCTTTAATTAAGATTTAATTTTAAAAGCTTTTTTCTCTCAAACATTACCGTATGTTGCTGGTATCTTATCCATTTTCTTTCGATGGAGCAGTCTACACTAGACGCTGTGCCAACAGTAGCAATTAACAGGAAATTAATCTTCTCTAAAGGCCGCCATTATCTCCATCCAGTAGTGATGGACGAGCCATCAGAGGAGAGGGGACCAAGGTTTTTGAATGAAGGTTGGTAGTACGTAAATTATGGTTATAGTGGACACATGGTAGTTGTGGACGCTTACGTCGTCAGAGAGGTGAAAGAAGAGAAAGATGACAAGGGAAGAGCACGAGTAGATTGAGATGGGAAAGGATAAACAGGTTGGAGCAGCCAATTGCCCAGGAGAGTAGACAGAGAGGGAAACATGGTCAAAAAGACAATGGGATACCACAAAGTCCCCAGAGGAAAGATTTTAAAGCATGAGGCCGTAAGGTAGAGCTCCAGTGGCCGCCATGGGGAGTGAGGGGTAGTTATGAGTAAGCAGTGTATATATAAATATATATGATAGTATGTGTCATTTTTTTGGAAATATGGATGACAGAATGAGAGAGTAGAGCACGTTGCTGGCTTGGTTATTTCAAATGTTGTAAAACGTTTCGTTTCGCAAACAATGTCACGATATACAGCGTAGTTCACCTACTCATTATTATGGATAGAAACATTGATGTGTTCTGCTGAATATGTATGAAGTCTTAAATAACCGGTTTCTATAATATCAAGTCACATACAAGTCTGTACCCGTTGTTAGAACAGAATGATAATTAACAAAAATAAATTAAGTGCAAACAGTATTAGATAAATCTTCAAGAACTTCCTGTTTTACATCCTCATATGCAATATCTTAACATGAAAACGCCCTCGGGCGATTAACACAGTCTCCAGTCACATACGAGCTAGATTACAGAGGCTTTACCATAAATGAGCACCTGTGGCATACCCTTTACATCAGATCAATCTGTATCGATACATACCATTTAATTCATATCCATAGAATATCGATTTTATAAGTAGTTACTCCCAGATAAAGGACTTTTATACATGTGTATAGCTTAAAGCGCTTATAGATTGTCAAATGCACATGTATTCGTCACGGCTCAAAAAAGGAAAAAAATGGAAATATACGGATATTTATCGATTTATTTGTTATCAATTCCCTTCTTATCAAATTTAATGTTATGGAAAATTAATGCATGATAAGTAAAAGCTTAACCACACAAAACAGTTACAAGTTAACATGATTATCGATGAACATCACCTTCACTATGTTTTTCTTACGTTTTCTACTCCTAAGAAGATGAAATGTCCGAATTAACCCATGTAGTGGTTCGTTTGCATTTGAAGGCCCTGCTTGCTGTGATCACTATTTCCTGTTTTGAATTCCTGAGCGACTCTAATCAGATAAAATCTACATTTTTGTGCAATCCGGTTTTCGAGTGACTGAGCTTTATTCAAGATTGCTTTGAGATTCATTGCAATTTAATACTCTGTATTCGGATCGTGTATGCCTATCTGTTTCTAGTTATTAGAATTTTATCAATTCCATTAAAGACAAAGCGACAAAGGGGCAGAATACTGAAATCTCACTGGGAATACTGAGGCCGCACTACCATTTCAAAAAAAAAATGCGTGTTAGCCATGGATAGAAAAAGAGCCAAAGATAACTTCGAAAGACATGCTCGATTTTCGACGCCAAGACTTATACAAGTTATATGATTTAATAGTTAGTATGTGCCATGTAGTTTGCTTTACTCGCGTTTATTTATAATATTAATGATATTAATTATTGATAATAGTATTATTTTCATATATCGCGCTACTATGAATGTTACGGATAGTTTGGTTTATTATGGATTTATTTTTATCAACGCATTTTCTTCCGATCAACAAACAAGGTCACTAAATGACGTGTGTGACGCGTGCATATGCTGGTGAGAAACAATTATGTTCTTGTAATATAATATATGTATCTTTTTGTGATAGAGTGAAGTATTATCTACATTATATTAGTATCGAACTGTAGAATACTAAAGACGCGTGCTTGATCCTGAAACACTAGAGCAGGGCCCAGTTTCATGAACATTCCTTAACTTAAAATTCTCCATAGGAAAGCATTACAGAAGTTAAGGAAAATCTTAAGTTAAGGATAAGGAGCCTTCCTTAAAATACGTAATGCTTTCCTATGGAGAATTTAAAGTTAAGGGATTCCTTAAAATCTTTAAGTAATGTTCATGAAACTGGGCCCAGCTACACTGATATGCATACTGGTGTGACACATCAAGGGTACTACATCAAAGAAGCTTACTTGACAAAAATCACCGAAAAGATAATATTTTGATTTCTATGATTAATAAGTATCCTGCGCTTTGGATTTAGGTCAATTCCTCAAGAAAACAACTTTCAAACATCGGTTTATATATTATAGAATATTTGCTGTCCATACGTTCATGTATAATATGGAATTGAAATTGGAAAATTGCAAACATTGCCACTTGAGTATATCGACAATAAACAGAGGAAATTCCATATATCCATACACGCTAAGACATGTACGTTAATATATACAGTATAGGGAAATCTTATAATACCAGAAAGGCATTTCATACATTTCACAAGTATTCACGGCAGAGGTCTTCACCATTAATATTAGCCCTACAGCAAACAGTGCTGACAAAGACATAAAGACCATCCAGGTCTAAATGTTATCATCATACACATAATGCCAGGACCAATATCGCTGATCGCTCGGACTAAAGCCTATCACTTAGATCTGAAATTCTCCAGCTGTTGACCAAGGGTCAGTGTGGCAGGCCAAGACCAAATCGATTAAGATATATAAGCCAATAATGGCTTGTTACGGTATCTGTAACAGGTATCTGTCACACGAAGAAAGAGATCGAACGAGTGATCGTGATAGAGCAAAGAGTCATATATGTTAACTCTACCACTTTATTGAAGTATGGCCGTAGTTCGATAAAGGGTACAGAAAGTGGAAATCATGAAATATTTTAATACATAATGCAAATATAAAATACTTTGAAAAATATTAGCTTATACCCAGCATTTGTCTATTTTGTGAATTTTCAGACATGAGCTGATAACCGGATTACTTATTTGAGAAACTACAAAATCGTGCTCTAAGAAGAAACCATTTACGCTTTTCAAAACGTCCATTGCTCTGAACAGTACGAGAACTCTTACATGTCAATAAGATGCTCTCCTTTGTATAATAGATATACCTCTTCTATTATTATCAACCACTTGAGTTCTCGGTAAGCAGCCGAAAATAACGCCACATTTAGTCTTGACTGACAATAACACTTGATATTCTATCTACAGATACTTTATCTAAACCCAGGGCCATCGTGCAAAACAACTTGTAGCTTACTAAGTACCTTGGGTACTCCACTACCGTCATTACATAATACATTCTGGTTCTTGATACCATTATCTTTCCAGAATTTCGAAAAACCATTTCAAATAATGTACATTGATTCACATACTGGTGCCGTATCACTGTTTGAAGTGGCTACAATGTGAAGACTTCCGCTATACTCTCTCACCCTAGGCTGATATCTAGTCCCTCCGAACTATTGTTATCAGAATAGATCGACAAGTAACCATTACCTCCAACCTTCCCGAAAGTCTACCCCTGTTTTATCAGACCAAACTATTGTATCGTAATTAAGCTGTCCACACTATCAGCTCACCATACTGATGCTGCTGCCACTGTTCTAGACTGCTAAGACACCAAGCTTTCACCGTCGTGCAGCCTTCTCTTTGCATGTCTTATTCTCGGTTCAAAGTTTTATAACCTTTCCCCCACTCCATGTGTTATATCAGTATCTGCCTTATATACATGTAAGCTTTCGCTTCATGGTTTCCTCAGTTTATATTCTCTTTTCTTTTGTGTAATGTTCAATCTTAATTTCCGGAAACAAATTACCATACTGACATTTATTATCAAAATCCGTCAAAATTTATAACAAATTTCCCTAGTCCTTTCTAATCATCTTACCCTCCCTTACTTCGTCCATCTACACCTATCCTTCATCTGTTAATCTCTCCTTCCCATTCCACATGTGAGCGAATGTAGAAATGTATTTAACCCTCCAGGATATTTCGGAAAAAACACACTAAATTGCTTTGACATTCTCTTACTGTCTGTGAAATTCACGTTTGTGACATTCATAGATAATTAAAACAAATTCTTCTGATGTCACAGCATGGATCCTAACATACTAGGGATTATAACTAATTTATGTTAATGTATGTATCTCATCGTGAATCAATGCTAAACATGTTATGGCGAAGGAAAGTTAACATTTTGTCTACAGCCGCAATTTGGTATCTCAACCGAAACGACCTTTTCGCATTCCTAACGCGAGAGTAAGATTTTATGGTATAATTGGAGGTAGTTATGATCAAATTGGAAAATCTCCCCCATTGAAATCCATAGAGCAGAGACTTGGCCATGTGTTGGAACATATTTATTAAAATGTATGTCGAATAAGAAACGATAACGTTATACATGTTTATACCATAACGTGTTTATATTTACGTATGTGGATTTTACGTGATCGATAACCAACATCTCGGAAGTTGATTCAAAAATTTAAAGATAACTAGGTTGCGCTGATTTGAGATGTCAATTTGAGACACCAATCTTTGGAAATCATTTTTGAATACTGGTGCAAATATATCGTGAGATATTGCTATATAGTTTTCGTGCCAAGGCATAGTGTAGACCTTGAATCTCAAGAGTTGTAATTCGTGGCACATAGACAGACATAGATACGTGACAGCGGCAAATGAGTTTCTGAAGTAATGATTCACATCTAAATTCTGCTTTAAAATAAAAACAAAATGTTGGAATATCTTACATATATTTAGAAATTGGCGTTTGCATGAATAAATACCGTCCTTTAACTCAAATTAGTGGTACATTTACTTGAAACTATCGTTCATGTATTGTTACTCTGTGAGTCTGTCCACGGTGTTCTAATTTGTCAGCGCTTCATACAGCATTATCTCTCGGATCATTTGTCTGTCGGCAGTAAATAAAGCATGGTAGGAAAATTGAGAGGAATTCATCACCGATCTCTTGCAATCAACACCTGAATCCAGTATGAATTGATCTATAGTTCAACCACCTCATCCCTCTTCGTTAGCCTAGGTCAAAAGGTGATATATACTCTACCAGATCAACGTAAGGGTCATATGAGAACTAGAACCAATTACCATTTGCATGGAATGCATAGATGGTCGCTGTATCAAACGTAAATCACGCCAGCATTCGTTGTATTTTTCATCAATTGTTAAATATGTTGAAAATTCAAATGGAAAATATCATTCTAAGTTCAATGCACCATAACAGTTTTTGCATAACTTACGATGAAGTCTACTTTACAAAATTACATAATGACAAGGTCATATCATTTAACAAGAATGAAGACTATATCGCCATAAGCCTCACAAATTGCCATCCGTTTGTGTTGCTGACGTTCGCACAATTTGTGTCAACAGCAACACCAGTTAACATTGGTCGCACACACCAAAACATGACTTTGAAGGCCATTTGACCAGCGGGATAAATAAAGGAGTGATTTACATAGTGATTACTGGACAGGGCTCTAGGGGTAGACATATTGTAATGTTCCGAGTCGTTTATAAAACAAGGAGCAATCTCTTACGATAGGATCCGGAACGCCTCAAGTCTTACAACGATCGACAATGTTCGGCTTGGATGGAAAAGAATGTGTTACCGACAACAATCAAATACATTTGTAAATGGGAGTTGTGGAGATATCTATCTTGAAAGGACAAAAAATAACTTTGCCCTTATCCTTTATCTTTTAGATAGACATCGACAAATTACAAACGCCGATATCAGATTTGACATCTCACTGGATGTGTTAACGAGAATTTAAATGCTTTGTGTGCATAGATTTGTTTACATATAAGCGAACAGAGACAGAACTTACGTTTAATGTTGTTTTACCATAGATAAACATGTACATTGTACAACAGATTCACATAAAGAAAAACCCATTGGCCCAAAATATCACATTTCTCTGGATATTTTGTATACATATTACCAAATGAATTATTTCAAATTCAACATAACAGCTGTTTATACCTGATTTTGCATTTAAGTCATCGTTACACGTGTAAAGGGAAGCTGTCATATACTGGGTGACGCCATTACCTTTCAAAGCGAAAGTAAAGAATGTTGTGTCTGTACTGATCAATATTCGGGAAACTCAAATAGTGATTTCTACTTCCCTGTCTTATTCTTTCCACAAGAACATATTTACACAGAGACAACATTTATAATATTTCAATAGCGATGTAAACAACGTTAATGCAGAGCCATTATCAAATATCAATTGATTTCTCTGGGTTGGTGCAATGCAGATTTTTGCAGTTATCCATCAGGGACATTGCAGTCAGAAAGTAAGGCGATCGAATCTTTAGATCACATCGGGACACACGCGATATCGGAGAGTCCGATGGGATAATATATGTGTCCGGAAAAAGAAACTCCCTATGAGCACCAGTCATGCAGATAAACGAACATGTATGTAGTGCTAATAGCTGTTCGATTTGATAAAAAGTGCTACTTTTACATCTTGGACAATGTAAATTGTAGACACAAAGACAGGGTTGACTAACTGAGATTCTCGAATCTCACCTCATAAAAATTGAAGAAAAAATAAAGAAATCAATACAAAGATTGTGTTCATGTAAGGTATGGTCTGTATCGTACATTTTATGTATTAAATCACTGATACCCCACATAAGAAATGTTTGCTTATCAGATTTTTTCAGGCTTTTTCTTCCTCTTTAAATAGTTGTTTGCTGTATTTTCTTGTGTTGTTACAAACAATGTTTGACATCAAAATTAGCTGCTAAACCTTCTGATGATTGTAATGCCTTCTTCAGACTTTATTTACGAAAATAAAGTTTCAATAGTTTGCCATATGACGTTTATCACGTCAAATATAGAATAGGCATCCTTTATCGGACACGATATTGCCATCTGGTCATTTGAGGGCCTAATTACTAGGTACACATTGGACAATCTAATACCTCATGATGACGCGGAGGTCCATCACCTAGGAGTGACCCGTATGATATATATGGTAAGAATCGATAGCTAATCGTCAGGAATACACCACCAACACTTATCGACCAATAGGTATACTAACGAAGGAGTCAGACTCCGGGAACCAGAATCCGGCTGGCGTGTGATTCAATACGGAAGTGTGGGAGCGTGTTAGAATTCAATCAAAACACAAGACGATGAAGAATTGAGCTTCCGAACAGGACGTGACGTATGTCATTGTCAGTCTACAGATCTACAATACACAGTTATGATACAGTATCAATGATTTTCATGTAGCTGTATTGGTTTCGGAACTGGATTTCGGTCTGTAGTCTATCCACCATATTTGAATATCAATGTTTACATGTGCCTTTATTGTTTTAAATTTTATTCATTGTATGTTTATGGTAGAAATATTTTTCATTTATTACTTCAGTTTAACTATATTACGTCTTCCCAATTAGATGTAACATTTAAACAAACCAAATGCAATACGCCACATGGTTCGTGCCAAAGTTGCCAAACCATATGTTTCTCCGTTTACATTGAGCAATACAAATATCTTTTGACAATATAATAATCCAATTGGTGAAAATGACAGAAAAATAGATCTTTAAAACATTCATATCCATTATTGCATTTCAATATCACCAAATGTCCCGTCTTTCATTTGTTTGCAATAAAGCAAGGTAAAAGCCCCTAGTCCCCTTGCCATATCACAAATGGAGTATAAGGTGTAGGGATAGAGGGCCTTACTCCTATACCGTGAAAGAGGTCATACTACACTCAAATACCCCTCAAATCTACATATCTACTTATAATTTACAATGAATTATTATAGTGTACAACAAACGCGATGATTTCACAGACGAGCGGGAAATATTGAAGTCCAAACGGTTTCCAACACGTTAGGTTAGGTGAGACGCCTCTAGAAGTCATTCGTCTGAAAGGCGATTTCAATAAATCTACGTTTACTGTCATACTTCTTTGATAGAATTTAGAAATGCCGTTTTACACAAATATCAAATGACTTTATAGACACTTTACTAAATCAAATGAAATATAATAAATATGAAGTTTCTTAAATTGGCCATTTTCCTCTGTAATTCTGTATTCAAAAATATATATTGCATAATGCATCATTCCGAAAAGCGACAAATATAATGGCGTAAAAACTTGGGAAAAAACATTGGCCTGGCCTGACGTTTAATCATTTGTAACGCTTTCCCCTCGATTGCCAAATACAATACGACTCACAAGAAGTTCTGCCTTTTTATAAGCTACACAAACTTACTTTGTGTGGAGCCTGTTTGATGTTTTCACTTGGCCATAAATCCCACGCGGGATTATATTTAACGCTATTTAAACAATACACCCTACTACAGACACGAATATTAGAATGTAATATCTAAACAAAACACTTACAGAGACCACTATTCGTAGTCACCTGACGGGGGCTCAATACTTTTTAATGTCTGTCTCGATTTCATCTTGGACGGGTCAAGATCCTTGTCATTTACATATCGCTATCCACATTGCAACGATTTTTTGAAAAGATATTTGATTTATATAATATAAAGGGCAACTATCGCAAAGTATTCACAATCAATATTGGGGATTCCTTGAGTAGTTGTAATACCATGTGCCTAAATTTGTAATACATTTCAAAGAAGAGCCAGTCTAGGAGATAATCTCTCGTAAAATATGAAGTAAGCAAAGTGTAAATTCATTTAAAATATACTTAAAATGTCAACTTGCAAATATATTTTCCAAAAAGACAATATCCTGATAGCAACTATTCAAACTATATAGATTTGATAAAATTATACAGAAGAGAAAATCTATCCCATGGATATATGACATGTGATGACGTTTCAGAAATCGTTCCTCCGCTTGCTTACAATTTCAAAAAGGATACTTCGCAATTTGTTATTTTTTGTAACGATTTATTCGTTTGAAAGTGTATAATGATGCATTTAGGTCTTTAGAGACTCATAGCATGCGACCAATACAAATAAATATTGGATTTGAGCCACAAGAGTTTATCTAACCACGATCAATAAATATGCATGATTGAGTCACAAGCGTCTACCTAACCCAGGTCAATAAACGTGATTGAGTCACCAATAATGACGAAGACTACGGAATTATAGATCATTTTTGCCGAGAAACTAAGGCATGTAAAATGTTCTCTTCCTCTATTGAATGTTCAATTGACGTAAAAACACACTGGTGATTTAATATTATAATGATTAATAGATTTTTGATGTTACCACATTACCACGACATTATCTAACGTAAATGGACGAATGCGCCCATGTGTCCGCATTCGATTACGACGA
Source organism: Argopecten irradians (assembly GCF_041381155.1). NCBI lineage: Eukaryota > Metazoa > Mollusca > Bivalvia > Pectinida > Pectinidae > Argopecten > Argopecten irradians. The sequence goes on along the minus strand of NC_091142.1, from coordinate 25,989,481 downwards.
CAATTTGTCAAAAACTAATGGAAAAGCCTCATATGAGACCAAAGTTTGCCTTACATCCTGAATTATATCATAAATTTTTTTATACAGTTGTGTGGTTTAAATAAATTTTCTCACTATTGAAATGAAACTGATATAAATCATCTGAGCATCTAAAATAAAGACGTTAAGGCCTATATAAATATCAGAATCCTGATTTGGGTATGGACGTAAACCATTACCATATGTTACTTCATGTAGCAATTTACACGCTTCTTTCATTCGAAAAAAATATAACATAGGATTTACTAAGAGAGACGTTGTGAATGAACTAGACGCAAATAACAAATGATATTGTGAATGAATCCACGCATGTGTATCTTGAAACATTGCAGATTCGTGAACCAGATCCCTATTGTATTCCATCCAAGACCATATATTCACACATCTGACGGAATGTTACATTGACTGGCATTATTGTCTGTTCCATGTTTTGATCTAGTATATGAACCCGTGCTATCGATTGTCGCACCCTTAGTTTTGACATTACACAGAACTGTGCGTGTTTATAGAGTATTACGGTAGTAAAATGAGATGTTTATCTTTAGGAGAGTTATCCTCGACAGTGACTCAATAGTGAATTAATTAATATGACTGTACGCGAGGATATTCTCCTTATTGGGGCGGACACGAGAGTTTTAAGGGCACAGTAAAGGCTTTGTGAATTAAGTGGATATATCAACACATTGAGCATAAACGTGGTGTATAGCCAGCGACTGGACTGGGTCGATCATCGGCGACCAAGTGGCTCTGGCTAAAGCTAGTGTTCGGAGGTCCCGGGTTCGAATCCCCGTTGTGACTGCTACATTTTGCCCTTGTCTTGTTACAGTTGTAATACATATGTAATTTAATTATGGTAACACATGAAGCAGTCTCATCATCGCATCGGTTTTGATAAACATATAAAATGGTATAAAACCATCGTTCCACATATTAGACTACTGGGGACAAATAACTGTACAATGATTACATTAACTAACTGTCATCTGTATTTTTCGAGTGAAGAGTATTGCGTATCGAATTTGCTATAATTAAAATTTATTCACGTCTGACACCAACGTTTGTTTTGAGGTGAGAGGCCATATGCAGTGTTCCCACTTCAATAGCAGATAAAATATTGACACAGAAGTTTTATTAAACAGATATAAACTGCTTTTTATCGTCTATCGCCACACAAAACATCTCTCCTGTCGCCGAATACACCGTTGACTTAAGGTAATGCTAACCCTATGTGTGAACTACAATGTTAATATCTCACGTCATCATTACCAAATACATAGGACGACTTTAAGTGTCGTTGAAGTATTTCTCTGGCCAACTCCTTCTTACGAGCTTGTGAGTGCCATTTGAGGGTCGTTATGGCATAATTGTAACTCGATACTAAATACGGTGAAAATTACCAAAATCATATATTTGATGAAATCAAGACGTATTTGTTTAACACCCTTTAAACAGCCAAGGCCTATTTTATAAGACGTGACAGATTTAGGAAGTGGAGGAAAACTGGAGTTCCAAAAGAAAATCAACCGTGAGTCGACGCGGTCAGTCATTTGCAACTGTCGCACGTAGATTTTGAACTAGGGCCCGGCCTAACCTCTAGGTAAAATGTCGATAATATAAAAATGTACCTAGTTACTCTAATTTTAATCAAGAAACAATTTACTAGACACAATTCCTCCATTGTTGAATAACTCACTGGTAAGATATCGGCACTGTATGTACATTACTTCATTCAGCTAACGACCTCTTTATAAACATGCATGACGGTCGTGCGGTATACAAGATGTTCCAGCATTATGTTTGTAAAGTGTTGTAACAGTATACGCGTCATTTTCTGCTTGTTTTAAATTATTGTCTTCGCAAAAAAATATACAAATATACCAGCAAGGTACATATGTTTTGTCACGGGATGATTATTTGCTGCTTTAATTTGTCATGTATGTGGAAAACCGGAAGTCGACATGACCTTCAAGGACAGCAGGCCGATAAGTACAATTTCAAAGGGACTGATAAAAGTACAAGGTCCATGAACAAAAGCACGTCTACAATTGAGAACATGTGTACCATCTCAGTTATAACGTTTCATTCCAATCTTCATAATTCATCAGAACCAGAAAAGAAAAGTTGTGTGCCTAACTGCTGCATAGATTATCAATGTTTATAAATCTTCAGGTAAAACGGCTTGAGATAAAAAAAAATCACTTGAATGACCTTAACCTTGGCTACATGTAACTTCAATTTCTATACAGGTTTAATTTTAGTTCGTCAAAAAAGTTGATAATATGTCATATGCACCAACGTAAGCCCAGCTGTATGAGGTATTTACTTAATTTTGAAGAAAACACTATAAAAGGGTCATTTTGTAATTACATGTACTATATCCAAAGTTAAAAGCAGAGACAACAAATTAAAGCACATTTATATTATATATATAAATGTACATGTATACATAAACTTGCGTCAATATATTTACCCAGCCGACTTGTAACAATTACCTGCAAAATTATATGACGTAATGATTTAAAATGTTTACTAAAAGGTGATTTTAGTGTGTTTAGCCGTGGTAATGTTGTCAGTCGACGAGGATAAACAAATCCCCATACCAAAGTAATCCTGTTGATCGTCAAACTATTCAGGGCCCTTTTAAATAGCCCCTCTAATTGAAAAGTAGCCGAACTGATTAGTATTAAAGGGCAACTTATCGAGAATATCGCTTTTCAATTTTATTGATTATTGATATGTGACGTCATACAGGTAAGCAAATTTACCTATACATTTCAATGAATTGCTCGTTACGGAAAACGTGAGTATTAACCGCTTGGTCTGTTGAGACATGCATGTTATTTGGCACGAACTTCAAATCGTATTAATCAATAAATTCACCATTGCAATTAATGCTAATTAGATAATCCATTGAGGAAAAATATCAATATTGGGTTAAGTCGGTGTGTGAGATCTCAGGGTCGGCTGTGTGTAGGTATACCCGATCCCCTAAACTGCTTATCGAACTTATATCGCTGTACAACAAACAGTGATTAATTAACAAATGACCCTTGAAATTCCCAGAGAATAAAAGATTGAAAGAGTATTAAAGTTCGCATATTTGTACCCTGTATCTATATATGTTTTATGGCGCAAGGCGTCTGATATATGCACTGAATTGTCTCTTTAACATCATACAGGTGAAAATAAGTGTATCGTTATGTTGTTTGGTGTCAGTTACTAGATTTTTTCATTAAAACGTTTCTTTATGAAAACAGTATTGATCTACCATTTTTTCTATTCAGCTGTATTTTACAATTTATAATACCAAGGCTCAGCAATCTTTCATTTTCAGTCCTGTCAACAGTCAGGGTGACTTAAGGACGTGTCAGGTTAATTGGTGACTGGAGAAAAGTCTGGATAGTTAGAGAAAAGCCATCGACCAACAGCATAGTACTTGTACATGTATGTCGCTCTACAAGAACGAATAGTACCCGGTAATGAGAATACATTGTAGTTAATATTGAAAGTTAGTTTAAATAACTGGCAGTACTTGGATAACGGAAAATGAAATGCATATATTTTGTCTACAGCTGAACATGTACTTGTGCTATATATGGTACACGTTTACAATTATATGTGTGTTATTTTCGGCATGTACGACAACATATTACAGTATTTACTTAAGTACTCCCTGGTGGTCCAGAGAAACAGAACTTGATATAGTACTTATAACATTGTGTCGACCGTAAACCTATCCCGAGCTGATAAAACACCTTTACTGGTACGTACTCTGTACTAGGGTGCTATATACTACATCTTTAAGTTTGTTTATTTATGTGTTGGTATAAATAGATTGTAAGGTTAAATATCTGTTACAGTAGCCAGTACATGTATATGGTATGTAGTATTTTGAGACCTGTCACTAACTAATCACACATCATACCTACAGCAGCATACCTACTTTTATGTATCACTGTTTATTTATCTCATACCTATAGCTGGCAAAATACGCACTGACAGGTAAACAAACACCAAAGGGTGTGATTTACATCTGAGCATATTACAGAGTTATCTTCCCTTCGCGTAGATAGTGATTACAACGTTAATGTGTTCGTACATGTTTTGTCAGAGAAAATGACGTAATATTTTAGGATAATGACGTAACATTGAATCAATATCTCTCGAAAGGGCAGACAACCCTTTCAAAAAAAAAATGGAATAGTCTCTGGTCACTAGAAGAGTGGATACGGGTTCGATATCCGGAATAATACGTAATCAGATATTTCAAGCTGAGAGCCGGATGACACGATAAAAGCAAACGAAATCAGAAAACTGAGTGAAATTGACATGGATATCACACATGTATTAAAAAAGCCATGGATTTCACATGAATTCTTAGCTCATGGTCAAGAAAGTTATGATACATATTTCCAATACCTCCTATGCCAAATAATGAGTACGTATATTGTGTTGTCTCCATAAACATTATGTATGTACATACAATGTATGTATTGAATATTAATTTCTAACTTTTAACCAAAGGTAAAACTTAACAAACAATTTACTAAAGTACTATGTTATGCATAAGTATCAAACTCTGTCTATATGTTTAAATAGGCCAAGACTAATTAACGACTGTAGTATTTAAACCTATATTTATTTGTCAATATAGGTCACCATCCAACTGATTAAGCGATAAGTCTATATGTCTACAGCGAGTAATCACATCGCTCGTATAATTAATCATATGCTACAAACCATTCAATTAAACGACATTAATCTCCAGTCCTCGGATCAAATAATGAGGGTGGGATCAGGTTTCTATCCCTGACATTTCCACACTAGACTTATACACATACCATAGGGTATAGCCGGGCTACATGTACAGAATAGTGCATACATATACATATTTCTACTGTGTATATTGTTTGGTTAGTAAACAATGATACTAACCAAACAATGTTCACAAACAACCTGCACATTACACATGATTATGGTATACCAAAGTCGGCTAAAACATTGTCATTTTTGCTATACAGACGTCATAAGAAATATTTCTTATCAGGACTAACGTTGTTGAAGCGAACTGGGTTTTGTAATTTCCATTGTACCTCATTCCATACTGTGGTAGAAACAAACATGTTTCGTGCATGTACATATATTGTTCAGTGTGCATTTGTGCTGCATTCAGGTTTATAGCCTTCTCCATCGACAAACCAGACGAAGTCTGTCTGTTTATTAGGTCCCCACTCCCCCTCCCCCACTTTAACTCCCCTGACGGGGTTCGCTACAGACATTTTGTCAACCTCCTACGATATTGGATAATAAAGAAAAGCTATTAAAGGAATGAGAAAAGAGTATCATAGTTCCATTTCACTTTCATCTACTCCATCAAAAATCTATTCTGAAGCATTACTAAGTCACCTCCATATATAATATCATGATTATGCCGTCAGTAATTCTACTTTCGTATTACGTATATATTATACTACGACAGTACGACTCTATATTATATTATACCTCACAGTGATACCAGCGTGGGAGCTATAATTACCATTAATGAAATTCCACATAAGATCTCCACAGGATGATAATTGCTGTAGTAATTAAAACCTGCACTCATCATGTGTATTGTATGATCAACTATTTAGACGTACTCTATCTATCAGACACATTCCGTACCCATGCTGTAATATCAACATTACAGCAGGTGGATGATGCAGCTGGAAGGGGATGAGGGTCTAGATGGGGGTATCTAAGGACAGGAAGGCCAAGTGTTAAGTTCTCAACGTTAGGATGAGTCGAGAGACAACAAAGGCGATGTTTAGGCTCCAAGCGTCTGGGTGGGGGAGGGCGGCTTACATCTAGGGATATAGACGTTTGAGATTGTATCGGGGAGGGGCGAGAGGAGTATTATAGTTGGGGGATACAAAGGCCCAGATAGAGAAAGCAAACGTATGTCTGTGAGGAGTCAGGGGACATGTAAACTCTGTTAAAATACTTACGTCCAATAATTGATATTAGAGTCCAACCAGTTGTAATTCAGATTCGATAACTAATATAACACAGCGATAAAATCTGATAAACTCAGGAGATCATCCTGCACATATTTGTCAAAATTATATTGTTCATAGTGACAATGTATGTACATTTTTGAATGTTACAGGGTTAGGTCACAATGTCTTTACTGCTAACAAATAATCTTATCAGGATTTGTATGCTTTGATTGCATTCTTGTTATGAACCACATGTCAACACTTGATCCGGTATCTCTAATGACTGGCGGACAAAAACTTATTACACAACATGTTAACCCTGGCGGCGGGTCATTACTGCTTTGTCTGCTGTCGAAATAGTCATAAATACTACCGGATAATCAGTTCAAGTATCAACCTCTTTTGAGGTCAATAGTAGCGCCCGAACGTTTGGTGTTTTACATTGCAATTAGACACAGTGGGAGCTTTAAGAAAGCAGTAGCCACTCTTTAACATATGTATATTGTGATGACGCCGCGAAATGAAGCATGTACTTCCCGAGTAAATGTCAATAATTAAATATGTGTCTAGCTATATCCAATTGTATACGAATTTATCATACTGTAATACAAAAATCAAAGTACTCACCATTTCATGAAGAGATTTGATATCACAGGTTTTGATTTGTTTAGGGGGTTCCCCTGTGGCAAGTTCCTCGTCGATTTCCTCCTCCATTTGAACCAGTGTTGGTGCTAACATCCCTAACTTCGCTCCAACTCGAGCTATTTCCAAGAGACACAAAACAACACTTTTCTCATTTTTTCTCAACACCAAATCATCGGTTTCAAAACATAACACATCTGGAATCCCTAACTTCTTGGTCCATGCTATAAATTGGGATATGTTATCCCTGGCCTGGAAGGTTTGAGGACGCACGTCCATGCGGTACTGTACCTCATATTGGGGTACTTTGAGATCACGGATGAAGTTCGAATGCATCTCTGTCTGGATGCCTTTCTGGGTCCGTTCTGTGGCATACCTACGCACCTTGTTGGCATGTTCACACAACATCACCCCTGTCTCCAACACCTCGAAGAAGTTATCCACGGTGATGGTGAGTTTATAAAGGCAGGTAAACCAATCAGCCAAGTCCTCCTTCATGGCATACAGGTACTCATCATTAGACTTGAAGGTAGCTATCGGCTTCAGCTGCAGGACCAGAAGGGTACTGGTACCGCCGTTTGTCCCGTTGGGGTCAGATCCCGCGTGGGACGGTTCCATGGCTGTCGAAACGGACATCTTGGAATTGAATTAAATCCGACAAAATAATTAAAATATTCCACTCATCGAAATAATTATTTTACACTTTATATAATCCAGCACAACACTTGACTTTGTAAACTTGTATAACTAAAATTAACTATGACAGATTCCGACAGAATACTCCTGTGTGGTTTAGCTACAGCCCCGGTACCCCACGGGACCTCGAGGGGTGAGGCTACTGCAGTGACAGTGGCAGTTACATGCTGACACTATAGTACACTCCGTGGAATCCGTTTTCACTGAAGAATTCTATAAACTCCTCTGAAGTAAGAATAGTTAGAATTTCCTATCATTTTTCTCCACGTCGATTTCCTATACACTATTGTATAGTGTATATACACACGAATGAGCGACTATACATACAGCTCTCGCCTGATATAGCGGTTTAAACACGAAACACTATACCTGTAAATTTTGTACCTGTGAAATGCACAGCGTGCCGTGAAAGGATTAATCTCCCGTTAAAGGTAAAAGTCCGAAAGCGCCCGACCATTCCATACTTGGTAGCATTATAAATACCTACCTACTTATATATATACAGATATATATATTTACCCACTCCCGGGCGTTCTGTCACCAACCCACCACGTGACAACATGTAGGTATATCATTTTAAATGACAGATCGTGTATGTAATTCTCCAAAACACCGGTTTAAACGAACGACTGTCAGAATCCGTATACAAGTACAGCATACATGGTGTTTTGTGAAGTATGGGAGTCGCACTAAGATTGGTATCCATCTAGCCAGTCTGTGATACCGTTCTCGACCCAATGTTGGGTCGACTGACTTCCCATGCCTACAGCCTGCACGAGTTAATATATCCTGTACATATCTATATAGTATGTAAGGTACGGCCACATCCTCTCGCACGCGTACTCTAGATCTGGTGCCATCATTTACACACAAACCGATTACGTATTGCGCTGAAAACACGTGTATGGTTGTGCTTCAAGTATGTGTATTTGTCGTAACGGCAACTAGAGATCGATAGATATTCTGCCACTACAGCGCCATGTAATCCCAAGTTTTGTATTTTTAGCTTAGTCAGCCTCCTAATGCTGCTGTGAACGCCACGGTTCTAAGACTGGTTAGCTTTCGAAAAGGTCAACAACCCTTTAATTATTCATTAGAAATTGATATTTATATTCTCTTTTTGGTGATTTTCATGTATCACAACCAAATTATGCCTATGTTGATCAAACCATGATAAATTACTTGCCGGAATAAGAGGGAATATATTTGTAAGTGTACTGATTTTCTTGTTGCAAGCTGCCTATACTTTGCACGCCTGCGACCAAGCGTCTAGCATGCATGAGCACGCGACTTAATTTTCATTTCGTCACGCAGGCTCTCGTTACATGATTGTTTAATTTAATTTTCAGTTAATGACGTCTCGTGTAATTAAACTAACATCTCATCTCTAGAACTTCTCGTCTCAAGTAGCAAAAAAAATCCAATACTGCGACATCAACGGAAGTGACGTAGCTCTCCCACATCGAAGTAATGTGGCTCCGTTTTCCAACGGAAGTAACATAAAGACGGAACTCAACATTTCAAAATAAAGCAACAATTCACACAGTTTGCAAACACAATTTCTTTCATACCCCGGTGAAGTTAAAAAATAGTGTAACATTAATGCTTAAAAATGAATATTTTGAAACAATATGTGATATCAATTAGTTATCATTTAAATAATGGTTTGATATTTATTTGTCTATCAATGTATAACTATGTTTGCTATTCCGTCTTTGCATATTGCAGAGTTGTCTTAAGACGATCATTATATGCATTTTGTGAGTGAGATTAGCATCATTTTATCTTAAAAATATATGACGTTACGTTTGAAAACACACGACGTTAACATTCACACGACCGTAACATTCCAATAACTAACCGCAAGGGCAGATAACTGTGTGATATTTAAAGACGGAAAACGCTCGCGTAGAGTGATATGTATTTGTTTATTTCTACAAATTGCTTTGTCCGAGTCATTTCAGTGTATGGATATTATTAATCACATCCATTATGTAATAATTCCACGACCAAGTTTCTCTGCTGCTTCGTTCCGCTTGTTTTTATCCTTAGAGTACACCCGATAAAGGAGTATCAAGTTTCTAAATACTTCATTAATGTTTGATGTGTGTCCATTGCACATTTGATAACGTTCTTTAACCCAGTCTCTGTTTATTTATTACACGTAAGTACTTGTCGTTTCCTGATAACAAAATCCTAAACGAACACGGGCACTTACATATATATGTAAATACGAGAGTTGCAGGTGAGATCCAATATGTCTCCCATTCGATATGCAATGATTGAAAACCAAACGGTCCACGCCCTTTCACGCCCCTTTTCTACAAATAAATGAAACTAATCGAATCTTTGCATTAAAATGTAATGACAATCATTCGGGTTACGAGAAAATTCCCACTTTCCGGTAAAGTTGAGCTCCTCTCCGGATTTGGATCCTATTTTATTTGGCCCAAACGTCATTAGGCCGCCATTAATTCTTGACAGGAGATGTCTTGGGTCAATACCACTGGGACCCCACATTAAAAGGGGACCATTTTATTGGAGACGAACTTCTCATTAAAGACCAAATTGAATCCATTTTCAAAAGCAATCTTCATTTTAAAGAAATCAGCAAATCAGTCGTTGCTTGACTGTGACGATGGGCCAAGAATAGCAATGCAGCAGACACTATCCGCATCAATAGGCTCATTTCAATGACTTTTGGAGTCCCTATCCTGAAATTGGATGAACTCTCATAAAAGTACAATATATCTGTTAAAGGGACATTCAGTCTAAGAGAGCATTAAAATGTGAATATGTATCGGAAAAAACCCAGTTATAATGGAAATAAGATCAGTAGGTTTTAATGTGATATGCCAGAAAAGCCCATGGTGGTGAAATGCTTGTGAAATTGTTCAAACTTGCTCGCTGTCCGCCATTACACCATGTAGTCGAACACCTTGTATGCCGAACCCTGTCCCTTGCTCGAAGAGTAATGCAACTTTTGTATAGAACTGCTCAAATCGCTCTGACAGTAGTGTGTTTACCTTATTAGGTGAATTATCTTGCCTAAAAATCATTTTATCATCTCCTCAGTGGTTATGTAGTTCATTTGTTTACCGTGCTTGACTTTGACTCGAGTATAGGTACAGCGTACATATTGTACCTGGTTAATCGTATTGATCAACGATTTGTTATTACAACGGTGTCAATTAAAATACTTAACAATGACGTGGGCTGGCATTTATCAATATTTTATGTTATATATGTTTCATAAGAAATGTAGAACAATACATTGATGTCATATTTTGCTTCTTGATTATGTAAAATAATAAGCCTGGGTGAATTGTGTCTTTAATAATAGCACGAACTATTTCGACAAGTTAGTGATAGGAAGCATTATATGGTACATTGCAGTATGTAGTGTAGTAGGAAAGTGGAAGCATTTTGTTATTATTACTAATACATTTAAAATGTATTTAGATGAATAATTTAAAATTGGAAGCCAACCATTGGAATAATTCGTGATTACGAAATGGCGCACGGCTTTGTAATCTTGGGGGAATATATTCGGAATAGATCTACCAATGGGATGTTCATACACAAAACTTAAAGCGCATTCAATCCCCTCTCCCCTAATTTTTTTCGGTGGGTCAGACCTTCAACACATTTAGACGACGCTATAATGTGCTTTAAGGGGAGCTGGATATTTCGTTATGAGATAATAGACATATCCGTTCACTGAGCGTTTTATACATCTATCATTAAAAGCACAGCTCATAAATTGACGAGGTCTTTGTTTTTGATGATTTTCCAGACAAGTCGATTCCCTGTGGACTGTTTTCTAGACCGAACCCGACGCACATCTGTTTTTCCCTTTTATCCAAGCCATCTTTTTTCTCCAGACGGTTTGTTTTTAATCACGTGACTTATGAAACTGACATCCAAACATCTGGCAGCACAACCGTAAACGATTGACACCCTTCGCTCTAATTTATTTCTTCCATTTCCAATGCTGTGAATGATAACGACCGTATTGACTGTTTTTGCAGCAGTCTGTATTTTTTCCCCAAACATATGTGATGGACCGTATATAACGCTAAAGTGCTTTCGAACGTAAAATGGTAACAGCCGTTGAAATGAGATGTTATTTATGTTAAATACATTTGACACGAGGTCACATAAATTCCTTTCGAGGCCATCTTTACTAAAAACTTGTGGCAAGTTTGATTATTCTTTGAAATACGATATTTTCTCGGTAAACGTCACGGTACATAGCAGTGCTGTTAATAATTAAGTTACAAACAATTACCTCTGTCTTGCAATATCGTTTTTTATTTTGATGTTCAATTTTCACGGCTTCATATATATATATATAATTTCGTGTTTTTAAGCCAAACGAGTTTTGCTCGGCGATTTAATTTCGTAATTTAGAGACAAAAAGAAACGTTGTACTTGTTGTTGAAATCTTTTCACCGCGATGAATTTTCGCGAATTCTTAATCATTCATGAACATCAATCTCATGCGATATGAAATTAATGCCGACTGAGCTCTGTGACTTATGTATAGTAGTAAGGGAGCTAACTCCTACAAAGAAAATGTGTACAAGTACGCTGTACGCGTATCCATAGGTTATGAATGATTTATCTCCCCTCGGTTGCTCCGGATGATGTGTATCAGAACCATTACCTTCGTTTTTTAATATTCTCTTCAAAATTTGTACTATTTTTTTTTTTTTCTTTATCTGTAAGGACACGTATTGCTCTTCACCATTTTCCCCACACCTTTTAATTACACATCTGTACAAAGCAAACTGAGCTCATAGGCATTAAACTCGTCTGACAATATATGTCAATATATAATCGATTATATATTCGACATATATTGTCAGGCGATTTCAATACCTATGACGTAGCTTACCGTATAGTGCCGTTTTATAATTTAGTGGACTGAGAAGCACCTACTAAGAATCGAACCCGACTCCCCGGCGTGATAAGCCAACATCCTTCTGGCTAAAACAAAGAAACAATTGTTCCGTCTGTGGCTGAGTGACAGAGACTTCATTTACACGACGTCCCCTATTTTTGTTGTGGTTTCCAGTATCTCTACCCGGGGCCTCAAATCACCTTCCTTTGGTAACTATAGTCGGATGTTAATGTACATTTATTTCTAAGAGATACATGTCGAGTGTCTCGACCAGGAAAGCGATTCAGCTGACTTTAAGTTGTGTAAGCCACATATATACACCGACCGCTTTCACAAAATCAGATAAAAAACGACATCTTTGATATTCAAGGGGTTTCGATTACTTACGATCTCTACACCATGCACTATCTCATATTAAAATTGAAGGCAGCTCAGGGAAATAAATCTGAACCAATCACAGGCTTGTCAAATTTTCTTTGAAGACTACAGAGAGAGCGACGCCCAATTTTAAAGCCACACACTCAACCACAGTGTACCGTTATACGGCTCTTTTGGTGTACATCAAATGACTAAATTACCTGTTCTGTCCTGGTGTGTCCAGTTTTACTATGAAATAATCCAGGTGTGTAGAGTGATGAGGGCGTAGGAAGGGGGGGGGGGCAGAGACTTCTTTTACATTATTTACATTTGAAAGAAAAAAAAGGGTCCTCCTGCACATTTTTATACTTCATTTTTGGCCACTATTTTTGTTGTGTTTCCAGAATCTCTACCCGGGGCCTCAAATCACCTTCCTTTGGTAACTATAGTCGGGTGTTAATGTACATGTATTTTCTAAGAGATACATGTCGAGTGTCTCGACCAGGAAAACGATTCAGCTGACTTTAAGTTGTGTAAGCCACATATATACACCACCGCTTTCACAAAATCAGATAACAAACGACATCTTTGATATTCAAGGGGTTTCGATCACTTACGATCTCTACACCATGCACTATCTCATATTAAAATTGAAGGCAGCTCAGGGAAACAAATCTGAACCAATCACAGGCTTGTAAAAAAATTTTTTGAAGACTACAGAGAGAGCGACACCCAATTTTAAAGCCACACACTCAACCACAGTGTACCGTTATACGGCTCTTTTGGTGTACATCAAATGACTAAATTACCTGTTCTGTCCTGGTGTGTCCACTTTGACTATGAAATAATCCAGGTGTGTAGAGATCGTAAGTGATCGGAACCCCATGTATCGAGGATGAATAAACGAGTGATATCACCATATTTATTTATCCATTTTATAACTTTTTATTGTGTAGTCTTTTTAATTAATCAAAACCGCCATCAAGACAGAGGAAGTCTATACACATATAGAAATACATGTAATTCCACTTGATGAAAACTCGTTGCACAGGTTCCTCTCCTAACCAACAAGTCCCGCCTTGGCTGTATTACTTCCGGTAGTGCCATCTCCCCACTTGTGGGGAAAGTCTCTGGTCACCGCTTTCTCTCCATACGCTTCCTTCTCGCACCACAGACCCGCTAGGTGTTCATCTGAACAATAGGAACCATTCTCAAAATCAAAACATTTGACGTTCAATAGTCCGAAAAACATCTCTCCGACTTCATTGGCTGCTGTGGTGTTCACTTTCTGAGAATAAAGAATTGCATATACATATATGTTAATTAGTCCACCAAACTTGCCTATATTATTAGGCTTTTAATTTTTTTCCTATTCATGAGGCAAGAATTTTTTTTAAACCTAATTATATAGACAAGTTTAGCGGACTAAAATGTTGATATATGTACATACAGTCCATGAATGTAAATAATGGGCGTCTTCTGTCCTCTTAATACTAATGAAATTTAATTTTAATTCATAGGAACATTTCATATTAATACAAATCTTTGGATGTTAGTAGATTAATATCGATATGATATTTTCGATAATTATTTAATTACAGATGGATCTCGTCACCTCGAAGACGACCGAACGATAACTCGAGATATTATAACGTTTCCTCATAATTCCAACTATCGATTTCGAGCTATCGACTAATCGGAGTTTGTCCCTATTTCGAATTCGAGTTACCTGGAGGCAGTTGTAGAGGCCCATGTCACAGTCACAGTAACTCAGGGTCCAGGGGTACGGGTTTCTGTAGTGGTACTTAGTCTCAAAGTGGTCAATAAAATACGGACAGTGGTCGTGTGTCCGGCAACAACTGTCCGTGGCGCGATGTTCACCTGTGTGTGTGAAATCATGATCATCACACTGCATACTAAAAATATAAAACTCATAATCTGAATAAATAATTAAGCTTTCAGTGAATTATTGCAAAACTATGCATATACCTCAAAATATAACCAATGCAAAATCTACATGTAGATAACACTTCGAGCTTGGAGATCTAGAAAAAGTTAATAACAATAATTGATTCGGTGATTGTTTTAGCTCGGGCTCTCGCATCAAAATATGGCGCTCGTTTTTCAAACTTCGGGCTGTACACAAAAATCGCAAAGAAAGCGTAAGGAACTAGAGTTAGATAAAAGAAATATACTCGGAGTCCTTCATCATTCATTTACAGCTTTAAAGTAAGGTTGGCTCCCTAAATTATTATATGTATTAAGCACACACAATATACAAAATGTACTCGTGGAAATTACAAAAGTAGCGCTGTTTCATACCTAAATCGTCGTAACTTGAAGCTTTATTGTCTAGTCCGCACCATTTCGTCCCCGGAAAAATGGCAAATGACCCCTTAGCGCCTGCTGGGTCACCAGTTTCTTCCGGAGCAAAGGGCAAGGTTGTTGTGACCTTCATCTGACTTCCGTTGTCCTTGTCAGCTCCACGTTTCACATTTGCGAAGCGTTTGCATGATTCGAACAATTTCCTGGCAGTGTCTTTCCCTGCGGTAAAAGCGAACACTTTTTATCTGTAATTGAAGTGCACGTTTAGTGTGTTTATTCTTATGACAGACGCATTTAGACAGTGAAATTTTGGCTCGATTGATGATCAAAGCATTTTCTGGGGGGAACTGAACACAATTCATTTAAAAATACTTGATATGAACAAAAATAACTATTTAAATACAAATATCATTCAAGGAGTCAACTTAACACAAATACCAGCTTTCCGCCATATGAGATCGCTTGCTTCCAGAACAGAGTCGGGATCGGAAGTGACATCACAGGATTTGAGAAAACCTTCCGATGTCACAAGGGCATCCAGTGACCAATGTCCGTCCGTCACAGCGTAGTGGACGTGGCCGGAGGGCTGGTCAAAGCGCCTGAATGCGATCCATCCTAAGGAGGAATGTTGAGAAATATTTTATGGTCATTAAAAGAAACAAAAATGATAAATAATTATGCTGATGTTTATATTTAAAAGTGTCACTTGCTCTTTATCCATAAGAAGCTGAATAAGACTTGAAATTGCCAAGAGGTATTTCTGCCATAATTTTTTCCCACTAAAAATATTCTTGAAAAACTACTGCACAAGGATCTTGTCCTTTTCATTTTTTCCAGTTTGTAATTTTGAATGAAGTGCAGATTGCACATGCACCAAAAACAAAATAAATTATTATTTTTGTGTTAAGTATACATATATATACACGATTAAATACCAATTATTGTCCAAATGATGAATATCATTTATGCTCTATCGGCGGTGGAGCATCTTTAATATGAGTGACAAAATCAAGTTATCATGTTTGATAGGCGGTCGTAATGTTGGGATTGTCCCCTCGTGATGTTGAAATAAGAAATCTACATAAATAAATCGAAACAACGAGTACAACATAGGATAATATATTACTGACTTATAAATAGGCGTAACTCCAAAACATGTTGTAAGACTAAAAACGGCGCATTGTTGATATTCCATAGTGTTAAGACGCTGTTCTTTACTCACCATCATTAACGATGTGACTGGAAACACAAGCCAGCGACACTACGACCAACAACTCCCGGATAGCCATCTTGACAATGGGAATGGCTAAAAGGTCAAGGACACCAAATCATATTTAACTATGTAGGCCTCTCTAGATAAGACTCCGAATTATCAAGTTGGTAGATGTTTTCTCTTCTAAATTATCCCGTTAACAAGTATTGTTTCACTTATTTAAATCAAATGCCAATTGATTTCTGACTGTTATAAGTTTACATGCACTATTTCAATCTGTGCTTCGCCAGGATTCCCAGCCATTTTGTGTTTGCGTTATTCAAAGTACACGTGCACCTGCCCTTTATCTATATCTAGGTTTTCAGTCTTGGGCGGAGATTATCTTGGACCTATATCTTAATCATATATCAGTCAATTTTGAAATCCACGTTTTCTAGGGCATGGATTCACGGATCATGACTGAGGTGGATTGGCCAAGATTTCACAGTGTCCTATTAGTGTAATGATGCAGGTCTGTTATATGAGGCGAATCCATGTATCATCTGATGGAATGGGACAAAGTTATGACCCATTAATAAGCCATATATGACCTACGTAAGACTATACATCGATTACGAGCAGAATTGCGTAAAGATAATGTGATATCCGAGTTCAACGCAATCGCGCAGTTGACCTTGACCAATTCCAGGCATATAGCTGCACAATAATTGTCGACAACAATGAAGGAGATGTATGCTTTTCGCCCAAAGACTTCGGCAAGGATGTTTGATCCATTCAATTCAGGACCAAATAAGCCATCAGTTTCTCAGGCAAAATAGATAGTAACGGATAGACATACAAACATTTAGAACCGGGTACGGACAGTATCCATTTTCACATAGATTGAATTCAGCTGTAAAAAAAAAACCCGATGAGCCACAAATAAAACGAGCTGTACTAGATATATATCTCAGAATATACCAACACCAATTAGGTGGCTCAACAACACCTACGCGAGGCAGAAAGTCGCTAAAGGTAAAATGGACATCCCAAACGTCTTATTATAACGTTAGCCACGTTTTATCGAAACAAAATGTGACGTCCTTGCAACCTTTAACAATCACAAAAGAAGAAGAAACTGTTCAGAAAGACATCGACCCCAGACTTAATCTTGTCAATTAAAGCGATAAATGATAAGGGATTATCGTGTTAACACAAAGTTGTATTGCGTTACTATAATTATCTGGCTTCAATACTTGGACAGACGTACCACATCACGTCTGGCCGGGTAATGGAATAGACATAATAAAAATATCCACCACTACAATCTCACATCTGTATTTCCACACTTCATATCCTATGAACTTTGACTTGTTACGATTCTCGTTCTCTTCCTCACAAGGAGAAGGAGGGTCGTAGCTCGTACCGAAGAGAAAATCTTTGTGTCGATTGAACGTAAATATGCCCCGGCATCAGGATATATGACGGCTGTATTAAAAAACTACTAAGCATATAAACAACAGATATATATGTTCTTTGAATAATGTAAGACATTTGTATGTCAAACTCGCTGATCACTGCTGGAGAAAAGGCAGTCATGGCCAAGAGAAAATAAATGTCTTTAGAATCCGTACTCAATAAAGCCATTGATAAAAGCATGACAACCATTTTGGTAAAGAACATATCTGAATTGATGGCGGATTCCAGAACTCTCTTTGAAAAGTCCAGACATGGATCTGACAAGGACAGTGTAATGTTGATAATACCTGGTCAGTGATAGAGCAGAAGCCATCAGCCTACGTAAAGGGGCACGGCAAGAGGATTTTAAAACAGAACTTGAAACCAGGGAAAGGTATCGCAAGGAGTCGGCCAGAATCAGCGAATACGCTAAACACTAGAGATGGCAAGCGATTCAATAACAATCCATGTCAATAACATCAACTCGTACACCAATCCTATGGGAATAGCAGTAACTGCGTCACAACACTCAACTTGAGAAAGATGCAAGGTGGAACTACATATACTCAACACCAAATATAAAGGCGTCACCATAGTACTCTCTAAATAAACCATACGCGTAAACAAGAGGCCCAGAGGGCCTGTATCGCTCACCTAGTTTGTAATGCCAAGTAATATTCTGAATACAAGTTCATTGTTTCTTTTCTGAAGGAATTTGAATATTTACCTCTAATTCCCCTATTGGGCCCCACTTTTTCTGCTCCAGGGGGTCAAAGCCAAAATTTATACGAATTCTATTAACCCCAAGGATGTTTCTGGCCAAATTTGGGTGGTACAATCCATGCAGATCTCTAGGACATGTAGCGATTTTTAGGATTTACCTCTATTTCCCTTATTGGGCCCGCCCCTCCTGCCCCCCGGAGGTCAGAGCCAAAATTCATAAAGTTCTGTTCCCCTTCCCCCAAGGATGTTTCTGGCCAAATTTGGTTAAAATCTATGCAGAACTCTAGGACAAGTAGCGATTTATAGGATTAACCTCTATTTCCCCTAACCTCTATTTCCCCTATTGGGCCCCACCCCTCCTACCCCCGGGGGGTCAGAGCCAAAATTTATACAAGTTCTGTTCCCCTTCCCACAAGGATGTTTCTGGCCAAATTTGGTTATAATCCATGCAGAACTCTAGGAAAAGTAGCGATTTATAGGATTTACCTCTATTTCTCCTATTGGGCCCTGTCCCTCCTGCCCCTGGGGGGTCAGAGCCAAAATTTATACAAGTTCTGTTCCCCTTCCCCCAAGGATGTTTCTGGCCAAATTTGGGTACAATCCATGCAGAACTCTAGGACAAGTAGCGATTTTATAGGATTTACCTCTATTTTCCTCTATTGGCCCTGTCCCTCCTGCCCCTGGGGGTCAGAGCCAAAATTTTATAACAAGTTCTGTTTTCCCCTTCCCCTCAAGGATGTTTTCTGGCCAAATTTGGTTACAATCCATGCAGAACTCTAGGACAAGTAGCGATTTATAGGATTTACCTCTATTTCCCCTATTGGGCCCCGCCCCTCCTGCCTCCGGGGGGGTCAGAGCCAAAATTTATACAAGTTCTGTTCCCCTTCTCCGAAGAATGTTTCTGGCCAAATTTGGTTACAATCCATGCAGAACTCTAGGACAAGTAGCGATTTATAGGATTTACCTCTATTTCCCCTATTGGGCCCCTGTCCCTCCTGCCCCTGGGGGTCAGAGCCAAAATTTATACAAGTTCTGTTCCCCTTCCCCAAGGATGTTTCTGGCCAAATTTGGTTACAATCCATGCAGAACTCTAGGACAAGTAGCGATTTATAGGATTTACCTCTATTTCCCCTATTGGGCCCTGTCCCTCCTGCCCCTGGGGGGTCAGAGCCAAAATTTATACAAGTTCTGTTCCCCTTCCCCCAAGGATGTTTCTGGCCAAATTTGGTTACAATCCATGCAGAACTCTAGGACAAGTAGCGATTTATAGGATTTACCTCTATTTCCCCTATTGGGCCCCGCCCCTCCTGCCCCCAGGGGGTCAGAGCCAAAATTTATACAAGTTCTGTTCCCCTTCCCCCAAGGATGTTTCTGGCCAAATTTGGTTACAATCCATGCAGAACTCTAGGACAAGTAGCGATTTATAGGATTTACCTCTATTTCCCCTATTGGGCCCTGCCCCTCCTGCCCCCAGGGGGTCAGAGCCAAAATTTATACAAGTTCTGTTCCCCATCCCCCAAGGATGTTTGTGGCCAAATTTGGTTACAATCCATGCAGAACTCTAGGACAAGTAGCGATTTATAGGATTTACCTCTATTTCCTGTATTGGGCCCCGCCCCTCCTGCCCCGGGGGAGTCAGAGCCAAAATTTATACAAGTTCTGTTCCCCTTCCCCAAAGGGTGTTTCTGGCCAAATTTGGTTACAATCCATGCGGAACTCTATGACTAGTAGCGATTTAAAGGAAATGTTGACTGACGGACGGACGGACGGACGGAAGACTGACGGGACGGACGGATGGACGGACGGAAGACGGATGGACGACGGACGGACGAC
Organism: Argopecten irradians; assembly: GCF_041381155.1. NCBI lineage: Eukaryota > Metazoa > Mollusca > Bivalvia > Pectinida > Pectinidae > Argopecten > Argopecten irradians. The sequence goes on along the minus strand of NC_091142.1, from coordinate 25,969,332 downwards.
GGATGGACGACGGACGCCGCGCCATGACATAAGCTCACTGGCCCTTTGGGCCAGGTGAGCTAAAAATAACAATAGGCATATCTGAAATCTGAGATCCATTGATTTTTTTTCCAGTTTTGTTTACTTTTCGGAGACACAGACCAAAAACAAAATACAAGAGGCCCAGAGGGCCTGTATCGCTCACCTGGTTTGTAATGTCAAGTCATGTTCTGAATACAGGTTTATTGTTTCTTTTCTGAAGGAATTTTAATATTTACCTCTTATTTCCCTATTGGGCCCCGCCCCTCCTGCCCCCGGGGGGTCAGAGCCAAAATTTATACAAGTTCTGTTCCCCTTCCCCCAAGGATATTTCTGGCCAAATTTGGTTACAATCCATGTAGAACTCTAGGACAAGTAGCGATTTATAGGATTTACCTCTATTACCCCTATTGGGCCCCGCCCCTCCTGTCCCCGGGGGGTCAGAGCCAAAATTTATACAAGTTCTGTTCCCCTTCCCCCAAGGATGTTTGTGGCCAAATTCGGTTACAATCCATGCAGAACTCTAGGACAAGTAGCGATTTATAGGATTTACCTCTATTTCCCCTATTGGGCCCCGCCCCTCCTGCCTCCGTGGGGTCAGAGCCGAAATTTATACAAGTTCTGTTTCCCTTCCCCCAAGGATGTTTGTGGCCAAATTTGGTTACAATCCATGTAGAACTCTAGGACAAGTAACGATTTATAGGATTTACCTCTATTTCCCCTATTGGGCCCCGCCCCTCCTGCCCCCGGGGGGTCAGAGCCAAAATTTATACAAGTTCTGTTCCCCTTCCCCCAAGGATGTTTGTGGCCAAATTTGGTTACAATCCATGCAGAACTCTAGGACAAGTAGCGATTTATAGGATTTACCTCTATTTCCACTATTGGGCCCCGCCCCTCCTGCCCCAGGGGGGTCAAAGCCAAAATTTATACAAGTTCTGTTCCCCTTCCCCCAAGGATGTTTGTGGCCAAATTTGGTTACAATCCATGTAGAACTCTAGGACAAGTAGCGATTTATAGGATTTACCTCTATTTCCCCTATTGGGCCCCGCCCCTCCTGCCCCCAGGGGGGTTAGAGCCAAAATTTTATACAAGTTCTGTTCCCCTTCCCCAAGGATGTTTGTGGCCAAATTTGGTTACAATCCATGCAGAACTCTAGGACAAGTAGCGATTTATAGGATTTACCTCTATTTCCACTATTGGGCCCCGCCCCTCCTGCCCCAGGGGGGTCAAAGCCAAAATTTATACAAGTTCTGTTCCCCTTCCCCCAAGGATGTTTGTGGCCAAATTTGGTTACAATCCATGTAGAACTCTAGGACAAGTAGCGATTTATAGGATTTACCTCTATTACCCCTATTGGGCCCCGCCTCTCCTGCCCCTGGGGGGTCAGAGCCAAAATTTATACAAGTTCTGTTCCCCTTCACCCAAGGATGTTTGTGGCCAAATTTGGTCACAATCCATGCGGAACTCTATGACAAGTAGCGATTTAAATTAAATGTTGACGGACGGACGGACGGACTGACGACGGACGCCGCGCCATGACATAAGCTCACCGGCCCTTCGGGCCAGGTGAGCTAATAGCAAGCAAATTCGTGGAATTTCCATCCCTCGCTTTCAGGACATATTGTAGGTAAACATTACTGTGGTATGGTTTAACCTTGGTTGAAACATGAAAAAATAAACTGAAGTCTTATTCCAAAGTAAGGCATTAAACTTTGTTACCAAATTTGAAGAAAATCGATTATTATTTATTAGAGTTATTGTAGGGAAATGGCAGAAAATGACTTTTTTCTATTAAATCAAAGGTCCATAACTCTGCTAATTAAGATCTGCCAAAAGTGGCGATCGAACTTGGCTAAGCCCTTAAGGCATTTAACTTTGTTACCAAGTTTTAACAATATTAGTTTTAACATTTGTTAGTTATTACACAGAAACTGCAGAAAAATGACATTTGTAGTATAATAAAGGGTCATTACTCTTATAAATAACATCCGCTGAAAGAGTTGATCAAACCTGGCCTGGCACTTAAGGCATTCAAACTTGTTACCTAGTTTTAAGAAAATTGGTTAATATTTATTACAGTTATTGTATGGAAGTTGCAGAAACTGATTTTTGTTATTCAAGCAAAGAGCTACATGTATAACTTTGCTAAATAAGGTCCGTTGAAAGTCGTGATCAAACTTGGCCGAGTCCCTAAGGCATTTAACCTTGTTAAATGTACTAAGTTTGAAGATAATCGGTTAACATTTGTTACACTTAATTATTGCACGGAAATGGCAGAAAAGGACGTTAATAGTTATTCAAAGGGTCATAACTCCGCTAAATGATATCCGTTAAAAGTCACGATCAAACTTGGCCGAGTCCTTCAGGCATTTAACCTTGTTACTAAGTTTGAAGAAAATTGGTTTACATTTGTTACACTTCTTGCACGGAAATGGCAGAAAATGATGTTTTTAGTAATTCAAAGGGCCATAACTCCACTAAATAAGGTCCATCGACAGTCGCAATCGAACTTAGGCATTTAACCTTGTCACCAAGTTTGCAAAAAATCGATTTACATTTGTTACAGTTATTGCACGGAAACAAAGTGTTACAGACAGACGGACATACAGACGGACAGAAGGACGGGCGGACGGATGGACAAACAAACCCAAATCAATATCCCCAATTTCAGAGAAAGCGGGGGATAAAAAAGAAGACTACATGTATAGTTAAACAAAGAATAATATTTCTTTTATTTATAGCAAAAATAAAAGTCTAAAGTATCAGTTTATATTATAGCTGGTTATTATAATTGTCTTCAATAACTGGAATTCACGATAATTATCAACAGCTATGTAACAATATGACTTTACAATCATTTTGTAGCACAGTATGAAATACAAATATATCTCTACAAAGTTGCATTGATATGAGCATTCAAAAACAATGTAATACAAATGTGTGAGTATTTAAAGATGGAAACGTAATTGCATGAAAAGACGACTTAATTGGTTTTGAAAAGCAAACTAGCTCATACATCTACATGTAGATCATTAAAAAGAACAATATTGGTTGAAAGATCTAGAGAAATCAAGAAATGATTAAACACGAGTTGGTAGAAAATATCACAGTTCATTTGGTACGACTTATCGTACATAATTATGTACACTATGAGAAATCATACCTAAATAGCTAGAGATATCTATAAACTAATAGTTCTAAGAATCTGCTATACCAGTCTAATGACTGAAAATCATTTTAGAATCTTGAAAGTGAATTTCAGAGGACGAAAAAATTCATTGTTCGCAGTCATCCCGCACAAATATATATACCGGGACGATATGACGTTTTCAATTGATGTAGCATTGTGTATAGAAAATACATTTAATATGAAATACAGGTGGTACAAAGGTCATCTGAACTTGAACAGATTGGTTACATGATATTTGGATCTGTATTTTAATAAGATTGCTGATATCAAATCCCAACGACTTGATTACACAATATATATATACATATATATATATAATCTGCACAATTCCTCCAGAGACAGTCAAGACAATTAAAATTGTATTTATACATACATAAGACTGAAGCATGATAATATATGGATATAAATTGTACATTACAATGATCTGTTTAACACCTCACCCAGCATGTAACTGTAAATGTATAATACAAACGATCATCTTTGTTGATCACTTAATTAGGTAAGGTCAAGGTTAGATGTAATTATTCAGGAATACTGCAACCGTTTCTAAATCATATTTAAAAAAAACAATTGACAGTTATATTTTTATGCTTGACAAACAATGTCTGTAAACACAAGGTCTTCTAATCACAAAAACTTCTGTACTTGACCTTTGAACAGGTCAAGGTCATGAAGACCTAATTAAAAATATGATGTCAGCAATGCATGAATCTACATTTCATATATAAACTGAAATACAATGTTTATACTGTATATACCTATATATATAATGCAATTAAGCAGTCAAATTGCTATCAAAAGAACAAGAAACAGAATATGAACATAATAACTAGAAATAAAGAGGACAAATTTTTATTAGAAGAACAAAAAACAGAGCAGACAAATTATCAGATAAATCATTATCAAAAGAACAAGAAACAGAGCAAACAAATCATTATATTATCAGAAGAACAAGAAACATAGCAGACAAATCATTATCAGAAGAATAAGAAACACAGCAGACAAATCATTATTAGAAGAACAAGAAACAGAGCAGACAAATTGTTATCAGAAAACAAGAAACAGAGCAGACAAATCATTATATTAACAGAAGAACAAGAAACAGAGCAGACAAATCATTATATTAACAGAAGAACAAGAAACAGAGCAGACAAATCATTATCAGACAAACAGAGCAGACAAATCATTATCAGAAGAACAAGAAACAGAGCAGACAAATCATTATCAGAAGAACAAGAAACAGAGCAGACAAATCATTATCAGAAGAACAAGAAACAGAGCAGACAAATCATTATCAGAAGAACAAGAAACAGAGCAAACAAATCATTATCAGAAGAACAAGAAACAGAGCAGACAAATCATTATCAGAAGAACAAGAAACAGAGCAGACAAATCATTATCAGAAGAACAAGAAACAGAGCAGACAAATCATTATCAGAAGAACAAGAAACAGAGCAGACAAATCATTATCAGAAGAACAAGAAACAGAGCAGACAAATCATTATCAGAAGAACAAGAAAACACAGCAGACAAATCATTATATAATCAGAAGAACAAGAAACAGAGCAGACAAATCATTATCAGAAGAACAAGAAACAGAGCAGACAAATCATTATCAGAAGAACAAGAAACAGAGCAGACAAATCATTATCAGAAGAACAAGAAACAGAGCAGACAAATCATTATCAGAAAACAAGAAACAGAGCAGAGATCAGAGATCAGAAGAAACAATCATATCAGAAACAGAGCAGACAAATCATTATCAGAAGAACAAGAAACAGAGCAGACAAATCATTATCAGAAGAACAAGAAACAGAGCAGACAAATCATTATCAGAAGAACAAGAAACAGAGCAGACAAATCATTATCAGAAGAACAAGAAACAGAGCAGACAAATCATTATCAGAAGAACAAGAAACAGAGCAGACAAATTGTTATCAGAAAAACAAGAAACAGAGCAAACAAATCATTATCAGAAGAACAGAGCAGACCAGCAAATCATTATCAGAAGAACAAGAAACAGAGCAGACAAATCATTATCAGAAGAACAAGAAACAGAGCAGACAAATCATTATCAGAAGAACAAGAAACAGAGCAGACAAATCATTATCAGAAGAACAAGAAACAGAGCAGACAAATCATTATCAGAAGAACAAGAAACAGAGCAGACAAATCATTATCAGAAGAACAAGAAACAGAGCAGACAAATCATTATCAGAAGAACAAGAAACAGAGCAGACAAATCATTATCAGAAAACAAGAAACAGAGCAGACAAATCATTATCAGAAGAACAAGAAGAAACAGAGCAGACAAATCATTATCAGAAGAACAAGAAACAGAGCAGACAAATCATTATCAGAGAACAAGAAACAGAGCAGACAAATCATTATCAAAAAGAACAAGAAACAGAGCAGACAAATCATTATCAGAAGAACAAGAAACAGAGCAGACAAATCATTATCAGAATAACAAGAAACAGAGCAGACAAATCATTATCAGAAGAACAAGAAACAGAGCAGACAAATCATTATCAGAAGAACAAGAAACAGAGCAGACAAATCATTATCAGAAGAACAAGAAACAGAGCAGACAAATCATTATCAGAGAACAAGAAACAGAGCAGACAAATCATTATCAGAGAACAAGAAACAGAGCAGACAAATCATTATCAGAAGAACAAGAAACAGAGCAGACAAATCATTATCAGAAGAACAAGAAACAGAGCAGACAAATCATTATCAGAAGAACAAGAAACAGAGCAGACAAATCATTATATTATCAGAAGAACAAGAAACAGAGCGGACAAATCATTATCAGAAGAACAAGAAACAGAGCAGACAAATCATTATCAGAAGAAACAGAGCAGACAAATCATTATCAGAAGAACAAGAAACAGAGCAGACAAATCATTATCAGAGAACAAGAAATAGAGCAGACAAATCATTATCAGAAGAACAAGAAACAGAGCAGACAAATCATTATCAGAAGAACAAGAAACAGAGCAGACAAATCATTATCAGAAGAACAAGAAACAGAGCAGACAAATCATTATCAGAAAAACAAGAAACAGAGCAGACAAATCATTATCAGAAGAACAAGAAACATAGCAGACAAATCATTATCAGAAGAACAAGAAACAGAGCAGACAAATCATTATCAGAAGAACAAGAAACAGAGCAGACAAATCATTATCAGAAGAACAAGAAACAGAGCAGACAAATCATTATCAGAAGAACAAGAAACAGAGCAGACAAATCATTATATTATCAGAAGAACAAGAAACAGAGCAGACAAATCATTATCAGAAGAACAAGAAACAGAGCAGACAAATCATTATCAGAAGAACAAGAAACAGAGCAGACAAATCATTATCAGAAGAACAAGAAACAGAGCAGACAAATCATTATATTAACAGAAGAACAAGAAACAGAGCAGACAAATCATTATCAGAAGAACAAGAAACAGAGCAGACAAATCATTATCAGAAGAACAAGAAACAGAGCAGACAAATCATTATCAGAAGAACAAGAAACAGAGCAGACAAATTGTTATCAGAAAACAAGAAACAGAGCAGACAAATCATTATATTAACAGAAGAACAAGAAACAGAGCAGACAAATCATTATCAGAAGAACAAGAAACAGAGCAGACAAATCATTATCAGAAGAACAAGAAACAGAGCAGACAAATCATTATATTATCAGAAGAACAAGAAACAGAGCAGACAAATCATTATCAGAAGAACAAGAAACAGAGCAGACAAATCATTATCAGAAGAACAAGAAACAGAGCAGACAAATCATTATCAGAAGAACAAGAAACAGAGCAGACAAATCATTATCAGAAGAACAAGAAACAGAGCAGACAAATCATTATCAGAACAAGAACAGAGCAGACAAATCATTATCAGAAGAACAAGAAACAGAGCAGACAAATCATTATCAGAAGAACAAGAAACAGAGCAGACAAATCATTATCAGAAGAACAAGAAACAGAGCAGACAAATCATTATCAGAAGAACAAGAAACAGAGCAGACAAATCATTATCAGAAGAACAAGAAACAGGCAGACAAATCATTATCAGAAGAACAAGAAACAGAGCAGACAAATCATTATCAGAAGAACAAGAAACAGACAAACAAATCATTATCAGAAGAACAAGAAACAGAGCAGACAAATCATTATCAGAAGAACAAGAAACAGAGCAGACAAATCATTATATAATCAGAAGAACAAGAAACAGAGCGGGCAAATCATTATCAGAATAACAAGAAACAGAGCAGACAAATCATTATCAGAAGAACAAGAAACATAGCAGACAAATCATTATCAGAAGAACAAGAAACAGAGCAGACAAATCATTATCAGAAGAACAAGAAACATAGCAAACAAATCATTATCAGACGAACAAGAAGCAGAGCAGACAAACATTATCAGAAGAACAAGAAACAGAGCAAACAAATCATTATCAGAAGAACAAGAAACAGAGCAGACAAATCATTATCAGAAGAACAAGAAACACAGCAGACAAGTTATTTTAAAAAGAACAAGAAACAGAGCAGACAAATCATTTATCAGACGAACAAGAAACAGAACAGACAAATCATTATCAAGAAGAACAAGAAACAGAGCAGACAAATCATTATCAGAAAAACAAGAAACAGAGCAGACAAATCATTATCAGAAGAATAAGAAACACAGCAGACAAATCATTATCAGAAGAACAAGAAACAGAGCAGACAAATCATTATCAGAAGAACAAGAAACAGAGCAGACAAATTATTATAAAAAGAACAAGAAACAGAGCAGACAAATCATCATCAGATGAACAAGAAACAGAGCAGACAAATCATTATCAGAAACAAGAAACAGAACAGACAAATCATTATCAAAGAACAAGAAGCAGAGCAGACAAATCATTATCAGACAGAACAAGAAGCAGAGCAGACAAATCATTATCAGAAGAACAAGAAACATAGCAGACAAATCATTATCAGAATAACAAGAAACATGGCAAACAAATCATTATCAGAAGAACAAGAAACAAGTAGACAAATCATTATCAGAAAAACAAGAAACTGAGCAGACAAATCATTATCAGAGAAAGAAACAAACTGAAGTCAGAAACTGAATCATTATTGCAATATAAGTTACATATGAAAAAAAACTTAAGTTTTGACTTAGTCAGCACTTTTGTTTCGAGAAGAAGGGCCCAAGAAACAAGCAACAGAGCAGACAAATCATTATCAGAATAACAAGAAACATGGCAGACAAATCATTATCAGAAGAACAAGAAACATAGTAGACAAATCATTATCAGAAGAACAAGAAACAGAGCAAACAAATCATTATCAGAAGAACAAGAAACAGAGCAAACAAATCATTATCAGACGAACAAGAAGCAGAGCAGACAAACATTATCAGAAGAACAAGAAACAGAGCAGACAAATAATTATCAGAAGAAAATGAAACAGAGCAAACAAATCATTATCAGAAGAAAATGAAATACACATATTTTACTATAGCATGAATCAATACCAAAACAAGATATATCTATTTTATTTAAGAAAAGAAAAAAAGGAAAAAAAAAAAAAAGATATTTTGTACAAAATTTTACAAGTCTGATCTATTTTCTTGGGTACAGATCTAAGATTGTGGTGTCAATAGGATTTATTCTGACTGAGTCATCCATAACTAAACAAAGATTTCTTGAAAAAAACTAAATGGACTTGAGTTAGAAAGAAAATGAAGAAGAGGAAATTAAAGAAGAGGACTTAAGTTTGGAGATACTTAAATAAAGTAAACACTGTATTGTATTGTTTTATTCCATAATACTGTGAACCAAATTATAGTCGTAGGTTTATAAATATAGTTAGCAATATTGTAGCTCAAAAGACTTATAGACCGATAATGCTATTGTCTTTATAGAGCTACAATTTGTGCCTATTACTGCTAATGAAGCAACAAAATGATCATGCAAATCATTTTTAAAATCTCTATGCATTTTATCTTACTTGTTTTAGATCGCTTACCTACTAGGCAATATAAATGAACTGTATAAAATATCAAATTCACAGCTAGATGTTATTTTTTCACTTATGGGCTTTTCGAAGGAAAAGTGTATAACACGTCTGCAAATAATGAATTTGAAGTCTCATGAGTGGTCAAGTAGATATTAAGAATGGTTGTTATGTTTCTTTTGGACAAAAATAATGTATAAATGCATGTATACACTGAAAATAATTGGAAACCTACAACGAAGTATAGAAAATTGTGACCAAGTGATTTTCTGAGGCAGCGCTCCACTACAGCACATAGGCACCATTTCGTATCCGTCCGAGTATAGTAGGCCCGGTACGTATATTTGTTCTATACTTTGTAGAAAATGCCAACAAATAATACTACATATATATATAGGTACAGTGTATGTGAAACAATGTTACATAATTGATCTGATACACAAAAATATGCTCCTTGATATTCAACAACAAATCAATATTGCCATTACATAAACCCCAGTGGTAAAATACAAATGCAAGTAAAATATAAATTGAAATGTGTACGTTATAACATCTCGATAATTATGAGCATGATATCAGGTTGGTGTAGTTACATATAAGTAGTTGGTATATACATATTTATATATATATATATACAAGAAAAATAAAAATAACAAAATCATTTTTTGCCGTGTCATTACAGCAATTCAAGAATTTATGAGTCATTACAGGATGAAAGCGCCTGCAAGAAATCCTGAATTCCTGAAGAGCCGTCATGACACAGGGAAAGCACTTACCCTTGGAAGAAATTTAGTCATTGTTGTTATTTTTCTTACATTTTCATTTTTTCATTCCATTTGGAAATTCTTTCTACTAATATATATACCATCTCAATAACATAGTAATGTATAGACAAGAGGCCCATGGGCCTTAACAGTCATCTGACTCATGTCACAAAACAACAAAGTCACAGTATAAAGTAGTGGTTAACAATTAATACAAGAGGCCCAGAGGGCCTGTATCGCTCACCTGGTTTTTTGTTAGTAATTATCACAAGAATCTGACAATTAGAAAAATAAGCAAAATTGACTCCCAAAGTTTAAATTTGAATCACAACCATACAATGATGCTATTGATACCATACAAATATGCTATCCAATACATAGGTTCAGAGACAAAGTAATTTAAATGAAAATAGTAGCCTAATTGACCTTTTTGACCTCGCATCTATTGCCGTTAAAGGCCCCAGGGGTCAGCCCTATCATTTGTACAATTTCAAATCCCAACCCTATAAGGATGCTACCATTGCATTATAAGTGCTTTTCCATTCTTAGTTGCAGAGAAGAAGTCGTTTATATGGAAATAGCTAAAATTGACCCCTTTTGACCCCACCCTTCAGGCTCCCGGGGGGGTCAGCCCTATCATTTGCAAATTTTTGAATCCAAACCCTATAAGGATGTAACCATTGCATTATTTGCGCAATCCCATGTTAAGTTGCAGAGAAAAAGTCATTTATATGGAAATTGACCACTTTTGACCCCGCCCCTAAGGCCCCCGGGGTCAGCCCTATCATTGCTCAATTTGGAATCCCCAGCCTACAAGGATGCTACCATTGCATTATGGGTGCTATACCATGCTTAGTTGCAGAGAAGAAGTCATTTATATGGAAATAGCCAAATTGACCCCTTTTGGCCCCGCCCCTCAGGCCCCCCGGGGGTCAGCCCTATCATTTGCACAATTTTGAATCCCCACACTATAAGGATGCTACCATTGCATAATGGGTGCTATACCATGCTTAGTTGCAGAAAAGAAGTCCATTTATATGGAAATAGCCAAATTGACCCCTTTTGACCCCGCCCCTCAGGCCCCGGGGGTTCAGCCCTATTATTTGCACAATTTTGAATCCCCACCCTATAAGGATGCTACCATTGCATTATGGGTGCTATACCATACTTAGTTTCAGAGAAGAAGTCGTTTATATGGAAATAGCCAAATTGGCCCCTTTTGACCCCGCCCCTCAGGCCCCCGGGGGGGTCAGCCCCATTATTTGTACAATTTTGAATCCCCACCCTATTAGGATGATATCGTTGCATTATGGGTGCTATCCCATGCTTGGTTTCAGAGAAGAAGTCGTTTATTACCGGAAATAGCCAAATTGACCCCTTTGACCTCGCCCCCTCAGCCCCCCCCCCCGGGAGTCAGCCCCATTATTTGTACAATTTTGAATTCCCCACCCTATAACGATATTACAATTGCATTATGAGTGCTATCTCATGCTTAGTTTTCAGAGAAGAAGTCGTTTATATGGAAATAGCCAAATTGACCCCATTTGACCTCGCCCCTCAGCCCCCCCTCGGGAGTCAGCCCCATCATTTGTACAATTTTGAATCCCCACCCTATAAGGATGCAACCATTGCATTATGGGTGCTATCCCATGCTTGGTTTCAGAGAAGAAGTTGTTTATATGGAAAATAGCCAAATTGACCCCTTTTGGGCCCGCCCCTCAGGCCCCCGGGGGGTCAGCCCCATCATTTGTACAATTTTCAGTAGTAGCCCATAAGAATGCTACCAGTCAAATTTTATTGAAATCCGATCAGCGTTTATGGAGAAGAAGTCGATTGTTGACGGACGCCGGACGCCGGACGCTGCGGTATCCCCCATAAGCTCACCTCGGTCCTTTGGACCAGGTGAGCTAATAAGCAATACAAGGAACTCCTTTGTTGAATATGTAATTTTCTGAAATAGGTCAAGGTCATTTGTTGAACAAACTTGATAGCCCTTCATCCATATATGGTTGTAACCCATTCAAGGATGAAGGAGGAGTCAGATTTTAAAGCCAAATTTCAGCACATTCTATCCCCATGGGTCTTACCTCGTCCTTTATAAAATATGATTGTCCTCACCTAAAGTTCCCCCAATAATGTATCATACCAAATTTGGTTGCCATCCATCCAAAAATGAAGGAGGAGTAGGATTTTACAGCTAAAATTAACAAATTTGTCCTTTTGGGGCCCCACGCCTCAGCCCCTAGGAGTTGCCCCAGGCTCATTTATATAAAAATGATTGTCCTTACCAAATGATGTTTCACAAAAAATATGGATGAAATACATCCAAGGATGAAGGAGGAGTAGGATTTTAAAGGTGAAATTAAGGAAAATTTTGCCCTTTAGGGGCCCTGCCCCTCTGCCCCTAGGGGTCGGATCTATTTTTAAAACACCCCAAAGAAAGATCCTGACATTTTGAGGGATCTTTTTCCCTGCCAAACTTTTCAAACACATAACATATAAAATTTGAGTACAGATCGCTATAGTAAATTTCCCTTCAACAATGAAATCTAAGAGGGGTCGGATCTAAAAGCATTTTTTTTAAAATGCATTATCTCATTTAGAAAGATCCCTTGAAACTTTCTGAGAAATAGCGGTAATTGAAACTTTAAACAATCAAAATCCAATATGGCCGTCGTTGTTAATCTTGTTTACCGATCGGTCCCAATTTAAACAATATGCACAACTATTGTATGTCCTTGGGGAACCTTCATATGAAATTAACATAAACGAATTCATACTTTTACAATGTAATGCACAGGTAATTTCAAACTTTAACTATCAAAATGAAAGCCATCTTGTTTGCCAAAAATCTGAAAATTTGAATATGCACAACTGAGGGAAACCTATTAGTGAAATTTGAGAAAGATTGTTGTTACTTTTTGAGTAATAGCGGAAAAATATTTTGTCAAAATCCAAGATGGCCCCTTTCGGCCATTTGTTCACCATCGGTCCCCAATGAAATTGTATATGACATCTTAGGTCCTACCTACATTGAAATTTTTGAGAAAATCCCTTCAAAGTACTTTTTGAGTAATAGAGCGGTAAACATAACTTTAAACTGTCAAAATCCAAGATGGCCACCTGTCGGCCATTCTTGTTCACCGATCGTATCCCAAAAATGGTAATATGCACATCTAGGGTCCTAGGGGAACTACCAACATATGAAATTTGAGAAAGATCCCTTCAGTACTTTTTGAGTAATAGCGGTAACAAACTTTAACTGTCAAAATCCAAGATGGCCACCTGTCGCCATTCCTTGTTCACCGATCGGACTCCCAAATGTATAAAATATTAGTAATATGCATACAAAACTAGGGTCCTAGGGAAACCTACATATGAAATTTGAGAAAGATCCCTTCAGTACTTATTCTGAGAAAATAGCGGTAACAAACTTTAACTATCAAAATCCAAGATGGCCACCTGTCGGCCATCTTGTTGACCGACGTCGGATTTCCCAAACCAATGACAATATGCACAACTAGGCCCCTAGGGGAACCTATATATGAAATTTGAGAAGATCCCTCGCAGTACTTTTTGAGAAATAGCAGTAACAAACTTTAAAACTATCAAAATCCAAGATGGCTGCCTGCCGGCTTCAAACTTGTTGACACTGATCAGTCCCCAAATGCAATACGCACAATAGAGTCCTAGGGAAACCTGTACATAAAATTTGAGAAAGATCCCTTCAGCACTTTTTTGAGAAATATGCGATAAAAACAAAACTTTAAACTATCACAAGATGATCCTCCAGAGGGATCTTGGCGCCCACCAAAGAATGATCTATGTCTGACAATGGAAAGAGGGATCTTTTCTCTGCTTTTCAAACTTTTGCAAACATAACTACATATAAAATTTGAGACAGATGGCTTCAGTACTTTACTCTGAGAAATAGCAGTAACAAACTACAACTATCATTCCAAGATGGCTCCTTGGCGGCCATCTTGTAAATCGATCCCAGTCCCAAATCGAAATGCACAACCAATGCATATGAGGAACCTATGGTTATTTTTGCAGAAGAAGAAATACTTTATGATGGAATATGAAAGCCAAATTTAACTATCCCCTTTTAAGATGGCAAGCCCCTCAGGCGTCCATTTTGTTGACCGATCATCCCCACAACAAGAGCCCACAGGGAAACCTACATTGCATAATATGTTATCCCTTCAGTTTTTTGAGAAATAAGTCACATATTTAAATATCAAATTTATTTTTTGAAAGCCCGGCCATTTGTTGACCCCGATCGATCCAAAAACGCCCTATTATTTGCACAATTTTGAATCCCCAGGGAAATATGAAATATGAGAAAGACCATTGCATTATGGGTGAGAAATAGCATACTTAATTTTTAACTATAAAAGTCCAATATGGAAATAGCCAAATTTGACCCCTTTTGATCCAAAAACGCATTATGCCCAACTAGGCCCTAGGGGAACCTACATATTGAAATTTGAGAAAGATCCCTTAGTACTTTCTGAGAAATAGCGATAACAAACTTTAAGTTATTAAAATCCAAGATGGCTGCCTGACGGCCATCTTGTTAAACACGATTGGGTCCCAAAGATGCAATATGCACAACTAGGGCCCTAGGGGAACCTACATATGAAATTTGAGGAAAGAATCCCTTTAGTTTGACTTTCTGAGAAATAGCGATTAACAAACTTTAAGTATAAAATCCATTGATGTCTGCCTGGAGCGGCCATCTTGTTAACCGATTGGTCACCAAAATGCAATATGCAACAACGTAGGGCCCTAGGGGAACCTACATATGAAAAAATTTGAGAAAGATCCCTTCAGTACTTTCTGAGAAATAGTGAATAACAAAACTTTAAGGTATCAAAATCCCAAGATGGCTGCTGGTCGGCCATCTTGTTAACCGAATTGGTCCCAAATGCAATATGCACAACTAGGGCCCTAGGTAACCTACATATAGAAATTTGAGAAGTGATCTTCTTCAGTACTATTCTGAGAATAGCGATTAAACAAACTTTAAGTAGATCAAAATACAAGATGGCTGCCGTGGCGGCCATCTTGATTAAACCGATTGGTCCCAAAATGTCAAATATTGCACAACTAGGGCCCTAGGGAACCTACAAATGAAATTTGAGAAAGATCCCTTCAGTGGCTTTCTGAGAATATCGATAACAAGATTGTTAACGGACGGACGGACGGAAGGACGGACGGAAGGACGGACGGACCACGACAAAAAGCGATTTTGAAATAGCCACCAATCTGAAGATGTGTGGGCTAAAAATCCCGAAGATGGAGGCTGCCTGGTCGGCCAACTTGTTGACCGATCATTCCCCAAAATTGCAATACGCACAACTAGAGTCCTAGGAAAACCTGTACATAAAATTGAGAAAGATCCCTTCAGTCAGCACTTTTTGAGAAATAGCGATAACAACTTTAAACTATCAAAATCCAAGATGGCCGCCTTCCGCCATCTTGTTGACCGATCGTGTCCCAAAATGCCATATGGCACAACATAAATTCCTAGGGAACCCTCCATATTAAAATTGATGAAAGATCCTTCAGCACTTTCTGAATTAATCGGTAACAAGGAATTGTTAACGGAGACGGAACGACCGGTAAGGACGGACGGAAGGAAACGGAAGGACGGCACGGACTGACGGACCACAGGACGAAAGGCGATTTGGAATAACCCACCAAAGGCTGATGATGGTGGGCTAAAAATATAATTGTCCTTCCACAATGATGTTATCAACACATCAAAAGAAAAACAACATATTGGATGTAATCCACTCAAGGGTTAAAGGAGGAGTAGGCTTCTTGTAATAAATAGTCCTTACGCACGACGCATCGGGCCCGGACACACGAGCGCCGGGACAACCACAACGCCGGAAAAATAACCATGATGACAATTAGGTGATCTCTGACCTTCGGTCAGATGACCTATAAAAGTATGACATTTGGACATTGAAACATTTTAGTGTGAATGAAGTGTTTTAATTTGAATATGATTAATATAGGGACATCTCTGTAAATGATTTGAAAAATCTTGACAATACTCACAAGTACACTTTTTCAGTATGATACATACCTTATACATTTAATTGGATATATGATAATTTGTAACATTAGCTTGATTTTGATTTGAAAAAAAATGTAATTCTTTACCAATTTACTGTTTTGAAGTATAGATATAGATATTATATAGATAAATTTAAAGAAAAAACCCTTACGGACTAAATCTAAAAGAAATAAAAACATTAACGACTGAACAAGTGACTATTCAGTCTTATTTGTTTTGTAATCTAAAATATTTAAATATTATATATATAATAGAGATTTCTAATTCTAATGCATGTATGACAATAACTCTGATTAACCAACCATAGAACAACATATGACATACTATGTACAAAGGAAACACCAAATTTATGACCATACATGTACAAATGTAACACCCATATTAAGACATACATGTACAATGTAAACGCCATATTATGACTTAATCATGTTCTATGTAACACCTATTATTTAAGACATACTTGTACAATGTAACCACCATAATTATGGACATACATGAACAATGTAACACCATTTTTTGCTACTTACATGTACAATGTAACACCACTATTATGACATACATGTTCATGTAAACAATATACACATGTACAATATTAAGACATACATGTACAATGATACAATGTAATGTACGCCATATATTATGACATACATGTACAATGTAACACCATATTAACATACATGACATATATATATATATACAATGAAAGGACTCTGACATACCATCATTAATAACACTGTGCTAGGAGTTATTTTCAGAGCTTGGCTGTCGTTGAATTGACACTCGTAATTCTGACTTACGTCCATACGTACTCCTTGATGGTGAACTTGTTGAAGAATTCATCGAGGAATAACCAGTGTTATTCTCTATGCTGTTTGGAGTCACGTTACGTGTTTGTCGGTTACCAGGGGAGGTAACTCTGTACAAATCCTTCATTAATTGCAATTTCGAGCAACAACAATGAACAGCAACAAAACCTCCTAGTTGGAGTCCACCAAGGAAGAAAAAAATAATAATCCAAATGACACTTTTTAGTTACCTTACCATTTTCATCACATGATCGACAATTTATATTTCCCTGGTCCTCGCCGAAAAAAAACATCTATTTTTTGAAGCAATACATTGTTCCGATCCCTAGGAAACTTCCGATACCAGTGAACAGGTAAAAAAGTCCCATGATGATTCCCTTCATGGAGCGAGGCGCCATCTGGTAGGCAAAGTCAATACCTGAAAAGGGAGATAACAAATAGACACTATAGTATTAATATTTTGTATACACAAGCAAATATATTAAAGTGCATGAATCTCATACCGTGATTTTTTAGGTACATTTGGGGCAGAATAAAGGCCCCTTCCCCTAGAGAAATTTTGCTGTATTTTCCCAATTTTATGTAAATATTTCCTAAATAAAATTTAAACAAGCAAATTCGTGGAATTTCCATCCCCCACTTTCAGGACATATTGTAGGTAACCATTATTGAGGTTAGGTTTAACCTTGGTTGAAACATGAAAAAAATAAACAGAAGTCTTATTCGGAAGTAAGATGTGTAAAATAATGTCCACTGAAAGTGACTATTAAACTTAACTGAGCTCTTAAGGCATTTAACTTTGATACTAACTTTTTAGAAAATCGATTTACATTAGTTACAATTATTGCACAGGGAATGGCAGAAAATGACGTTTTTAGTATATCAAAGGGCCATAACTCCACTACATAATGTCAGCCAAAAGTGGCAATCAAACTTGCCAAGCCCTAAAGGCATTTGAACTTGTTGCCAAGTTTGAAGAAAATCGGTTTATATTTATTAGAGTTATTGCAGGAAAATGGCAGAAAATGATTTTTTTATTAAATCAAAGGGCCATAACTCTGCTAAATAAGGTCTGTTGCAAGTGGCGATCGAACTTCGCCGAGCCTTTAAGACATTTAACTTTGTTACCAAGTTTGAAGAAAATCGATTAATATTTATTACAGTTATTGTATGGAGGTGGCAGAAAATGACTTATTTCTTATTAAATTAAAGGGCAATAACTCTGCTATTTAAGATCTGCCAAAAGTAGCGATCGAACTTGGCACCAAGTTTTAACAATATTAGTTTTAACATTTGTTAGTTATTACACAGAAACTACAGAAAAATGACATTTGTAGTAAGTTAAAGGGCCATAACTCTGATAAATAACATCCGCTGAAAGAGTTGATCAAACCTGGGCAGGGCATCCAACCTTGGTTACCAAGTTTGAAGAAAATGCATAATATTTATTACAGTTTATTGTATAGAAGTGGGCAGAAACTGACCTTTTTTCTTTATTTAAGGCAAAAGGCCATAAAACCTCTAAATAAGGTCCGATGAAAGTCACAATTAAACCTTGGAACGAGTCCTTGAAGCATTTAACCTTCGCAAGAAGTGTGAAGAAATTTGGTTTACATTTGCTTACACTTATTGGCACATAAAATGGCAGAAAATGACGTTTTTAAAATTCAAAGGGCCATAACTCCGCTAAATAAGGTCCTGTTGCAAGTGGCGATCGAACTTCGCCGAGCCTTAAGACATTTAACTTTGTTACCTAAGTTTGAAGAAAATCGGACTTGATATTTAATTACAGTTATTGTATGGAGGTGGCATAAAAATGACTTAATTATTTTCTTATTAAATTAAAGGGCAATAACTCTGCTATTTAAGGATCTGCCAAAAGAAGCGATCTACACCTTGGCACCAAGTTTTTAAACATATTAGTTTTAACATTTGTTAGTTCTTACACAGAAACTAGAGAAAAAATGACATTTGTATTAAGTCTTAAAAGGGCCATAACTCTGATAAATAACATCCGCTGAAAGAGTTGGATCAAACACTGGCAGGCACTTAAGGCATCCATCCTTGTTACCAAGTTTGAAGAAAATCGGTTAATATTTATTACAGTTATTGTATAGAACGTGGCAGAAACTGACTTTTTTTTTATTTAAGCAAAGGGCCATAACTCCTCTAAATAAGGTCCGTTGAAAGTCACAATTAAACTTGGCCGAGTCCTTGAAGCATTTAATCTTCGCAAGTAAGAGTTTGAAGAAATTTGGTTTACATTTGTTACACTTATTGCACAAAAAACACTGGCAGAAAAATGACGTTTTTAGTAATTCAAAGGGCCATAACTCCGCTAAATAAGGTCCATCGACAGTCGCGTTCGAAGTTGGCTGAGCCCTTAAGGGATTACACCTTGTCACCAAGTTTGAAGAAAATCGGTTTACATTTGTTACAGTTATTGCACGGAAACGAAGTGTGACAGACAGACGGACAGACAGACGGAAGGACAGACGGACGGACAGACGGCAAACCCAAATTAATATCCCCCGTTCAGAGAAAGGAGCGGGGGATAAAAAAGAACATCTCTAAAATAATACATATTTCAAGAAAAATTCAATTTATTTATATTCCACAATTTGAAAAGGTACAGGCCTCTGAAATTATTAAGTAAGAAAATCACTGACATGTATAATGGTAATATGATTGCTTTTATTGTAAATAGTAAACAATTTCTAATAAAAAAGTTTTAAATGAGATTAAAGCATATGTTCAATGTCAGTTTTATTATAATAAGACTTGGCATTAAAAGTGGGTACCTGCACTCACAGGCAAAAACTTCGCTGACACCACCAATCAGAGCATATTGAGGAATCTGCCATAAAAATATTCATAATTCCGCAGCATTGTATGATGAATTAAATGGAGGATGAGAAATGACAAAGTAAATTTATACAAGGAAAGTGAAAATTTTTACAGTAAATACTTTATTAACAAAATAATTTTTTAAAAAATCTTAATTATAGGAAATATGACATCAATGAAAATGTTCACAGAAGGTCAATTCACCTTACACATTTGATCAAAGTGACCTTGACCTTTGTCATTTATATCTATTTTATTCAATATACAACTGTGTGACTTGTAAAACTGCCCAGTGGCGCTGCAAGTAAATTTTATCTATCACATATAATCTGCCTGATATCCACTGATTTCGGCCGTGCAGTATTTTTGCGTATGTCATTAGTGTAATATGACCTGGAACTATTTTCATTAGTTGAAAAACCATTGTAACGACAGAGAGAAACAATAAAATGATGTCAGGAAAAATGATGTGACGTCAGGATTACGAGGACAGACAGCGTGACAAAATGTTGGTTTCTGCTTGATTTTTCGAAATATATTTTGACCGTTAAACATTCGTTTGTTATGAGAGCGATAGGTATCTGAGATATGCGATATAAATTATCTTAAATTTGTGTTCATTTCATACCGATATTTTATGAAACAACGTCTTGAAAATTTTAATTTTTTTGCTCACGCCAAGGCTTGTTTCATAAAATCTCATATGAAATGAACAATCATGTAAGGATCCTATAATATTGTAAGTAAAGTAGAGGTATATTATCAAAGACTCTTTCATATGTGGGATATGAAGGATAGGAATATTCTACCCGAGGGTCACAAAATTTAGAGCATAAAACCCAAGGCTTGCCGAGGGTTTTTGCAACATTCTGTGATCCCGAGAGTAGAATATCTCTAACCTTCATACTCATCTATGAAAGAGTATTTTTCTTTCATAACTCAACACGTTTTATTGCAAATTTTAACAACTATAATATCCCGCCATTTTGAAATAAATTCGAAGAAATGCACGACTGAAACTTTCCATACACGAAAAAATACGTGATATTTTCAACAAAAATTCCGGTTGCTTTGCATCTTTTAATAGTAAAACCAGTCAAGTTTTGTGAAAAAAATGGTTTAAAAAAAAATTACCGATGAAATAGAAATTTTGCGTTGACGGTCGCCGTGACGTCAAGAGGTTTTAATGCAATGGGTAGTAGCCATGCAATACAGGCGACATGAGTGTATTGCCCTAGACCAACCAGTATTACACCCATAGGTATGAAAGAATAAACTTATATACATATTTATGATCAGTATACTTATCATTTACTACAACGATGGCAAAATATGTTTCTTAACAAATAAAACTTTATCATTGTTTTATCTATTGTATTCATTTGGGAGAACAATAATCATGGGTCATGAAACCTTGTGGAATGCTCTCCACCTTATTTTGACTGGTCAACTCATAACAAGCCATAGTCAGAAGTATGATGTCACCCAAAACATTTCACTCAAATTTATATAAATCTCTGTCAACTTGAAAGAGCAAAGTAAGTTAAATGAATACCTTATATTTTCAATGACAGGAGACTTATAACATGTAGATTTGCCAATCAAAAGCCATTAAAGAAGTCTACAATTAATTCTACTCAATAAACAGATGATGTGAACTGATCATTTATATGATTCAATAATAAACTCACCGATATTTTGTATGATTGTGAAATTTGTACAAAATTCTTGACCATCATGATCACAGAGATAGATGGACTTGAGACGCTGGTTTTCTACGACACCTGCTACAAACACAGCCAAACACGCGAAGAACATTCCAAGGGAGATGCGTGTAACCATAGTGATGGGGTGTCCTCGCCGTGCCAGCAATGGATACAAGACTCTGTCTACTAACGGTATCAGCAGGATCACAAAAATGATGTCAAATAAGGAAAACCATGCAGCACAACTACCTGTAAATATCAATATTTGGATTCACGAATAGAAAACCAGGCAGAAACTACTACCAATAAATATCAATATTTGGATCAGGAATAGAAAACCAGGCAGTAACTACATGTAAAAAGTAAATATCAATATTTGGAATCACAGAATAAAAAAAACCAAGCAGTAAGCTACATGTACCTGTAAATATCAATATTAGGATCACAAATAGAAAACCAGGCAGCGACTACCATTGTAAAAATATCAGGGATCATCGAATAGAAAACCAAGCAGCGCGCACTACCTGTAAATATCTAATATTAGGATCACGAATAGAAAACCATGGCCGCAACAACATGTACCAGTAAATAACAATATTATTGGATCACAAATAGGAAAACCAGGCAGTAAACAACATACCTGTAAATATCAATATTTTTGATCATCGAATAGAAAAACCAGGCAGCAACTACATGTACCTAGTAAATATCAATATTTGGCGATCACCTAAAGAAAACACAGGCAGCAATCTGACAGTACCTGTAAATATCAATATATGAATCACCAAATAGAAAACCAGGCATGTAGACTAAATGTACCTGTAAATATCAATATTTGGTGATCACGAATAGAAAACCAGGCAGCGAACTACATGTACCTGTAAATATCAATATACAGGATCACGACAATAGAAAAACAAGCAGTACAACTATCTCTAAATGGTAATATTTGGATCCAGGAATATCCGGCCGTAACTACCTATAAATATCAATATTTGGATCACAAATAGAAAACCAGGCAGTAACTACATGGTATCAATAATTGTATCACGAGATAGAAAACCAGGCAAATATTACCTCAATAAATCAACCAGTAGGATCACAAATAGAAAACCAGCACTACTACCTAATAAATATCAATATTTGGATCACGAATAGAAAACCAAGCAGCAACTAACACTGTACCTTTAAATATCAATATTTGGATCATAGAATAGAAAACCAGGGCCGATCAACTACATGTAAGGCAGAAAATATCAATATTATGGATCAAGAATAGAAAACCAGGCAGTCTAACTACCTATAAATATCAATATTGTGGATCACAAATAGAAAAGATCAGGCATGAGCAACTAATTCCCTTGTAAATATCATATCTGGCCAATCAACGAATAGAAAACCAGGGCAGCAACAACATGTACCTGTTAAATATTCAATATTTATTGGAGATTCACGAATAGAAAAACCAGGCAGCAACTACCTAAATATCAACAATGGATCCACAATTTGTAACCAGGCAGATATCCCTATATAATATTATTTGGAATCTACAGGAATAGAAAACACGGCAGCAACTAGCATGTACCTGAGCATACGTATTCTGGATACGAATATCCAAGCATTTGGATATCAAAATAAGGACCACGAATAAAACCAGGCCGCAACTACATGTACCTGCGTAAATATCAATATTTGTGGATCACGAATAGAAAACCAGGCAGCAACTACCATGTACCTATAAAATATCATATATTTGGATTGTGACGCCAAAATAGAAAACCAGGCAGCAGGCAACTACAATGTACATATGCTACCTGTTAAAAAATATCTTATTTTGGGATCACGAATAGAAAACCAGCGCAGCAACTCATGTAACTGTTAGAATATCATTATTTTGGATCACGAATAAAAAATTCAGGCATCAACTACATGTATGTAAATATAAAATTAGGCATCAACGAATAGAAAACCAGGCAGCAACTACAACTTGTACCTGTAAATATCAATATTAGTGGAATCACAAAAAGGAAAACCATGGGCAGCAAACTACATGTACCTGTAAAATATCATATTTTTGGGAGACAGGAAAAATAGAAAAAAACAAGGGCCAGTAGCACTTTTACAATGGTAGATATCAAATATTTGTGAGTCACGAATAGGAATTCCAAGGCAAGAGGCAGGCAATTCCAACATGTACAAATTTGAAATCATACATCAGTTCTCTGGCACAACAATTTTAGATTTTAAAGGGACAAGGCAAGTCTAGAGACAACATGTACCTGTGTAAATGTATCGGATAAAACCCAGTTCTAAATGGTAATAAGATCAGTTGTTTTTAATGGGTGATATGCCAGAAAGAAAAGCCCATGGTGGTGAAATGCGTGTGAAATTGTTCAAAACTTGCTCGCTGGCTCCGTCCGGCCATACAACCATGTGGTCGAACATTTTGTATGCACTGAACCCTGTCCCTTGCTCGAAGAGTAATGCAACTTTGTATAGAACTGCTCAAATTGCGCTCACCGACAGTAGTGTGTTTACATGTAGTTAGGTGAATTCACATCTTGCCTATAAAAATCATTTTATCACCTCGCTCATGGTTATGTATGTCAATTTTGTTTGATTGCTTGACTTTGACTTGGCGTTATTGTAAAATCGTATTGATCAACAATTTGTTTATTACTACGGTATCAATTAAAATACTTAACAATGACGTGGGCTGGCATTTGTCAATATTTTATGTTATATGTTTCATAAGTAGAATACATTTAATCATATTTTGCTTCTTGGTTATGTAAGACCGAGTGAATTGTCTCTTTAAGAAAAAAGTCAAATCAGTCTATAAAGAAAATGTCCTATAAAGACAATAGACTAAGAAACAATGGGTTCATGCAAAATGTTGTCCTAGATGAGCAGATGATCATTATAACAGAGGTACTTGTCACTATGACAGGTTTAATAATACAATTTGAAAAGGCTTAATTGTTAATATGAATTAAGGGGAAATTCAACACCTGCATTTGGCAGAAATATTTTCCTAAAAACCAGTTAAACACTCCACTGCCATACTCCATGTTATGCTCTGATTAATACAAGATCTAACAACTCACCCATTCAGGGTCACCTCAGTATGACCCTGGCCTAGAATCGGAACATTTCGGGATGTACTATTAACTGTTTATACTTCAAGAGAATCAACTACATAAGAAGATTTAGTAGGCTGATTAGCTAACCATAGTGGTCATGCAGAGGTGACCCTTAACAGGATGTTGTTAGACCTTGTATCAATCAGAGGTAAGGTGGAGTATGGTAATGGTAGCAGAATTACAAGTCTAACTTTAATTCAAAAGTATGGCACTTAAATTACCTGAAATTTGCCTTCCTTGGAGGAAGTGTATACATTTTCTACATGGGTAGTTGCATTGGCAGCACAGAATTCTTCTTTATTGATGATAGGGTCAAAGGTAATATTCAGTTTCATGTGCAGCCCTTGGAGGAGGAAGGTTGTTTGCATCTACAAATAAAATCTGAATGTCTAATCTTATTCTTCATAAACTAAACTCCATTTCAAATGTTGTCTGCATAAACTAAACTCCATTTCAAATGGTGACAAGAGGCCCAGAGGGCCTATATCGCTCACCTGCAATTTCATGGTTCTGCAGGTTGCAATCAATAACCTCTAGCACAAGTAGTTGATTTTAAAGGATTTTATTTCTATTTCCCCTATTGATCCCCGCCACTCCTGCCATCGGGGAGGCTAGAGCCAAAATTTATACAAATTCTGTTCCCCTTTACTAAGGGATGTTTCTGACCAAATTTGGTTACAATCCATTCATTACTCTAAAAGTAGTAGTGATTTTAAAGGATTTACCTCTATTCCCCCTATTGAGCCCCGCCACTCCTGCTCCCGGGGGGTCATAGCCAAAATTTATCAAACTCTGTTCTCCTTTACTAAGAGATGATTCTGGCCAAATTTGGTTACAATCCATTCAGAACTCTAGGACTAGTAGCGATTTAAAGATTTACCTCTATTTCCCCTATTGGGCCCCACCACTCCTGCTCCCGTGGGGTCAGAGCCAAAATTTATACAAACACTATTCCCCTTCCCCAAGGATGTTTCTGGCCAAATTTGTTTACAATCAATGCAGACCTCTAAGACAAGTAGCGATTTAAAGAAATACCTCTATTTCCCCTATTGGGCCCCACCCCTCCTGCCCCGGGGGTTCAGAGCTCTGTTCCCCTTCCCCCAAGAATGTTTCTGGCCAAATTTGGTTACAATCCATGCTGACCTCTAGGACTAGTAGCGATTCGATTTAAATGATTTTACTTCATTTACCTCTATTGGTCCCCCTCCCATCCCTGCCCTGGGGGGGGTCAGAGACACCAATTTAAAATTACTAAGCACTTTTAATTCAATCCCTTCTACACAGGATGTTTCAGACCAAAATTTGGTACAGATCTCATAAGAAGCTCCTATGAAGCTATTAGCGATAGTCAAGAGTTGGAAATGATGACTGGACTGGAGAGACGGACTGACCGTGAACGACAGGACTACCGAGACAACAATGATATAATCTCTACGTTAGCCGCTTACGCCGATGTGATCTGAAATTGAGTGTGATATATGGATTCTTCCTCTTAAAAAGGATTAAAACAAAGCATATACTTATATTTTTATACATATATTTATAGAAATAATACATTGTACAATACTATTATTAAAATAAAACCATGTGAAATTTTGTGCTAGCCACTAACAATTTTATTTAACGTTACTAACTCCAATTACCAATGATCTAACAATTCTCCAGATCAAGCGACAGCACTATCTGCATGAGTCCCGTTAGGCCTAGATGCGAGATACGATTATTCAAGACCATATCGATATAAGATGCTAGTATTTTCTTATGAATTCTTTCAAGAGAACCAACCACACCTGAAGACATGAAAAAGGTGAACACGCTGAATTTTGCTTAAAAGTATGATGGAGATCCTGGGAGGAGGTGAATCCGTTTGTACAATGTTGTTGTTTGAACTCTTGGTATTGGAAGAGATAATATGTAGTAAGCGAGTAGTGAGGCAGAATTAGCAAAGTCTATTTTTTAATAGATTGTAATGGTACAATTATTTTTTATATTACTACATGTGTAATATTTCCATATTATACATCCAGTGTGAGACTAATTTTGGCTCACAATAAAGACCAACAAAACATATACAAAGGTTATTATGCTTCAATGACCATTTTAGGCATTACAGACTTGTGGCAATAAATGCATTTTCTTATATTACTAATGCTGTTTTTAAAATCCATTCAAACATAACAAAATTTGCGATCCATTCAGTTACTATTCAGAGACATTAATAAACTATGAACATAGATTATGTAACAATCTGACACTCACAAGCGGAAAATAAACCAATCCATGTAGGTAACAAACGCTTGTAAATACAGCAGAGTGCTATCATTGTCCAGAGTTTTCGTGACATCCGTTCCAACCTGTGAATTATGGCGAGTGCTGAAATACAAAAAAAACTGCTACCATCATTGAATCTTGTGCGATAGTCCCAGAGAGCTAGACGATCGTTGGCATATATTGTCAGGAATCCAATATCTATGCTGTCCGTGCTGCTTTCAGGCAATAGCTTCATCCATTGAATGGACCTTTACAAAATTATCATGATAGAAAAAAAAATAAAACTCAAAACAAAGGCAAATGTGAAAAGTAAAAATAAAATCCGGAGATGTTCACCGACTATAAATAAATATAAAAAACCTCAATAATCTAACCTGATATGTGCAGTTGGACAACTGTTAATAACAGGACAGATTATTAATTCGAGAAATGGTTACAATATCAATTGGTGAGAGGGTTTATATAATATGTGTGTTATATTCATCTTTTGATTCACTGAGCACAAAAAAGAACACCGTATCCGGACACGGCGAAAAAGTCAACAACAAATAAGAAAAAACTTACTATTTTAATTGTTAGGTTTTATTCAAATTATTTTAAAAATGTATGTTATATTATCTATTGATGTACGCGTGTCAATAGTGTGCACAGATTTCAAATGATTTTTCGATAAAAATCAAAATTGCCAGGAAATTTGACACATCATTGAGTAATTTTAAACCTACTCCTATGGAGCTGGATTACAGAATGGCCTCAGAATCTGCTTTATCCGAGATGTCCCGGTGGATTGGCCACCATAATGGAGGCAAGGATTACTTATCGACAATGGACAATACTAATCAAAGTATCATTACAATGGATAAAAACCAAGCGTACTTTGGGCCGAATGGATGTAGGAACACGAACCTGAAATATAGCAATATCAATAATTCAGATGATATTTTGTTCTTTACAAAGCTAGATCCGATAAATTTTTAATAGTATAATACTTTGTTGAGGATTGGAGCTCTAGAAGTTAATATCATCCAGTAAATCAATGCTCTATATTAAACTCATCTCGATAGAGCATCTTGGCCCCTAGGAGTGATGAAGGTCAACTGTGGGTAGTAATAGCCAGAGGTCATAAGCATAAGCAAGCTTACAATTTTTCTAAAAAATCAATTTTATATACCTGTAGAAACACCTGGACATATTATTTTGTCATAATATAACATGATCAACACACCCTGTTTTCCAAAAGTAAAAATGCAGTCAGGATATAGATAGAGTGAGGAAGGAAAGCTCTGAATATCATGGAAGTAAAACGAAACGATCGAGCTAAATACTTTCATAACTGACAGATACACAAGAAGGTTTATCATGAACGATAGTGAATGAAATAAATAAGGGAAAAAAAGAGTCAAAGTAGAATAAAAACAACGCTATTATAATCACTAAGTCAAATTAACATGCCTTGAAAATAATTCAACTAATTGACAAGGCTGGAGGCCATAAATACTTCCCGACACATTAAGGAACAGAAGATGGATAAACCAAGTGTCAAGGAGTACAGCTAAGGGAGTGGACTGGAGGGCACTATAATTCCTGCGAAAGACTTTGATCTATAAAATACAGAATACACAGAGACCGAACATTAACATACACAGACGCAGGTTATAACAGCACAATCAGGTGACCTACGAATTCGAAGGAATCCTGATGAGATTCACACAAGAAATATACTAAAGTATAATACCGCTGACACAACAAAAACCTCATTAATTTGGGAAGACTGACCTTTCAGATAAAGTGTAGTACTACTTACCAATGGTGACAGAATAAACTGAAGTACGTGTACGAACAGACTGAATAGGCATACGCGAATGGACATGACGTCTAGACACATAAACAGCAGTACTAACTGAACCAATGTTTAGACATCAGAAGGAGACTATGACCACAGTACATAGCATTAATACTGAATGTATGACTAACTGGAATCTTGGACCGAAATGATGTACCGCGATTACGAGGATGGGACGGCACCTATTACAACATATAACAGAAAGTACTAACAGACCTGACATACGCCCCACTCGATTAATGTAACATGAAGACCATAAGTCACATGAAAACACATGAAGTTATCATGAACTGCCGCAATGGTTAACTCGAAACTGACCTGTTAACGAGCTTAGATAGTAAACTGAATATATCTAACCAGACCATGGGACGAAAGAGCGTGACATCACACATAAACTGAATTTTTAATGTACATAACTAGACTCAATGTGAACGCGAAGATCTGTAGCTTAACACATAACACAGAAGTACTAAACTAAGCTAATGGTTACCAAAGACTGAAGCCTCAAAGCAGAATAAACTTAAGTAAACTAACTTGACATCAAAAAGTGGAGGACAAGAATGATTGTGACCATCACAGATAAACTTAAGTAGCTAATCCTGAGCATGAGAAGGTTTACCCGAATGACACACTTATGCTCACAAAACAAGAGATCACTAAAACTTGTTAGCAAAGGTGTACCAAAGACTTATTCCTTCACAGATAAACAAATAGCATCTAGGACTTGACGGCAAAAGGTTGACTAGTAAGACTGATCTGCATCAAGGAAAACAGAAGTAACTAACAAGACACACATGTAACGTCGCGAAGGACTGTACTAGCTCACTGAATAAACTGAAGTACGTGAACTGCACAATGGTCTACCGAAGACTGACTCTCCACCTATAACTGAAGTAACTTTTTAAACTGGAGACATAGGATACCGAAGGAACTGACACTCATACACATAAACGTGGAAGGTTACTAACTGACCAATGGTATACGTCGTAAGACTGACTTCTCACATGATTAATCGTGAAGTACTTAATCAGAGACTCAATTGCGTTAACCGGAAGACCTGTCATGACCTCGACATATACATTAAAGTACTAACAGAGCCATGGTTACTAGGTCCAGAAGAGAACTGATCCATACACATTAAGCTGAATTAACTCAACTGAACCAATGTAACGCGAAGACTGACCTTAACTCACATAAACTGAACTGACCAATGGTTTACAATAAGACGTGACCTGTACATAAAAACAGAAGTACAAACATGTCCAAAATTACCTGAGGAGTACAGGACCTCACAGATAAACTGAATTACTAACTTACGAAACGTTACCTGAAGACTGACCTCTAGCAGAGTAAAACATGAAGACTAAAAACATCTTCAGTTTATGAAACTACTTCGCTCTTTAAAAACATAAACTTACTATAGATTCACGATCTCGCTCATCACTTGTACTTCTTCATTTCCTACGTGAACGCTACCTATCTACTAAAACTGAAGTACTTACTGAACCTACTCTGATCCTACTTCTTGGGGGCTGATCTTCTCGTTTGTATTTTGGTTGTGTGTGAGTTACACTCGTACGCTACCGACTACTAAACTATTTAACTAAACTAACGGCCGCTACTATCATGTCAAGTAAACACTAACTGAACCATGAAACCGAAGACCAGACCTTACAACATAAACTTGAAGTACTAACTGACGGCAATGGTTACAACCAAATGAACTGACCTTACACATATAAACTGAAGTACTAACTGACCAATGGTTACCGAAGACTGACCTCACAGATAAACTGAAGTACTAACTGACCAATGGTTACCGAAGACTGACCTTACAACAGGATGACAGACTGTATTTAACATAAACTGAAGTACTAACTGACCAATGGTTACCGAAGACTGACCTTAGCATAAACTGAAGTACTAACTGACCAATGGTTACCGAAAGACTGACAAAAGATAAAAACTGAAGTACAATGACCAATGGTTACCGATGACTGATGACATTTCTCACAGATAAACTGAAGTTAACTGACAATGGTTACCGAAGACTGACCTCACAGATAAAACTGAAGTACTAACTGACCAATGGTAACCGAAGACATGACCTTACACATATCAACTGAACTGACCAATGGTTACCGAAGACTGCACTCACATATAAACTGAAGTACTAATCTGACCAATGGTTACAAGACTTACACAGATAAACTGAAGTACTAACTGACCAATGGTTACCGAAGAGAAACTGACTTAACCTCACAGATAAACTGAAGTACTAACTGACCAATGGTTACCGAAGACTGACCTCACAGATAAACTGAAGTACTAACTGACCAATGGTGATACCGATGACTGACCTCACACATAAACTGAACTGACTGGACTGGTTACCGACCGAAGACTGACCTTACATATAAACTGAAGTACTAACTGACCAATGGTTACCGAAGACTGACCTCAAGATAAACTGAAGTACTAAAATGACCATTTTACCGAAGACTGACCTCACAGATAAACTGAAGTACTAACTGACCAATGGTAACCGAAGACTGACTTTACACATAAACTGAAGTACTAACTGACCAATAAACCGAAACTGACCTTACACATAAACTGAAGTACTATGACCAATGGTTACCGAAGACTGACCTTACACATAAACTGAAGTACTAACTTGATACCGAAGACTAACACAAACTGACACTGAAATGGTTTACCAAAAGACTGATCTGGCACATAAAATACTAACTGACCAATGGTTACCGAAGATGACCTCACAGATAAACTGAAGTACTAACTGACCAAGGAACTGAATTACAATAAAACTGAACGGACTAACTGATGTTACCGAAGACTGACCTAAGAAAACTGAAGTACTAACTGACCAATTAAGGTCTTGGATAAACTGAAGTACTAACTGGACAATGGTTTTGAAGGACCTTATTGACAAAACTGAAAGAACTGACCAATGGTTCCCGAAGACTAAACTTTACATAAATTGCTAAACTGAAGTACTAACTGACCAATGGTAAATTCGAAGACTGACACCTTACACATAAATTGCATACTTAAAACAGACCATTTGAACCGAAGACTTTATATCGTGAAGCTAACTGACCAATGGTAAAAAGAAAGACAACCTTATCATAAAACTGAAGTACTAACTGACCAATGATGACCGAAGACTACCTCACAGATAAACTGAAGTATTACTGCCAAATGGTTACCGAAAACTGACCTTTTAATAGACTGAACTGACCAATGGTTACCGAAGACTGACCTACACAAACTGAAGTACTAACTGACCAATGATTACCAAAGACTGAAACAGATAAACTGAAGTACTAACTAAAGCAATGGTTACCAAAGACTGACCTACAGATAAACTGAAGTACTAACTGACCAATGGTTACCAAAGACTGACCTTTACAGATAAACTGAAGTACTAACTGAAATGGTTACCGAAGACTACCTCACAGATAAACTTGAAGTATCCTAACTGACAATGGTTACCGAAGACTGACCTTACACATTTGAATGTACAAACTGACCAATGGTAAAACCGAAGACTGACCTTAAACTGAAGAAAAAACTGACAATTTGAACCGAAGACTGACCTCACAGATATGAAGTACTAACTGACCAATGGTTACCGAAGACTGACCTTACACATAAACTTACCAATGGTTACCGAAGACTGACCTTACACATAAACTGAAGTACTAACTGACCAATGGTTACCGAAGACTGACCTCACAGATAAAGAAAAGTACTAACTGACCAATGGTACCGAAGACTGCAATGACCTCACATGATAAACTGAAGTACTAACTGACCAATGGTTACCGAAGACTGACCTTACACATAAACTGTATTTATATAACTGACCAATGGGTTGAAGACTGACCTTACAAATAAACTGGTAAAAACTGACCAATGGTTACCGAAGACTGACCTCACATATAAACTGAAGTACTAACTGACCAATGGTTACCGAAGACTGACCTCACAGATAAACTGAAGTACTAACTGACCAATGGTTACCGAAGACTGACCTCACAGATAAACTGAAGTACTAACTGACCAATGGTTAATCAAGACTGACCTTACACAAAATGAAACTGAACTGTACTAACTGACCAATGGTTTGTAAAAGACTGACCTTACACATAAAAAAGAAGTACTAACTGACCAATGGTTACCGAAGACTGAATCACACATAAACTGAAGAGTAACTAACTGACCAATTTACCGAAGACTGATTACACATAAACTTAACTGACCAATGGTTAAAAGGACTGACCTTAATCATGAACTGAAGTACTTACTGACCAAATATGAACCGAAAACTGTACCTTAACATTAACTGAAGTCAACTAACTGACCAATGGTTACCGAAGACTGACCTTAAGATAAAACTGAAGTACTAACTGACCAATGGTTACCGAAGACTGACCTCACAGATAAACTGAAGTACTAACTGACCAATGGTTACCGAAGACTGACCTCACAGATAAACTGAAGTACTAACTGACCAACGTGTTACCGAAGACTGACCTTACACATAAACTGAAGTACAAACCCTGATTTCACAAGAAGGCCAACCCAGGCAGATAGTACATACATATAAAACTGAAGTTAACTGACCAAGAATGATGACCTTGAAGAAGACTGACCTCACAGATAAACTGAAGTACTAACTGACCAATGGTTACCGAAGACTGACCTTACACATAAAATGAAGTACTAAATGACCTGACAATGGTTGTGACCGAAGACTGACCTTACAGATAAACTGAAGTACTAACTGACCAATGGTTACCGAAGACTGACCTCACACATAAACTGAAGTACTAACTGACCAATGGTTACCGAAGACTGCATGACCTCACAGATAAACTGAAGTACTAACTGACCAATTTTGTTTGTTTGTTTTAGTTTTTACCTAAAGTCCTATTACCAAAGACTGACCTTGTTGGTGATAAACTGAAGTACTAACAGTAACCAATGGGTTTGGGATTCGAACCAAGACTGGTAATGACCTCACAGACATCCTTAAACAACATGAAAAAAGTACTAACTGACCAATGGTTACCGAAGACTGACCTCACATAAACTAAAGTACTTAACTGACCAATGGGCACTAACTGACCAATGACCTCACATAAACTGAAGTACTACCAATGGTTACCGAAGACTGACCTCACATTAAACTGAAGTACTAACTGACCAATGGTTACCGAAGACTGACCTCACAGATAAACTGAAGTACTAACTGACCAATGGTTACCGAAGACTGACCTCACAGATAAACTTAAGTACTAACTGACCAATGGTTACCGAAGACTGACTTCACAGATAAACTGAAGTACTAACTGACCAATGGTTACCGAAGACTGACCTCACAGATAAACTGAAGTACTAACTGACCAATGGTTACCGAAGACTGACCTTACACATAAACTGAAGTACTAACTGACCAATGGTTACCGAAGACTGACCTTACACATAAACTGAAGTACTAACTGACCAATGGTTACCGAAGACTGATCTACACATGAACTGAAGTACTAACTGACCAATGGATAACCGATAAACTGACCTCACAGATAAACTAAGAACTAACTGACCAGATGGTTACCTGAAGACTGACCATACACAAAAACTGACAGTCTAACTGACCAAATGTTACCTAAGACTTACCATAACACTGAACTGAAGTACCTAACAGACCAAGTGGTTCCGAAGACATGAAAACCACACATGATAAACTGAAGTAACTAACTGACGCAAAGTGATACCGAAGACTGACCTCACAGATAAACTGTAAGTACTAACTGAACCAAAGTTAACCGAAGATTGACCTTACACATAAACTGAAAGTACTAACAGACCAATGTACACGAAGACTGACTTACGACAAAAACATAGAAGTTACTAACTTGACCATGGTTACGAAGACTGACCTTAACACCTGAACTGAAGTACTAACTGACCAAATGATTACCGTAAGACTGACCACACAGATCAACTGAAGTACTAACTGACCAATGGTTACCGTAAACAGACCGTCACAGATAAACTGAAGTAGCTCATCTGGACGCAAAGGTGAACCGAAAGACTGACCTTACACATAAACAGAAAGTACTAACTGACCATTGGTAAACCGAAAGTAACTGACCTTGTACACATAAAAATGAAGTACTAACTGACCAATTGTTAACCTGAAGACAGACCTTACACATACACCTGAAGTACGAACTGACCAAGGATTACCTGAATACTCTGACCTAACAACATTAACTGAAGGACTCTACTGACCTAATGGTACCCGAAAACAGACCTCACAGAATAAAACAGAAGTACGAACAGACCAATGGTTTTTTTTTTTTTTTTTTTTTTACCGAAAGACTTTGACCATACACATAAACTGAAGTAACTAACTGACCAATGGTTACCGACGACAGAACCTGACACATGAACCTTTGGGAAAAAAAAAAAAATGTACTAACCTGACCAATGGTTACCGAATACCTGACCGTCCCAGATAACCAACTGAAGTACAAACTGCACCAATCTGGGTTACCGAAGACTGACCATTACACATGAACTGAAGTACTTATCTGACCCAAATGGAAACGCGAAAACTGACCTCACAACGATAAACTGAAGTACTAACTGACCAATATTTTAGCCGAAAGACTGACCTCACTCGATTAAACAGAAGATACTTAACTGACCCATGGTTAACCGAAAGACCTGACCATTACAACAAACACTGAAGTACATATCCTTGATGGAACACAAGGAAGGAAGGCCAAACCCAAGCAGATAGTATTGGGTGAGATAGCCCATCGAAGAAGGCGTGAGATGCTGCTGTACCCATGTGAATACTTGATAAATGCTAAGGAGGTGAACCGATGTTTCACCGACCATAATAACCAGTTGAAGAAAGTTGTCTGACCCTTCACGCTCCGTCTCATCTGGAAAGGAAAACAAAAGGTCCTGATGACAGTTATCTATATCACCGACCTGTTATTGGATAAGTTATGAGACAAGGACATGAAACCTCGGAAAAGGGCTTTATATTTTAGAAATTAAAGAATAAAATCATTTTCTTCAATTGTATTGTTCATGTGAACTTGTACAGTTATTTGAATGGAGATATCTCAAACTGCAGGGGACGACAGCTCATAGTTCAAGGAATACAATGTAACAGATTTTGGTATTTGAGTCATCAGAGTCCAGAGGTTTGTCCTCGACAATCAAAAACTATAATAATGTCCAATTGATGACAAACCTATGCAGTCAATGACCATTAAAACAGTTTTGTTTAAACTGCATATTTTTAAGTTTTTAAAGTAATTTTTTACCAACCGTAAAGGATAACAAATTAAACAGATAAAAAATGCACATGACATTTGTGCAATAAGCCTAGATTTTGATCTATAAATGTGTATACTATACTATGAATTTTGAGGAAATTGATCATTCTGTTTTGAGAATATAATGGTATTCAATGAATAACAGTTTGAGAGCAATATGGGGGTTTTGTTAAAACAAATATAGACAAGGTCTAATAAGATTTGACAATTGAGTCAAGTAAGAACGAGTTAGAGAGGTTATACTGAAGCATTTTAAGAACAGAATCTATACTCAATCACAATTTACATCAGTAAATTCTTCATTTGATCTAATAGAGAAGTAAAGTTTATGAAATATATGTACAAAAATAAATGACGACTTGAACAAATGATAATTGTGCACCTTATTAAGCAAGAGATCCTTCAAAAAAAGCCCGTAATGGGTTTGATCCCTGGCAAGGACTTGAAAAAACGTCCTGGACCTTGAGCACCTGCTGTGATCATGTGGAGTAGATCTCCAGGCACGTGCTACCTCTCACGTTTCATTACACTAAAAACATCCAAGTTTGTTTACATCTGGGATATAAATGGTTAATGTTCTGACTATGACAAGGTCATGCCATGATTTGGAGAAGTGGAGTAAAGTTGTAGGTACCTTGAGAAAAAAATAACAAACGAACTGAACATGTCGGGATCATAACGGTAAAGGTATATATATATGTATCACGGTATCTGAATGGACAAATTTGATGAGATTATGACATCCTAGGCCATTACAAGTGATTTGTATTGCAGGTGCATATACCCATATATTGTATTTACAAACAGTGTTAACTAAATAATAGTTTAGAGATTAACTGACACTTTATGAAATACACAAACCTGAGTCTGATCTCCTCCAAATGGGGGCATGTATAGCACTGAATAACTCCTGTGACCCACAGCAAACAACAAAAAACACCGAGGTACAGGCAGTTAATGGGAGCATGGATCGTTAAAAGCTTCATTCATGTCATCTTTTATAATTGTCCGATTTTGGAAGTGTAGAAGGCCAAGCGATACAGAGATGACAAAGCAGGATGTTTTGATTGTCCTGTCAGTGTTTGAACTTCTGTCAAGGACAGAAACTGGGAGAAAACAATATACCAATACAGTAAAATCACAAAAGATAGAATCATGTCCTTAAAACGCGGACCCATCCTCAGCACAGGCGGTCGCCAAGGAAACCACCAACAAAAGAAGTCAGGAATGAGATTCCCCAAGAAAAAATATGACTACTAACAGCGCTGTTAATCTGACGTCCATCATTTGGTAAGGCATTAAAGTTAAAGTAGCAAAACGAGGGTTCCCTGATAAACCATAGAACACACAATCTCTTCTCGTCCAATACCTACTGTCAAGCAATTTAGGTTCCCACCCAAATTTTAATGACAGCCAATCACCTCGAGTCAATTCCCGAGGAGAAATATTGAGGACGTTGGAACTTGTAGTCCGTTTGTAATAGTTCCTGCGTCGTTCTTCCATATTATTTACAGTCTTTACGTATGTACTTTCTTCTCTATTTTGCGATTTCACGGTCCGTCAGTTTATTTAAAGAACATTGAACACCTTATGTACTATCGATCTATTATGGAGTCATTCTCCTCTCTGTACATTAAAACAATATATGTATCAAACATGACAGCGATTGTAATCGACCGCGAAAGTTCATATCACCACCACAAATAGATGTTTATCAAGGCGGATGTCCTGTTATATGTCCGCAAACCAAACATATCCGCCCATCTTGAATTGAAGTATTGTATCACAAGATATCTGAAAATATCGACGTGGACCAATCTCGTGATACCCTCTTATTACAAGACATTATATTCGAGAAATAAATCCGGTGAGGGTTTGTCAGGGCTCGTCTGAAAATCAATATAAAAAATCACCCCAGGTCCGTCCTTTAAAACCAGCATATTTACATGTACTAAATTTACATGTTTTCACAGAGATTTAAAAAGTATTAGATTTTATTATATTTTAAATCTCAGACCTACAGTAATTCCAACCAGTCCCAAACCGTGCATAATCGAAAACGGCTCTGATTGAACAGTATACTACAGACAGTACCACTTCAATTCATCCTTGCATGGACGTTAAACCTAAAATCAGAATGTTCCTCTGTAGAATTGGAGTTGGACTTTGAAGTACTGCGCAGGTCACCGAAAATGTTTTTGGAATCATCATACGGCTGAACGTACTGTATCCATTAATATAGCCATAACATCATAAACGTGTAGCACAATAAAAACTTGAAAAAAAAGTAGATTGCAGATTTGTTGACTCGATTTCCTACAGTATTTAACCAATAATTTTAACACAAGAATTGTAAAAAACAAGCGTGAAATTATCATCCCCCGTTTTCAGTCTGACATACATGTACATGGTATTGTAAGGTAAACAATATAGAGGTTAGGTTTAACCTTGGTTGAAACAAGAAAAAATATAAACTGAAGTCATATACGTAAGTAAGATGTTTATATTAAGTTATTTTATGAATAAAACACTGTATAATTGGGTAAAGGAAACTGATTGAAGAAAGAAAATGAAATTTTTACTAAATGAAAGGGGGCATAATCTGTGATTAAATATATGTCCCGGCTGAAAGAGACTATTAAACTTGGCTGAGCTCTTGTTCGATTCCAAACTTTTAGAAATCGGTATTACATAAGTATACAATTATAAGGCACAGTGGAATGGCATAAAATGACGTACATCACAGGGCCACTAACTCCACTACATACATAAATAATGTCGGCTAAAAGTGGCAAAATAGAACTTGGCTAAGTCCATAAGACATTTATGAATCTTGTTACCCCAAGTTTGAAGAAAATATCGTTCTAATAATTTATATAGAGATATGTGCAGAAGAATGTTCAGAAATATGACATCTTTTCTATTTCATTAAAATCAAAGGGCCATAATCTCTGGCTAAATAAGGTCCGTCGCAAGGTGGCGATCGAGAGAACTTGACCTGAGCCTTAAAATATTTGTAGAACTACTATTGTTAATAAAATTAAATGAAAATGGGTTAAAGGCCCACCTATCTTTACGGCAGCAAAATATTAAAGGTATCCTTAAACAACAATAATAACATAAGATAAATTCATATCGATGACCTATAGATGAGGTAAAAAACACCCAACCAAACTTATGCAAGATTTCCTGCTTAATATATGATAACTGTAGATTCATATCCCGCTTTTTTGCCGTCAGGAGTGCATTATATTGAATAGACAACTCATCGGGCGGTTATTTAGGACGACACGGCAGGAAACATAAGAACTAGTCATCACCCGCGTATAGAAAAAATAACATTTTATTTATCCTTAATTAAAAAAGTTTCAGATAATAAATGATAAGTAGTAGTAGTATTAACAGTAATTTAATAACATTTGCGACTCTTCTACAAAAATTATAGATCTTCGTATTAAACATTCCCATTTTAAAAAAATAAATTCCGCAATGGAACAGGTAGTGGGTGCCTTTTAATATTTATCACAGTTATTGTTACGGAAGTGGCAGAAAAATGGACTCATTTCATTAAATGTGTTTGCAGAATAACTTCCAGTTATATTATCGTGAGTTTTCGAACTAATGGGCCTTCGGATCATTGAGGCTGTAGCATGTATACTATATGTTTCTGTATTTTAAAAACTTGACAACAAAGTTTGAAGAAAATCGGTTCACAATTTGTTACAGTTATAATTAGCAAGGAAACGAAGAGTTATCAGACAGACTGACAAACAGATCGGACAAACCCCTAATTAATATCCCCCGTTTCGGAGAAAGCGGGGGGAAAAGGACTTCTAAAGTTTACCGGGAATTTATTTCGACCTATTTGTTTATTTTACTATTTATTTGCTTTTTTTTTTTTTTTTTTTTTTTTATTTTTTTTTTGATTAACATGATTATTACATTACGACTCCCAACATCCTGTTCAAGACTGGTCAGTCAAGTGCTTCGACAGTTTTCCATCGTAAATTTTGCGCAAAAATGTACATATAATCCCTTAATCCGAAGATCGAAAGAACTGCATCCTAAATGACTATGAAAGATGTCAAGATTTACGAGTACAAAAAAAAAGAAGTATATGTATTTGTAAAATTGGGTTGATTTAAGGAAATTGTACATGCAGTTAGGGCCCTACATAAACCAATAATCGTCCCGAAAACACAATCTGACAAGCCCATCTGGAACATAAGCGTACTATTAGAATTTATTACGTTTAAAAAAGTCGGGGAGTTTAAGTAAGAATAGCGCCGGAGTTTGGTTATCTATAATCTATAAAACATTCTTGAATTGAAGAAATGTTTTTCTATATCCTCAAAAGATACGCCCCGAAGTCACTTATAAAATTAGCACCGACCGCGGACAATTAAAGCAGCGAAGTCGGTTCGTCCCACATTTACAGATTTATGTTTCTGCTATGCCCGCAAGAAGGAAGGTTTTCGTCCCACATTCCCCAGATTTATATTTTCGGCTAGCAAGAAGAACTTAACACGCTATTCCACGGTAATCATTACAACACCCGAAATCAGTTTAAGAAAATAAATTCTATCCCTGTCGCCTTTAGCGTTTTTTTTTGTGTGTGCATGTTTTTATTACTAATTATCAGGTCAGAAGAAAAACCACCATTTTTTGGCGTATAATACGCAAATTAGAGTAACAAACTACCTCCAATTGGAGTTAAAAGTAAACTTAAATAGCTGAATTTTCAAAATATGCTATACTTTAATTAAAAAATCGCATTGAAATAATCCGAAGATAAGTGGCAATATACTGAAATTTGTGCAGTAAATGTTTGTTACAATAGGGAGCTTGAGGCAATAATTTCTCAAATATTGCATCAATTTTCAATACTTTCCGACATCGAATAAATCTATTTTTGCATTAGTCTTTTGTTTCACAATAGTATAGACAGATGGCTGCCAGACGCTGACACATGGTATTTTTTCACTATCAAAAACAGGAGCAGGGCGATTTGGTATTTCTTAGGGCTGAAACGATAGTCAAATAATCGGAGTCGATTAGATAATGAAGCTATGCTGATAATCGATTAAAGATTTTATTAAACGTTATTCGTACCATGCATAGCCAGTGCATTGTAAGCTAGACTAAAACATACACTAGACAGATCATGGATTTCAGATAAGCCATTCCGACTGGAGTATCATCTCTTTATGTACCTGTTTTGAACTCAACAAAACATAAATGATGTGAGAAATACTTGTTAAAATGTACTGTCCATGTGGATGTTAAAGTCATTAAGTCCCATGTAAAAAGATGGATGTCCATGAGAAAGCTTGCTACACGCTGTTC
This sequence comes from Argopecten irradians, assembly GCF_041381155.1. Classification (NCBI taxonomy): domain Eukaryota; kingdom Metazoa; phylum Mollusca; class Bivalvia; order Pectinida; family Pectinidae; genus Argopecten; species Argopecten irradians. Next base: position 25,927,898 of record NC_091142.1, on the reverse strand, counting down.
GCCATAGACCATTTGCAAATACTCAGTGATGTAAGCGGCATATTTTATGAAATGTAACGTAAGGAACACCTACAAAAACTGCACTTCCAAGTCATACTCTACACATATGTTTACCCCGATGTCAACTACGACGAAACGCGGTAGTTTAATAGGTGGATTTAACGGGCGTGACATCTCCTGATTTAAGAACATAAGCGCTTGAATAAAGTGTATTTTATACTTATTTTTCGATGATTATGAAACCAAACCACTGTACAAAGATGAAATATAAAGGTAACTAACTCGGAGATTCAATTCAAAGATATTTTACACACTCTGATCATTACCATTTGTCAAGCTGATTGTACGGACCGCAGATTGACAAATGTTAAAAATACTCTATTTTCCATAGGAATTATGAAACCTGAATATACTGTGGACAGTTTAATATAATGAACGAATTATAGAGAATAAATTGACGACCAATCTCATGTTTCTGTAGTTACCACCCGCCATTGAAATATAAAAAATATATTCTTTGATCATAAGTACATGTACAAACACGGACACTTAAATTGTAGGTCACTCACTACATTACGGGAGGCAAATTGCTAGTATAACGTAGAGCACAATTAAAATTAGACAAAATGTACATGTCTCCGTATAGTTTAATACCTAATTTAACACCAGAAAACATTAAGTACTTGTTATGACCAACACAGTCAAATTCAATTATGATGAACATTTCTTTTGCAAATAGAAACAGATTGCTAATGCAACTAGGTGTCTTACCTTTAGTCAGTAATAAGTTAAAGTGTACTTTAAAAAAGGTGGGGTTTTGCTCTGGAGGAGTTACACAAGAGTTTTCACATGAGTACTCTGTAGAATGAGAGGGAGTTTCTTCAGTTCGATATTGTGTAAGAAATCTTACTTGTCTTTCCTTTCATTTATGAAACTAAATCTTTATACAGTACCATGTAATATAGAATGTAAGTACTCTGTAACTTTCAAAGTTTTTAGAAGAGCAAATCAGTTCATCTGTTGTCTATTTTTGATGAGTCAAATGGTCCTTGTGAGAGCAAATGAAAAAAGAAAGACCACAATTATACATAACTTAGTAGGATGGAATAAAACTTCTCTCCTTGCGAAGCGCATGAGCTATTTTCTAATATCTCAAATGCAGTTACAAATCAACATTTATAGAATTGTAAGTTGTAGTTGAAATAGCCTGATAGGGACTTTATTTGAGACTTAAATATTTCAATTGTTAATAACAAAGCACCAATAGAAATAAGTACTGATTTCTTAGCTGTTAGTTTTCTCCATGTAAATCTGTAAACCGCACATAAGACAAAAAAATAAACACATGTTAGGCGAGGAACCAATCCCTTTCCCTTTTAGGATTTTGATAATAAAGGCCACCACAGAGTCTATGAGCAAATCTTTAATATTTGCTGAGACATTGAAACAATACCAGGAGTCATTCTAGTTTCACCTTCAAGCTTTTCATTTTATTTTAAATACTTTGTGCGGGTACAATTTCCATACACTCTTTTTCAAAATGATTTAAAGAATTTTAAACAAGAGATTAATAAAACAAGATGTCAAGACACTTGTCTTTACGATCGATCAATGCAGTGCAAGTTTGAGAAAACAGTTTACAACTAATCATAATAGTACAAGCAGTGCAAACTCTAGGCATATGTATAAACCAACATTTATACTGATGTGACAGATAACATGTATACATAAGACTCGAAGGGTAGAAAAAGAAAGACTTTAACTCTAATATTTAAACAGCGCAATAAAACAAGAATAACTCCACACCTTTTATTGTGATATACCTCATTTACATGTCATAGTACTCTTTTACCATTCAATCAGATCTTCACCTGTATTAAGTAGTTTGACAAGTGAGTCTTGTTCTATCCTGATCTTCAACTGAAGATAAGACACACAACATGCGCCATCACGCTCACTATTTCTTGTTTGCGAGATTTAATAAAGTCAAATGTATGTATGGAGATGTTCATTCAGAGGAGATTGGCCAAGGTCGCCTGAGATCAGTGAACACTTACGCAGAGTTGGTATATGTAATTAATGTTCAGCAGAAAAAGGCCTCTATAGCCCATGCCATGGTATAATGATGTCCCGCTCTCTCACTACAGAGACAATTACATATATATCAAGCATAAAACATGAGGACACAGCAATGCATCCTTTGGATACTCCGGAGGTTATTATCCCACCGTCATAATACACCACCATAGAAACTGTTTTGAAACAATCAAGCGAGCTGAAATGGGACAACTAGGACTGTAATGAGCAAGAAAATGTTAAATGAATATTTCATTAATCTCAAAACATATATTTTTATGCATCTAGAGACGATACACCTGAGAGAAAGAAGAAACTCTTGTGTTTGCAGTCAGACTGTGAGTGCTTTTTGTCCTGCAATGCTGCCACAACCTGTCAAAATTGAAAAAACTCTATCGAGCAAATAAAATTATTAGAAACTTTCTTATTGTGTGTTAAATCTATTTATAAAAAATTTATTCCTCAAGAAGAGAATAAAGGTTATGGCCAGTAATTTTACCATTATAAAAACTGAATAAAAACCCCACTATCAATGGGTTGCATGTTCAATGTTGCTCTCAAAAGCATGTTGTGCCAACGTTCATAAAATCCTATATATTAAGTTATCTTAAGATTATCTTAATATGAAATATATTTTGTAACACCTATATTTTAATCTAAGGTTTAACAAAACTAAATGATCCTGCAGAGTTTGTATCCTCAATACTCCAGGGGTTACTAATCTACTGACATTTCATATCCACCCTTGGGCTATGGCATAGCAAAAATGAAGCAACAGAAAAAAAGACACAGGTTAATTTGATCCTTTTGACTGATCTTGTAATACATCAACAATAATCTCAATAATGGTACACTAAAGTGGTTGACTGTGGCTTTGAAGGTTGGACATCGCTCACACTCTCTGAAATCTAAAAGGATTTATCTCTGCAGACCTGTGATTGGAGCCTGTTTTAATTACTCATGAACTGCCGCCTCCTGTTTATAATGGGATAGTTCAGGGCGTTGGATAGGAATGTCTGTGTCTTATAAAACCCCTGGAGATATCGAGGGGCTGGCAGGGGGTGTAACTTTCAATAATAACCTTTAAAAGATGCCATATACATTTGTATAGACTTAGCACCATATTATATCTTTTGAAAGAAACCCTGAACATTGCATTTCTGTTTAAAGACTGTTTCATATATTCCTGTATACACATCTGATTCAGACTAGGACAAGGGGAACTACATAAAGACAATAAAGTTATCACTATCACTAAACATAGTGTCAATGGACACTGTTTTCCATTTCTATGGGTAGGTAAAGGGACAAGGAGCTGGAATCCGTGGACATTTCGACTGACTCAAATGAAAGGGAATACACTGGCTACATGTAGCTCATAAAAGTTTTGGAATACAAATAACACACAACAAAGTGCTGTCCATAACTTAGTAATTTTCCTTTAGATCACTTTAAAACACATTTTTTAATAAAAAAATACTGGATTACATTTGTAGTGTTCTAACAATGCATTTTGTATAAAATTTCTTCTCTCATTCCCATAAGTTATGATGTCCAATTACACCAGACTACTTACCTCACAATTCACCCAGTCCCTTTCTCCCTCATAATGCATGTATGTCCTTTTTGATTTAAGACACTGCTAATTCAGTCTCTAAAGTATTTTCATCTCCCCCTGGTCCTAAGGATACAACAATATCGACATGCTTTCCGGTAATTAAAAATAAGCATGTGTATTTAATTGTTACACTTTGTTCACTAAGGTAATAATGTCATTTATTAATTGTTTTACAGAAAGATCATTTGTCATTTAGGTCAGAAGACCATTTGTCATTGATCTTTAGTTCTGTAGTATGACATGTAAAATATAGATCACTTCATGTTATTGATAAAACGTGTGACTTGACAATCTACACAAAATATTAAAACTTTAAAAGCTTTAACACTGCTCTTATTACACTTGCAGGTGCTTTTTTAAGTTTTCATCTGTAACAATATAAAATATTTTCTGTCACAATTACATGCATATTTTTTTTTTTATTTTAAAATAATTACTATTGATTACATGTATAATATTGGATACTTCTCATTAACTTCTAAGAAAAGTTTGGAATTTAACACTGTTCAAAGTAATTTGAGTGTTGTGGTACGGGTAGGCAGTAATCTTATATTTACCTGGAATTTTTTATGATAATTGTTTGAACCTAAATGATAATCAGATGATTTCTAAGAAATACTTAATGATTTAATAAAATTCTATGCCCTAATACCAAATTTGACAGTATAAAATCTTGCTTGCCTACATTATGCATAATTCTACTTCATTTTTGCCGTGATCATATTTCAAAGTCATTTGTGAAACAGCAAACAAAAAACTTTTTTTCCTATAATCTGATCGTGTATAAACGTCTATGCTTGACGTCTCCGCCCATGTTAGCACTAAATACATAACAATATACCATGTACATATAACAGTACCGTAACTTACATGTACATTATATTACGTTATCTTCGTCCACTGGTTCTGTATAGCATTCTTCGGATGTGGTCTTACTCAATTCCTTTCAAGTCCTAAAAAAGCATGAACATCGTTGCTGACAAAGGGTTAATGTAGTTATTCGATGAACCAACAGACAACCTGCATGTCGCATGCTGCAGTGACGTATCACCTTGTGACATTGACCTGTTTGAACGTGCGATTGTTTTTACATTGCCAACACTAGTTTTTTTCTTCTTTTTTTTTTCGCCCGTAATAAAGAATCTCCAAGCATAAACTGCATCAATCTTCATATATTTTACAAACTGAGGAAAATATGTAATACATCACGCTTTACAGTAAAATCCAAATTCTTCAAGCGATTGTCGGCTTCTCGGTAAGTTTGTCCAAACGACAGTGGTCTATCGCCATTTTGATGACAACAGCTGTCAGGCACGCGAACGGCGCGCGATTTTGTCAGGTGTTCCTTACGTCATTACAAATTCGCCGCTTAATATCATTTGAGAAATGCAAATCATCTATTTTCACTAGCGATCGACTCCATGTTGTTACGTCACGGAGGCCTAATCGCCGCCGGGACGCTCGGGAGCGGAAGGAGCAGTAATCTTGACCATTTAAATTTTACTATTGCATGTGTTTTATCATATAAAAAGAAACGTTTTTGTTCATATTCTAATTGAATATAAGAGTTTGTTGATATATTTTATTTTTTTGATCACGGAAATAAAAAAGTTCATTGACGAAAATTTGGTCATGTCGCTCCGTGGCGGCCAGATTTGGTTGATTAGTCGTACGTGTGAAGGTCACGTCAAAACAGCGGGTTAGCAGACTTGATTTAAACGATGTTACGGAAGACAACACAGGAACGAAT